>NC_138160.1:17702283-18902283 GCF_964165515.1 Mesoplodon bidens | reverse complement strand
AAAGTAGACAGAAAGTTTCATAAGAGATAAACTTGGAAATGTAGGTAGAGGCAGATCACAAAGGGCATTAGAGATAATGCTGAGGACAAAATCAAATTTGCATTTCTGAAAGATGACTGTGGCTTTAATTACACAGGGTGAATGGTAGGTGGTTATGAGAGGTAGCGGGGAGATTATTACTATCTTAAAGTCATAATCCAGGTAAGAAGCAGTAACATTTTGATGAAAAGTAGTGGCAGAATGAAGAGTACAAACACATTTTAGCAACGTTTAGTCAATAAAGGGGACTGGGGCTTCCCTGGTGGCACAGTGGTTGAGAGTCCGCCTGCCGATGCAGGGGACATGGGTTCGTGTCCTGGTCCGGGAAGATAACACATGCCGTGGAGCGGTTGGGCGCATGATCCATGGCCACTGGGCCTGCACGTCTGGAGCCTGTGCTCCGCAATGGGAGAGGCCACAACAGTGAGAGGCCTGCATACCGCAAAAAAATAAATTAAAATAATAATAATAATAATAATAAAGGGTACTGGAATGGATGTAAACAATAAGAGATTTAAAAAGAAGTTTAGAATGTAACCAAGAAATTGGATTTATCTTGGTCAAGTTAACTGGTAGTTTTGTTATTTAAGCAACTGGAAAATATAAATGATGGTCCAGGCACTAGCACCTAGAGACAAATATGAGTGATACCGTAGAGTTAGGCATATAGGATGGGAGACAAAACTTGGGGTGCATGAACCTTTAAAGGGCAGGGAGAGGAAAAGGGTGTGTAAAGAAGACTAAGAAATGGCGATCAAGGAAGAAAGGAGAGAGCCAAGAATAAACGATGCTGAGGAAGCCAACCACAGTTGGAAGCAGCCTGAAGAAAGAGATTTGCATCAACCAATTTAAATGCCCCTAAAGAAGACAAGTAAACATGAGGAGCCTCTTTCACTGGTGGTAGAAAACATCAGTTAATCAGAAGCAGTACTGAAAAGCTGAAGGAAGGCAGTTGTGGGCCTAAAATGTGCTAATAGGCAGTACTAGGCTCAGGAGAAAGCAATATTTCAAGTAAGGGAAGGAGCCAGTGGAAGTACTCTGTGGAAGTGAAACAATGAATGAGTTTGTCTGTAGTGCACCCAGTGGTAGACTGGATTATGAGAAGTGGCTGGGAAGCAGGCAATAGTGGAAGAAACCAGAAGGGGATGATTTACATATATTGTTTAAATGTATACTTTGCAAACTCTTTATGGAATTCAAATATGTTTCCAATTCTTGATTGAGAGGCTCAGAGTTCTTACCCAAAAATGAATTAACAGAGCCCTAATTTTTGTTGAAGAGTGGATAAAACATATTTCCTGGAGGGGAGATTTGGAGAAACTGAGGAGTTGAGGTTTAGAATGAAAAAGACAGACGTATATCAGACTATGAACGGTTTTGAAAGAGTTCAGACTGTGTGTAGTGATTCATAACATACCACCTAAGGATCTGGACAGAGCCGTGATACGTTCAAAGCCCTGTAACCAAAAGACTAATCTGCAGTAATGGAAAAGTTATTTTTAAAAAGTGGTAAGATTGGATTATGTTTCAATTTGCAGAACGAGTTACTGGAATTAGAAGGAAACAAGGATATCTTAGCCCATCATCATAAAGTTGAAGAATTTTAACAACCATTTTGATGTGGTCGCCCTATGTGCCATTTACTATGAAAAGCAATGTACATGTATTCACTCATGAATGAGTTCCACGAGGACCCTACTACTTGTACTCCCATTTTTTATTTGAAACAACAGAGGCTTAGAGTGTTTCAGTGACTTGCCAAAATTTTGTTAATACGGAAGTAATAGAAAACCCCAATCCATCGTCGTCTACAATCTCATACATAAAGGGCTGTATGGTCTCAAATCATCAAAATGCTTATAGGTTGAGCTTCACGCAGGTTAGATCAAGACTCCCCATCACCTTTCCTGGAATTCCCAAGTGTGTGTGATCTCTTGTGTGTGTCTGTCTCCAGTCATGTTTCCCCCAAGATGTTGAAAGAACTACAGCCAGACGTTTGTGCACCAGAGCGCAGAGAAAAAGAAAAAAGAGATCATTTCCTAGAAGGTCCCATCAAATATCTCCTCTGGTTTTCTTGGCTTGAAATGGGTTATATTTACATTCCTGAACCAATCATTATTAGCCAGAAAAAAAGGTTTATGTTTGTTAGACTTGAGCCAAATGCATCCATGGGAGTCAAGTTCCTTGTAAGGTATACTGAAGTGTGAGGGAGATAGTGATATATGAATATGTATATGAACAGTTCCTACCATTAGGTGAGATTAATTTTTTGGAGGGGATTACTACATTATCCACTACAATTACAGTACTATCCTTACAGAAGTGAAATAATTTGCAAAGGATCATTAATCTATTTAATTGCAGAACTGGTTCTAGGTTTCAATACTTCTGACTTCTGGTGTATACACACATGTACACACATATACACACATACACACATACATACACAGTTTGCACTTTTCCTTTTACTAAAACTAGATAAAGTGATAAATGGTTAGGAAGATAGATATATATAATAGAGTAGATACATACATACATACATACATATATGCATATATACATAGATCTCTCTTACCCTTAACATGGCAGAATCATCCAATCAAATAAAAACAAATAATTTTAGGTATGTTGGGTGTGTTTTAAATAAACTCTAATTAACTGGGCCTTTGTACCTTGGCTAAATGCATTTGAATCAGAAGTAATTTCTTTATCCTTTAAGAATATAAAGCTACCCAGCAAAAATACAAACCTTACTGAATTATAGCTGAGAACCCTTGAGTGAATGAATTCCAAGCTCATACATTTTTTTCATGATTTCTATGGAATTTCCCAATGACAACTTCTGTGAAAATAATTTCTAAATTGCATTAAATACAAAGAAGACAACATTGTACCATCACTAGAAGTCAGAGTTCAGTTATGTGTTGCTGGGAACAGACATTAAGATTTGTATTGGTGTTTGTGGTATAGAATTCTTGGCACACAACAGAGAGATAAAGTGCTCATTAAAATGGATTCACTTATCCATCAAAGTACATTTGAATCACAAGGTGTAAATATGTATAGTCTAAAACATTTAGGACATATCTGGGAAGAAAGTTTTATAAACTTAGAGTGCTTCTGGATCATCGGACTGAATAACAAATCACAAGTTGATGTCACAACATTACATGTGCCAGGGGATACTCTGAGGCCAGGCTGAGCAGAGTCAGAGTTGGTGGCAGAGAAAAACAAATTGCTTGCTCTGATCCTAGAAGTACAGTTCAAGGGAGAATAACTTCCGTTCTGGAGGAATTTTTTGGCATATGTCTTTTCTGATCCTTAAAATTTCTGATTACTTCAGGCAGGTTTAATAAGTATGCAAACTCTTCATTCTTGTGTCTCTAATAAAGTGACCCAATTCGTCATAGTCCACTTGTTTACATATTAATATATTTTAAACACACATCTCAAAATCACATTTTTCTAACATACAGGAGATACAATCTAGATTAGTATTCAATATTCAAATAATATTCAAATATTAAGGTATGGGACTTAAAGACAGGAATCATACTAGTGTATATGTTTGGGAGTTGTCACCCTCTGTGTGATGTCGGAGAACAAAAAGTGAGTATATATGTATTTATTTTATTTTACATATACTTGAATAGCACATATTGTGTGGGAAACTATTATAATTTCTTTATAAATATTAGCTGATTTAATACTTCTATAAAACTAGTATTCTTTTTTCTTTTTTTTGTTTTTTTTTAGTATGAGGAAACTAAAACAGAGATGTTAAGTAATTTGCTTGAGGTCTCACAGTTTGCTAGTGGTTCATCTAGGATTCAAACCTAGGTATTAAGGTTCCAGAGGCAAAGATGGTATACACAATGGCAAGCAATCCAGCCTCTCCTAATTGGAGAAATCTCCTAGGGAAAGTGTGTAGGACTGGACTTCTCAATGATGGCTACTCATCAGACTTATCTGCAGAGATTTTTAAGTGTTTCTGATACCTGGCCCATCCAAGAATAATTAAATTAGACTTTCTGATGAGGGCCCAGGAATTGGTATCCTTAATAATCCTTGTAAATGTCTTATATACAGCCCTGGTTGAAGATAAAGAGGACAGAGGAGCCATTTACAATTTTACAAATATAGAAAGAATCAACAGAAAGAAACTAAGAGACAAGTGTTCATAAGCAGTGCAGTGAAATCTAATGTAAAATTGATAAAGATCCAGTTCCCTTAAAGAGTAAGCTCACCTGCTGTGCATGTATGTTTAATTTTACTGTGTAGTTAAAGTCTGCTATAATTATAGTTTCAATGTCTTATAGTATCCTAGGCCTGTAAAGTATGTCACATGTGTGCACACACCCTCATTTGCTTCCCTCTATCTGACTCATTTCTGAAACCCTCTCTGCTTTACAGTTCTCTGCTGCTTAATGTCTTCTTTATGGGATAAAATGTACATTTATTTTCTGATCTTATTGGGAAAGAAAGTGTATTATATTTACCATTCTATACCTTTTTAACTCTGTATTATTTCTTGATTATAATACAATGTATACATAAGGCAAAAGCAAAGAGAAAATATGTTGCATTATATTTTTATTTCTTTTCCTGTTTATGCATCAGTCCTGAGAAGGGTTAACATTATTCAGCAAATAAATGTATATTGACTTCCATCAGATTTGTGTTCTAACTTGTGGCTAAATCTTGTTTATGTGATTTTGTAAATGTAATGTCACTCATTTTGGGTTCTGCTTTCTTAAATGAGAACAGTGATGTGCATTAGAAATTCAAGACAAGTTAAGCTCTCAATTTAGTATTAAAAAACTCTAAAGGCCATAACTAGCTTCCAAGTTGCCCATTTCAAGTATTATGTATTGCATTTGTGTCTTTTGTGTGTATTTAGGAGTATTACAAGGACTCACCAATAAACATTTATTTGGGATGTAATTCATGACAGACATTAGATGTACAAGGAATGAATATGGAAGGGCTTCTGATGTAAAAGCCTCTGTATTCCATGAGATGAACAAATGAGGCATAGAGTTTTAAAAAATCAAAATGTACTAAAGCTATTGGGAGTACACAGGAGTGGACAAACTATCTGTGCTTGGGAGCAGAAAAACAAGGACTCACAGAGGTGACAGTAGAGCTGGGACATCAGGAGTGAGTAGGATTTCTCCAGATGGTAGAAGCCAACGTCCTGCAGGCAACAGGATCACCTGGGCAAGAACACAGAGGTGCGAAAGAGCCTCAAATAAACAGTAAATAAGTATGTACAGTGACTGCACGGGGTCCCTGGCAGCACAGTTGGAAATTAATCTGGGAGGGATATCGAAACCCATTCATGTCATGCTAGTCATAGCATGTCAGTGAGTTTAGATAATGTTCTTTCATTAGGAATAAAAATCCATTCGAAGTTTTTTTTTTTTTCTTTTTAAATTCTAACTTTTTTAAAAAATGAATAAGAGTAACAATCAATCTCATATTATAAGAAAATAACTCTGATGCTCCTGGGTAAAAGGAGATGGAAGAGGAAGCAATTAGAATGCTCTGGAGCCTTGCAGTTGTGAGAGTAAAGATTCAAACCAGTTGAGACAGTGGCAGGGCAAAGACAAAGCAAAGAACATATTCAATTTATAGAATGTCCTTATACATCTGAGAAATTTTAAAAAATGAAGAGGTCATAAGTTCATCAGAACTCAATTATGTTTTCAATGTATTTCTAGTAAATTTGTTTATTTAATACTCTAAATGCAAAAAAAAATACATAGAATATAAACCTGTCATGCTGGAAGTGGTGTTCGACAGAAAATAATTAAGTAGCATATTATTTTTTATTGTATGTTGAGAATAGTACCTGGTGCATGGTGTGGACCACTGAATATTTCTTGACTGTAAGAAGAAATGAATGAATCAACAGATCAATACCTACTTTAGCTGAAATCATGAAACAGTCAGGCTCAGTTCTATTACCACCTGTCTACCATTTTATATGAGAATGACTTTCAGTATCAATGAGAATGATTTTAACATCATTGGGCTTCAATTATTTCATTGTGAAGTGCAGACATTGTGTCATTATTTCTAAAATTCAACCCCATTGAGAACATTAATCTTACTGAAATCAAATAAAGTACATCACATTTTGCATGAGCAAACAGAAGTAGGCCATGTGTGGTTGCATTATAAAAGAAAGCTGGATTACTTTCTCTAGGCTCCAGAACCCACATCATGTGCATGGGATAGAACTTGTTGGGGGGGGAGCTAATTAAAACTCTCTGAACTTCAACATTTAGAGTGGTTGCATTGTCATCCTGGGTGTGAGTGATAGAATAAACTCCAGGATGATGGCTACAGAGAAGAAGACTACTCCAGTTTCTGTGGATGTCACTGACTGTATTATTTCTTTGTTTCACATCAAACATGCCCCAACCACAACCTCCCACTCCTACCTCTTGGGTGTTTAGTGTTTAATAGTGTCAGGAACTGGTGTTCTACACAAGCACTGACCAAGGTAGTCTTTGGAGATGTATGTGCTCCAGACAGTTAGTTTCATCTTCTTAATGAAGGGAGTATGAAGTCTCTCTTTTGCATTAGTTTGGTGAAAGCTGTGGACCAGTAAACAAAACAAGCTGATATAACACTGTTTAATTGTATTCTTATAAACTCATATAGAGGTAGCTCAAAAACTCTTAAATAACTTACATCAGAAACTGCTTTTTCACTAAACTAGAGTTTATCGTCACTGTAATTCAGTGTACATAATTTTTTAATATCATAGACATTGCTATGGATGAAACAAGTGTCATTATTCTTGCTATCCTGTGATCCTTTTGAGTTGGACAAAAGTGGAATTGAATGATGCATATTTGCTGTTTCTATAAATTATGGAAATACTTCTTAATTCACTCCTTTAACATTTGAGGTTAAAAATTATTAATGTAAAGAATTTAATATACATTTGGAAAATATTTTTCTATATACTTACCAAAAATGTATTCTGCATTGAGCATATGGTGACCATTAGATAAAAGTTTATTAAATTTGTTACTACATACTTTCTAGAAGATATAATACTTTTTTCTTCAAATATATCCTCAGAGTAAAACAACCCACTGTTTTTCAACTGCAATATTTATACCTAGAATTGGGCATTATTCAATGTTTGTAGATTTTACCTGTATAACACATGTGTGAAGAAGTGATAATGAAGAGCTAGGTAAGTGATTTTTTCTGGGGGAAAAAATCATTACCTAGAAGAGGGGAGGGAAGAGGGGAATTGACTCTTGCAACTGTTCATTCTTACATCATTAAGGAGAACATACTCTTGATGAATCCTTAATATAGGTCCCCAATGCCTACAAATGCTTATTTGTCCAATAATTATTAAAGATGCTGCAAATATTGTTGTTAATGATGATGATGGATGATGCTGAATAATATCAGTTATCATTCTTGACAGCTTAGAAATGTTTGCCTACTTTTGGGAATTCCCTGGTAGTCCAGTGGTTAGGGCTCTGAGTTTCCACTGCAGGGAACACAGACAGGTTCAATCCTTGGTCAGAAAGCTAAGATCCCGCAAGCCGTGAGGCCTAAAAATAAATAAATAAATAAGTTTCCCTACTTTCCTTCTAGTAGTGTCTTCTCCTGGGAAAGGCTGTTGTAATAAAACATATGCTTTATCTGTTGATATAACTAGGATTCACCAAAACATCTTAAGATAAAGCATTTGGCATTGACTGTCTACTGAAAGTTATGATTTCTTACTTTTTCAGCATTCTAACACTTCATGTAACAAAAAAGTAGAGGTGAAGAGATGGTTCATTCTCTTGTCTTTTAGAGCAAACCTTTAAGATTGAGTTTGTTCCTGGTTGGCACTGTCTTAAGAAAAAAGCCTGAGTGAGTAAATGGAGCAGTCTTGCATTCCCCAAACTGACAGTGACATTGAATGCCTCCAAGAGATGAAGAGTGTTCTGTCCACTGTACAACTTTGGATGCACATTTCACTCCCTTTATGCTCAGTAGACATTTCCTTCCTTCATCAGCAGCATATTATTTTATTTATACTGAGTTTGATCGTTTTGATTCTACTTTGTTCTCAATTCAGAATAGTAACACTGAATGGACATTAAGAAGAGATACTCATTTAAAAAGTTCTTAGAGGAAGACTTAAACTATGACTATGAATATGTAAGACAAAACTGCTGAAAAATATCTCCCGTCAACTTCTCTTAGTACATAAATAATATGACCAAGTGTCAGGAGATGAGAAAAGCTACAGATAATTTGGATTGTCTTTAAAGTTTTCCTATGTCATTGAACACAGAATAATTCAGTCTTGAGGCATAAAGGTGCTTCTCTAGTTAGAATTGCAATTATTTTCGGTTCCTCATTTTCTCAAATATTCTTTCCTAATTAAAGGCTTCCTAAATGAGTATGTAATTATTGATTTTTAAACTGCAATGGCAAATTACTTACACCCTCTAAAGTTCAGTAAGCCTTTAAACCTTTTAGCTCTTCTATTGATATCCTAGTCATGCAATTAAAGCATCTACAGTAAGCAGATGAGCTAATGCAAGTGGTGTCATGTTTTCTTTGGTGTACAAATCAATAAAGCTATTGTGATGACTTTCAGGTCAATGACCTAACTACTGGAAATGGACACAGCTTTAAAAATAGATTTTTAAAATAGGTATCATTTGCACTAACAGCTAATATTGTTGCTCAACATTTTGGTTATAATAGTTCAGTTATTCTCAGTGACTTCATATACTCACAGAATTAAGGAATGCCATATTCCAAAGGAAAATGGAGTACAGAAGATAAAAGACATGACCTTGAGCTCTATAAAACAAAGATGCTAGAATCATATGGTCTTATTTTCCAGGTGCTTATGTGCTCCAGGTCAAGGCCACGGATGCAGATGACCCAACCTATGGAAACAGTGCCAGAGTCGTTTACAGCATTCTTCAGGGACAGCCTTATTTCTCTATTGATCCCAAGACAGGTAAATTTTTTTATTAGAGACAACATTATCACCTCCCTTTCCCATTCTAACACTGCAATAAAGATTCAATGCGCTCCCCATCTAACAAAGGAAGATAGGATCTTACCTTGCTGCTGCAGAGCTATTTCTTTCAGATTGAACTTCGTATAAATATAAACCTTTTTACACATATATGCCAAGTCCAAATTTGTTAGTTAGGAATTCTTTGTATGATTTACTTTAAATTTTCCAAAGTCTAGGAATATATGGTGGTTTTTTGTTTGTTTGTTTCTTCTAGCTAAAATAGCTTTTTATTTCAGTTTTTCTTGGTTGGGTTCAATTATATTCAGTTTTGGGCCTAATCAACCAAAGATTATGGAGTCTCTATTGCTATCTTTATCAAGGGTTATGGGTGGTGACTTTGGAAAAATATAGACTTATGCTTCTAGTAGGGGAAAGAAGAGGCTGACAAACTTGAAACCCCAAGATCACTAATTCTTCTGGTCTATGTTTTTGAAGCCAGTCTCATTTTAAAATCAAACCATTGAAATTCTAGTTTTCAAAGCTCCATATAAAAATCTATGGAAAGTATAGAAAGGGCAGGAAAACATGCAGGACGATTTTGTAATCCCTTTAAAATGAAACGAGTTCCCCCTGTTTCTAGAGAATCTGTTTTTGAGTGAAGATAGTTTTTAAGGAGCTCCAGTCAAGCTGACCAGTGATCAAAGCAGGTGCTCGTGGTCAGAGTTAAAGCAGAAAGTCCATAATGACAGTTGTTTTATCAACTCTTATATAATACATAACATGTTGCATATTAAATTCAATACTGTTTATCACATCAGTTTAAAGTAATGGAATAAACTGTTAACATACTGGACTAATAAGTTACTTTTAAATTTTGTAAGTTGATCTTTAAAGATCTACATTGATTTGAAAGGTATTCATTTCCAACACTATACATGCAAATGGGTTAAACATTTCAAAAGTTATACTTCCTCAGAAGTGTGTGGAAACTGGAATACCAATTAGATATAGGTTAATTAATAATTAACCATGGATGGATGTTGCTTGGAAACGTAAGGTCAATTAAGTGAAACTAAAGAACCAGCAAATTTTCTGTCAACTAAACCTGCCATTCTGTCTGTCCTCACTTCTCACCCTTTTCATCAAGCCAACAGGGGGGCAGAAACCATCAAAAATGAAGGGAATAAGGCTGGGAGCTGCTCTCTTTGGTAAACTTAAAAAGGAATAGATTGTAGTAAGGACAACATCAGTCCTTTAAGAAGGGAACTTCAGTGCTGAAGAAAATACAGAAAAGTTCAGGACAAAGAAGCTCTTTTGGTTTGGAAGTAGGATCAGAAATCAAAAGCCAGGGAGTCAAATGTTAAGAGTGAGTGTGTAATGGGGAGATTACACCTAAAATGTAAGTTATTTTCCAGAAGTAGGCTGTGAAGACAGGAGAAGAAAATGTTTGGCAATATAGGTATTGAGGAAGTTTTGTAGTGGCTATTGTTGTTTACCTTTGGGAAAATCATATATTTGTGGACAAAAGGGAAAATTGTTGATAAAAAATGTTTGGGGAAGTTTTCAATGAAGTTTATGATGGTACAAAGCTCCAGAGGAATTAGGAAGGTTTGTGCAATAGGCCAAATGTATAGATAAATAATGAGATTATCTAAGACACTATACATCCTTTTATCAAATGGGAATATTATGGATTATTTTTTCTTATACAGTTACATTTTCCAAATTTACCATAACAGGGAATCTAACAGAAATAAAAGTAAGGACAATATCTGTCTCCTAGACCACTTCAGTCTCTGAGAAGCACTTCTAACAGACAGAAAGGATGGGAGAAAAAGAAAGGAAGGTGTCTAGAGATTGGTGAGGAGGGAGATTTTTAGTATTAGGCTACGCTTACTGAGCTGCAGTGATTAATTCTATAGAGTAGATGAGTTTATATACTCGGAGTAAATGTGACAGAGGAAGGATCAAAGATTTAATATTGGAAAAATAACTATAGATGGAGACCATACCTAACTAAAAAAGCAAGATAAAAATCATACAAATGTGAATCGAAGCATAACGCGTGGATACAGAATATAATTGCTTTGGTCAAATTAAAACTGGACAGACAACAATTATATGAAGGGTATACTTGCCCTCCTCTTGACTTTACTTGTTCAATATCAACTTTAGATAAATTATATGCCTTCAGAAAGTATCATTTTACAGAAGAGTATGTATATTCATAATATGTCTTTTCTAACTGTGTATTTATATTTTTTATATCAAGCTTATTATTTAGAACTGAAGGTGAAACAATTCTGGCATGAACTATGGAATAGATTTTTTGAAGCATTGGTTTTCACTGGAGACAGAAGTCTTGATACTAACAATGCCCCAGACCACTAGACAGGAAAAGAGTGGATGGTGAGGCACTTCATTAATAGAATGATAACTAGTTCTTCATGCACAGAAACCATTAAGAAGACTTTTTGTCAAATTTATTACCTTGTGGTAGATAAGAATAAATCAAAACTCAAGGATAATTGCAATTTCTCAGAAATAGTCCCCATTTGTTCCAGCCATATAGCTTCCTTTTATGATTCCTTTTGCTGTTATTAAATAAAATGCATGAAAAACTAATATTATCTAAAATTTTCCACATTTGAGTGTAGAAACCAGTTTTAAATAATTTCTAAAGGAAGAGTGTCATCAAAACTTCTGGTGCCTAAGTATTTATGAGGAGATAAATATAACTATTTAGTATTCGTTTGGAATGAGAACATTTTTTAAAAGGTTTTCATTGACATTGCTGTTTGACAAACATTCCTAGCATCTCTATCCAATGTATAAATATTGCAGGTTTATTTATAAATAATATAAATTGATGCATTTTATGAAATAAGCCCCAAATTGACTTTAAAATTGGCTAATTTGGCAATTATTTGGCTTACCTAAGAGAATGTTAACTGTAACTTAAAATTTGCCTGCATTCATGTATATGCCTCAAATGATTATTAAATATTTTTAAAAAACAGAAATGTAGATACATTTATAAAACATTAAATAACATTGATCCTTATTATACTTAATGTTTATAAAACACTAAAATATTTGTCATATTGACATATTATATTATATATATTTTACACTTAATATTTATGATACATTAGAAAAACACTTATAATCTATAAAATGTTAAAGAGGCATTGTAATATTTTATTTGATACATGAAATTGAGATGCTAAATATTTCCAGAGCATTGATAATAGAATTATTTCATTTAGGAAAACAAACATTATTATAAACAATTGATCTCATGACTTAATTTACATTTAAAATTCTTTTAAAGTATTTGAATTTTTCCCTAAATGATTTTAAAATCTAATCTGAGTTGGATATCTAGATATTGCTATTTGGTGTATCATGTAGTGATGATATGTTGATTTTTCTAAATAATCTGAGCTCTACCTGAGAAAGCATTATATTGATAATACTATTTTATTTCAACATTTAAAAAAATCCATAAATTTAAATTGTTCTGTCATGGTAAAATATATATAACAGAAATTTTGCTATTTTAACCATTTTAAGTGTACTATTCAGGGACATTATGTACGTTCACATTGTGTAACCATCACCACCGTCCACCTCCAGAACTTTTCATCAGTGCCTTTTCGTTTATGTGCACTGTCAAAAGTGCATATTTATAAGCCTTTATGTTATGTATTTACATGTGAATTTTTAGGATTCATATGAGAATGGGATTGCATGCATGAGTTACTTTCTTTTTTTCTTTTATCCACTATTCTGATATTTCATGCTTTATGATTCTGTCCTAGCTTCTGTTTGGGAAATCTGATGAAGGGCTAAGAGAACTGACACTTTCTAAAGATTTTTAGCTCGATTATCACCTTTTGATTAGAGATGATTATCTTCAAGCTTACTTCCCAAATAAAACATCATCCACCCTGACTGATATTTATTCCTTTCAGTCTTTAAAAAAAATGTTTTAGTGTTTTAAAACCCCATAGTAAAATTAAATCATGGATCAGACTTTATATTTTGAGCTAATTCTTTATATAAACTACTATGTACATATTTATAATGTTTTATGGCCTGATCATGCCTTTGACTTTAATTCAGAGAAAAGCCTTAAAGGATTTAGAGTCAGTGCTGGTGAGATAAAAACAGAAGCTCTTTTCCTCTTCAAGAGTGAAATAGGAAATAGACAATTATTAAGATTAAACAACACGTGCCATTACCACTTTTGTAATATTTTACATATATGCAGTAAAATTACATGACTAAAAATGCACCGCAGACAATGGTTTCCTTGTATTCTGCCTTGTCACACTTCACGAGAAATCTGTGTGAACTCCACTGCCTTATTTTAGAAACCATTGAATGCACACATCTGCAGATGGAACTAAGACTATTTGGTCTTGAAAGGAAAATACTCCAAGGGGATGTGATACATGCCTTTCGGAAGTTGTAGAGCTGTCAGGTAGAAGAGGAGCTAGCTGTATTCTCTGCTGCTCCAGAGGGCTATCAATGGCATGAATTACAGGAAGAAAGAATTTTGGTTTCATTAAGAAAAATAGATGTTAATGATTGTCCATAAATAAGAGGGGCAGGCACCTCATGAGATTGTGAGCTTCATATTACTGGAAGAGTTAAAGCGGTAATGAGTGATAAGCCAGTGGTGCTGGATTTGGGTATGGATTTCCTGGGTTTGGGTAAATTGATGCACATTTATTTATAACCAATGACCTGACAGGTCCTGTGCTACCAGGATACTGAGATGCATCAAGCTGATGCTCAAATAGATCCCCATCTACTCGGGTCCTCAGAAGATTACATGTGGGTTTTCTAGGACACCACTCTATGATACATAGTCTGACTACTGGGCACTAGATATAGACTCACGAGAGTGGGGAAACTCCTGAGAAAAGAACTCTTAGGGAAGTGACTTCTAAATCTTAAAGAATAGTTAAGGCATGTTATGGTGCAAAGTCCTACCATAATGTCTTTAAATTTTCTTCCTACCCAAGAAAACCTGATAACTCTTCTTATCCCCAAAATACATAACTGGAAACAGTTTTTTTTTATTTTATTTTATTAGTTTCTGCTTTATAACAAAGTGAATCAGTCATACATATACATCTGTTCCCACATCCCTTGCCTCATGCATCTCCCTCCCTCCCACCCTCCCCATCCCACCCCTCCAGGCGGTCACAAAGCACCGAGCTGATCTCCCTGTGCTCTGCGGCTGCTTCCCACTATCTACCTACCTTACGTTTGGTAGTGTATATATGTCCATGACTCTCTTTCGCTTTGTCACAGCTTACCCTTCCCCCTCCCCATATCCTCAAGTTCATTCTCAAGTAGGTCTGTGTCTTTATTCCCGTTTTACCCCTAGGTTCTTCATGACCTTTTTTTTTTTTTTTTAAATTCCGTATATATGTGTTAGCATACGGTATTTGTCTTTCTCTTTCTGACTTACTTCACTCTGTATGACAGACCCTAGGTCTATCCACCTCATTACAAATAGCTCAGTTTCGTTTCTTTTTATGGCTGAGTAATATTCCATTGTATATATGTGCCACATCTTCTTTATCCATTCATCCGATGATGGACACTTAGGTTTTTTCTAGCTCCGGGCTATTGTGAAGAGAGCTGCAATGAACATTTTGGTACATGTCTCTTTTGGAATTATGGTTTTCTCAGGGTATATGCCTAGTAGTGGGATTGCTGGGTCATATGGTAGTTCTATTTTTAGTTTTTTAAGGAACCTCCATACTGTTCTCCATAGTGGCTGTACCAATTCACATTCCCACCAGCAGTGCAAGAGTGTTCCCTTTTCTCCACACCCTCTCCAGCATTTATTGTTTCTAGATTTCTTGATCATGGCCATTCTGACTGGTGTGAGATGATATCTCATTGTAGTTTTGATTTGCATTTCTCTAATGATTAATGATGTTGAGCATTCTTTCATGTGTTTGTTGGCAGTCTGTATATCTTCTTTGGAGAAATGCCTATTTAAGCCTTCTGCCCATTTTTGGATTGGGTTGTCTGTTTTTTTGCTATTGAGCTGCATGAGCTGTTTATAAATTTTGGAGATTAATCCTTTGTCAGTTGCTTCATTTGCAAATATTTTCTCCCATTCTGAGGGTTGTCTTTTGGTCTTGTTTATGGTTTCCTTTGCTGTGCAAAAGCTTTGAAGTTTCATTAGGTCCCATTTGTTTATCTTTGTTTTTATTTCCATTTCTCTAGGAGGTGGGTCCAAAAGGATCTTGCTGTGATTTATGTCATAGAGTGTTCTACCTATGTTTTCCTCTAAGAGTTGGATAGTTTCTGGCCTTACATTTAAGTCTTTAATCCATTTTGAGCTTATTTTTGTGTATGGTGTTAGGGAATGATCTAATCTCAAACTTTAACATGTCCCTGTCGAGTTTTCCCAGCACCACTTATTGAAGAGACTGTCATTTCTCCACTGTACATTCCTGCCTCCTTTATCAAAGATAAGTTGGCCATATGTGCGTGGGTTTATCTCTGGGCTTTCTATCCTGATCCACTGATCTATCTTTCTGTTTTTATGCCAGTACCACACTGTCTTAATTACTGTAGCTTTGTAGTATAGTCTGAAGTCATGGAGCCTGATTCCTCCAGCTCCGTTTTTCGTTCTCAAGATTGCTTTGGCTATTCGGGGCCTTTTGTGTTTCCATACAAACTGTGAAATTTTTTGTTCTAGTTCTGTGAAAAATGCCAGTGGTAGTTTGATAGGGATTGCATTGAATCTGTAGATTGCTTTGGGTAGTAGAGTCATTTTCACAATATTGATTCTTCCAATCCAGGAGCATGGTATATCTCTCCATCTATTTGTATCATCTTTAATTTCTTTCATCAGTGTCTTATAATTTTCTGCATACAGGTCTTTTGTCTCCTTAGGTAGGTTTATTCCTAGATATTTTATTCTTTTTGTTGCAATGGTAAATGGGAGTGTTTTCTTGATTTCATTTTCAGATTTTTCATCATTAGTGTACAGGAATGCCAGAGATTTCTGTACATTAATTTTGTATCCTGCTACTTTACCAAATTCATTGATTAGCTCTTGGAAACAGTTTTTTAAAAAATATACACCTTATCTGTGTAGTCATGTACACCATATATATATATATATATATATATATATATATATATTGCAGTACGCAGGCTTCTCACTGTTGTGGCCTCTCCAATTGTGGAGCAAAGGCTCCGGACACGCAGGCTCAGTGGCCATGGCTCACAGGCCTAGCCATTCCGCGGCATGTGGGATCTTCCTGGACCGGGGCATGAACCCGTATCCCCTGCATCGGCAGGCGGATTCTCAACCACTGCACCACCAGGGAAGCCCATGAACACCATATTTTTAATAAAGCTTAAGAATGTACTAGCTTTAAAAAAAAATCTATTACAGAAGCAGTAGGAAACTAATTCAGTATAGAATTTTAGTTAGAATGACCAATACAGTCCTATGAAAATGACTTTGATGAAAGAATTAGAGCAGCTGTTTATAGTTACGTCTTGGAAAGAACATTTCCAGCAGAGAGAAGAGAGGGTACAAAGCTCTAGTGAACAAAGGAGTGAGTTGTGGAAGATAAGATCAGAGAGTTAAGGTCAGGGAGTGTGAAGATGGAGGTTATGTGAGGTCTTTAATCTGAGTGACCTGGACAATCTCTGAGGATTTCTGATTGGAGGGGCTCTGTGACTGCTTCATGCTCAGACCTAACCACTGTGACTGCTCTTCGGAGAACAGACTAGTGGTCTAGGTCTCCTCTGGACTCTAATCCTCAGTGAATGGAGAATGCAGCCATTCATCCATTGTTCATTCTACCTTTCTGTATCTATCTCTACCTATCTCGATCTATCTATCCATCCATCCATCCACCTAATCTATCTGAATAGTCTCAAATTAATAATAAGCATTTTCCAGCTTTATTGAGATATAATTGGCATATAACACTGTGTAAGTAAGTGGTATACAACGTGTTGATTTGATACACTTATATATTGCAAAATGATCACCATTATAGTGTTAGCCACACCTCCATCAGGTCACATAATTACCATTTCCTTTCCATGGTAAGAACTTTTAAGAACTACTCTCTTAGCAACTTTCCAGTATATAATACAGTAATATTAATTGTAATCACCATGATATACATTCTATCCTTATAACCTATCCACCTTATAATTGTAAGTTTGTGCCTTTTGACCAGAATCTCCCTATTTCCCCCTGACCCACAGCCCCTGGTAGCCACCAACCTACTCTGTTTCTATAAGTTCAGTTGTTTTAGAGTCTACATATAAATGATATCATAGAGTTTTTGTCTTTCTCTGTCTCATTCATTTCATTTAACATAATGTCCTCAAGTTTCATCTATGTTGTTGCAAATGGCAGGAATTTTTTTTTTCATTCTCATGTCTGAATTATTGAATTTTATTCCATTATATCACACCTTCTTTATCTAATCATCTGTTGGTGGACACTTCTGTTGTTTTCATATCTTGACTACTGCAAATAACGCTGCAATGAACATGGAGCACAGGTATTTCTTCAAGATCTTGTTTTCACTTTCTCTTGATACATACTCAGAAGTGGAATTGCTGGATCATATGGTAGCTCTATTTTTTACTTTTTTTTAAGGAACCTCCATAGTATTTTCCATAATGGCTGTACCAATTTACATCCCTATTAACAGTGTACAAGGGTTCTCTTTGCTCCACAACCTTGTCAATACTTTTTATCTCTTGCTCTTGACTTATTGATAACAGCCATACTAAAAATCATGAGGTGATACGTATCTCATTGTAATTTTGCTGTATGTACTTTTCCCTGACGATTATTGATGTCAAGCACCTTTTCATGTAACTACTGGCCATTTGTATGACTTCTCTGGAAAAAAATTCTATTCAGTTTCTCTGCCCATTTTTAACTAAGATGTTTTTGTTTGTTATTGAGTTGCATGAGTTCTTTTATGGTATGGATATTAACTCCTTATCAGATATCTGATTTGCAAATAGTTTATCCCATTCCATAGGTTGACTTTTCATTTTTGTCTATTATTCCTTTTGCTATGCAGAAGCTTTTTAGTTTGATGTAGTCTTACTTGTTGATTTTCAAGATGTCTTCCCAGAGAGTTTATTTATCTTTGAAAACCACTATCTCTTGTTGATTTTAAAGATGCCTTCCCAGAGAGTTTATTTATCTTTGAAAACCACTATCTCACTTCTCTCCCACTCTGTGATCTTATTTTATACCATCCCTCTCAACAGTGGTATGCTGCAGCCATGTCAACCTCCAAGTTCTATACTTGTATGCTTTGAAGAAGTAGTGCTCTCCTCCTTTTCGCCCCTGGGATACTCCTGCCTGGGTTCTTTCTAAGTCAGCCTCTTCCACTTCTCTGGGATTGCAGTCTTTCCTCAGAGAGGACATTTTTATACTACTTTCAAGAGGACTTTCTTTCATTTTCCTCATAACACTAATCACCATCTGAAATTAGATTAATCATTTAAGAGCTTTTTTATGACCTCCTCACCACTTTACATGAACACATACCCATTAAATGTACATTCCATGAAGGAACCTTATACAGAGACTCTATCAATTATTTTCCCAGATGAAACCAGATGATACTCAGTTGGGCAATTTGAGATTAGTTTAATAAAAAGACTCTTTATTAAAGTGCAAGCAGATTGTAGGGAAACCATAAGGGATAAGGCTGAATCTGGAGAAGAAATAAGTGGATTCATTTACCACAATGGGGTTAAAGGAATGAGGGTGTTCTAGAGACACAGGCAGAGACCATGGCAGGAGAGAGTGTGGAATGGAATGTGGGGGATCCATGGAAAGAAAAACCCAACCTCATTCTCCTTCTACCTTCTAATCTCCTGTCAATTGGCCCAGGGCAACTGGAAACCAGAGAGCAGAGAGAAGTCTAGAAAAGTATATATAGTGGAATTGGAGGGGCAGATGGAAGCGTCTTTGCCATTATACCCTTAAACCTAAGAACAGTGCCTGAATGAAACATATATTTTAGTACAAGTGTTGACTGAATCTACTGTCCCATGTTTCAGTCCTGCATTTTAGCACTCAATTCAAGAAAAAAACTCAGATAAAACCAAATCCTTGATGATCACTTGTAATATTTCATGATTTTTCATATATAGTATTGCATTATTTTCATCTCAAAATGTTTTCATCAGCATATCTAACCCATTTTTACAAAATAAGTTGAGATCCACCAAACCTAAGGGACTTGCCTATAACACCAAGGTGATTGCAAAGGGAGAATATATCCCCTGGCAGATTAGTATCCTTTGGTACTATAAGGTTTTATAACCTTAATTTAAGGTTATAACTCTCTCAACCATATATTTCCATTCATATTGGCAGAAATAAACTCTATTTTTCTCATTCTTAATTTTGCTCTAATTATCTTGCATATGTTGGAAAGTTCATCAGTACAAGACCATACCAGTATCCAATGTAAACTTGCTTATCTACTCTTTTATTTTCCAAAAAATAGGATTTATTTCATAATTATTTCAAGTTAATTAAAGTTTGTGGTATCACTACTGTGGAGATCTGTGGAGTATTTATACTGTTTTATAAAATGCATGTTTTTTTCTTTTTAATCTTAAACTATTATCATACAAGTTTGTTGCTGTATTTTTATATACAAATACTGAAAAATAGAGATGGATACTTGAACCTAAATCTAAGATCTGAAGTGACAGAATGTAGCATTTCCCTCAGTTGGTTGCATTTTGCTATGGAAGCACTTTAGCCCAGTCCTTTTCAAGTTTCCTCCTTGCTCAAGACCAGGCAATCCATTTTCATTTGTTTGGTTTTAAATGTTAGGAAGTATAGAAACAACTAATGACCATAAGAAGAGTAACTTTTTGAATAGGAGATTCCCCATCCCCCCCACCAGGTTTTTTCAATAGGTCACAGTATTTAAGGATTCTCTACTCACAATGAATTTTGTTGTCAGCCTGATTCCCCAGATTCAACTCTAAAAAAATTCTAGAATGCCATATGTTATTTCTCTGGGACAGTGGCTCCTAATGAAAATGGTAGTGGGAAGGGGAAGCACATCATGGTAATCAGAGGAGATTTCCTTTGAAACTACATACACAACCCTTTCTTCTTTAAATTCTAACATACAGTCTCCCAAAAGCAGCATTAAACAAAAAGGATGGCTGGAAGTGGTGGTTAGATCACCTATCAGACATAAAATGGAGGAGTGCAGGGCAGTTAGTGGTATTCATGACAATTATATCAAAGCATCAGAAAAAAACTCTAGTCTTAAATAAGTCTGATAATGCTTATTTGCTCTCTTTTTCATAGAATCAATGTTTTACATATGTATACATATATCATAAAATTTATATATCAAACATATTTGTAAATTATTTTGAAAATTTTCATACCAGAAGTTAAGTGAGAGAGTGAGAAATGTACATATATACTTACTGGAAATGAACTGAGTAAAGATAAATCTGGTCAACATCAGGAAAATACAGTATGAGTATGAATTAAACCCAAGCATTTATCTAGAAAATATAAATATTATAAGGCAGGCAGAAGTCATGTAGCTTAAGGCATGTAGGACCAGGCCACTGAGATGCAGAGATGAAGAATCTTAGTTAAGACACTTGGAAATGAAACATCAGAAATCCAAGCTGAAGAAAAGACAAACAGATTGAAGTAAAAGGGTGTCAGTAGCAGTGCATGAATAAAACAGCAGGAGCAAAAAATGGAACTTGCCTTTTTTGCAACAATTTCCTGCCAAGGGCTAAAAGAAATTTCAGATTGTAGTTGTCTGAATTAGCAAAAGAACAGCATTAGGTAAGTATAGATAAAATAAGGATGTATATTCAGTTTGTGCTTAGGATTCTATATTTTGTGTTGACAATTGATATTAAATTTGTTATTCATATATGCCTTATTATTTAAGAAATAATATCAAAGGCACATGGGTTTAAGACAAATTTTCTGCAATATCTCCCTAAAATCATTAGGTATAGATTGAAATTTGTTATAAAATTTATTCACAATTTACCTGCAATAAATCCAGAAGGTTTTAGTTGTTACACTATGAATAAATATAAATATAAATACAGACATAAATATAAATATAAATTAGTTCTACACTCAAACTCAAGAACAGGAAATGAGTAGGCTATGTAAATATGTATATATATCATGATTCATGATTATAAATTATTTATAGGGACTTCCCTGGAAGTCCAGTGGTTAAGACTTCACCTTCCAATGCAAGGGGTGCGGGTTCAATCCCTGCTTGGGGAGCTAAGATACCACATGCCTCGTGGCCAAAACACCAAAACATAAAACAGAAGCAATATTGTAACAAATTCAATAAAGACTTTAAAAATGGTCCACATCAAGGGCTTCCCTGGTGGTGCAGTCATTGAGAGTCCGCCTGCCGATGCAGGGGACACGGGTTTGTGCCCTGGTACAGGACGATCCCACGAGCCGTGGAGCAGCTTGGCCCAAGAGCCATGGCCGCTGAGCCAGCGCGTCTGGAGCCTGTGCCCCGCAACGGGAGAGACCACAACAGTTAGAGGCCCACGTACTGCAAAAAAAAAAAAAAAAAAAAAAGGTCCACATCAAAAATAAATGAATAAATAAATAATTTACAGGTTCCTTCCTTCGTTTAGCCAGTCCATCCACTAGTCACATGGTCAACACATTCTTATTGAGCTTTTGCTAACTGACAAGCACTCCATTAGAGGTTATAGTATAGTAACTTGGTGACAAGAGAGACAAAATCCCTGCAATGGCAAAGTTTAATAAGATCTAAGTAAAAAAAAAAACCTGTGGCTAATAAAAGTAAGAGGAATCCTGAAAGACAAAATAAAATACACAAAGGAGATATTCAAGTGTTCAAAGAAGCAAAGTAATATATATATATATATATATATATATATATCCCAAAACCTAGATAAGAATGAAGAGGATGTCATTCTTTAGAAATCTTACCTTCAGTGTAACCACTTAATTTTTTTAGTATATATCTAAAATATATATTGTCTAAAAATTTAATTCTTTTTTAAAGGTAGGAGCATTCTGTATAAATTATGTCTAACTTGGTTGACTTAGTGAATGAAGATCATCTTTTAGAGCCAATACATTGTTCCTTAACCATATTCCACAATGCTGCACAGAATTTCACTATATGGCTATTACCACAATATATTTAATTATATCCTAACCATTGGATGTTTTGGGTGTTTCACTTTTTAATACACAGAATTTTTGTTAGCATGTTTTTTTGCTAATGAATCTAGATAGAATCATTTTCGTGTTGTGGACTATTTTATTTTGGAAAACTCACCATTTGTGATATTTATCTTTTATTTTTTCCCCCCTTAAGGTGTTATTAGAACAGCTTTGCCAAACATGGACAGGGAAGTCAAAGAACAATACCAAGTCCTCATCCAAGCCAAGGATATGGGCGGACAACTGGGAGGGTTAGCTGGAACGACAATAGTCAACATCACCCTAACAGATGTCAATGACAATCCACCTCGATTCCCAAAAAGTATGTTCTTTCCTGTTAAGTCGAAATCAGTGCAGCTTTTTAAAAACTGTTTTACATTTCATTGAATTTTACAGGAATTGTAATAATTTTCCAGACACTTTTTGTCTTTAGGAAGCAGAAGCTAAAACTTAAATGTCCTCAGAATTACATTTTTTCTATTAGAATCATGCATAGTGTGATTTTAATAGAAAAAATATATAAATGAGTCAATAATTGTATGAATCATGTTATCAATTCTTATAAAAGTAAAATATTCACAATAGGTTGGGATCTTGTCTAATTTCTTACTAGTTGAAAAAGTAATATAAATTGAAATGTACAATGTAATTTAAGATTTATGACATATATGCCACTCTACTATTTGTTATATCATATAATTAGCATAAAATTTTCTGCCTTCACTTTATCAATTATATGTGTTGAATCATTTCTGCATACTTCCCTGGAGATATCAGATGACATTGAAGTGATGCTATTTCTCTACTTTAGTTGTATTTTATTTTAGTTTTGCAGTAGGTGAAAATTGCTACACTTTCTATGATAATAGAATAATTCACACCTATATCTTCTCTGTAACTCTATCTTTCTTATTGAAAATGAATACTTCTCACTTTTGTTACATCCAGTTTTCTTTTGCAGTATTACATTTAACACCAATAAGTACCTGTTCGATTTCTGGTACATTTTCAAGGATTATAGTTCAGTGTTCCTAGGATTTAGAATATAGAAACTGTTACTTCCATTACTTATATAAGTGATTTAATGAACTCACTAGACACTCATTTGCATGAACAGCTTTAAAAATCAAAACAAAGCAAATCATTTTCTTCTTCTAACTCCAGGAGAGTTTGAGTTTATCTACTAAAGTATATAACAATGAGAATATTTAACTAAACGGATATTTTATTCCTTTAGCTGTGTGGTTTTACATAATTTACTACTTTGTCATTTTTGTCTTAAAATTATCAAACTATATTTTCTTATGGAAATACCCTTACTTAGTGATCAGAAAGTCAGTGTACTGAACAAAGGTTATAAAAGTGGCAATTAGAAATCATCATACTTTAGCAACTGGGATGTATATGACAAATGACTAGTAAATAATAGGTTATGACTAATAACACAGAGTACTAAAGCAACACTTTCCTTGCTTTCTATTCAGGGAAACTGAAAAAAATATAAATAAATATTTCAAAGGAGAAAGAAATAATACATTTGATTCTCTAGAATATTAAAAAAGAACATGTTCCCACCTCAAAAAGACTGATTTTTAACAATTTTACTGCTTATTTGTGGCAATCTGTAATAGCTAATTGAGGAGAGTAGTTTGAAAGATTGTTCTACTTTTACATAAAAGGTGACATTGTACATTTGAATTCTGTTTTGGATTTGTGCATAAAAAATATGGTCAATTTAGAGTATAAGAAATAGCAGAGATCTTCCTAGGTAGTGTCAGTATTCTTATTCACAAGGATGATAGTGAGGTTTTTCAGATGAAGAGTATAAACCTCAACCAGCGGAAGTCTGTATATCTTCTTTGGAGAAGTGTCTATTTAGGTCTTCTCTTGCACTGCTGGTGGGAATGTGAATGGTACAGCCACTATGGAGAACAGTATGGAGGTTCCTTATAAAACTAAAAATAGAACTACCATATGACCCAGCAATCCCACTCTTGGGCATATACCCTGAGAAAACCATAATTCAAAAAGAGTCATGTACCAAAATGTTCATTGCAGCTCTATTTACAACAGCCAGGAGATGGAAGCAACCTAAGTGTCCATCATCAGATGAATGGATAAAGAAGATGTGGCACATATATATAATGGAATATTACTCGGCCATAAGAAGGAACAAAATTGAGCTATTTGTAATGAGGTGGATAGACCTAGAGTCTGTCATACAGAGTGAAGTAACTCAGAACGAGAAAGACAAATACCATATGCTAGTACATATATAAGGAATTTAAGAAAAAAAAAAAAAAGTCATGAAGAACCTAGGGGTAAAACAGGAATAAAGACACAGACCTACTTGAGAATGGACTTGAGGATATGGGGAGGGGGAAGGGTAAGGTGTGACAAAGCGTGAGAGAGACATGGACATATACACACTACCAAACATAAGGTAGATAGCTAGTGGGAAACAGCCGCATAGCACAGGGAGATCACCTCGGTGCTTTTTGACCACCTAGAGGGGTGGGATAGGGAGGGTGGGAGGGAGATGCAAGAGGGAGGGGATATGGGACCAGATGTATATGTATAACTGATTCACTTTGTTATAAAGCAGAAACTAACACACCATTGTGAAGCAACTATTCTCCAATAAAGTTGTAAAAACAAAACAAAACAAAACAAAAAACAAACAAACAAACAAAAAACCCTCAACCAGTGGAAGGAAACAACTTCTGGTATGGATGAAGGGTAATTTGCAAAAGTTTGAACAGCCATCCAGACAAATAGGCTGGAGTGCAACAAAAAAATGAAAATATCTTAATGGGAGAGAAACTAGAGTATGGTTAGGGAACCAAGATGGCATGCTCAGGTCCCAGGGAGACAGGAAGATCAATTCCAGATCTTATCTAGTGAAAAGAATCTGTACAAAGCAGCAGGCTGGTTTGGAATTTATTCAAAGTTGAATCTGTAGATCTAAGCGTAACTAGATGAGACCCACTAGGAAAGATTATGGGGTTAAGGGCATTTGAACTTTTAGAGCATTTTCATCCTGTGTCAGGAATTTTATCATTTTCGTATGTCCCTTCCTCAGAAACACTCTGAGATCTTTATTTTCCACATTTTACTGTTAAGAAAACTGAGACTTAGATTAACTTGCCCAAGATCAACAAAACTGGCAAAGGTTTTTTTTTTGATACTAAAGTTCAAATTTCTTTTAGTTTAACATATGAAAATGAAAAGATATTCTTTTATTTTACCTGCCACTCTGAAACCATATTTTTTAGACACGGCTGCAAAAAAGTCATATCACATAGGCTGAATTGTTATCATAAACAGAAATGAGAGGGTAGAAGGAATATACCAAATAGATAACTGTGATCTGATTATTTTCTTCCTGTGTTACATGCATATTCGAACTATAGCCTGAATGTGTAATAGGTGAGAGATATTTTTGAATCATGAGAAAGAAGAGGGTTTTCACATTTTTCATGAATAAAAAATTAATTCCCTTGAAACCTTACATGCCTTTGTGTCAAGCCCTTTTTACTGTACTGTCATTTTGAATTATATCCTTCAGAGGAAAAAGACAGAATACATTTATAAACAGAAAATCCACCTCTTTAGAAGCCAGTGCTCTTTCTGCAGGAATATTTCTCACATGGATCAATTAAACTAAAAATATGACATGAAATGACAAACTGAAATAATAACTTTTGAATGTAAAAGTCAAGAAAACAAATATTTCATACATAATATTACTTAACAAGAGAATTTAACACATCTAGCTATATTTGTTCATGTCTGTTAAGCAATTATGCTGAAAAAAATAATCTTCCTTCAGATGAACTTCATGGAGCTACATTTTTTTCATTGCTTAATAATACACAAGATAATTTCTTAAAATTTACTAATCATAATTCGTTTTGGCTTTGTGTGTGTATGTATGCATGTGTGACATTGTTAAGCACCCATTTCCATCCGTTTCCTTCTATAAATCTGTTAGATGAAAATAAAATTAAATGTCATGGCCATTTGTAGGATGCAAGTATAAATAGTTTGATGTTTTACTGTTGCAAAATAGATGGTTCCTGAGGCATCAGAATTTCCTGCCAATTTCATTTGATGATGGTGACAATGATATTTACTAATAAGTTACCATGTCTCATGCATTATGCAGAATGATTTGTATATATATTCCCATTTAGCTTTACAATGACGGTATAGTATTTTCTCAGTTTTAGAAATAAAAGAACAAGAGTATATAATTAATAAAAGTTAAGTAACTTGTCCAAGATCACACAGCTCCTAGGTAGGAGAACCCAAGACCTAATCTTATGAAGGGACTTCAGAACGTTTTATCACTTTCCCAGTTAAAAGGCAATTTGCCTTTAATGCCTGTGTTTTGCCCCAAAAGTCCTACAGAAAGAACTGTTCACAAAGGAGGGAATACTGTTTCAGAAATAGAAATAATACCAGGCACGTTAAAAGAGCTCTACCTGTAGTCATATAAAAACAAAATATTTTCTTTGTAAAATCTTTTACATATAGTCATATAGCTTCCATCTACGATAATGAAGGACATCCGTAGAGGATTTCCATCTGTCAGAATAAGCTACCGCAGGCTTCCCTGGTGACGTAGTGGTTGAGAGTCTGCCTGCCGATGCAGGGGACGCGGATTCGTGCCCCGGTCTGGGAAGATCCCACATGCTACGGAGCGGCTGGGTCCGTGAGCCATGGCCACTAAGCCTGAACATCTGGAGCCTGTGCTCCACAATGGGAGAGGCCACAACAGTGAGAGGCCCACGTACCACTAAAAAAAAAAAAAAAAAAAAAAAAAAAGAAAACTACTTAGGTGAAATAAAGCCCTTCATAGTTTACATAAAAAGGGAAAATGTGTAGGAAATGTAAAGAAGTGTTTGCTTCTTTTTCTTTTCTTTTTCAATATAATAAGCATTTAAGATAACTGTTTGTAGGGTAAATGGATAAGACTGCAGAAAATAAGACATTAATATTTATTTTATGACAAATTCTTAGTCATAAATAAAACAGTATTTTAAAGTAAGTCTGTTTTTTGGGAATTCCCTGGCACTCCATTGGTTAGGACTTCGAGATTTCACTGCTGTGACCCAGGTTCAATCCCTGGTTGGGGAACTAAGAAGATCCAGCAAACCAACTGCAGAGCGAGGCCTAAATAAATAAACTAATAAATACATAAACAAAATAAAGTAAGTCTGTTTTCATCAAATGCCTACCAAACATGTTTATATTGACTGTTTCTAGTTATAGGACAATTGATTCAGTTATAAGTCAATAAAATATTATTTGTACAATAGTTATTTTCTAAAACATACAATTGCATCCAATATTATACCTAGAACCATGAACCCAATTATATCCAGATGGGGTACAAAGTCTGTTTCTCTTTGTTTACCATTTACCATCTTTATACCTGGAAAACTATAAGCTTTGATACTGAAATTTACTTGGTAAAACCATGTAATAAGTCATTCCAAATATAGAATTAAAGAGTAATTTAATTTTGACAGCTACTCAGATCCAGCCTTAGAAAATGTACCATCACGTTCTGCCAGGTGTCCAGAGTTTGATTGTCATGGGGATGACTGAGATTGACTACTAAAGATATAAGTTCATGTGTTAAGTTTATTTTTAGATAAAATATTTGTACATATTTATATTTTTACATTTATATATATATATATATATATAAATTTGAGAATTCAAAACTTTATATAGATTTATATATTTATTTAAATAATATCATGGGAGAAAATTTTTCCTGGATTTTGAGTGCCCAATATATGCCTGAATATGTAAATATGTGTATGCTGAGAATCACTTCAGTTCTTTTCACAATCTCTTTCTGTGACTGTTAGGGAGTGAATTATGTACAAATCTCTCCTCCCAACTTATTTGGAGACTCTGGCCAAGGGCCTGATTCCTACCTGTAGATCAAGTACTAATAACTGTTAACACCCTCAGCATGTTTTTAAATGATGCCTCTGAGGCAAAGGTGGAATTTCTGTTCTTATCACTACCTCCAATATGCTATTTTAGGTGAAAGAATGAGAAAGAGAAGATGGTGGCAATTACTCTGAAAGAATACCAAAAGAGGCATGACTAAAATAATGGGTCTTATGTGAGCTCCACTACTATTTAAATGAGAATGACTACTTCAGCGTCACTCAAATATTTGAGATTGGAAGGGTGGCGTGGACCAACTGGTCTGCAAAGTTAACTGTATAGATCAAATGTAAGTTAAGGCTTTCCTTAATTGGAACTGGGTGTCGGTTTTAAATAGTAATAAAAAAATTAATATATGAAGGTGTTAATGATATAAATTCATATTTGTTTATGTTTCTCAAACAGTACTGGTGCCAATTTAACATCAACTTTAATACACAGTTTAATTCCCATAATTAAACTGTATTTAAGTAATTTCAAACACGTAACACTTTTCTAGCATTCTCTGAAAATTTAACCTAGTCTGTGGCTTTTAGGTCAGTACCTCCCAAAGATATGAATATGACAAAAAGTTAGATAAGTTAATCTTTGATATTGTATGTATGTATGCTATATGACAATTAGATATGCTCCTCATTTGGGAGGAAATGTTTAAAAAACATTAAAAATCATAAATTTTAGGGGTTAAAAACTTATACAAAGTGTTTATATTCAGGTATCTTCCAGTTCTCACAAAGAATGTGGGCATGAGTCATATTTGATGACTCTTATTTCTATTATTGAAAACTAAGCCAAGACACATTACAAAACTAGCTTTTTACCAAGTGGAATAAACACTTCAAGTTTAATTCCCAAATGGGCCTTTGTCTACTTCAATAAAAATAAATAAGAAACAACTATTTCCTGAAGATAAGGCATGCAAATGATAAACTGGGACTTATTCACTAGTCGTTCTCCCAGTGGTTCTCAAATTGTATTTGCCTTAGGAATTCCTTGGGATCCTATGTCCCAGTGATGGAAGTTCTGCTTCAATTGATGTAGCTTGATCCAGAAATCTGAATTGTAGATAAGTGTTCCAGTAGATTGTGATATAGATAGTCTGCAGGGCACAATTTGAAAATCTGTGATGAAGGAGCAAGTGTTGATTCTCTGAGAAGGCTTTTACATTATTCGTTAACTAGAGGTAATGAGTTAATTATTTGGTACCTCATGAGAATTTTTTGATTCATGCAAAATTCCACCTATTTGGGTGGAGACTGAGTATTAAAATGTAGTCATTTTAAACTAAGTATTTTGAAAGTTTATTTTTTTAACATATTAAGCACTCATATACAGTTGTACGTCTTGTTTAGAAATTTTCCAAAGAGTTTATGGATGTCAGATACTGATGCTTTAAGGCTGAACTCAAACTGGATCAAAGTAAATACAAGTTGAAGGCAAGCTCAGTGAAAGACTTTGCACTCCCAGTTCTCCAATGAGAAGCGATTAGTGAGTTTCACTAGACTCTATGTGGGCAGATGTAAGCAAATGAAAAATAACAGAAATAGAATGTTTAAATAAATTTTCATTGCTATAATTATCATTATTCACATCATATTGTGCTTTGCTAATGAGTATATGAGTCCTTTTAAAATAGTACTGACACTTTTTGATGACTTATTTTGTTCTGTTTCCCATGTGGCAAAGTATAAAAGATTGTAGCCTGGTTGTTCCATTGCCCCATTAGCAGACTCTCAGAAGAATTATGCTTATGAGCTGGATGGCTAGCAACCTTCTTGATGTGGCAATTATAATCATAATATTATTTTAAACAATTTTACCCAGAGTAAAGGATATATGCTATGATTGTTAATATCATTTCCCCAGATTTCTTAAAATGCTTAAGTTAATTTTTTTATTATTTCAGTCTTTGAAAATCACATTATAGTCAATTAAAAATTCCTGCCACACAAATGGGACCTAATGAAACTTAAAAGCTTTTGCACAACAAAGGAAACCATAAACAAGACAAAAAGACGACTCTCAGAATGGGAGAAAATATTTACAAATAAAGCAACTGACAAAGGATTAAACTCCAAAATTTACAAGCAGCTCATGCAGCTCAATATCAAAAAAACAAACAACCCAATCCAAAAATGTGCAGGAGACCTAAATAGACATGTCTCCAAAGAAGATATGCAGATTGCCAACAAGAAAGGATTTTCAACAACATTAATCGTTAGAGAAATGCAAATCAAAACTACAATGAGGTATCATCTCACACTGGTCAGAATGGTTATCATCAAAAAATCTAGAAACAATAAATGCTGGAGAGGGTGTGGAAAAAAGGGAACCCTTTGCACTGTTGGTGGGAATGTAAATTGATACAGCCACTATGGAGAACAGTATGGAGGTTCCTTAAAAAACTAAAAATAGAACTACCATACGACCCAGCAATCCCACTTCTGGGCATACACTCTGAGAAAACCATAATTCAAAAAGAGTCATGTACCATAATGTTCATTGCAGCTCTATTTACAATAGCCAAGACATGGAAGCAACCAAAGTGTCCATCAACAGATGACTGGATAAAGAAGATGTGGCACATATATACAATGGAATATTACTCAGCCATAAAAAGAAACGAAATTTAGTTATTTGTAGTGAGGCGGATGGATCTAGAGACTGTCAAACAGAGTGAAGTAAGTCAGGAAGAGAAAAGCAAATACCATATGCTAACACATATATCTGGAATCTAAGGAAAAATAAAAAATAAAAAAAGGTCGTGAAGAACCTAGGGGCAAGACGGGAATAAAGACACAGACATACTAGAGAATGGACTTGAGGACACAGTGAGGGGGCAGGATAAGCTGGGTTAAAGTGAGAGAGTGGCATGGACATATATACACTACCAAATGTAAAATAGATAGCTACTGGGAAGCAGCCGCATAGCACAGGGAGATCAGCGCGGTGCTTTGTGACGACCTAGATTGGTGGGATAGGGAGGGTGGGAGGGAGATGCAAGAGGGAGGAGATATGGGGATATATGTATATTTATAGCTGATTTACTTTGTTATAAAGCAGAAACTAACACACCAGTGTAAAGCAATTATACTCCAATAAAGATGTTAAAAAATTCCTGCCACTTTTATACATTGAAATATATGTATTTATTCATACTTGTTCTTGATTCTTAAGATATATGAATTGAATAATACTATCTTTACTTTTCTCAGTCAACAGTGCACTCAATAAGACAAATATCTATATGTATAAGGATATTACAACCACAGTAAAATTCCATAATAGGAATATGATCAGAATAATTATTGGCATAAATAGGATATAGTTATTAGATCTAGCTGGGATTATTAGGACATATGAAGGATATAGCATTTAAGAAGAAATGTATAGTAAGAAGTTAACAGACTGAAAGAGAGAAGGTTGGTTGAAGAATACTGCAATCCTGAATTATACACATGTATTTATGTATGTATGTGTGTGCTTTTGAGTAGAGAGGCAATATCATAAATCAATATGTTTAAAAAAATAACTTTGTTAAGTTGGTAAACACTGAAGTACAGAGAAGATGTGACACAAACCCAGGACAGTTGTTTGGAATAAACAAACAGAGTCAGAATTGAGAAATACACAGTAGCAGAATGGAAAGGATTTTGTGATCTATTGGATTCAGAGATAAGTAAGATAAAGAGCATGTGAAGAAATTATTTAAGTAGGAGATGGTTTTTCTGTTAATATGTTGAAATTTGAATGGAAATGAGCAAACGATGGCTGAAAATATAGGGAGCCTTAAAGAGAAGTCAGAGTCAAAAAACATTTCCGAGAGACATTTGATGATAGAAGTGACAAATGAAACTTGAGGCATGCATGATATTAATCAGATTAAAGAGGGCATAATTCTTTAATTTTGAATGTAAGAAAATCCAGGAGGGGGAATGAACAAAGGTATAAGGAGAAGCTTAAAAATCACCACCTCAAACCTTTAATACATATATTTCTGACAATGGTGTATATATATTTTTTTTTTTTTTTTTTTTTTTTTTTTTTTTTTTGCTGTACGCGGGCCTCTCACTGCTGTGGCCTCTCCCGTTGCGGAGCACAGGCTCCGGACACACAGGCTCCGCGGCCATGGCTCGCGGGCCCAGCCGCTGCGCGGCATGTGGGATCTTCCGGGATAGGGGCACGAACCCGTGTCCCCTGCATCGGCAGGCGGACTCTCAACCACTGCGCCACCAGGGAAGCCCAATGGTGTATATTTTTAACCACAGTTGTGAAGGTATCCTAAATTCTCATTTATGTCACATGATTTAAATCTATTTCATATTTGCATTATTATTGGTCTTAGCATTTATATATGCAAAGAAATTGGACTTATACAGTATTTATGAGAGTTAAACACTATATAAATAATACTAAAACCATGGAAACAAAATATTTTGCACATAAGATATCTTTTATTAACAAATATTGGACACAATAAGTTATATCCTTTAACAAATAATGTTGCATGGATTGCTAATTTTATAGAAAAGTAAATGCAAAAATGGCTATATCATTTTTTGTATGTATAAAAGGGATAAAAAAAATTAATCTTTTCCCTCAAGCTGCTCTGTGTATAATGGAGAATTATACTATTTGAAGTAAAATGAATGATAGACTTATGCACACGATGATATACAGATGTGTAATATGGGCACCAAATCATTACAGAGCAGATCTGAGAGGATGTAGAAGGAATTAATACCAATATTGATTTCTGAAACCTCTAAGAAGAGTTAGCCAGTGGAACAGCAAATGTGTACCAAAATACTTTAGACCATTGAAAAAACATAATGTATTATTTAAAGAATTGTGAAAAAAATGGAAGTGCAAAAACAAGAAAAAATTTCATCAGAAAATGACTTAAAGTTGTCCTTGAAAGAATGAAGAATAGAATTTATGTAAAGGGGGATTAGGAGCAGTGGGATAATGAAACATTTTATGCATAAGCAACAAGGTAGGTAAGAGATATGTAGTGTTCAATTATAAAATACAGTCAATTAAAGAAAATTTAAACCATTGTATACATATATTAATGCAGTAACATATGATGAATATTTAGAAATAAAATTTGTAGATCAATGAATTTGGTGCTATTGAAAAAATTAATTTTGGTTGTTTGTTTTTTTATTTTTTTATTTTTATTTTATTATTATTTTTGTGTGTGTGGTATGCGGGCCTTTCACCGTTGTGGCCTCTCCCGTTGTGGAGCACAGGCTCCGGATGCGCAGGCTCAGCGGCCATGGCACACGGGCCTAGCCCCTCCGCGGCATGTGGGATCCTCCCGGACTGGGGCACGAACCCATGTCCCCTGCATCGGCAGGCGGACTCAACCACTGCGCCACCAGGGAAGTCCTGGTTAAGTTTATTTTCTAGACTAGTCTCACAATGTTTCAAAAAAATCTGTGAAAAATCAAACTTTTGGTTAAATAAGTATTCCCAGATGAATTTGAATTTCAAACATTTTTTAGGCCTAGTTTGTAAGATGTTGAATATATTTATAATTTATAAAAAAACCTCACGGGCTTCCCTGGTGGCACAGTGGTTGAGAGTCTGCCTGCCAATGCAGGGAACACGGGTTCGTGCCCCGGTCCGGGAAGATCCCACATGCCGCGGAGCGGCTGGGCCCATGAGCCATGGCCGCTGAGCCTGCGTTTCCGGAGCCTGTACTCCTCAACGGGAGAGGCCACAACAGTGAGAGGCCCGCGTACCGCAAAAAAAAAAAAAAAAAAAAAAAAAAAACACCTCAGGTGTGGCCCATTTTTGTGAAATTATTGGGCAATATCAATGAGAATTATCCATCTACTATGCTTTGTTAGGTGGGTCAGAAATTACATAGACAAGGACAAAAGAAAGGTTTACATGATTAATGGAGGTTTTAAGGGAATATTAAATGTACTCCATAAAATTAATGTGCAACGGAAGGTTATTGATGCACTTGAAACGTTGTGCACTCTTGCCAAGGTCTACTTCATGTTTACTATGTAATGGAAGTAGTGGTTATATAAATCACATATATTAAAAATACATAGTTTTGAGAATCAGGAACACTTTTTATTTTGACAGTAATTAAGTAATATAAGTGGGTTTTTGTTTCATAGTTCATTTGGAATTGGTTTGGTTGGAATTTTCAATACTGGCAAGTGAATGACCAGACAAGTCAAAGCCTGTCAAGTCATCCATTTCCAAACTGAAGCCCATCTGCACTGGCCCAGTTTGGCTTGGGGGTGGACTGGCAGACAGGAGAAGTCTTAATTTTGCATATGGATCAAATCACTAATTAATATGATCTACTGGAAATTTCTGATTTCCAGATCTAGATTTTGGTAATTAAAGTCAACATAAGACTACTATTTGAAGATGAGCAGAGAAGGAAAAGCATACTGACAATGAAGAAAGTCTAAAGGAACAGTGGGAGACAAAGGAAAAATAGGGTTTTTATTACATCTTGTATGTTGTACTTTTTTAGACTAATGGTAACATGATATGGGATAGTCTAAAATTTCAGGAAGCTGAGCTATCCCCTCTATGATATTATTTATTTTTCTGAGAAATATGAGACAAGGTCATATGAGATATTGTTGTTGCTTTTATTACCTTTTTATTTTCCATAGATGAGGCAAGATCATTTTGTGTGCTATTATACTTGCTTAAGTAATTAAAACACTAAAATATTTATAAAGCAACATTTTACTTCTCTGTAATTAGATGGTAAATCACACACACACATATACCCAAGATCACAATTTGAACAATTTAATGTCTGATTTCAATCACTGAATCAACAGTTTTATAGTAATATGAATTTATTTTCTAAATTTTACTTATTTATGTGTTTTTGTTTATGAAGTTTTTATTTACTAATTTTTTTAAAAAGTGTACAATTCGGTGGTTTTTACTATACACAAAAAGTTGTGCAACCACCTCTACTAATTCTAGAATATTTTTATCATTCCAAAAAGAAACCACATACCCATTAGCAGTTATTCCCCAGTTCCTCTCAATTTCATCCTCCACTCCCATGCATAATTTTATCTACTTTCTGTCTCTGTAGATTTGCCTATCTGTACACTCCATAAAATGGAGTAATACAATATGTAATCTTTTATAACTAGCTTGTTTAACTTAGCACAGTATCTTTAAAGGTTAATCCATTTTGTAGCATGTATCAAAAAATAGTTCACTTTTATAAATTGACATATATTTGACATACAATATTATGTTAGTTTCAGGTCTAGAGCATAGTGATTTCACATTTAAATTCATCACTAAGGATCACTACCATAAATGTATTGACTATCTATCCTCATACAAAGCCATGACAGTACCAGTGATGATATTCCCTACTTTGTACAATATGACACTGTGATTATTTATTTTATAACTGGAAGTATTCATCTCTGAATTCCCTTCACCTATTTTGCCCATCCCAACCACTTTCTTCCCCTCTGGAAACCACCCATTGTTTGTTCTCTGTATCTATTTTTGTTTTGTCTTATTTTTCTATTTTGGTTTTCTTTTCTTTTTCTTTTTCTTTTCCTTTTTTTTTTTTTTTTTTTTTTTTGCAGTATGAGGGCCTCTCACTGTTGTGGCCTCTCCTGTTGTGGAGCACAGGCTCTGGACGCGCAGGCTCAGTGGCCATGGCTCACCAGCCCAGCCACTCCATGGCATGTGGGATCTTCCTGGACTGGGGCACAAACCCACGTCCCCTGCATCGGCAGGTGGACTCTCAATCACTGCGCCACCAGGGAAGTCCTATTTTGGTTTTAACTACCAAATATAAGGGAGATAATATGATGTTTGTCTTTTTCTGTCTGGCTAATTTTACTTAGTATAATACCCTCTAGATCCATCCATGTTGTAGCAAATGGCAGGATTTCATTATTTTTATGGCTGAGTGATATTCCATTGTATATATGTACCACATCTTCTTTATCCATTCATCTCTTGATGTTCATTTAGGTTGCTTTAATTTCTTGGCTGTTGTAACTAATGTTGCAATTAACATAAGGGTGCATATATCTTTTTGAATTAGTGTTTTTGTTTTATTTGAGTATATATCCAGAATTGAAATTGCTGTATCATCAACACTTATTTTTTGGCTTTTTGATGATAACCATTCAGACAGGTGTGGGACAGTATTTCATGGTTTTGATATTTATTTCCCTAAAGATTAGTGTTCTTGAGCATCTTTTCACATGCCTGTTGGACATCTGTACTTCTTCAGAAAAATGTCTTTTCAGGTCCTATGCCTATTATTCATTTTTTTTAATGAGTTCTTGAAGTATTTTGGGTATTAACCCTTTACTGGATATATCATTTGGAAATATCTTCAATTCTGAAGTGTGTTTTTTTTTAATGTTTTAATAGTCTCATCTGCTTATTTTTGTTTTTGTTTCCCTTGCTGGATGAGACATATCCAAGTAAATATTGCTAAGATAGATTTCAAAGAGCATACCACCTGTTTTCCTCTAGTAATTTTGTGGTTTCAAGTCTTAAATTTAAGTCTTTAATACATTTTGAGTCTATTTTTGTATATCATGTGAAAAAGTGGTCCAGTTTCATTATTTTTCATATACTTGTCTGGTTTTCCCAGCACGAGTTATTGAAGAGGTGATCTTTCTCCCACTGGATATTCTTGCCCCCTTTATTGTAGATTAATTTACCATAAGTGTATGGGTTTATTTCTGGGGTGTCTCTATTCTGTTCCATTGATCTACTGATCAAACAGTACCATTGACCTAACAGTACCATACTGTTTTCATTACTGTAGCTTTGTAGTAAAGTTTGAAATCCATGAGAATGATACTTCCAGCTTTGTTCTTTCTCAAGATTTATTTTGCTATTAGTGGTCTTTTGTGGTTCCATACAAATTTTAGGATTATTTGTTCCAGTTCTGTGAAAAATGCTATTTGTATTTTAATAAGATTACATTAAATCTGTAGATTGCCTTGGGTAGAATATTTAACAATATTAATTCTTCTAATCCATGAGCATGGTATATCTTTCCATTTGTTTGTACGTTTTCAATTTCTTTTATCAATGTCTTTTAGTTTTCAGAGTACAGGTTTTCACCTCCTTGGTTATACTTATTTCCAGGTATTTTATTTGATTGAATTGTACAGAGGATTGTTTTCTTTCATTTTTTTTTTTTTTTTTTTGTGGTATATGGGCCTCTCCCTGTTGTGGCCTCTCCCATTGTGGAGCACAGGCTCCGGGCGTGCAGGCTCAGTGGCCATGGTTCAAGGGCCCAGCCGCTCTGCAGCATGTGGGATCTTCCCAGACTGGTGCACGAACCCGTGTCCCTTGCGTTGACAGGCGGACTCTCAACCACTGCACCACCAGTGAAGCCCCGAGAGGATTGTATTTTTAAATTTTTCTTTCAACAGCTATTGCTAGTGTGTAGAAATGCAACAAATTTCTGTAAATTAATTTGGGATCCTACATCTTTACTGAATTAATTTATTAGTTCTAATAGTTTTTTTTTTTTTTTTTTTTGGTGGAGTCTTCAGGATTTTCTATGTATAAGATTATGTCATCTGAAAAGAATAACAGTTTTATGTCTTCCTTTCTAATTTGGGTTTCTTTTACTTATTTTTCTTGTCAGATTGCCGTGGCTAGGACTTCCAATACTATGTTGAATAAAAGTAGTGAGAGTGGGCATCCTTGTCTTGTATCTGATGTTAGAGGAAATGCTTTCACCTTTTTACCATTGACTATGATGTTGGCTGTGGGTTTGTCATATATAGCTTTTGTTATGTTGATATATGCTTCCTTTATACCCACTTTGTTAATAGTTTTTTATCATAAATGAATGTTGTATTTTGTCTAAAGCTTTTTCTGCATGTATTGAGATGATCATATGATTTTTATCCTATGATAATGTGATGCATCACATTGAATAATGTGATGCATCACATTGGATAATATGATGCATCACATTGCTTGATTTGTGGATTTAGAACCATACTTGCATTCCTGGTATAAATTCCACTTGGTCATGGTGTATGAACCTTTTAATGTATTGTTTAATTTGGCTTGCCAATGTTTTGTTAAGGACTTTTGCATCTATGTTAATCAGGGATATAGTCCTGTAAATTGATGCTGGCCTCACAGAAATAGTTTGGAAGAGTCCCTTCCTCTTCAATTTTTTGGAACAGCTTGAGACAAAAAGGTGTTAACTTTTCTTTAAATGTTTGTTAAAATCCACTTGTGAAGCTGCCTGGTCCTGGACTTTTGTTTATTGGGAGTTTTTTGATTACAGAGTAAACTTCATTACTAGTAATTGGTCTTTTCAGATTTTCTATTTTTTTCTGATTCTGTCTTGGAAGAATGCAGTGCTTCTAGGAATATATTTATTTCTTCTAGGTTGTCCAATTTTTTGGCATATAATTTTTTGTCATAATCTCTTATGATCCATTGTATTTCTGTGGTGTCAGTTGTAACTTCTCCCATTTCATTTTTGTTTTTATTCATTTTAATTTTTTTTCTTCTTGATGTGTCTGGCTAGAGGTTTATAAATTTTATTTATCTTTTCAAAGAACTAAATCTTAGTTTCATTGATCTTTTCTTTTTCTTTTTTTTTTCTTTTTTTAGCCTCTATTTCCTTTATTTCTTCTTGGCTCTGTGCTATTTTCTTCCTTCTACTAACTTTAAGTTTTGCTTATTCTTCTTTTTTCTCAACCCTTTAGGTGTAAAGTTAGATTGGTTATTTGAGATTTTTCTTGTTTTCTGAGGTACGCCTATATCATTATATTCTTCCCACTTAGAACTGCTTCTGTCGTTTCACATAGGTTTTGGAATTCTGTGTTTCCATTTTCAAATTCTGTGGTTGTAATTTCCCTACTGTTTGCCAGTTATCATCCTGGGGGTGTGGGTCTGGAGTATAACCCATCTCCTCCCCTTCTACCCATCTTGTCGTGGTCCCTTCTTTATATCTTTAGTTTCAGAAAATCTTTTCTGTAAGACTTTAGGTTGTTCTCATAGATAGTTGCTCTGTAAGTAGTTGTACTTTTGGTGTGCCCAAACGATGACATGAGTTTAAGTCCTTTCTACTCTGCCATCTTGTTTCTCCTCTCTATTTTCTAAAGTTGAAATGTAATATTTCAAGTAATCATCTCCTTAAGTGGTCTCAAGTATATGCTTTCAAGTTCTTAAAAATATTTAACATTCTTATCAATTTGAAATAATTTCTACTTAGGCCTAATTACCTCCAACTTAGTTATTTGTTACATATAAATATGTTTTATGTGCATCTGAACATTGACTTCTTATGTATTGTTTTTCAGTAACTTTAGATTAGTTATTACTATAAGCATAAAATAAAATGTATTTCAAAAGAGAATTTGTAATGGATTATTCCATCTTCTTTTTATTTTCTATTCTTATGGCTGAATGTTGTCACAGTACTGTATAATTTATTCATTCATTTAATGTATTTATTCAGGTCCTATAGTATTTATTTCTGATTAAACTGTAACATATTAATTTGTATTTTGTTGAGTAAATATATATCTTTTGGTGTTTTCATCAATACTTGGAAATTTTCTCAAAGAAAAAGGAAGGGAAATATATATCCTTTGTCCTTAGATATTAATGAATGTGCACACATGCACACGCACACATGCAGTGCAAGTTTTAATAATCAAAGTATAATTTTTTGAGTAGCATTAGTTACTTAAAGGATGCCCACTTAGCCTATAATTAAGTAACAGATACTTTTACCTTTGGAATTAACAGGGCACATTATCTGTAAGAAGCTAGAGAATTTGATCACTATAATTCTACCTTAGTTCACTACATGCAGTTTTCTCCTTTTCTATGGGAACATGGTTATTTTTGTTAAGCCTAGCATGCATATTTGATAACTATGTAAGTATATATTCTTATTGACTCTGTGAATAATTTCTTATCATCTGTCTTCAATCTTAATGTGTGTTGTAGAGGTAGTGCCATTAAGATGTTTCATATGAGTCAAAAGTAGGATGCCCAGAAAATGATGGCAGTGTAATTACATAGTACATCATAAGTGATCCAACTTGGGCACAGGTGAAGAATTACTTCAGTTTTGAATTAATCTTAATGACCCTAGCTTTATGCTGTTGAGTTTCTAGAAATGATAAATGTCAAGTCATTGGAAATAAAATGACAGAACTTAAACAATCTGACAAGACTGATGCATAGTTTCTATGACTTGTTCCATGTTCTGTAGACTTTATTGTCAACTACAATGTTTTACTGAGAAATGCTTGTCTTAATGAATGTGTCTTCCATCTTACTACAATGTATATCTGTTATGCAAAGAACAGAAAATTCAGTGCTTTCTATGTGCTTGTTTTATGTACACTAAAACCTCAATGTAGAAAACAGATGTAAGTGAAAAACACTGTTTTACTTCTATTATATCTTAATTTTAGTAGGGCATGTTAGTGGAATGTTATTAAGTCCATCTTTTTAGGACAAGACTAATATTTCAATTTAATGACAAGTTTTCCAATGCTGTTAGATAATTATGAATTTTGCAAACAAACTACATGCTGACAACTTTTTCTAAAACTGCTATTCAACTTATATTGATAGAGGATTGCAAAGTATGGCTGTCTTCACATTTATTGTTATTAGCCTCATAAAATGTTCTTTTATAAAACATAAAAGTCATATCTCAGCCTATAGTCTTGAAAAGGCATATAGTCTTTCATCGATACTCTGTATTATCTGATGTCCTTTAGCTAGCCTCTCAGAGTTTAAATTTTTTTCTGACATTGAAAGGTCTCAATTCTGGCTAAACTTTTCACCTTCACTAACCATAAGCCTAAGTGATGATACCAGACTAGGTTATTTCCCTTGATTTTTTGATTCTATTATTTTTACTTTTAAATGTTTAAATGAAAAGCAAACTCATATACCTAACATGGAACCTAAAGTTGCTCCTGAATAGCTTGGATAAATTAAGCAGAAATTTTCCAAGCTTTTACGTTAGATGCCCATATTTTCCTAAAGATTCCATCCAACCCTCCCCTTTCCCCAGTGATGCAACACCATCACCATCATGCACTGCTTGGCTATGTTTTTAACTTGAAATCAACTACACTTGACAGCTCCCTATCTCTCTCAAAACTCTGCCAGCTATGTCTTCAGTAAGTTTTAGTCATGTTTCCTAACTAAATATCCTGTTAGAGAAGCATTTATTTTCCAACATAGACCTCCACTGCTCTATTTGGAAAAATTCAAGAACTTTCCTAACACTTACTGATGTACTGTTAGTTTAGACCATGACAGATCACACTATAGATTCAAGGCTTTGGGTGTTTCTTCATTTCAATATCACAATCACACAATGAGACACAAAAGTTGTAGACACATCTCTGATAAATCATAGGTGCTAAGAAAGGAAGAAAAAAGGAAATAAAAAATACTTCACATGATCTATGACTTGTCCTCTTTCTTTAGAATTTGTCACTGAGAAATTTAGTACAACTTTATATAACTGTGTCACATGCTTTCTTGACACATTAAACAGGAATTCAGGCATCCTTCTGTTTGCTAATATCTCAGGAGTGCTTCAGAAGGATCAGGGTTTAATATGGCTATTGTGAAAGACATGCTTTCTAGAAACTAGGTTACAAAAGCCACATTATGTACTGCTTACTAATCATGGCTATTTGAACTCAGACAAATTCCCCTTGGATATCTGTCTTTACCTTTTTTGGAGTCAATGGGTATACAATGTAACCCATAATTTTATTCTTTTTCTTTGTTCATGTTGTCTCAATTTCAAACCCTGCTTAAAGTTCACAAACATTGGACAACTCTATCGGATAACCACTCTCTTAAGTGTTTAGGGAATAAAGCTTAATGAAGCATAATTATAGTCTATGAAAAGTTGCTAGTTTGACAGATAAATATGAATTCTTCGACCAAAATTATTTTATAATGACTACATAACACTCCATTGTTGCCACTTGAAGTATTTTTATTTGGTATCTATTTATTTATTTAACATTTACATTTTCTCTTTTGGAGAGATTTCTCATATCTTGTTCAGAGGCAGCTATACTGTTAATTAACTATTAAGTTAACTAATTAAGCAAGTATTTTATACCACTGTAAAATGTATTTTCTGTCTATTACATGGAAAAAAAAAACAATTTTAGGTAAATACTTAGCTCTCTCTAGACTAAATATATTATATGTCCCGTTGAGGTAATGTCCATTGGATGGATATAAATAAGGCTGATTTTAACATTATAGGAACAAAAGGTAGATATTCTTTTTGGAGGCGGGTGGTAGAAAGTCAGATGGCAAGATATAAGTGCTTCCTGGGCTAATGAAATTGGAAAATTGTGTAACCGGTTGTGAAACAACAATAGATCTCTAAAAATAACTGGGAATAAAGAATAGACTATTTGGCAGAATTTCCATAAAATGTGAATGATTATTTTTTCTCATATCTCAAAGGAAACAATTGTAATACTGTAATGTAGCTTGTTGAATGAACTTCAGCATCCAAGAAACATATTAAAACCTTCTTAATTTAATTGCTATAAATGTAACTAGAATTTCAAATCAAATTAATTACCTTGGTTGCTTTACTCACGGGAAAGTAGGATCCAAAATCTACTAACAGAAGCTTAAATTGGTGTCAATATTAATTTCAACTTTATAGTTTTGTGTTTAGTTTTGCTTTAGTATTTTCATTTCCTCCTATTTTCTTTCACTCCATTTTTTGATTTAAACAGACTGCTGTTTAACCTATTAATATTTATATTGGTGAGATATCAGTAAAATAGCCCATATTTTTTTCTTCATGTTATACCTTACAGAATTTTGTAAACTCTTTTAAACAATGTATATATTTTCAATTTTGTGGGATGCCATAATTTTTCTTGATTCTATTATATTTTATATAGATAGAGATTTTTATAGGTTTTTCTGACTCACTATCAAATTTATAGTAATGTTGTTGCTCCACCTGGTGGTACACAATAAGCATTTTACTTGTCTTTTTTTCCTTAACGTTAAAAAATTGGGAGATAGAACTTTATATCCTGACTTTAAAAGTGTGTAAATGTACCTGGAAGGGAATCTACTAAAAATGTACTAAGTGTAAGTTGAATATTAGACTGTAGTATACTATACTTAAACCCATTATAGATTAAATATATGTACATATATTTAATACATAGATATAAATATATATATATATATATATATATATACACTTATCATTTTACAAGTAATTTTTAGTTTAATGATTTATACTTATTGAGGAAATAGTTCATCTATTATAATATTCATTTATATATATGTTTTATATTTTTGTATGTTAGGACACATAGCCTTATTTTTCTATAAGTATCTAAATATTTGTCTTCTATCTATGTATCCATCTATCATCTATCTATGTATCTTTTTAATCGTGTCTTGTATCCTGGATTCTTTTGCATTAGTATCAGTTTATTTCATGAGTATTCCCACCTTCACATTTCATACTGGTTACACTTAGATGATGTTAGTATGTAAAATATTTCTTCACAGTAATTTTAATTTAACACTTTCTACTGTTTATAATGACCAATTGAAATTCTACAACAGAATCTATTGAAGTGAAAAGTGAAATTATTACTCTTAATTACAATCTTTAACTGGACAGCAAATTGCCTTTCAATTTTGCACTATTATGTTTTAGAGTTGATTTATTTTCTGTAGACTATATTTTCAAGGCTGGTAATCTTATTATGCACTTTACTAACTCCACTGTATACAAAAATTATATATATCTTATCAGGCATTTTCCATCTGAAAGTTCCTGAGTCTTCCCCTATTGGCTCAGCTATTGGAAGAATAAGAGCTGTGGATCCTGATTTTGGACAAAATGCGGAAATTGAATACAGTATTGTTCCAGGAGATGGGGGAAATTTGTTTGACATCGTCACAGATGAGAATACACAAGAAGGAGTCCTCAAATTGAAAAAGGTACATAGACACCATTTTCAAAGTAGATTACTCAATAAAAATTAATGAACAGAAAGACTAAAACTTGAAAATGACAGAAATTTTAATTTTCCTTCAATGACCAATATTTTAAATTAAAAAAAGACCAGGTGACTATGAAGTATTCACTCCCAGAGACATTTTTATTCTGTGATTCACCAGTTATATATTTTATGTTGAAAAAATTAAGCCTATTAATTTGCTTAAATCCTTAAAAAATTCTTACCAGAGGCTAATTTTAATTTAAGTTTTTAATGTTATCAACTCAGACGGAAAGGTTAATTTAAAAATAAGATCTAGAAATAAACTCTATGCACACCAGGCTTGGTCTTGACCCTTTTATTACTTTTCTGAGAATATAAACATCTAATTCACACATTGTTTTTGAGCCTGGACCTCAGACTGGAGGAATTCTGATATGGGCGAGCACTGCTACTGGCAAGTGGACGAAATGAGAATGGGTAGAGCTGAGTTTGAGGGGCTATGGCAAGGGAAGTGAACAGAAAAATTAATGAGAAGGAGGGAGAGTACAAAAAGCTGGAATGTGGTGGGAAGCCCTCGAGTAATGTTAAACTGTTTTATACAAAAGAGGATGGAGAGCAAAACTCAAAATATTGGAAATGAATCCTTATCTCAGTGTATGTAGTTTGTTTTTTGTCAGGCATGGACATGAAGAAGGAGAATGCAAATGTGAAAGAGAAAAATCATGACTGTATTTGGGGTGTGTAGATTATTTTGATAACAATGAGGTAAACTATAGCAATTTCCAATAATACAGCTCAGGCAAAAAAGTGAACTTCATTTAAATTAGCACAGTTTTCCCCTCTCCCTATTATAGCAAAGTGCACTCTATTTATGCCAAAAGCTGGTATACCATACACATTTAATTTTGATACTTGTGATTATTTTAACCTGCAAGAAGTGTTTTCGCATTCAGTCCATTAATCATGCTGCTGTTTCCATATTTGTTCAGGAACTCTGAATTTTATCAAAGAAACAACATATGTGGTAATAAAAATAATCCTGAAAAGAAACAGTTTTCATATAGATGATATATCATATTTTAATTCCTACTATTGCAGTAAAATTGTGCTTTGTCTAGAAATTAATTTAATCACATGGTCCCATTCAGCAAAATTTTTCATTTATGCTAAATTTTCAGAGTATACCTAGAAAAAAAAAATTGTGTTACATTTTTAGTCCATTATTATTTTGTTGTCGTTTTGTTTGTTTTTCTTTTTTCTATTCAGTAACAAACCCCTTAAAATCTTGTCACATTTTTAAAAAAATGATCTCAATATATAACAGGCTTAAAAGGTATAAAGATATTAATTCATATTAAACAAATATAAATTCTCTTAGTAATATGAGAAATAGTAGAAAATATTTTATATCAATGATTCATAAAATTTAAGTTTGAAATTAAATATATTTACAAAGTAAAATTGAGGTACAAAAGAGTTACATTGTGTATAATATATATATTTCTATTAATTTATATTTACAGAGATACAATGAATGTATTTTATATTTACACATAGGATTTTATATTTTGTATTGATTTACACTTATTTACCATCTATGCCAATAAATAATCAATGTCTAAGTGTCAATCTGGGAAAATATATGACATTCTTTTTTACTTTTTAACACAATTGAAAAAGGAGTAGTGTGCTAACTATAGACCTTTATATTACTATGTCAAAGTGGATTAAACATTGAAAGTAATGACTTAGTTATATAAATCAACTTTTCGTAAATACGTATTATGCATAATCAGTAAAGCAAGAAGAATATATCTTCTGCCTTTTTAGTGTATGGAGATGTCATAAAGAGTGAAAGAGTCTTATTTATTTTGTATTCATTTTGTTATTTTTTGAAAATTTTCTAGTTTTTAACTAGATCAAAAGTGAGATTTGTGAAATTATAGCATACCTTTATTAAAATGTATTTACATAATGTATAAAATAGTCTGGAAAGTATATCTCAAAGTAAATATATATATATATATATATATATATATATATATATATATATATATATATATATATATATACATGTATGTTTATAAATACATATATTTTGCCTCCTGCAGTGGATAAATAACCGTTGCCCGTTTTGCTAGCATAAAATTTGTTATCTAAATAAAGCTCAGGGTCCATAAGTAAAATTCACTCCTTCATTCACCGAACATTGATGCGACAGCCACTAAATCCTAACCCATTCTGGACTCTGGGGGGCAGTGAAGGAAACAGACACACTCACTCTGCTAAAGCAGCTACTGTTCAACTGGGGAAGTTAGACAATAAGTAAATTTAAAAGCACTGTCAGCGTTAAATTTAAGTTTGAAAAACACAAAGCAGGGTAAAAATAAGCAATTTAGAAGGTGGTGGCTATCCTACAGTGAGGTAGTCAGAAAATACTTTTGTGTAAGGATGAAATTTCAGCAGAGACCTGAAGGAATCGAAAGATGAGCCATATGGTATCTGAGTGATGTGTGTTCCAGAAAGATTGAGCAGCAATTGCAAAATCCCTGAAATGGGAGTGTACCAGGCAAGGAGGCCAGTGGGACTGAGTACAGTGAATGGAGAGGCCGTGGCTGGAGATGAGGTCAAATATGCCAACGAATGTCCCATCATGGAGATCCTTGCAGGCCAAGCAAAGGACTTGAATTAAATCATGATACCAGAAGACCGTGGCAAGCTTCTATCTAAATTACCATTACCCTTGGTAAAGCCAGGATACGCTGACTTTTCTGAGGCGAATAATGACTAGGGAGTAAGGACATAAACAGACCAGTTAAGAGACTATAGAATTAATCCAGGAAACCAATGATGGAGATATGGTCCCTGATCTTTATAGCAATGAAAATTGTGAGTAATGGTGAGATTCTGGCTAGATTTTAAAGGAACGGCCCAAGCATATTTTTATAAATATTCTTAACGTCGGGTAAGTTACATCAAACATTTGAATAGATTTGTTTTTAGCATTCTAATTTGTTTTACTCTCTAAATAAGGAGACACCAGAGGCAATCCATACCAGCTAACTTCTTATTCTGTTAGAAAAGAAAATTGCAACCTACAGACTACATTTATAAATCTTTAAAAATATAACTCAGGGGAACATTTTTGTAACAAAATTTTGAAATTATCTATTTATCTATCTACCTATCTACATATCTGGTGTATGTATTATTTTGAGTAAGTGTGTGTGTGTGTGTGTGTGCGTGCGTGCTCACATACAAATATAGATATATGACTTGAATAAATATGGCAGCATGTTTTTCTAAAAATAAAACAATGAGGAAATATTCTGTTCAATAAAGCCCATGAAAAACTCAAAATTAATTGAAATAGTGTAGATTCTGTATTTTTATTGAGGTATAATTAACACAAAAAATTATATTAGTTTCAGGTGCAACATAATAATTCAAAATTTTATATATTTCAAAAGATCACCACAGTAAGTCTAGTTAACGTCCATCACCACACATAGTTACAATTTTTTTCTTGTGATGAGAATTTCTAAGATTTACTCTTTTTGCAACATTCAGATATGTAATACAGTATTATTAACTTGTAGTCCCCATATAGTATCTTACATCCCCATGACTTATTTACTTTATAACTGTAAGTTTGTACCTGTTGACACTCTTCACTCATTTCACCCCCCACCCAAACCCCACTTCTGGCAACCACCAATCTATTCTCTGTAATCTATGAGCCTGTTTTTTCTTTTCTTTTTTTATTTATGTTTTTGTCTCTTGTTTTAGATTTCATATATAAATGAAATCATGTGATGTATTTCCCTGTCTGACTTATTTCACTTAGCATAATGCCTTCAAGGTCAATCTATGTTGTCATAAGTGGCAAGATTTTATTCTGTATCTCTATATCTCTAGGTTCCACATCCAAGGATTCAATCAACTGTGGATGGAAAATATTGGGGGAAAAAAATTTCAGAAAGTTCCAAAAGGCAAAACTTGAAGTTGCTGCACACTGGCAACTATCTACATAGCATTTACTTGTATTAGGTGTTACAAGTAATCTAGAAAATATTTAAAACATATAGAAGGCTGTGCATAGGTTATATGCAAATACCACTTCATTTTATATAAGGAATTTGAGCATGCTTGGATTTTGATATCTGCAGGGGTCCTGGAGCCAATCTCCCGTCGATACCAAAGGATGACTGTATATACCACATTTTCTTTATCCATTCATCTCTCAACGGATATTTGGGTTGCTTCCGTATCTTGGCTATTGTAAATAATGCTGCAATGAGCATGGGGTTGCATATGTCTTTTTAAGTTAGTGTTTGTTGTTGCTGTTGTTGTTTGTTTTCTTTGGGTAAATACCCAGAAATGAAATTGCTGGATCACACAGCAGTTATATTTTTAACTTTCTGAGGAAACTCCATACTGTTTTTCATAATAGCTACACCAGTTTATACTTCCGCCAACAGTGCACAAAGATTCCTTTTTCCTCACATCCTCTCCAACACTCATTTTTTGTCTTTTTGATAATAGCCAATGTAGCATATATGAGGTGATGTCTCATTGTGGTTTTGATTAACATTTCGCTGATGATTAGTGATGTTGAGCATCTTTTCATGTACCTGTTGGCCTACAGTTCTTTAGATTTTTTTGAGCGAACACTGTATTATAGGGCTATTTATGCATATGTTCAGAGAGTTCTCAGAAGACTTTATCTTGAACTTATTTAGAGTCCCAGAAGAATTAGATGTAAAATCATAAATATGTATGTAAATATCAACAGCAGTATTTCGGTACCATAATGATCTTAAAATTACTCTTTGGAAGCTTCTCCCTGCAATATCTCAGTATAGAATTGCAATGAAAAGTTTTGATGTAAAACCTAATTCATACAGAAATTATGTTTTTAAGTATATTACATGCATCTAGAAAGTCTAAAAAATATATACTCTACATTTGAATATGTATCTGTTTTTGAATATAATGATATTCTTTGTTTTAAGAGCGTTTTTCTTTTTTAAGCTCACTTAAAACATAAATGAAAATGCTTAATATTCTCTGAAGCACATATTCTCATTATAGTTTCATTTCCAAAATTTGTATTTACTTTCCCTTCACCATTTCCCCTCCTCTCTTCTTTCTGCATGGAGGGAGGGTGTACATGTATAAAAATCATGGTCATGTTTGTATGAGCTGAGAAGAATGAAAAAAAGGCACTTTTATTTTATTTCTTTTAAACCTCAACTTGGATTCAGTTTATGAGCACTGTGACAGAATGCCATTTCACTGTGTCACTTTGAATTTAGAATAACATTATGCAACTTTATATATCTCTACAAGGCATAAGATTTTTTTTAAAAAAAGAAACAATTCTTACTTTATAATTGCGACCTATTGCACTGAGGAAAGAATGAACAAATAAAAAGTGCCCTATATGTTGTTAAGTATTATAGCAATAGAAACAATAACAAAATCAGGGTAGTATAACTTAAAAAATTTTTGTCACATCTAAAAAATAGGTGATAGGTTACATTTAAATTAAGAAAATAAAGTATTTTAAATTCAGCAATATCATTCTTATGTGAAAAGCTAAATGAAATACATTTTTAATCAATAGTTTTTATTTCCTACTGGTAAGTGAGAATAAATATATACTTATTGGATATAAATATAAAGTTACATGAGTTAAAAACATTCAAGAACGGAAAATACATGTTTATTTATAGGCACACTGTGGTTTTCTTGTTACTGATTAAGAAATTTAGGCAATTAAATAGTGGGATGAATACTTAAATTGTACAAATGAACAATTTTAATGTCTTGAATAATTTTTAAGCCAGTTATGTGCTATTTCTACAAAATATCTATCTGGACTAACAAGTAATGATAACATCTATTTAAAATAAAGAATGGTAAAGTGATTTCCTATTTATTTTAAAATAAGTAAGACTTTTTTGGAATTAAAAAAATCCTTAATATTTTGCTGTTTCTTGGTAATATAATTTCATTTCAAATAACCATAACTGTGATCACAGTGAATCCAAGGTGAATTAGTTTATTTTTCCTTAAAAACAGAAGCAATAAAATATTTTATTCCTCACCAGAATTTTAAATAAATAGGCTAAACTCAACTGGTCTCATTGGACAGTTTTGTTTATGTCCCATTAGTCACTGAAACTCACTTTCTTTTTGACATCTCAAATGGCAAGGGAGTGAATTCACATGAAATGATATGGTAGCATAGCACCATCATGTGGTTAATTTTTGAATAACTCAAAAAATAAAAATAAAATTAGGAATACCTTGTTTTATATAACCAAGTATACACCTCAATTTATTGTTTAAAATATTCCTGTTTTAGTCATACAAACATGAAAATTTCAAAGAAAAATACGTGGTGTTTGTTTCTGTAAATATTATGCTCCTGGTTTTGTAAATATTTATCTTCATCTTCTTTTTAAACATCTCACTTCCCTAGTCTCATCAACTCTCAACTAGACCCCAAGTTGGCATAACCAATGAACATTGTTTACTGCCTTGCAGACATTTCTAACTTGTGTGTGTTAGTCTTTTCACACTCAAAATGTCCAAAGCTGAATTTCTTGTCTTCTCCTAACCAAAGCGTACCTGCTCACATTTTCTTCTTCCTGGTTAAGACCCTACTTCCTCTCCAGTTCCTTAAAGCAGAAATCTAGGCTTATTCTTATGCTGCTTCCATTACCATGAACTCCCCTTTCCGAATAGGACGGGAAGCCTGATCACTGATTCCTTCTGAACTTGGATTAAAATTTCCCTCTTTCTCCTCTTCATGGGTTGACTTACAACCATCACTGTTACTCTTTTCCACCACTGTAATGGCTATTTTCTGAGCCACACACCTTATGTTCATCCATTTACTTTAAGAGTGAATGGTTGAAACCTAAATCTATTTATTTTACTCTCACTCCTAATCTGTTTCTGACACCTATCACTAGTAAGATAAAGAGCAAATAGTATATTTTCTATTATCATCTTCTTCATACACAGACACACAGACACACACACACACACACCCATACGCGCATACACATTCACCTACTACATTCCAACCACCCCAAACTCATTGCAATTTCTACGGAAGATGCTGTGCTATTCTTCCTTCTGCATAGAAGTCACTGCCCTACATGAGCATTTCTATTATTTTTTTTTTCCTGTTCTTTAACATGGCTGTCACTCACGTCCCTCACCAAAGAATTCCTTAATCCCTCAGGGAAAGTTCATCCCTCCTTACTTTCTTCCCCAAATGTTACTATTTCTGTCAAAGCACCTATGAGACTTAAAGGTGCTCGAATTCTAAATGCATCTGCTTCTTTCTACTATAGTTTAAGCCCCTAAAGACACTTCGTCATATCTATATCTGTGTCGTCATGATAAAGGAAATGCTTAAAATATACAGTGGTTAAATTTCTTTAAAAAAAAAATCTCATGTTGGTTTATTGTTTTAATTTCAGATGAAATACTTTTCTTAGTATTCACATACCATGCAGAGTTCAACATGTTTTTAAAGTATTTAGAAAAATATTGCTTTACTGATTATATAAATGAGAAATATGAAGCTCATTGGAGAAAAGTAAATTTTTCAAGACTACACAACTTGCAGTAAATTATAGAACATATTTGAAAAGCATATACTTTCGACTATTGTGAAGAACAATATATATATTAGAGGTAAAATGTGAGAGTGGACATCCAAGAAGTTACAAAGAATTCCCCCTCCCCCGATGGTCATGACTTACACTGCATGTGCCTATAAAACATATATCTTGCTTAGGCATTTGTAACAGTTGATGAAATCTTTTCTTTCTTAGGGAAAATATCACCACAAGCCCTCAAATAAAAGCACTAGATGTTCTTCCAATTCTTTTATATTTTGTTTTATCTTAGTTACTGAATTTGTTTCAAAAATTATTGTCAGTGAAATATGGCTTAGAAACGCTGCCATGATTCTTAAGTTAATTCATTAAAATTATCAAAAATTTGAAGTTCTGCACAAAAACCTGGAGTTGATAACTTGCCCACAGAAAAATTAAATTCATTTCTAGTAAATAGTTCTGTAAAAAAATTTTTAGAGATAAGGTATATTAATTATATGTTTTCTTCATTTTAATATTTTTATTTGACAGACACATTTTGTCTGGTAATTCTATTGTTCTTTTAAGCTTTTAAAATTTTAGAACTGAAATATTGTTAAAATTTGTCAAAACTAAAATCCACGTTTTAAAAATGGCTACACTTCACTGTTTCACCTTTATGATAGGGACATTCTCATCTGATAATGTGACAACTTTTATCCATCAAATAACTGCTTGATATTTTGTGTATGTTTGAAACTGAGTTGAGTTTCTTCCTCAGTGATGACGGGATATACCAGACACTCCCATAGCTTCCTCTCACATAAACACGCATGCTTTCTTCCCCATCTACCCCTGACACACACAATACACATCTGTCTTCCAAGTTTTGGATTTTTCCATAGCACTTATTACCACTTGGGATGCTACCATTTGCTTATTTATCTTATGTCCCATTACACTATTTTCCTCATAAATCTTACCACTAACTGAAAAGTATTATTTACTTATTATTCGTTCTGGCTCTCCCACTCTCTAAAAAAAAAAAAAAAAAAAAAATGGACTTCATTTAACTCATGAATCAAGATATCCTCAATTCCTGCTGTGACAAAATAAAATCTAATCAAATATTTGATTCAATTTATGCAGAATTAAATTAACTTGAATAAATCAATTAAAGAAGTACGTACAGACATCATCTATGGATTATTTAATATGAGACGAGTAGTGGTAGAGTTTGTTTTTTTTTTTTTTTTTTTTTTTTTTTTTTGCTGTACGTGGGCCTCTCACCGCTGTGGCCCCTCCCATTGTGAAACACAGGTTCCGGATGCGCAGGCCCAGTGGCCATGGCTCATGGGCCCAGCTGCTCCATGGCATGTAGGATCCTCCTGGACCTGGGCACGAACCTGTGTCCCCTGCATCTGCAGGCGGACTCTCAAACACTGCACCACCAGGGAAGCCCAGTGGTAGAGTTTTAGACTAATTTATTAGCTAATAGGAAAGTCTAGCAAGGAATAAATGAATTGACTACTGTATTGTTAAAAAAATTAAGTTTGAGGAATTTGATTTTCCTTTAAAATGATGCTTGATCTGAAAGTCTTATCTTTATAGTTTAGCCTCGTATCATAAACTTCCCTTACAAAAGCTTGTTCCTAGTGTCTTTTTATCTTTGTTCAGCCTGGTATAAATCTGCTTTCTTGTTGCTTGTCTTGAAAAGCATCTTCTCTTTCAGATACATTTACAGCCTTCAGTTATTTGGGTTCATTGACAATTTTTCTTTCCATTGACTGTTAAGACCTATGATATGACTGAGAGAGTAGAGTCATTCCTAAAGCATTCATTTTGTTAAGAGTGAGGACTCTACTGTGATGGTGAAAATGGTACATGTTCATCATAAAAAATGAACCAGTAGAGAAGAGCAGAAAGTAAAAAGCGATGAAAGCACAAGCAGTTGTGGGTCAGAGCATAGTATAAGTGAGTCTTCTGCTCACGGTCTTCCAGTCTGGGCTGAAATCAAGGTGTAGGCCACTGCTGTGACTGATCTGAGGCACATAATTTTTTTTCCAAGATTACTTGTTTTGGCAGAACTCATTTCTTTATGGCTTTATGACTGCGGGCCCTACTTTTTTGCTGGCTGTTGGTCAAGATCCAGTCTCAGCTCCCAGAGGCACCCCAGGCACTTGTCTGGTGGGCTCCTACCTCACAAATTTACTTCTTCAAGGCCAGGAGGAGACTATCTGTAGCACCTCCTTCTACTAAGGCTTACGTGATTACATCAGACCCTTCAAGCAAAATCTCCCTTGTAATTAACTGAATGTTAAGTGATTAAAGACCCTGATTATGTTTCAATCATTTATTTTTCCACAAAACTTAACAAATTCATGGGGTGATATCCCATTCAGTTCAGAGGCCCGTCACACACTCAAGGGCAGCAAATTATACAAGAGATTATAGAAGAGATTATCTTGTCCTTGGGGGTGAGAATCTTGGGGACACCTTGGGAATTCTGTCTACCAAAGCTGCTTTCCAAATTCCTCAAAATATAACTCTAGCTATCCATTTTCACTCAACCTTATCTGGAAATGTGATGAAGCGTAGAAGAGCCCAGGGAATTATTCTTTTGTATTTTATGCCAAAAATTGCTCATCCCTCTTTGAAATGAAAAAATACTTTGGTACTTTAATATTTTATGTAGTTTTTCATGACCTGGACCTCAGCAAAGTAAAAGCAGAGAAAGTGGCTAAAAACAAAGAATCAAAAAGATTATATCTTGCCCAATTGAACAATTAAATATATCCTACTCCATTTCTTTTTTTAATTCATTCATTTATTTTTGTTTATTTGGTTGTTCCAGGTCTTAGTTGTGACTCGTCAGCCCCTTAGTTTCAGCAGGTGGGCTCCTTAGATGCAGCATGTGAACTCTTAGAGGCAGCATGCATGTGGTCTAGTTCCCTGACCAGGGATTGAACCTGGACCCTCTGCTTTGGGAGCACGGAGTCTTAATCACTGCACCACCAGGGAAGTCCCTCCATTTCTTCACAGTTTAGGCTTCTTACCGTACAACTCGCTACGATATGAATTGTTTCCTGAAAATTCTGGTTTCAGTAACCTTTTTTTATCAAAACATCCTGAGGAGAAAGGAACTACTCAACTAAATTCTATTTAATCAATCATTTTCTTACTTTTCTAGAAAGGTTCATAAAATTGAATGCACCCCAGGCAGTACCACAAAATTTTCTATTTATTGTGCGAGAGCTAAATTAGTTCCACTTCATAATAATGGATTTCTGTTATGGAATATGATTCATTTCTTAACAATAATAAAAAATCCTGTTTTTTTCTATACTTATTTCAAATAATAAGATTTTTTTTGATTGCAAAGTTAGATGAATTTCATTCCTCAGCACCATTCCACACCACCCCCTCCACAAAGAGTGGAGGGTAGTCTGTCAGATGAGTCAGATAAAGTCAACTAGAGAGAGAATGGTATTGATTTTTTTTTTTTTTTTTTTTTTTTTTTTGCTCTTTCTGAGCTATCCAGTTTTATACAATGGCATTGCCTAATGGCCAGGGTCACAAAGAGGTAAGGCCCTCTAGGATATTATTGTGACATTTCTCCTACAATTTTCTTCAGTTGTTTGATCACTGCAGGAGATAACTTTTCAGTCATAAAAGAATATCTGTATGTACAGAAAGTTTCTTTCATCCCACTCTTTATCACCCTGCCTACTAAATATTTGTCTACTGTGGCAGGTCAGGAGTTCTTAAAAGGCATAGATTAGGGCCTCCCTGGTGGCGTGGTGGTTGAGAGTCCACCTGCCAATGCAGGGGACACGGGTTCGTGCCCCAGTCCGGGAGGATACCACATGTTGCGGAGCGGCTGGGCCCGTGAGCCATGGCCGCTGAGCCTCCGTTTCCGGACCCTGTGCTCCACAACGGGAGAGGCCACAACAGTGAGAGGCTCGTGTACCACAAAATAAATAAATAAATAAATAAAGGCATAGATTATGTCTAATCTCCTAAAACACAATGTAGAAAACGTTTTGGAATTCTCCCTTCATTCCTGGGTTTGAAATGTACTCCAAAGTGGGGTGTCAAGTCAATCAGAGAGCAGTGACATGTTAATTAACTAGGTAAAAAAAAATGAGATCTTGTCTAGAAAGAATTTGCCTAATCCTACAGACAATCAGAAGCATTCCGATGTCTAGGAGAAGTAGAGAGGGAAAGGAAGAACAATTGGTACTAATTTCTACATTTTAAGAGAAGTTAATTCTGGGCCAAAGAAGGGGATAAGTATCAGCCAGAGCAGCTCAAATAGCCTTCTAGGAAAAAGGACCCGAGGTGATAAAGTCAATATTGTCTTACACTAGAAGTTAGGGATAACTATGATCAAAATTATATTGTTTAACATTCATCGAGCATGTAGAGTATACAAAACACGAAGTATATTTCTATATGTTCTTTAACTTAAACTACCTTGTACAGCTTATAAGTTATACATCACTCAGGTATCTCTTATGGCGTCTGATTTCTCTTGAATACATCAAATGATGGGGGACTTACTACTTCTTCAAACAACTCAGTCATTAAACAAGATGGCAAACCTTATTTATCTTTGCCTCTTTCTGTCCTCCTGGAATGTATCCCAGGTCTTACCACCATGTAGGCATCAACACTTTTTAAAATTAATTTAGTTTTGAACGGTTTCATTTGTTAGAGATTTCTTCATTTTTTAGCTTAAAGTTGCCATGTTTAATAATTTAAATTATTGTTAATTCCCCATTGAGAGACTTATAGAATAACCCTAACTGATATTCAATATTTGAAAAGGTTTATCCTTTTTTTGTCTCTGTCTTCTTCACTCCAGGATAAACACTCCCAGTAATTGTAACAGTTTTGCATTTTTGGTTTGAATAATATTTTGTTACCCTATTCTGGCAATTGGTTGTCTTTTCTTGAGCCCGATCCTTTAACAAAGCACTGTAGTCATACTGTGGGCTGATCAAAACAGTAGCATCATCATCTCTTTTTCCAGATATTATGTTTCTATCTGTTTAATCAACAGCCCCAATATCAACCGTGACATATTAGCCGATAACTTTACTTATATTGCTTTAAGACAAGTGAAAAGTCTTAGCAAGAAGAAGACAGAAATTGAAGAAAATCAGTATTGTATGTAAACAGGTATGAGCTGAAAAAATAAAAATATAAAAACTAAAAGAAATCACTGAGTCCAAGGCAAAGAAATACATGAATATAAATTGGATGAACTAAACGAAATAAGGGGAACAACTACAGGGAAGATAAAGATAGATACCCCTGAGTGAAAATTACTGTGAAAGAGACTTAATGTCATGTCCAAGAAGTGTTACTGTTTGCTATAATAAACTTAGTGATTTGTGAGCTTTTAAGGATTTCACAGTGATTTTCTTTCTTTTCTTTTCCCTTCTTCACAGGAAATGCGTAAAACAGCAATCTTGTCCTTAAAAGAGAGAAATATACCGGCTTTATTTCCCCCATGTGTACTGAGGCAAAAAAGAGATGTGTTGACACAACAATTAGCACATAATGGGAGTCATACCAGAGGGAATTAAGTTAGAAAACAGAAACTTCTAAAGGTCCCAGAAAATCACTATGTTAATTAACTATGTTAATGTTAATTTCATGTCTTAGTTTGTCATACGTGATTAGAAGTCACAGCCAGTGACCTTAAAGTTTTCATTTTAATAAAACACTACAGCAACATCATATTTCTGCAATATAATATTTCCAGTTATTGGGGACATAAAACTAATATTCAGAAAAAGGTAAATATAAGCAGTGTAAAGTGAAAAATCAAGGATCAGTGACTCCAAGGACAAATTACATCCAAATATTCTGTCTCATGTTGTTCTTTAATCCTATATGTTCGAAGCCTTAATTCTTGGTCATATATCCTGATCATGCATTACCGTGCCTACTAATTCTATGTGTAATGTTGACAACACAAAGGACCAAAACTCTGGATATGGTCCTTGGCAGCAAAAATACCTAGACATTCAAAAGTATTCAATAAAAAAGGCTATTATTGTCAAAATAATAAAAATTGTCCAAGAAAAATACATAGTTTGCTACACCAAATTTTTAGCTGGAATCTAAAAGTAGCATTTCAATTTTGTTGTATTTTTAATTACTGCTTAATTCCACCAGATGTCAGTACTGGATAAGAGCATCCTTAATAGGTACTTGATCTCCTGCAGTTGTAACCACTCACGTGAAAGGAATAAGCCCTATCTAGCACATATGTGTGTATATGTCATTTAAATGTATGCAGCCGATGACATTTACAAGTTACCCAGACACTTCTACAACTGGCCGACTCTTTTCTTAAAATGTTTAACTTGTACTTCCCTTACCCACTAATTATTAAAGGAAAATGACCATTTGATATTAACTTGCAAATAACTCTGTCTGCCATTGTTGCCACATCCTATATGAATGTATCTCCTCACTTTTGGTTTGTCCTCGCTACAGCCATTGGATTTTGAAACAAAGAAGGCTTATACTTTTAAAGTAGAGGCCTCCAACCTGCACCTTGACCACCGGTTTCACTCTGTGGGCCCTTTTAAGGACACTGCCACAGTGAAGATCAGCGTGCTGGATGTGGGCGAGCCGCCGGTTTTCAGCAAGCCCCTCTACACCATGGAGGTTTACGAAGACACTCCAGTGGGGACCATCATTGGCGCCGTCACTGCCCAAGACCTCGATGTCGGCAGCAGTGCTGTAAGGTAAGAAAAAGAAACGTTTTCTTTTCTGTGTCAGAAAGAGAAAGAAAATAAAGCAACACTCTGACCAGGCTTGCATGAATTATTTAGAGAATACAATGCTTGAAAATGGAATCACTTTACAGAGTAAGTATAAGAATAGAAGAAAAAACATAGGATTTGAACGAAAACATCTGATATCAATCCCTGTAACAGGGTTTAGTAGTGACCTGATGTTGCGCTTGTCACTCATGCTGGTCAACCCTAATTTTTTTATCCACAAAAGGGAGTTAATAGTAAGCCTAAAAGGATGATTCTCATGAATGACAATATTAAGGTACTTTCACAGTGCCTGAAATATCATAGATATACATTTTTCAATTATTCTAAAATCTCTGTCTCTTACCCAAAGTTAGTGCTTGAAAAAGATGGTTTTACCATTTTAAATTTGCAGCTCATTTTTTCACTGTGGAAGTTGTACATGATGATGGAAACACAATTAGAGTCAGTCTTAAGATAAGAGACATTGTGGAGTTGCTCAAAGCCCAGACTTGGCAAGGAGTTCCTCACTGGCATAAGGCTGCTTGGTAGTGAGTCAACAAAGCAATTGATGGAATAAGAAAGAGTAAGAAGATACACCCCCCTCCATAAATGCCACTTTCATTGCTGAAAAGTGGTGGGATTCCCTTTTCCTCCCTTATAAATCGATCCTACAACGTATTTTGAGACTTGTTCTGATTCAACTTTGCTTCCTCTGTATGCTTAATCCCTGACAGGTGCCCACATGCTTACAAGAACTGGGGGGCGGTGGGGGAGGAAGAAATGAACATATGTACAAAACAGGAACAGACTCACAGATGTTGTGGTTGCCGATGGGGAGGGGGTGTGGGGGAAGTAAGGACTGGGATCTGGGATTAGCAGGTGCAAACTAAAAGGAGAGAGAGAGAAAAACGTGTGATTTGTTCCAAATCTTCTAACTCTAAAGTGTTGAAGCTTATAGCAGGCAAAATCCCAACCAAAGAACACAATAAGTAGGCTTTTAAAGCAAAACACCACTCTGTCAACATAGGAAAAATACATAGACATATATCCTACAAGATTTTAAGCCATGGGGTAATTAATGGTAAAAAAAAAAAAAAAAAAAAAGCATCATCCTTTCAGTGGTAGCTTCAACACATTCTTAGCATAGAGAAAAATTCAGGATATGGCTTGAGAGCATGAAAGCTCTGCTCTTTGTATTTGTCTGAATCCACCCCCCAAAGTCGCCTGAACACTTTCCTTCTTGAAGCATGTCTGTGATCAAGAGAGAACTAAAAAAGCACATTTGTCTTGGGAAAGTGAAGAAAAATAGCAATTACTGAGTCCCCTACATGTCAGGTTGAATGCTGGCTCATTTCCTCATTGGGTTCAAGTTGTTCTACATGCCCATATTACAGCATGATTCACTGTCAGTTAAACTCCAGAGAAGTCTATTTATTACCCGTGTTCACAAGGGCATTCTCAAGAATCTGCTACGTTAGTAGTTATTGTACATTAATCTGTCATCATTCATCAATCTTGCTCCTGAATACCCTGAGTGTGCTGCGGGTCAATGTGAAAGTGGAAAATGCCTGCTGAGTAGATTCACAGGTAATTTCAAGAATGTAAACAGAATGGGAGAAATATCGAAGGTTGTAAAAAAGTAATAAAAAGGTAAATAAACATGGATTGAAATTCTCTACAGTTCAATAAATGAGAATTGTGAGACATAGTGGGAAACAATATCTTAGGGAACATACTAAGTTGTTTAATTTACTATATGTACTATTTTTAATTCTTCCTTTATTTTTATTTTATTTTATTTTTTTGACTGCATTGGGTCTTCATTGCTGCGTGTGGGCTTTCCCTAGCTGTGGCGAGCAGGGGCTACTCTTCATTGTGGTACATGGGCTTCTCATTGCAGTGGCTTCTCTTGTTGTGAAGCCCAGGCTCTAGGCATGTGGACTGCAGTAATTGTGGCTTGCAGGCTCTAGAGCACAGGCTCAGTAGTTGTGACATGGGGGCTCAGTAGTTGTGACTCGTGGGTTCTAGAGCACAGGCTCAGTAGTTGTGGTGCACGGGCTTAGTTGCTCCACTGCATGTGGGATCTTCTTGGACCAGGGCTCAAACCTGTACCCCCTGCACTGGCAGGTGGATTCTTAACCACCAGGGAAGTCCATATGTTCTATTTTGAATACTGATAATAGCATGATGAGGTCGAGATATGAATAAAATATTATTTTAATGAAATAATTTAAAACCAAAAAATCGGAGAGTTGACAAGTAAAAAAATACCACCTGGTAAAGGTAAGGTGAGAATTACAAACTTCTAAATATAAGAAAATGATTAGATCAAGAACCTGGTGTGAAGAATAAAGGAAGGCTACATTTTAGAGAAATTCTCCAGCTACAAGCCTATTTTCCTTATCTGTTTGTTTGTTTGTTTTTGATGTCACAGAAACTAGTGTCTGACAAGTGCTACTTTATGTGAAATGAAATAGTATCCCCAGTCTTTTTTCTAATGGGCAGCAGCCTGACTCACTGAAGCTGTAGACAGAGATGGATTTAATTGATCCCCGTGAAGGGTTGTCAAAAGACAGAGGAGCTTTTGAATCAACATGAAAGTTGTCTTACTTTCATGTTCTTGGAGTGAACAATAAACTTGAATCATGTCAGTTGAGGAATGTGGGGTATGGATCGTCTCTTCTTGGTCTGAAAACATGTTTGCTCACTTAAGAATGATAGTAAAAATATGTTATAAAAATAAGCATCAAAAATGACAAATTACTTGGCATCTGTAGGTATGCTCTGTTGGTTTTGTTTTCCTTTGCTTTATTGCATTTACTGCTTTGCATTACCCTTTTCATAGGGTTATTTTGGAAGGTATTAATTTAAGATTAGCTTATTCCACACCACTGGGTATTTTATAAATATTATTACTTCATCATCACTGAGCACAGCAAAGAGCCAGAAAGCAATGACATTAACCAAGGATTGCAAAACCTTAGAAGAAATGTTCAGTTAAGTGTAATGCCCCCAAATATACCATATCCTGTCCCCTCTTGTCCTGAGCTTTATTTCTAGTTATTGTTTCCTTTGCTTTTCTAGCCTTTGCCTTTAGATGAACTGATTTCCTGACTCTAATATTCTATATCCTTTGACATTCTTATTATATAGTTCATGGGAATGATTTATAGTGAGTCCAATAGGAGTGTAATGAGTGTACATACCATTAGTGAGGTGGGGACAGTCTCTTAAGAAATGAAATTTAAAACAGGTGACTATTCAGTTACATCAGAAATTAATATTTGTTTTGGATATAAGTGATTTAAGTTACAAAGAGATTTCAGTGGATAATTTTGCTCAGTATGTGTTATTTTTCTTTTGTTCCAAACGTTTAAAAATCTTAGTTATCCTATGAATTAATTTCAAAACAAAATTTAATCAAAGTATTTTTCTGTATAAAAGGAGAAAATAGACAAATCCATTCTAAACCTACTCCATGTAAGATGGGTTGGATAAGAGACTGATAATGTAAACTAAAATCTATTTTATGTATATAAATGTCCATGTGTAAATTATTATAGTATTTAGTAGAACAATTAAATGGTTTATTTTTCAAGTTACCTCTTTTGTTTGATGATATGTCTAACCAAAACCCATCACATAAAATCAAGTCATGAAAGTGATTAATACATAGAAAACCATTATCAATTATCATAAGTAAAAAGTAATACATAAAATAATTAATAACTGGTTGTTAAAACATAAATGTCTAAATGAGTCCCACTTAAAATTATCTTATATTCCGTACCTGGTCTGTTCAATGCACTTTTGGAAACATTTTCGTATCACTTGAAATTGATTTTTTTCATCGTGGATTAGGAAGCTATCAGAGTAGCTGATTTTCATTTGAAGGCCGTTTCTAATACACCAGAAATCTTGTTTTGTGGATAAAAACCTAAGCTCAAATACGAAACAAGCTTAGAGAATGAGAAGAAACAGAGGCCCCACTTATCAAGTGATATCCTAGAGCAACATATATAATTTACTTTAAATATTAGTTAAATGAAATGGTAAAAATTAAAAACTTGAAAACTTGCTCAATCTCTATTTTTCTCCTATTTAACAAGATTTTTGTAAGAATTAAATGAGGTATCAGTATAAAATGTTTTATTTTAAATAATTTTTATAGATTGTATATTTTTTAGATAAGATTAGGTTCACAGAAAAATTGAGAGAAGATACAGAGATTTCTCATATGCCCATTGCCACCACACATACATAGCCTCCCCCTTTAGCAGCATCCCCCACTGGAGGGATACATTTATTGCAGTGATGAATCTACATTCACATCATAATCATTCAAAGTCTATAGTTAACTTCAGGATTCATTCCTGGTGCGTTGTACAGTCTGTGAATATATTTATTATGACATGTATCCATCATTGTAATATCATAGAGTATTTTCACTTGCTTAAAAATCCTCTGAGCTCTGTTTATCCATCCCCACACCAATTCCTGACCTTTTCACTGTCTCCATAGTTTAGCCTTTCCAGAATGTCATATAGTTGGAGTCATACAGTATGTAGCCTTTTCAGTTGGCATCTTTCTCTTACTATTTACATAAAGTTTTCTCCATATCTTGTCATAGTTTGATAGCTCATTTTTTTAGTGCTAAAATGTATTCTGGTGTCAGCACGTACTACAGTTTATTTATCCTCTCACCTACTGAACATCTTGAGTGTTCTTTAAGTCCTAGGAATTACTAATAAAGCTGTATAAATATCCATCTACAGGTTTCTAACCTGGACATAAATTGTCAGCTCCTGTGTGTCAATACCAATGAGTGCAATTACTGGATCAGATGGCAAGAGTATGTTGAGATTTGTGAGAGACCACCAGACTGTCTTCCAAGGTGGCTGTGTCATTAGGCACTCCCACCATCAATGAATGAGAGCGCCTGTTGCTTCACATCCTTGACAGCATTTGGTGTTGCTGGTGTCCTGGATTTTGGCCTTTCTATTAAGTGTGTAGTGATACTTTATCATTGTTTCAATTTGCATTTCCCAGATAACATATGATGTGGAGCATCTTTTCATGTGCTTATTTGCCAATTGTATCAATATATCTTCTTTGGTAAGATGTTTGTTAAGGTCTTCAACCCATTTTTAATTGGGTTTTTTGTTTTCATATTGCTCAGTTTTAAGAATGTTATTTTTCCAGTGCATACAAATAAACAACAAAAGGTTTGCTTTTCTTTCATATTCTCAACTACAGATACAATCTCATTGTAAAAGAGAGATTATGATGGATGCATTACTTGTTAAGAGCATGTATGAAGCTCTTAAAAAAAACTAAAAAAAAAAAAAAACACTAAAAGGAACTAGTAGGAAATTAGCAACTACTATTTAAGGAAGTTTGAGAGAAACATATTAGGATTCCTCAGAAAACAATTTAATTGTGATGTTGATGAAGCAATTACAATCTAAGTGTTGTATGTGGCTTAAATTCTTAGTAAAGTGTTTACAGAAATAAATTGAACTGAATTTACTTTCATTTAGTTATCTGCCACCAGACACCCCCCCCAAAAAAAAAATTAAAAAACAAACAGTAGCAAAGAGGGAAGAGTAAAGAGATTTTGATCTATTATTAGTACCTGGACAAAATATTTCCTACCTTCACCTGACTCATTACTCTTAACATTATTATTGCTTAAAAAATGAGATGTAATACTTTTAAAGTACTCTGTATCATCAAGTACATTTTTACAAAATGTGTTTGAGAATTGGGACAGGGTCAAAATTAGCTTTTCCATTAATTGTGAGAAAGCTAGTAGGCAAATTAAAAGAAACAATTTTAAGGGGAGTGTTTACCTAATGAAGAGAACAAAACTTCAAGGCATTTCTGAAAACTCATTTTCAGAAAAATAATAAAATTGTTCTCTGTCGAGTGGTCTGCACAGATTAAGTTCATGCATTAAGTTTTGATTTCCATTGAATTGTTAAAACAGGTTTCTTATCAAGAGTCACTGTGCATACTTTTATGAACTATAGATTTGTATCATATATCTATCCTAAGCATCTTTTTTTTAATTTGAATTTCATCTAATCACCAAGTAAGTATAACATGACTCAAACACAATATGTACCTAAAAGTTTTACTCATTTAAACTGGTGAGTTGGACCAAATTAGACAGTTTATATTATATTGTGATTTTTGCTGAAACCTGGCCTCTGTACACCAGCACCAAACTGAATCTCTCTACTTTTCGGTGAAGTAGTAAAGAATAGCTTTATTGCAGGGAGCCAAGCAAGGAGTACAGGGCAACTAGTGCTTAAAAGGCCCCAAGGAAGGCTTTCAGGGGAAGGTTTTTAAAGACAGGGTGAGGGAATGGGGTTGCGAGGTGTGTGATTAGCTCTTGGACGTTTATCTGATTGGTTGGCAATGAGGTAATTGGGAGTCAGCATTATCAACCCTCTGGTTCCAACTAGTCTGGGATATACGTGTTTGTGGGCATCATGCAGTTCATTTCTTCCACCTGCTGGGGGTTTCAGTATCTGCAAAACAGCTTAAAGGACATGGCTCAGAAGATCCTTGACTTTGTTTAATGGCCAAAGTATTATTATTATTTTGTCTTGCTTGACTGTTTTCCTTTCTTTCTGTATTTTCTCACTTCTCTAATTAAATTTATTCTTTGAGTAAAGTGTTTCTACAGACAAAGGTCAGTTGGAGGACATGAGTGGGAGTCTATCTTGGGAAATCCTCATAGGGTCGTGCTTGATTATGTGATTAGTTGCAATTAAGATATCAGTCTACCCTTAGATTGAATGTGGACTGTAGCAAACCCAAAGTAAACCAGTGATGGCTAACTCTGGGACGGTGATTCTCCTGAAACTGATCTAGACACTTTACAACCAGGTCATGTCTTCTCTGAAAATATCCAGGAAATGTAGGAGTGTTTTCATTGTCAGTTCATTGATGGCAACATTTTATCTATGTCTCTTAATTGCTATAGTGGGCAAAATACCACAGTAGAAAATGGCTATTGTCTAATGTTTATCATTCAGTTAGGAACAGGGGTCAGCCAGTCACACAAAGGTAGGACCTTAGGAAAATGCCAGGACCTAGTGTTAAGAGTCTAACCAGCTATGGGAAGATGTTGAAGACGTTTTACTGAGTAGAAAATGTTCAGATAAGATGGCAGTAAGCTTTCTAAGAGGATAACATCCAGAGGAAGGGCTATCAAACATCATAAGGTGATGGAGATAAAAAGTGGATGCCCGAAAATAGTGAATGAGAACCAAAGCACCATTGTAAGAAATAAGACCTAGCTATTGTGCCCATGGTTTGTACTTCAGGTGTTTGGGGTTGGGGGGCTTCATAGTTCAGGTGTTTTAAATTTGAAAGCTACATATGTCACAACTTTGTTCTAGAGCAAAGCATACATTTGTGTGATAGGTAGAGTTTTTTTTTTAATTGAAAAAATAATACAAAATAATCAATAATGTGGAAAGAGAGAGGGAGGAAAGGATATATACACACACATACATACATGTACACACCCCACATGAATGATTCCATACCTAGGTACATATATCTTATCTCATTCTGTCTATACCACACTACTTTTATATTGCTAGGTAGGTATTATTTTCCCAAATTTTACAGAAGACAAGGAGAACACGCATTAGGGAGCGAGATTCCTAACCCAACTGCACAAGGTAAGTGAAGGAACCGGTATATCACCCTAGTTCTTTCTCCAGAAAGTTCATGTTCTTAATTCTATACCTATTTCTTCGCCTTTCAGGGGTGGTTGATTTATGGAATGCAAACTCTATGTCAATGTTAGACTGAAATGACTAAATAAATGAAATTTGCTTACTCACCTTCTAAGATATTGGATTTTGGTTGATAGTTAGATAGATAGAAAGATAAAACAGAGATAAGCACATTATTTTATGTATGCAATAAGTAAGTTCTTGAATTTTTAAACACATTACCAGATAGACCTAAATTTAAAATGAACTGTGGATATGTAATGATTCATTGTGCATAGATTCTGTTTGACTCAGACTTCTAAACTGTAAAATAAGCTGTAAGAATTAACTAGAAGTAAGGTTATCAATTGTCCCAGTTTTTTCTGGGACCAAGGAGTTTTTTGGATCTCAGAATATTCAGCACTAGTACTGAGAAAGTCCTCAGTAAACCAGAAAGATTTTGTTGTCCTAAATAAGACATTCCTAAAACCCTAAATAGGCTTGGAAGTAGAAATATTTAACTATTATACAGGTAGTAAGAATAGGATCTGTGCATTGATTCAATATAGTGTTTAAGTTGCAGATGCTAAAACATGCAAATAACGTCCCAGGTCCTTGGCAACACAGAGATGAATAAAGTAGCCTCAAGTAATTTAAAGGGCCTTGAGTAAGAAAGACAATCACAAGCACAAAATGTATATAATCTGTCTTATGTTTGCCAAAACCTGAAAAACAATTGAGTGCTATGAGCATCAGAAAAGGACCTATTCATTACAGAGATTTGTAACAAGGCAAATACATGCAGAAGAGCTTTAAATAATATCATGCAGTTTAATTGGAGTAAATGAGAAAAGAAGAAAAGAATTCCCAAAGCGGATGGAGGTTCTACTTAAGGAATGACAGCATGAGAATCTCTGCACACATGCTCCCAGTGAAACAGCATAAATGGTGAAAATTATTTTTTAAAAATTACAATCATATACGGTCTCTGGAAAATTTCCTAAGAGCATATAGCAAATGAAGAAAGATTTATTCAAGAAGATCTATTAAAACATGATAAGAACATCAAGAGACTGTGGCACTTGACCCCAGACCTGTTTCTTCCCTTCCACTCCCATCTCCCAGCTCAGCCTGATAGATAATTCTCTCTGGACTCTGCATGGAATGTCTGAGAAAACATGGCTCCTCTCTCCTCAGCTCTCAATCATGGGATACAGTATCTTACCAGGAGGGTCAGGATGCCAGCGTTTCTCATCTTCTCCAACTCTGAGTTTTCAGAAGCGAAATTCCTGGTGAGTGTGGTTGAGATTGGCAGTTTCCTCCACTCACTCCACTCCACTCACAGGACAGAGGCACTACCGCAGGCAGGCTGATAATATGGGACCTAATCACTGGCCTCATGTTGCTTGTTCCACTTCCAGAGAGTCAAAATGAGATGACCATCAGGCCTCCATCCACTGCCGGCAGCAGTGACGCAGGGTAAGAGAGCCCGTAGGATTGGAGAACTTCAGCTGTTCCCAAAATATTTTCCTTTATTTTTTTCAGTTTTAAGAGACATAAAATAATAAAAGTACTAAGTAGCAATGTTTTATTGTATTTTTTACTGTATCCGTGTACTATAGATAACAATATATGTATTACATATATGTATAGATATAGTATAGCACATGGCTACCTAGGAGTAACATTTCTATATTTTATTAGAATTCAGTTAATATAAATTTGAATCTAAGTTAAGCTGCCTATGGTAACATCTAGAGCAGATAATAAGAAAATAACTCAAAAATATGGTGTAACATTATTAAAAGAATTAACATTCCACTAGAAGATATACACTTAATGTGAAAGAAAGTAGCAGAGGAGAAATCCAGAAACCTTGCACCATCACAATTTTTATCCTATAGAAGTGAAATTTCCAGAAAATTGGAGCTTATCCCAATTAATGAATTAAATGAAAAATATTTGAACTATAAGTTTAAAATGTTTTAAAACCTACCACCTACTGCACAACTTGAATATATGAAAATGATTGAATTGTTTGTTTTAAATTGGGAAATTGTATAGTATGTGAATGAAGCTATTATTAAAAATAAGGCTTAGGAAAAAAGTGAGCATATATTTGAAAATTGAGGCTTTATTGCAGAGCTCAGAGTAGGATATGTTTGTTAAGGTTAGAACAGAGTGCTAGTAGGAAACAATAATTAGAAAGTATTATGTTCCATGCAAGGTAAGAGAAATAGATTTCATTTTATATGGAAAATAGTTACAGCATCTCAGCATTGCAAGGTACATTCAGACTCCCTAGTCACGCTTAAATTTGTTCCACCACATCTGCACCAAATATTTCGACGTCAATATTTGTTTGTTTGTTTGTTTGTTTGTTTGCAGTATGCGGGCCTCTCACTGTTGTGGTCTCTCCCGTTGCGGAGCACAGGCTCCGGACGCGCAGGCTCAGCGGCCATGGCTCATGGGCTTAGCCGCTCTGCGGCATGTGGGATCCTCCCAGACCAGAGCACGAACTCGTGTCCCCTGAATTGGCAGGCGGACTCTCAACGACTGCCCCACCAGGGAGGCCCTCGACATCAATATTTGACTAGTCCTGGTGCTCACGGTTTTCTGAGGAAACCCGTTATGACCCTGTGCAGCTCTGACATCAAAGTCTTTGATATACTTATCCAAAATCTTCATTTCTATAGATTCCATTTTCCTGTCCTATCTGTATCCCACTGAAACATAACAAGTAAATCTAACACCTGCTTCACATGAGTGTCTTGATCAAATTAAAGGTGGCTAGCATGTTTTATGTCTTCTTTCCTTCAGCCTGCATGGTCCTAGTTATTTCAACTACTCACAACCCATTGAATCAAATATCTTTCCAGCCTCTTACCTTTGTCTCTTGGCAAGATTCTGGTCTACAGGAAATGCTTACATCCTTGTCCCCTTCAAGTACATCTACCCTGTGCCTTAAAGTGATAAACTCTTAACCCATACCCTAATTACACCTTTTGAAGTGTTCATTACCCACAAGATCATGTCCCACCTCCTTAATAGAATTTATGAGACCCTCCTTGACCTAAATCACTTATCTTTCTTCATGTTATTGTGCCTTTCAGATATTTTCCCATATTTCCCAACAGCTTATATTTTCCCACAAAAACTCTATGGTTTTGCTACTGCTGTTGCAGCTTCCTGAAATACCTTTCCTCCTCTCCTCACTTTGCCTGTCTCTCTCTTCTCATGAATAACTCCTTTATAGCATTCTAATGTCAGCCACACACCGTGTGCAGGAAGGTTTGCCTGAATCAATACGTGTTGAACCAGGCATCTTTTCTTTGCACTCCTGTAGTGTCTTTTCTGTCTTTCTACCAGGCATAAAATTCATCTGTTTATATGTGTTCCCCCAACTAGAGTCTTTACTAGTGGGCATCTTACTTTACTACTTTTAATGTGTTTCAGCCCTAGTACAATGTCTAGTGCATAGTGGGCACTCCACAAATATTTAATGAATTCTACAATTAAACACCAACCATCGTTAGTCTACACCAACAATTCTTTAGAAATGCTATAGTCACGAAGGAGGTTCAGTAACAATTTGCTTCTTAAATTAGGCATGTGCTCAAGTTGAATAAAGGTGTTGAAAAGGGGTATTGTGAGAAGATGCTTTTTTGTTCAGAAAAGGACAGCAGAAGTCGAAAGAATTAAACTCATTCTATCTTGTACTCCTTGAGGTTCCGTTGCGGAGCACAGGCTCCGGACGTGCAGGCTCAGCGGCCATGGATCACGGGCCCAGACGCTCCACGGCACGTGGGATCTTCCCAGACTGGGGCACGAACCCGTGTCCCCTGCATCAGCAGGCAGACTCTCAACCACTGTGCCACCAGGGAAGCCCACTCCTTGAGTTTTAAATGTACCTTAAGTTCATTTATAATTTTTGAGAGCATTTCTATGAGATAGCATGTTACATTGAACTCATAACGCATGCATTATCATAAATCAACAACAGAAATATCAAAGGTAGATAAAAACCTTAGTTCATACTCTGATCTTATCAGTTACTAACAAATATTGACAAGTTATAAATCTCACCTATAAAGGCAAACTAGTTTTGATCTAGCGCCAAAATGATATGCAAACTGCCCCAGTTTTAGGTAACCAGTTTGTCAAAATTATAACTTGCAATTTTGAAACATGTCTTAACTAACTTTTCATGACTGCCTGGGGATTTAGATGTGCTGACAAATATGATGTCATCTGTTTCAGCCATTGTTTGTAAGGATTTCATCTTGATTCCCTAGCCAGAAAAATTGTGATAAATATATTGTGAATTCAGTCTTTTGATTAGCAGAGCACTTTTCCACTTAAAAATGATCCATTTAAAATTGGTAAGACTATCTTATGATAATTATATGGAAAACATTGATGACCTGGTTCAAATATCAGCTCTAAAACTTTCTAACTTTGTGAACTTCAGCATATGTTTTTTTACTCATATGTAAAATGGGGAGATTAGTAATACTCATTTTTTAGGGTTGCTCTGGGAATTTGTTAACATATATAAATATTTAGAACAATACCTGGAACGTGGAAAGATTTCGAAATGTCCATTAATATGATGATTGGAAATATGTTTGAAAATAATTTTACATATATTACTCTATATATCCACTGTTACATAAAGGTTTATACAAATGCAGTATGTCTTTTATTCACTTTCTTGCATTTCGTAGTCCAGCTGCTTCACATAAAGAAGGCAACATCTGTTACTATCAAGAAGGTTGGCTAATACAGAAGATAAAGAGACATTATTAGCCAAGGTCACTGTTTTTGTTTTTGTTTTTTGTTTTTTTTAAGAAAGTTGTCCTGATATTTAGAGTAATAAAACAACCATGGCACTTTTATATGTGTTTGAGGGAAATATTTCTGTACAATTATCCCATTGTCAGTTAAAAAAATTCCCCTTAGTTTCCCTAACATTTTTTTTTTCTGTCCATGGAAACGAAGACTCTACCTGTGTTCTGACCTCAGTTCTTTGTAGCTATTTCCAGATGCCTCTCCCGCCCCCAGCTCTTCCCACAGTCGCCATTAAGGAATATTTTACTGCTTGAAAAAGTTTTAATATTCACCAGGTTAAGGAAATCCATGGTCAGCTTTAGAATTTTAGTCTCTGCTGAGCTTTCAAGGTGTCAAGGCCCTAAAATAATACGAGCAGCAGGAGTACTAAATCTTTCATTATTTCCAGTTTCCCCTTGAGCATACTGACTTTGCAATAAAGAAGCTGTCATTTATACTCTTCTTTATTGCAAGGTAGGTAATAGCTACAGGAAGAAAAATAAGGAACTGTGTCAAGTTAGCCTGACTGCCATTATGATTCATGTGTAATCATTGCACATTTACATCTACTCTTTTTTATATACAGGTACTTCATAGATTGGAAGAGTGATGGGGACAGCTACTTTACAATAGATGCAACTGAAGGAACCATCTCTACTAGTGAATTACTAGACAGAGAAAGAACCGCGCAGTATAATTTCTCCATAATTGCAAGTAAAGTTAGTAAGTATGGCATGGACGGAATCAATGTTCTACTGCAATTCTTTGGATTTCACAGTCTTAAATGAATCCCTGTTAAGGTGCTTTCATTTTTGGACTGACAGCCAAGTGGTCTCTTGGGGAAACTCAGAAACCGGCTCCTTTTCCTCATAACATAAGTACAGAAAAATTGTGACAGCTGCCAGTGAGCCCTGTTTGCAGGACTGCATGAATATCTAGCAGTGCATTTCATGGTGAGGTCTCATCCTTTTCCACCGTGTAACCTCAAAAGTCCACCGGAGTTCCGTCTTTCCACATCTTCATCCCTGTATATATTATTGAGGGCTTCACAGACCAGGCAGGAGGAAATAACCATCACATGAAATAATCTTTTCTGAAATATTTTCTGAAATTGAAGAGAACATTTTTAAATTCACCCCTCTTCTTTCTCTCTCCTTTCATTAAAATGTATTTTGTTATGAACACCATTGTGAAATATACAGGAGTTTTAAGTGCAATTCTTCAAGTGCAATTCTTCACTCAGAATCTATAGGATTGTTAGGAATTACTCCTTGTGTTGGTTTCTGCTTGGTCCTGAAGCGAATCCTTTAGACTGAGAGTGATTATAGGTCTTATGTGTTTGGCTGGACAATTCAGGATATTATCACAACTTCCAAAGGTAACAGATGAGGGTGGGAATGAAGACCTTGGCTATCAACATAGTTGTCTGTAACAGAAGTGCATCGTACCAGTCCTTCTGCTTAGGTTCTCTTGAAAGATTTGAGGAAATCCCTTCTGAGTATCTTTCATTTTGTTTTCCTCCTATTTTCTTTCATGCATCTGGTACAAGTACTCTGACAGCTAATGTCACCTTTCAGTGCAGGGAGAAGCTAACTGTGAACATTTCTGTTGAGGGGTTTTTGGTCAGTCTCAACTCAGTGGGTGTAAATCGGAAACAGTTTTGTTAATCTTCAAAAACTGCTTCCAAACATGCATAATCAGACACCTATTCCCGGGCCTTAATGATGTCTTTAGCTGATTTCATTACTTTTACGTTATTCTGATTATTAAAGGTAAATTTAGCATAAAAGAACATGCAGCTTCTGTCTTGTTCTTTGGACTACTTCTCTGTTATGTTAGAAGACGACTGCTCTGAGGCTGCCATACTAGAGAGTTCACATGCTGGTGGTCAGGTTGACAAGCCCAGCTCAGCTCAGCCTTCTAACCATACCTGCGAGAGCGCTGGATATGTAAGTAAAATCATCTTGCAACCTCTAGCCAGGCTGCTTGTTAGCTGAATACCACAATGTAACCTCCGTAATTACCACGTGAAATGGAATATATACTCAGCCAAATCTTGCCCAGATTCTGATGCACAAAATTGGGAGAAATACTAAAATTGTAATTATTTCAAGCAACTATATTTTTGTGGTCATTTGTTGTTGTACAACAATAGATAACTGAAGAACTCAATGACACCATAAGTTGGAACTTTGATTCCTTGGTAGTGGGGGTAAAGATTCTCTAGCTAGAGTAGAAAGGAGAGAGAGAGAAGTAAAAATGCATAAATCTCTCTTTTAAAGACTTTTTTATTGAAATATAGTTGATTTGCAATGTTGTGATCATTTAAGATGTACAGCAAGATGATTCAATTATACATGTATATGTGTATATATATATATATATATATATATATATATATATATATATATATATTCTTTTTTTACATTCTCTTCCATTGTAGGTTATTACAAGATGTTGAGATAATTCCCTGTGCTATACAGTAGGTCCTTGTTGGTTATCTGTTTTATATATAGTAGCATGTATATTTTAATCATAAACTCGTAATTTATCCCTTCACCCTCTTTCCCCTTTGGTAACCATAAGTTTGTTTTCTACGTCTGTGAGGCTATTTCTGTCTTGGAAATAAGTTCATCTGTATAATTTTTTTAGATCCCACATATAAGTGATATCTCATATTTGTCTTTCTCCCTCTGACTTCATTTACTTAATTTGATAATACCTAGGTCCATCCATGTTGCTGCAAATGGCATTATTTCACATAAACCTCTCTTATCTGCCCACCCCCCAGAGAGTGCTCCCCTGGTTGCTACTGCTTCTAGGATTAAAATTGACTGGCTAAATCGACTGCCCAAATACTCTCTTCATGTGATTTTTGAGTTATTTGGTATTGGGGTCTCTGAGAATCCCATTTGCCCATGAACTTGATATGGGCACCCAGTGGTAGACCTTAGAGCTTCTTAATTCCAGGTCCCCTTGTGTAGCAAACAGCTTTCTTGCATGAATTAATAGCATGAGTTCTCAACTCCAGCTTTCTGTTTTGTCCACTTGACCCTGAAGAAATTCACACACTCTGGTCATGCTGAACAGGTACACTACAGCCAGATCCTCTACCATATTCTTTCTCTGTCATGCTGTCTCCTTTCAAATCTGCCCTCCTTGCTCTGTTAGGCTCTGAGAGCTGATCATCCAGTCAGCTGCCTGAGAAGACATTCTATCAGGAGAAAAGAATCGAATGCCAGTCCCCCAGTTCTCTTTAACTTGCTTTCCTGAAGTTTCCTTTCATGCTAGGCATCTTTCTTCTCTCCCATATCACATCCTCTTACAGTTACATATGTTATTCGTCATTCTTTTCATGCTTTCGGTTATTTCAACTTTGAATTATTTCCTTCATCCATAACACTGAGGAAAGCTTAACTATAATATAGTTAGAAAATAAACTTTAGTATTCTAAGACCTTTTACAAGTAGAGTAAAAATGAGATGTCTAAGTTATGGGTTATAAGACCTCTATCGACTCTATTATAGTCACTCTCAATGACTTGGATGTAGTAAGTGATAACTGACCAGAGGTAGCCTATTCAAAAAACTTATATTTATCAAAAATATATTGTCCACAATAGAATATTTTTCACAAGATAGAAAACTATCTTGTGCGACCTACCCTTTCTATTAATGCACATGCAAAACATGTGCATATTTTTAGAAGGAGGTTTATTAGGTCCAGTATCTTAACTCAAGATGAAAGTCTGCAGCTAGTTATTCACTCACCTGTACTGTAACTCTAAAAAGGTCTCTTTCTCCCCAGTGGCTACTATAGATACCAAAACCATCATCATGGTGTGAGGGCACCCATCATAGCATGTCTAGTACCTGCAGTCAGAGCCTGAGCTCCAACTATTTGGAAAATGGCAGAGGAGTATGCATCCATACAGTGTAAGCAAGTGTCATTGTTCTTTAAAAACTTAGATTTTTCAAACTTAGAAAACTGTATTTTGTTAATTATTAATATAATTAGGGCACATGCTGACTCCTCTCTGACCTGCTGGATGTAGTTTTTTACCTAAATCCAAATTAGGAAACCCCATTGTGTGGATTCTCATAAGTTATGTTGGCTCTCACTTGGACATATGCAGAAACGAGACTTAGACTCATAATCCATACATACACACAGTGTAAAAGGACTGCCAAGCTAATATTTCTAAAATATCTACCCCTCGTCCATTCCACTGTCTATTCAAGGACTACTGTGTGGAATTTAGAACCCTCAAGGAAGTCTGGTAGGATGAACACTATACACCTCCATGAAAAAGAAAGAGGCTAAGTATATATCACATGGTAATTAAAGATCCCACAATTAGAATAGATTATTGTGGGTCTTATTTTGTTTGAGTTGACAGAGTTTGAAAGTAAGCTTTATTTATATTTTAATACATAAGGCTGTTTTCAATGATCAAGTTAGCCAGCCTCAGCAGGAAACTCTCATTATGGTGAATGACTGAGAAATAAATAGCCCACACTTGCCCTGCCAAGTGGAACAAAATTGTGTAAGTGTACCTTACTGCAGATTGAACTAGCATATGTTTTGGCCCTGACCCTTCTATAAAAGCTCTCAGATGAAATGAAATCGTACAATGATTGGACAACTTCCAATTAATTAAGAAGCAGTCATTAATCAGTGTTTCTATAGTCCAAGGTCCAAATAGTTTTATTAGACTACTAATAATTCTTTTATGCATTATTGCTTTGCTGTTTTTATACTAATCTTGAGACTTAAAAAAAAACTCAAGCCTCCAAAAATCACTTCATTCAAATTATCAGATACTTCCAATGGGCAAATGTTTCTATTTTGTTTTGTTTTGTTTTGTTTTTTGTTTTGGTGTTATTATAACACATATCATTAGACAAAGATAACTACATTAAAGCCTTCGAACTTTTATATAATTATAAAATAAATGGATGATACCAAAGACAATTCTTTTCTTGGTCATGTTAATTATCCAGATGGCAATAGATAGTTTCTATTGTGGAAGAGTTCAAAAATCATTGATAGACTTACTGCATGCTATATTTGGGGAAAATGTTATGTGTAAGTATTCCGTTATGAGTTGGGATGAAATTGTTGAGTAATTTTTCAGGTTATTTGGCATTAGAGCTTCTTTGCTTTAACTTTTTTTACTTCAACATAATGTAAGTAGTATCACCTTCATATATACAGAAAATCAAACTGAGATTATTGTCTATAATTTAGGCTCAACATAACTTCCTCTAATTTTTTATAAATTGTATAAAACATTATTTACATGCAAAGTATTAATGGTTGTGGGTTAAAACTAAGACTGAAGTCTTTTTTTTTTTTTTTTTTTTTTTTTTTTTTTTGCGGTACGCGGGCCTCTCACTGTTGTGGCCTCCCTTTTCCATTGCGGAGCACAGTCTCCGAACGCACAGGTTCAGCAGCCATGGCTCACGGGCCCAGCCGCTCTGTGGCATGTGGGATCCTCCCGGACCGGGGCACAAACCTGCGTCCCCTGTATCGGCAGGCGGACTCTCAACCACTGCGCCACCAGGGAAGCCCCTGAAGTGTGTTTTTAAGGACAGTTTAGGAGTAGAAACTGACCCCCCAAAATAATTTTAGTTAGTTATAACTATGCAAATTATGCTGAATTCCAGGGACTTCAGACTTAAGTGCACTGTCATATAGCCTCCAAGGGAAAGTTGCAAAAGGTTTATACTGACCAAACTGTGGTCATTAAGTAATGAAGGATTTAAACAAAAATAAATACGTTTTTTGTTAGAATTTTTTAAAGGGTTTCTTCTGCCTGTGTGCCAAATAGTTAGCCATGAAATGGTGTTCTCAGACCAAATGAGAAGAAAGTACCTAATGTTTCTATAATAATTGTAAGTGATAATATTATAAATTAGTAAACCAAACTATTAGAGTAGCTTTATATACATTCACTCAGTTTATTACTGTTCACATTGTAAGAGTGAAGAAATAGAGGCTAAGATTTATTTCCATTTGTCACACAGCAAATGATGAACAAGCTAAGACAGGAGCCCAGGACTCACCCTCCAAAACACGAGTTTACAGGGACACATTCCTCTCCTTATGATTCATTTTTAAATAAGTTAATAGTAAAATTAGTCAAGGTGAGTTTTACATACATAGATAATTAAAGTAAACTATAGTAAAAATTTTATGTACATTTGCATTGTACATATAATTAAGCTGAAATTATTTTTAGCCTTGGCATATCTATCTATCATCTATCTATCTACCTATCTGTCATCTATCTGTCTATCTATTTATCTGTCCACCTACATTTAAGCTCGTTGGACTGCTTACCTATTAGAAATCTATAGTGCATTTGCATTTCAGAAATAAAATACAGACTCAAAGTATGAGAATAGGGAAATATGTGTGCAGTATTATGTGTGTGCCAGGGTTGTAGGTAGGTAGATTGCTATCTCTATCCAATAAGTGTTAATTACTAGATAAGACTCAAGCTACAAGAGTTCCTAGTGATTTTATTGTGAAGAACCCTTTTTGATAATTTCCCTGTATATGGAAAGGTTTTTGCCTACCGACACTATCTGTCCTCCTCCCTGCTGGCTGCCCTTAGTGGCAATGCCTTTGCCGGTGCCAAGGACATAAAGAAGATCCTGGACATTGTGGGCATCAAGGAGGTTGGTGACAACCTGGCTCAGCAAGGTCACCAGGGAGCTGAAAGGAAAAAACCCTGAAGGTATCAGTCACTGCTCAGGGTATCAGCCATCTGGCCAGCGTGCCCATCTCAGGGGGGCAGATCTGTAGCTCTTGATGCTGCTTCAGCCTTGGCATCAATAGAGGAAGAAGACAGGAAGAAGAAGGAGTTGCAGGGGTCAGATGACTCCCTGTATTTATCTTGTTGAAGTAGAGTTCTGCTCCCCTGCAAAAGTGATAAGATGTCATTTCTGACATCCGCAGTATCACTGATCCCCCATTCTGTTTAGTAGAAGCAAGTCACTAGATCCATACCACACTTAAGGGCAAAGAATTACATGGAGGTAACTCATGTGGGTACCAGGAAGTGGGGATTCTTGGGAGCCATTTGAGAACGTTGCCTACCTGATATGTTTCTTGGAAACTAGATAAGTTTTTCTGAAAGTGAAGAAAGTTTAGAGACCGTATTACTTAACCACTAGGCATGAAAATTTTGTGAGAAAGACAACAATGTGGTTGAATTCATAAGTATGCAACCAAAATACAAAGTGCTGTAAGAGAGAAAATAATTAAAATAATTATTTTTGAAGGCATAAGCATAGTATGTCACACCAGAATTATCATTTGAGCTGAGTTTTTAAAAGATGAAGAAGTTATTGAAAAGGAGGGAAGGAGGGAATTCTAGGTTGAAGGAACATCTTAAGCAAAGGCAGAGAGGTATTAAAGCTCATGTCCAGATGAGAAATTACAAGTAAGGTGGTTACAATTGGTTCCCAGAATGTGTAGGGAAGGCTAAAGAAAATGCCTTCAGAAAGGGAGCCTGAGATCTCCTCTCTATTCTCATATAGAATATAGTAATGTTAGGTACGGTCACCATTCTGTACAGTACATCCCTAGGACTTATTTATTTTATAACTGGAAGTCTGTACACTTTGATCACATTTACTTTTTGCACACCTCGCACCCCTGCTTCAGGGAACCATTTCAAGATCGATACAAATATCAGATCGTTGTGTTGTACACCTAAATTAATATAATGGTGTATGCCAATTTTATCTCCATTTTTAAGAAAGAAAGAAAAGAAAGGAAGCCTGAGGTCTTACCAAACAGAGCCTTAAATACCACATGGAGAAATTACAAAGTTTTTAAGTGTTTTTTGCGGTATGCGAGCCTCTCGCTGTTGTGGCTTCTCCCGTGGCGGAGCACAGGCTCCAGACGCACAGGCTCAGTGGCCACGGCTCACGGGCCCAGCCACTCCGTGGTATGTGGGATCTTCCTGGACCGGGGCATGAACCCGTGTCCCCTGCATCGGCAGGCGGACTCTGAACCACTGTGCCACCAGGGAAGCCTTTTTAAGTGGGTTTTTGACTCCATCCTCATTTCTGCTGTTTCTACTATATGTCCCTAGCTCAACATATGTCCAAAGACACATATATCACTTCTCCACTTTTCCCCATCTGGTGAGTCTGGAAGGTAGTTATGCAAAGGACCTGAATTCCTGTAAACAAGCACTGGCTGGGTTACACTGTATCCATCTGGGTGACCGAGGTTAACCTCATCAGGATCAAGAGACAAGGGTGAGTCTGGATTCCCTGCAGTGTTTGAGCCGCAGACATTTCTTTCTAATTTGGTCAGTCTTTTTTCAAAAGGGCACTGTAAGTCATATGCACATTGGAGAATAGGCATGCAGGTTGGCCCTTTCTTTTTTACTACTGTTCTTCAACTTCTTAATTGTTACCTGAATCAGAATCACCTGGGACAGTATTCCTGTACCCCATTCAAAACATACTGAATCAGAATTTCTGGGATTATTGCCAAGAAATCTCCATTTTAAACAAGATACCTAGGTCATATAATGGATACTGATGTTGGAACTGGTGTGCTAAATTCTCTAAATATTAGCATGGATTTGTGGAAATAAAACAGCTTAGTGTTACTATGAAGACATGTACATACTCAGAGAGTGTAGTTGACTTCTGAGGACTAAGTAAAACCATTGGTTTCAATTCTGGATTGAAGCCATTATTTTTACCTATTTTTTCTCAAATAATTGCCTTTCTCTTACACTTCATGAATACATTAGTTTGCATGTATGAGTCTAGGGAGTTTATCTACCATTTAATATTTCCCTTTTTTTATTTCCTGAGTAAGTATATGAAACTATCAATATTTTGTATTCTCAAAGAAAGGTAACTTTGATTTATACTAGTATTGGCAATATTTTACTAGTACTTGTAATACAGAAAAGTAACACATACTTTAAAGAAAAAATCACTTATAAAAATTCAACCATTTCATAAAGCCTTCAATGTGTTGTATACATGGAAATAATAATCATTAACACCACTATAGTCATGGACTTAATTTAGAAATGATACCATTTTTCTCACTATTATATGATGTGTCAATATAATATAATCCAAGTTTGTTGTTACAGTTTATATTTTATTTTAAACTTTTAACTGCTTTTGGGTACACTACCATAATCAAACTATAGGAGTAGTTTAAACCAGTAAAATTGATCTATCAAAATCACATACAAAACAATGCCAGGTGTTTTTTTTTTCTTAATTAGTATCTGATTTTTCTCCAGAAATTAAAACCACTTGATGAGCTTTTCACCTAATGGTTGAAATTTGGATTAAAATTATAATTTAGATATGTACAGAAAATTTTAACATCACATATCAAAATTGGAATTCAAAAATAAGAAATAGGGCTTCGCACGTGACACAGTGGTTGAGAGTCCACCTGCTGATGCAGGGGACATGGGTTCGTGCCCCAGTCCAGGAAGATCCCATATGACACAGAGCGGCTGGGCCCATGAGCCGTGGCCACTGAGCCTGTGTGTCCAGAGCCTGTGTTCCGCAGCGGGAGAGTCCACAACAGTGAGAGGCCCGCATACCGCAAAAAAAAAAGAAAAAATATATATATTTACATTGAAAATGTTATTTTATTGACCTCATGGACTCTATTGTATTTCATCTATTTGTATAGGGATCCTCTCAGGTGTGAACTTCTTAGTATCAGGGACTTGATCTTATACCTCATTGATGCCTATGGTTTATTATACTCTCTGGAACACATAGATATGTACATAGTTAATGAATAAATTGTGAGTAGCTTCATAGGCATCTCATCCTGCTGATTTGGGCCTTGGAGTTCTTGGTAGGTTGCTTCTTCTCAGCCTCTGTGCTCACCTGGAATATGTGGGGAATGATGTTGCTGGAATGGACTGGATGCTGAAACAGGTTTAATGAAGTCCAGAGGGAAGACCTGTCAGCCCTTCTGCTAAGGCACCAGCACCCCAGGCAGTGGGACCGCGTGCAGGGGAGCAGGATGTCGAAGACCCACGTGGCCTCTGGCTTGAACACACCTTGTCCATGCAGATGCCACCGGCAATGCCCCGGCTGTCCTGCTCCCTCTCAAGGCCCAGGCTTTGAAGTGGGGTCAGGAGCCCCCAGGCAGGGGCTGACTTGGGTTGAGACTCCTGGGAGTAGCTGTGATCTCCATCTGCCAATGATGGGGAAAGGGACCTCCAGAAACTGCCAGCAACCTCCTGAGACCTGTTAGTCGGTCCCCCCAGGCCAGGCTCCGTGTCCCAGAAGACCCCAACCCATTCCCAACACACAGCCACAGAGGGCAGGTAGCTGGACTCAGAGGCCCTGTTAGTCAGGACAGGGTGACATGTGGTTCCAAAGAGTGGTGACACCATTCCAGGAGGCCTGGGGACTGTGGGAGCTGATAGCTGCCTCAGTCTCCTTGGAATTAGAAGCCTTGCTGGAAGTGCAGACCTGGAACCAAGTGGGAGCTCCACCCCCAGCAGCAGGCCCCTGGGGCAAAGTTCCTGCGTGGCCCCTGGAAATGAATGTTGTTCCCGGCACAACGGCCGATGTGCACTGCGGAGCCCATTGCAGCTGCAGCCCCATAGTTAGAACCCTTTTTCCTTTTAATATATATTTTAATATTTCTTATCACTAGGGATTAGTTATCCATTGCTGCATAACAAAATACAAAGGGGTTTCTCTGGGTCAGGAATTCTTTTTTTTAAAAATAAATTTATTTATTTCATTTTTATTTATTTCTGGCTATGTTGGGCCTTGTTGCTGCATGCGGGCTTTCTCTAGTTGTGGCGAGCAGGTGCTACCCTTCGTTGTGGTGCACGGGCTTCTCATTGTAGTGGCTTCTCTTGTTGTGGAGCACAGGCTCTAGGGCACGCGGGCTTCAGTAGTTGTGGCACACGGGCTCAGTAGTTGTGGCTCACAGGCTCTAGAGTGCAGGCTCAGTAGTTGTGGCGCACAGGCTTAGTTGCTCCGTAGCATGTGGGTTCTTCTCAGACCAAGTCTCAAACCCATGTCCCCTGCGTTGGCAGGCGGATTCTTAACTACTGTGCCACCAGGGAAGCCCTGGGTCAGGAATTCTAAAAGCATTCATCTTAATATCTGCCCCAGGAAGTCTGGAAGGCTTGACAGCTGGGGCCTGGAATCTTCAGAATGTTCTTGTACTTCAGAAACCCAAAGGCACTGAAGCATTTTACTTTCTGCAGCTAATTAAACTCCAAGTAAGGAGTGATGCCAGTCTTCTTTTCTTATCAATGAAGCATAATATAATTGAGCTTCAGTCATGTTGTTGTAGCATGTATCACTGTTTTGTTCCTTTTTATTGTTGAAGAATTTTATTGTATGGATATGCCACGGTTTATCTATTCACCAAAAGATAGACAGTTGAATTGTTCCCTGTTTGGGACTATATGCATAATATTTCCATGCACATATGCATACAGGCTTTTTGTGGACATTCATTTCATTCTCTTGGGGAGAGACCTAGGAGTGGAGTTGTTGGCTTATAAGTTCATGCTTAAGGTTTAAAGAAAATTCCAATGTATTTTCCAAAATGACTATACAACTTTGTATTTCTGCCAGTGATCCTTTCCATCAGCAATCCATTTTATTTCTCTCAGCTATGATTTGTGAATTTCAGTTTATGTCTTACCTTCATTTTGCTAAATTTATTCCTAAATATTTTATTATCTTTGATTCTATTGTGAATTGAATTTTTCTCAGTTCTATGTCAGTTTCTTCTTTGCTAGTATATTAGGTATAAAATGGCCGTTTTTTATATTGCTCTCTTATCCCACAGGCTTAATATACTTGATTTGATCTATAAGTGTTTTATGGATTCTTTAGGGTTTCCTCCATACAGGGTCTTGTCATTTTTTGATAAAAATACCTTTTCTTTTCAATCTGAATACTTTTTAAATTTGTATTTTTATTTGTTTGCACTGGATAAACCCTTAAGTGCAATGGTCAATATGTGGTCAGAGCAGACATTCTTACCATGTACTCAATATTAAAGAGAAAATATTTAGTCTTTCACCATTGAGTATGATACTGGCTATGGTTTTCTTATAGATGGACTATGTCAGGTTGAAGATGTTGCCTTCTATTTATTATCTGTTAAGAATTTTTTTATAAAATCATGAATGGATACATTTTTTCAAATGCTAATACTGAGTCTATTGAGATGGCTATGTGATTTTTTGTTCTTTCTTCTGTTAATATGAAATATCACATTGACTATTATTAGATGTTAGACTAACCTTTCATCCATAGGATAAATGCTATTTGGTCATTATACATTAGTTTTCTAATAAGCTTCTGGCATCAACTTGCTAATATTTTGTTAAGGAATTTTTGTGCCTTTGTTCATGAGTGATATTAGTCCATGCTTTGGTTTTTTTCTGATGTTTTAAATTGACATTTGGTATTAAGAAACAATGAATAAGCTGGTGTTTTCTCCTCTATTTTCTCTATTTTCTGAAAGGGTTTGCAAAGAATTGATATTATGTGGTCTATAAGTAGTTGATAGACTTTCTCATTGAAGCCATGAGGGCATGACTTTTTCTTGGTGGGGAAATTTTTAATTACAGCTTAATATTTTTCCACTTGTTTTTAGGTCTATTAAGATTTTCTCTTTAATTTTGGGGTCAGTTATGACAATTTATGTCTTCCTAGGAATTTGTCCAGTTCATCTATGTTAACTAAGTTTTTGACATAAATTTATAATATTATTTTATAATATGTATTTCACTACTCCTTTATTATTGATTTTCATAATTTGGTCTTACTTTTTTTTTTATTTTCTTAGTTTAAGCCATACTTTAAAATACTACTAATAAGGCAGTTCTAAGTCAAATTGACTCAAAAAGTTATGGGATCTGATTGAGATATCACCAAGGATAAAGAAAGAAGATCTAACAAAACATTCTTGAAGCCATGAGGGACAAAAATATAATTAGTTATTGATTATTTTATCTGAGCCCAAAACTATTAATAAGCTAGTTACTCAATATAAACAACATGGGTCAGTGATAATTGGAGTTTAAATGGCTTGACTACTAAGAACACAGCAATTAATTGTGTAAGATTTTGGTTATTTAATATTTACAAAGTTCATAATTGAATTTACTTTCTAAGTATTCAATGATAACTAGTTTCTAATTTGGCAAAGATTCAGATAATAATGCTCATGCCAAATCAAATTTAAACAAATTTCATCATTGGTCTTTCAAAGATTAGATGAGTCAGAAAGGAAATGTCATTAATTTTTCACATCATTTAATGAATTATAAGTGAAAAAAAATATATATATATATATTACTCTAATAAATATATTACTTTGTGAAAAGGTCAATTCTTACTTGAGTATAGTAGTTCCCCAACAGAAATGTTACTATGTACCCAGATTTACAAATATAAGGTGACATTTTTAAACATTTAACTATAAAAAGTTTTACAAATTTGTAGTAGAGGAGAGAATTATATAATGAAACCCATAAACCCATCACTCATTTTCAACAGTATGAATAACTTGTCTTTGTTTTTATTATAGTTTTTCCTCTATTCTTGTTTGGGCATTTATTTTGTAATTTCCACAGTGATGACTAGTGACATTTAAAATTCAGTATTTCTACAAATCTTACAGTGCACAGGAAAATCTCACACAACAAAATATTTGTCTTAGCTAAAATACCAAAAGCACACCTTTGAGAAACACTTTTAATAATAAGATGTTACAATACTGATCATATTTTGAGCCATAGTTCTCATTGGGACAGATGTTCAAATCTATATTGCAGGAGGATAAATATTTAATACTACCAAAAGGGAATTTTTCATGGGTAAAAATAAGCTTGAATTAATAACATATTCATACATTATAATATTAAATCTGTACTATAAACATAATTTTGAGAGAAGTCTTGCCCCATCTTCACACTAACTTAAAATAAAACTATAATCCTGAGGGGGGGAAAAAAAAACACTTTCTTCTTCATATGTCCTTGGGACTTGTAAATTATGTACCAAGTAAAATAGGAAGTAGAGGCTGATTTGTACATTGTACAGAAGTTGAATATGTTAATATATAATAGAGATTAAGAGCATGGACTTGAAACTAGAACACTTGGATTCAAAACCCGTCTTACCACTTTTAACTTGGAATTTTTGGAAGAGTTACATTCCCCCTCCGTTCTTCAGAGTTTCATATACAATAAGGGATAATAATGGTCTCTATATTAGAGTTGCCTGTGAAACCTAAATGAGCTTACCTGTGAAATGTCTTAGAATATGGGTATATTATAAATATTATGAAGTATTAGGCATTGATTTTGCTGTAGTTTTTGATAATTTATAGTTTGTTTAGGAAAATGAAACAAATTTAACCAAATTGTTGATTTTATCTGTATTTTATGATATGTGAGTCCTTAATATCAATAACAGAAGATGAGCTAGATAATCTCCACAAATTACCGTTGGTGAGAATAGTAATGATAATTTACCAAAACTAATCTAACATTCTGTAGAACACTCATTTAATACAAGAAGCTAAAAAACTTATGAATTAACACCTATTAATACCACGAGTTGAAGAAAGATTAAATAACTTGTGAAAACTAAACCAAACCTTTTCTACCAGATAAGATAATGCCATGTAACCAATATTAATTTTTGAATAAATAGATATTTTTGGCATTCTTCTCCAAGATTACCAATACACCTTCTATAAACACAACCCATATTACAAAATATACCATTTCTCTTCCCTTTATGTTATCTGTGCCTGCATTGGCACACAATGTTGGATTTCACTGTGTCATATATGAATATGTGAACATTTCTTAAGCTACGGCTGATGGTGCTTTTTATTTTTTTAGATAAATTTGAGCACAGCAGAATATTGTAGGCTTGTCAGAATCAGTCATGTGGTGAGATTTGTATGTATTCTTTAAAAGCATCCAGATAGATATCTATAAGAATACTAACATTATGAATCTTCAGTGGCACTGCAGATGAATAATCTAACACAATAACCAATCATTTAAAAAGGTCTGGTGGAATGAACATAATATTTGGATTTCCAAAATCCTGGTTTGAATATTAACTCCCCATCCCTCTAGATGTGTGACTTTGGACAAGATCCTTCCACAATTTGGGGCATTTTATCCATCTGTAAAACTTCATTAGGTAAAATAAATAAGTTGAAAGATGTGCATTATGTTATGCCTTATCAGTTTAATTATTTCTGGTCTTCTTCAACAAATGACAGAGAGGCCAGTAATATATCCCAGGCTGGGGCTAAAAATTGTGATGGAATTTTGGCAGAGATAATTTTTCAAACTAATTTTTTTGATACTTCAAGAAGGAAAGGCTATTTATTCTTTCCTTTCTTATCACCAGCAAGTAATTTCAGGGTGCATCTTAGTTTTCCACAATCTATCTCTTACTTCTACTTCCTTAAATTTATTTTAATTTTCATCTGTGGAAAGCAATCTCCCCTTCGTTCTTGGAGTTTATCATCCTTTTTTGGAGGAATCATTTTGAGAGAGTTATTTAAATATGTAGATGATACTACTCAATAAAATTATAGACACAACATGGAAAAACATATGTTTTATCCAGTGAAAAATATCACTATTAGTGAAGAATGATCCTGTGAACTAACCCTGGTATGATGGCTACACTTGTGTTGAAATACCAGCTAAATGTTTACCTTAACTTTAGTGTTGATTTTCAGGGATAAATACTGGTATAGTGCACTGCTGGTGCTCTGACAGCGTGACATTGATAGCACCAGTATTCATCTTTTTCTTATAATTTAAAAAAAATATTTTTTACTGGAGTATATTTTATTAACAATGTTGTGTTAGTTTCAGGTGTACAGCAAAGTGATCAATTATACATATACATGTATCTATTCTTTTTCAAAAATTTTTCCCATTTAGATTATTACAGAATATTGAACAGATGTCCCTGTGTTATACAGTAGGTCCTTGTTGGTTATCTGTTTTAAATATAGCATTGTTTGCATGTAAATCCATCTTTTCATCATTTATATTTGACACGGTGCCTCAGTTTCCCATAAAGGAAAGGTCATTTGGATTCCATATGAATGCTGATTTTTTTAAATGTTAATGTTATTTACTATAAGAGCAATAACTGATCAGATTTTGTAATCATCTTTTCTCCTTTTATGTTTTTAACAGGTAACCCATTATTAACCAGCAGAGTCAACATATTAATTAATGTCCTAGATGTCAATGAATTTCCTCCAGAAATATCTGTGCCATATGAGACAGCTGTGTGTGAAAATGCCAAACCAGGACAGGTATCTTATCAATATTGTTAATTAAGAGTGTATAAATACCCACTATATGCATGTGTTTTAGGTTATATGACCTTGCATGAATATACACACATGGATCTTATGTCTTCATAAAAGAAACCATAAAAGATAGTAAAATCTTTTGAATTAATGGTATATTATGGATGTGGAGTTAATATCACAGGGGATAAAGTGATGATGGCCTAGTGAATATTCTTTTTATAACTAGAAGTTCTAGAATTGCAGATTCTGCTGCTTTCCATTTGTATACTGTGGAATTTCTAAAGACCTTGTGACTATAAATCCAGGAAGCAAGCAACTTTAGACTATATTCTTCTATAGTATTTCTTGCTTTGCTCACATGTTTTTATGAAGGGTGCAAAAAAGTTCTTAAGCCCTTGAAAAATGGAAAGCTTTCTCTGGTGGCCTTGAGTAGAGCATCTGGGTTATTCAAACTATCTGAGTTACATTTTCCTATTAAGTATTGCTCTGGAGGGAGGTTCTTGTGGGGAGAGGATAGAGGAAGGACCATATAGTTGATAAACGTTATCGTCAAAATCCTAGAGTTTTTGTGGACCATAGTGGGTAGCTAGCTTTTTTCTACACTATTATAAATGAATGAGTGAATATATAATATGGTATGATATAATATAATGTAATATAACATAATATAATATAATAGGAGCAAATGGTAAGAGTGTGATATGAAACAAGAATATAATTAATCCAATATTGTATACCTAGTTTCCAAAAGAAAAATACATCAGTATGCTTTGCTTTGCTGTCTCTTTCAATTACCTTTAAATAGGATAACTACTCGTTTAAGTAAATTTGAAATTTTAATTCTTACTTGAAGAAATATCTCAATATTTAAAATGGTATCTTTATTGAAAAATTTGCTTTTATAATATCTAGTATTTGTTTCAATTTGAATGTTTTCTACTGCTTCATAGAATATTTGTCCCATAGTTCTAACCCTGTGATGTTCACTAGCCTTATAGGTATTAAATTAATATTAAATAAAAGTTAAAGTAAATGTTCTCATTCACACATGTGTCATTTCAAGTGTTCAGTAGCTGTATGAGATGAGTGGCTACCAACTTTATCAGTATAGATGTAGAGTATTTCCATCAGTACAGAAACTTCTAGTGGACTGTGCTGCTCTATTACTGCTTTTGATAATTTGAGGAAAGTATTTACTTTATTACAGTATGACTTAGTCATATTTTACCAAGGGATAAATTTGGATCATTAATTTTGAATAGACACAGAAATACATTTTTTAAGTTTTAATGCTTTATCACTTTAAATGCATCCAAATTTTACATGAGGTGAACCTAGTGCTTGACTTATTGTCTGAAATAGTAGATGCTGCATAAATGTTTGCATAAATAAATAACCTGAAGTGGTTATTTGCAGAGTTATAAGAGGTTTACCAAAATTCTACAACTTAGTTATTCTCCACTTTTCAGAGCCTTCTACTGCCACCCCAAAAATCCAATCCTTTAATTTTAGGTAATTTAGGTACATTAATGATTTCACAGCAATCAGAATTTTGTAATTCACTAAGTAAAAGCTTTTTGGAAATATAACTTTATTTAATGCTTCTATGTTTCTCCAGTAAATTAAAGAGTTTAAAAAGTTGGGAATAATAGAAGTTATTAGAGATAACTTGATTTTCTTATATTTAGACAAAGTGGTAAGGAATCTGTGGGGACATTGGAAGCTCTTTTTTGGGGCATTCTGCATCCTATTGGGCCACATTTACATACAAAGCATTACCCTGAAATGTCTGAAATGTAGTATATGAGCATTTTCTGCTTTTGACCCCAGCCGTACTGACCCTTTTCTAGAAACTATGCAAAGGAACTATCTGTCTCTTCTGGACTATAATTGAATATGCACGCATGTATATATGCATGTATTCCTTATTTATCTATGTATCTATCTATCTATGTGTCTATCTATCCATCTATCTTCAAAAGAAGTAAGAGAAAAGAAAGATGATGCTATGTAAATCAATAGTGATTTATATGATGAACCAATGAAGTACGGGAGTTGTTTTACTTAGGGCAATAACTCTCAATTGTCAGTTACAAATAAGTACCAGTTTATACCAAAAATTTCATCTCCATATGCTGTTTTAAAGGATGCTTCTTCATTGTAAAGTTATGTTCTTGATAAGTTTTGATGTTAATTTAGTAAATAATTGTGCTAGTTGATAGCAAAGGCAAAACAAAACAGAACCTCACAAATTAATTCCCAAATAATTTAAAGAACTTTTAGGGGTGAGATATAGTAATCAGAGCACATGTGAAGGAAAATTGAAGTTTTACAGGGTCTCTATGGTAATTATTTGACTAAATTGCCATATTTAGCCTTTGGTGTTGAATCCATGACAATTCTAAAGACTAAATAGATCCTGTGTGACTGATTTACACTAAAATAGGGAACTGAATTTCTCATTAGAGGACCCATTGTCAAAATACAAACTACTAGTACTGCACTGGACACTCGAAGCCCCAGTGTATACATTTGTCTGTTCCTGCGTGTTTCTGTGTGTGCCTATGAGCACACACAGCTATAAGGGAAGGTAGGTCATAGTCATAAGACTGGGTTTCAACCATGGAATAAAAACTAAAAGTGCTAAATAACTGACATGTTTAATGGCATCAATCTAAGTGCACAGGATGCAGGCTTTGCCCGCTGGGAGCAGGATGTCATACATGAAATCTAAGGTCTTCCTCTGGCTAATTCAAACTTAGTCTGAGAGTGTGGTCGCCTAAGCAGCACACTGCTTTTATCCTTTTTGGCACACACTTCCTGAAATTCTTCCTGATGCAAAACCATTGGATATGTTAATAAATAAATACCTCAAAGCCATTCTGATTTGCTTACATATATACTGAATTATCAGTTTCATAGTTTGGCTATTGGAAGTTAACCTCCAAATTCTTAAGGGCATCTCATTGAAATATCAGAATTTTAACTACTTAGATTACACACTTATGGGAACAATTTAGGAAAATTTTTGAAACAAGGTTAGTCATCCTTACTTCTTAAGAAAAAAATTCTATGAAAATACAATTTGTATCATCCACTGGGGGAAAAGAAACATAACAACAAAAACAGATCTACATACTGTGTATCACTTTCTCATCATTTCACTTAGTTATGAAAATAAAACTCATTCTCACAAACATAACAAAACTAAAATTTTGCTTTACAAGGACTTTTAAATAATCAGGTTAGAAAGCATTTATTTCATGTAATTTAAAATGCAAGCAAGTACATTTTAATTTTATTTTGCTTATTAGTGAGAATTTTCAATGTCATTAACCTTTATAGTTATGTAGATATCGATTTGGAATTAGCCCATACCCTATACTTGTACCTGTCATTATTAACTGTAAATATTTAGCTATTTGTTTATAAAAAATATTTGTAAATAATTGGCCTACTGATATGAATTTGAAAAATGTAATTTCTGTTTACTTGCATGTTTCATTAAATAAACTTATTAGCCTGGTGTATAGAGTTCCCTTTGAAACTGATGACTGATTTCAAGTCTCATCTCAACTTTGTCTCAGATAATTCAGATAGTCAGCGCTGCAGACCGAGATCTTTCACCTGCTGGGCAGCAATTCTCCTTTAAATTATCACCTGAAGCTGTCATCAAACCAAATTTTACAGTTCGTGACTTCAGAAGTAAGTTTAACCACATAAAAATTTACCTTTTATCATGCAACTTTGTAACAGGACACAAAGGTAGAAATCCATGCCATATACTTGGAAGATTGCTTGAGTGCTTCCTAAAAGCACTCAAGCTCATAAAATATAGAAATGCATATATAAGAAATACAACATTTCATGGCTAGCAGTAAACTAAATGTTAACCTATATAGACTATATCTAATGAGGCAAATTACTTCCATTTATAATGTGGACATTCCCTTAATGAGTCAAACAAACAATAGGCTATCTGGGAAATTGAATACTTTTCATGTTTTAAATATATCGTTTGTTCTACATGCACTGCTTGTACATACAAGTAACTGTTTTATTTGAATAACACATGGTATGGCACAGGTCAAGAATACAGGCTTTGTAATGAGAATGATAGAGGTTTTCACTCCCACTACATTACTACATAATGGCAGATTATCAAAATATTAAATTATACTAAAGAATTTCAACCTCATGGTTAAAATAAATTAACCTCATGGTTTATTTATTAAATAAAATAATGTATGCAAATTCTTTAACACAACGCCTAAAGCCTATTACCTTTAAGGTAATTTTAGCTACCACCTCTGCCATCATAACTACACTTACATTTCTGCCACCACTGCTACTACCATCACTATCACTAATATTATCACATCTGCTGCTACTACAATCTACAGAAATATAAAGGACACTGGATTAGATATAATAAGGCTAAGTACTGATCAGTTGTTCTGACTTTATTTGTTCTGTGACTTTGGATATTTTATCTCTTCTAAATTTCTGTAGACATAATATCGGGAATAAAAACTCCTGAGTTCATTATACTGGATAGAAAAAAGCTAATTCTTGCTAGATTCTATGCATATGGAACAAATGAACAAGTGATAAGATGGATGATATAATGATGATGATGATTGATAAGAATCAAAGGATATTTTGAGAAAGTTAAAGTTAGTTTTCTTCAAATACTTGGGGGAAGGAAATTAGAGTCACAGAAGGAAATTCAATAAGATTTGTGTCATTTAATAATGTAATGTGAGGAATGGCTGGGAATGAAACAAGGTCCCAATTATGAAAGGCCTAATAGGTAGGGATACCACATGTTTTATCATGGAAACTGGAGTATGTTTGAGAATAGCAGTGGACAGTGTTTGTAATTTTAATTAGAGCAGCACACCTAAAATAGGTCTGTCCAAGTCAAACTGGACCATACAGTCAACCTGTCTATAAATCATTTAAAGAGTGTATAACTTAAATCCAGTGACCTGAGAAGTCTTTGAAAGGTTTACACAAGAGTTTAACATATTCAGATTTGCACTTTAACCAATCAGTCTGAATGCAGTGTGGAAAAGACAATAGAAGGATACAAGACTACTTTTGATACTATTGTAGAAAATGGATGAGAGAGTCTTAGATTAGGATAATCCAATGGATTAAGGTAATGGCTGTGAGGATAGAGGTGAGTGGTTGGAGATAGAATGCATAGAGCTTCATTCTAGATCTCCTAGATTCCATGTATAAATATGATGAAGAAGAAGACTAATAAGACTTCTAGATCATTGGCTTGGGTAACTAAGTAGATGGTCAGATCATTCAGGAACAAAAGTATTGACTACTTTCCACCATTTTATCTTTGCTGGAGAATCTATATATGATTAATAATAATAATATGAATCAGATCATCTTGCCTCAAAGTATAGTATTTTTTTTATGATCTGAACATGTACTTGCCACTCATGCCATTTGCCATATCCCCTGTTTTATCTTGATATATTTTAAGTGTAATTGTAAGTTTTCTTGTTTAAATGGATAGACACTTTTTTCACCTTTTTCTTTTGTGTGTGTGAGAACATTTAAGTTCTATTATTTTAGCAAATTTCAATTATAATGTACAGTGTTATCAATTACAGTCACCATGCTATATGTCAGATCCTCAGACTTTATTCATCTTATAGCTGATAGTTTGTACCCTTTTACTAAACTCTCCCTATTTCTCCCACCCCCAGCCCCTGGCAACCATTTTTCTACTTTCTATTTCTATGAGATCTGCTTTTTTTTTTCTTTCTTACATTCCACATATAAGTGTTACCATGCAGTATTTGTCTTTGTCTGGTCTATTTCACTAGCATAATATCCTCCAGGTTCATCCATGTAGTCACAAATGGCAAGGTTTCCTTCTTTCTCATGGCTGAATAATATTCCATTGTGTGTATATACAATATATATCGCATTTTTTTTTTATCTGTCAATTGATGGAAACCATTTTATGGGTGAAAATTAGGTTTAATATGTCTTTTTTCTTCCCACCATGGACAGCATAATGAATTCTCTATGGTCAAATATCAATAATAATACTGGGTTGAAAATAAATCTTTAAAAAAAGGGAGACTGCCTTTTGACATAACATGTTCAAGAATATCAAAAACCCTAGCTCCCTAAGTGCAAATACACCAGAGTCTCTGACTTCCTATTTCTATTAATCACTTTTACCCAGGTTTCAGGCTTTAATCCTTGACTGTTCCTTTCTCCAGACTCAAGTATACAACCATCAATGGCTGAAGATTTCAATATTGATTCAACTAGTCCCCATTTTCCTATTCCTACTGTCAACACAAGTGCCTGACACCACTGACTCTTACTGGGAATATTATAATAGACATTTGGCAGGTTTCTATTTTGTTTCTCAATTTAAAAATATCCTCTGTGTAATGAAAAATTGATATTCCCCTGCCAAATTCTATCTTATCACATGAAGTTTTCTCAGTTTTGTGCTTCCTACTGAAATGGGTATAAAGAAGGTGCCTAATTTTTCGTTGTTGAAATTAGAATCTACAAATAGAATGAATGGAATATTATTGAAATAGTAATATTTTTCTGACATACTTTTTTTTTTTTTTTTTTTTTTTGCGGTACGCGGGCCTCTCACTGTTGTGGCCTCTCCCGTTGCGGAGCACAGGCTCAGCGGCCATGGCTCACGGGCCCAGCCGCTCCACAGCATATGGGATCTTCCCGGACCAGGGCATGAACCCGTGTCCCCTGCATCGGCAGGCAGACTCTCAACCACTGCGCCACCAGGGAAGCCCATACTTGTATTTTAATGAGTACTATATCTTCCTAAAATTATTTTACCTGATTCCAAAGTGGGTATCATGTATGGCTACAATAGACTAAATATTAGTACATTTCTAAAAAAACATCAAAATGTTTCTGGGAGTGACTTCAATAGACTCAAAAAAATGAAATAGTGTTATGAATAAAACAAAAATTCCACTTTTATGTACAGAAATAAAGAAGTAAAGAACAAGTGCATGCAAAATAACACTCTCAATAGAAATATTAATTGTACTAATATAAAATTTTATATTCTTATTGCCTTGGATTATTCCAAGTAAATATTGTATCATTGATTATATCAAAATTACAATGAAGTACTTTGTGATTATATTAAAGTGATGATTATTATAATTCATGATATTTAAAATTTTTAATGAATTGATGTTTTTCACACATTTTATTTTCCTTTCCATGTTTCTTATGCTGTTTTGGAAAAGTGAATATATATATATATATATATATATATATATATATATATATATTCACACACACACACACACACACATATATATATATATATATATATATATATATATGTATTATAGATATGGATTAGGGAAAAATCAAAAATCAAGCTTTATCTGAAATATTATATTGACATTTGTCAATTTTAAAGAACAGGTTCTTAGGTAAGATGTTATACTGATTCATCCTTTGTAATCTTGGTTCTTCTAATCATGTAAGAAAACATCCACTGAAGTATTTTTTCTCTGTGAGACTTTGATGTCAGAAGAAATAGTCTGTTAACACAACATACTCTTGTCTTGTAAACAATTTTCTATTCTTTCTGAATAGAAAATTTAATTAGTACACCAGACAAGATTAATGTTTCTTCTTTTCCTAAGGATTGTTTTGAATACATGTGATTACATTTTGGCAGCTTCCATAATGATAAAAGGAATAATTAAAATATGGATGTATTTTACTGACTCAAGAAGAGCTTTCTACTGTTTAACAGATACAAACTTGAAGATTTGAAGCGATGCTGATGGTAACTGTCTTATCATAAATGTCATGTTTTGTAGACAACACAGCTGGCATTGAAACCCGAAGAAATGGATACAGCCGCAGGCAGCAAGAGTTGTACTTCCTCCCTGTTGTAATAGAAGACAGCAGTTATCCTGTCCAGAGCAGCACAAACACAATGACTATTCGAGTTTGTAGATGTGACTCTGATGGTACCATCCTGTCTTGTAACGTGGAAGCAATTTTTCTTCCTGTAGGACTTAGCACCGGGGCTTTGATTGCAATACTACTGTGCATTGTTATACTCTTAGGTTGGTTTCAATATTAATCACATATTCTCCTTCTCTCTCTCTCTCTCTCTCTCTCTCTCTCTCTCTCTCTCTCTCTCCCTTGTTTGTGTATCTCACTCCTCATTTTACCATGTAAACCAGTTTTTTCTTCATTGAGATGCTACATACATCTGGATAGAAGGAAGATTATCTATCTATACTGAATTATATAATTATTATTAAAGTTAATTATATTATCGGTGTTAATTTTCTATTTTATTCCATATGGAAATATACCAATAGAAATAAATCAATAACATCATCAAAAATATAAAAGTACGTTCAAGCTCTCGGGAATTTTCAAGTAATAACAGTTTGTGGCACTTGCTGTGATGAACTTTTCTATGACAAATATCTCATTTTCAGCAACAGTTTTAAATTCATTTTTTACATCCTAGTAATTATTGCTGCCTAAGAAAGTGTTGTATAAACTTTAAAATTATATTAGATGAGCAGTAGTTGTCAAATGCCAGTTTGATAAAGAAAGAAAGAAAGGAGAAGAACAGGAAAGAAGTAGAAGGTAAAAGCACCTCCAAATATTTCTTTTCTGTCTAAAGTGCTGGCCAGACACAATTCTTATTCCACTTTTCTCAGATCTCCTCACATCAAAAACTCTAACCATTCCCACTAGAACAGAACAGAACACAGTGAAATATCAAGAAGTGCAGCAAAGGGAAAGGATTGAAGTAAATGTATTCTGTAACATGTCTGTGAGAATGAAAACCTACTTTAGGGGCTTCCCTCTTCCATCAGCTCTGTTCAGCTGACTATATTTCACTTATTCATTCGCTGCCAGATTCACAAAAGCAAAAATAGATTTTCTAAGCATTCCTTTAAATTAAAATTGCAACAGAAGTACAATTGGGCACTGTGGGGTCAGCTTATATATTCATGTTTATTATTTAACCAAAATATTCTGACAAATGTACATACCTACCTTTATCTCTAGGCTAGAAAATAGAATTTTAAAAACGTACTAGGGTGTAAAGCATGGTATAAAGCATTATATACTAATTTCTGAAGAACATTCTCTGATTCAGAAGCTCATTTTGGTTTGGAGGGTAAAGTTGTAGTCCAATTTGCATTATGCAGATATTAATTCCACACAAATAACCTTGATGTGTAGAACAAAGTATTCTTTATGTCCTTAAGGTTTAGAATTATAAATTATATGTGACATCTGTGCTGCTGATATAAACTCCTTTAAAAGGGAAGATACAAAATAATGTTCTCACACCTGAAGCTGAGCAAGATCAATTAGGTGTTTAACTTCAAAACAAGTGTTTCTTTTTCATACTCTTGTCTAGGGGCTGTCTTGAGTCCCAGAGGATTTCCATATCCACCTAGCATGATTTGGCATATTCTGGATGCTCGTCTTTGTCCTCTTTGGCCCTCTTACAGGGTAACAATTCGTGTTGCTTAGGTTATAGCATTATCACATACTGTCATCTGCCACTCATTCATCCAAATATTTACCAAGTGTCCCCCCCTGCTCCTAGCTGTGAAGTGCTAGTACACAGCTGCGAATGTTGACACTCTTAGTCTTGCCATGCGGTCTGCTTACAAATCCATCTATTCTTTGATCTCCTTAGCCAGTCTCATACTCCTTTAGGTCTTCCAGAAGATTCTTAGCCATTTTTATGTCTTTTTTTAGGGTGAGGGGGAGCATGAGAATCTTGTGGTGCTTAGGAACTTCTATTTGACCCCCAAGCACATCTAACTAGTCTCTTTCTCGGCCATAGATACTCTAAAGCCATTTTATAAATATGCAGGGTTTCTCTGTGAGGTTTACACTCTCTCACACACTCTCTGGGTGAACAAACAATAGTGCTTTTAGTTCTGAGATTTGACTAAAGCCTGGAAGAATTGCAGAGTGCTAAACATCTCTGCAAGGCCCATTGTACAGAAGCTCTACCTATATCTCCTTTGTCTTCCTCCCTAATTTTGGAAGAAGAGGGAATAAATGGACTTTTATCATCATGCCGTCTCCTACTTTCTAATCCTATGACAAGAGTCTTCCTTCCAGACTCTGTTATAGTAATCAAACACTTTGGCTTTCAATCTATTGCCACCACTATAGAGGAGAGGGGAGTATTATGCCAGGCAAAGTTGAGCACTGACTTCATGGTGTGAATCTGTGCTTATTTACCCCCAGAAAAAAATAAACTGTTGACGTAATGATGGCTGAGAGTTAATGGGGAACAAAGATATTCAATAATGAGGGTCTATAAATTAAGTATTTCAAAATATTATCTTGCTTCAAGAAGGTAACCTGAATACTAGACATTTGGTTTGGAAACTATCTCATATGGTAGGACACATAAATTTAAATAATTTGTGGTCTTAGTTGACATAATTGGAAAAGCTAAGGCCCTTATATTCTATATTATTTCTCTCTCTCTTTCGTGTTTATTGCATTTAAAAGTGATTGCCACGTGATTTGTGTTTATTTCATTATAAATACAGGAATTTTAACAACTGAGGAATATAGGTATGAATAATATCTAAGTGTTAGCTATGGGCAAACAATATTCAAGTTTTATTACTTCAATACTCACAGTTCTCTGTATGATTGGAACAAACATTCTTTACTTTCTTTTTAAATTTTGTAATGCACACTTTTTACCTGACACTGAGATATTTAAATACAATAAATGTTAAATATAAGGCTACAATTGTTTGATTTTGTGAATAAGTTTGCTATGGTTTCATATTAACTACAATTCCAAAATGAAATTGAATTTAAACAATGAAAAAACGTCAACATAGATATGATCCTTATAGATCACAGTATGTTTACTTTGAAAGTAATAGGATACCATTAAAAACACTCAGCCAGCCCTGATCAATTTTATTTTTTTATGGAGAGATGGGCTGACATATTCTCATACTGCAATTTTTGTCTTGTTCTAGCCATAGTTGTGCTGTATGTAGCTCTGCGAAGGCAGAAGAAGAAAGACACCCTGATGACCTCTAAAGAAGATATCAGAGACAATGTTATCCATTATGATGATGAAGGAGGCGGGGAGGAGGACACCCAAGCTTTCGACATTGGTGCTCTGAGAAACCCAAAAGTGATTGAAGACAACAAAATTCGCAGGGATATAAAACCAGACTCTCTCAGTTTGCCTCGTCAGAGACCACCAGTGGAAGATAATGCAGACATAAGGGATTTCATTAATCAAAGGCTACAGGAAAGTGATGTGGACCCCACCGCCCCACCATACGATTCATTGGCGACATATGCCTATGAAGGCAATGGATCAGTAGCCGACTCTCTTAGCTCCATAGAATCTCTGACCATGGAAGCGGACCAGGACTACACCTATCTAACAGACTGGGGACCGCACTTTAAAGTCTTGGCAGACATGTTTGGCGAAGAAGAGAGTTATAAAACTGATAAAGTCACTTAGGGGAGAAGCAAAGGCTAAAACAGAACCAACAAAATAAATTTAAGAGAAAGAAACATGAATAGAAATCACACTCTACACACACACCACACACACACACACAAACACACATACCGGGCTTTCTAGGACAAGATTCCTTTGATTATTTGGTTTCTAGCAAGTTGCTATATTTATCATATTGTCAGTTTTGGTTTATTCTGCCAATACAAGGTTATTCCTAAAATGTGTACTTGCTTGAGTTTGTTTTGTTATTTTGGAAAAACACTGAGACAAGCTCAGGCCTATTAAATACAATTTACTGACGTGACAACCTAGAACGAAGATAGCTATGTGGCATCACGGTGGAAGAGTGTTAGATTTTTGTTAATTCCACTAAAGTGCCTATTGAAACTCTTATCATTTAAAGTCGTGTAGAGTACACTCTGCTGTGATGGCATTGTGGGATTCAGACACAGAGGACATAAAACAAAGACACTGTCTTTATGTCAAGGAGCAATAGCAACACACAGACTTCTCATTCCTTTTAAGGAAAAAAGAAGAATACCTTCTGAACTCCATCTTCTTATAATTAAAATGCTCTTTTTTTTCTTTTTTAAACTGTATGCCAAAACACATTTGTTTTTCCTACCCTCTGAGAAAAGTGAAATAAATGTGATAATATCAAATTCAATATGTAAGTCCCAAATTTTAAAAGCAATGTTTGATCTTAATATTGGTTCCTATTAAAGGTGTTCATGAAAATATTCATTGTTTTCCAAAGAAATAAAAATTTTAAAAAGAAAATTAAAAAAAATCCTTTTTATAAAGAGAGGCCTCAGGGCTGAAACTCCACATTAAAATAAATATTAGTTTTGCTTTAATATTGTGCCAGAGTATGGAAGGGTGGAAGTTTGGTTTTAACAAATCACCAGATCATTGCAGTCTCCAGTCATAGATAAAATTTGTGTTTTTATGAAACATTTTTTTGGGGAAAATAATGTCATTGATCTAAATAGGGGAAGAGAAATTGATACACAGCTTCTCAGAGTTTCTTACAGTCTAGTGATTCTTTCATGAACAAAGAAAATAAAATATCTATCAAATAATACAGAACGGATTTATACCATGTCTAAAAATATTTATTAAGCAGTACCAAACAAATGAAAAATCAGAGACTTCAGAAAATTCAAACCAAATACTAACTCTTAAAGTGAACACAAATTCAAAATCTGGTAGTTGATTTATTTTATTAACATAGATTTCAACTTTGTGAATATCATTATATTGGAGCTCAGAGTGGCTTCTTTACGCTATCATCTACAATAATTCTAATATAAACGATACCATAAACCTCCTTTGTAAAAGCTTTTACTTTTTAATTTGATGAGGTGTCTAAGAAATACTAGATTTTATAAGCAGACAGGTAAGCTGCACTCATTACATTACTTTAAAATGAACTTTACACTATCCAGAAATACACTTAACAAAACAGGTAACTAACTATAAGGTAATAATATACTTTCTTAATATTATAAATATACAAGTGACTTCTGATATATTAAAACAATATATAGGAAAAATAAAAGTTATTTATAGATCCATTCTGCAGACATCATCAATATCCAGCTGTGTTTATGAAATATTTATAATTATATTTTTATTGCAAAGTATGAAAGTAAAAATTCACACATGGGGAAAATGGGTAGAAATATAAATAATATAGACAAACTATATTCAGTCCTATTTATTATTAAATGCTTACTTCAAAACTGTACAACTGATAATTATGTTGTGGCAATTAGGCAATTTGAATCTGCATTTCCCATCACTCTTTTTTTTGTGTGTGTGTGGTACACGGGCCTCTCACTGCTGCGGCCTCTCCCGTTGCAGAGCACAGGCTCTGGACGCGCAGGCTCTGTGGCCATGGCTCACGGGCCCAGCCGCTCTGAGGCATGTGGGATCTTCCCGGAACGGGACACGAACCCATGTCCCCAGCATCGGCAGGCGGACTCTCAACCACTGCGCCACCAGGGAAGCCCTCCCATCGCTCTTTTTGTGTCTCATAATTGCAGATTCTCCTTGTCATCCTTACCAGGGACAACTGTTGAATTCCTTTTCCTCCTCTCACGACTTTGACTTCACCTTTGTCTCATCCCTGGGATCTGCAATAGAATCTTGATGTAGTGTGATAATTTGCAGTATAATTTGCTTTGGGAAATATTTATGTAATTTTTTAAAAGCTGGCAATGTCATAACCATTCTGGAGCAAAAATTAAGTCAACATCTAGGTTTTCCCCAGCAATATGACTGGGTATGCTATGATGTGAGACCCTTTGAAGAAGGTTAATATGCAAATCACTTCCAGCAGACAAAATGATTCTTGTCAGGAATTACTGCATGTTGCACCTTCCCTGAGAATCTGACTGCCTCTGCATGCATTCCTGTATCAGAAGCAATGATGGCACAAAGAAAACTTGGGAGGGGCAGGTCATTTCAAACCACACGACTGAGATACTAAGCAAGTACATGAAATTGGTGGGTCTTACTTTCTCCACACTAATCATCTTTTTTTTAGTACCTCTACCTTTTATATTTGTTACACCACTGCATTAGTTTGTTATGGCTGCCATAACAAAGCACCACTGGAGTGGGTAGCTTAAAAAAACAGAAATTTATTTCCTTGCAGTTCTGGAACCTAGAAGTCTAAGATTAACTGTCTGCAGAGTTGGTTTCTTCCAAGGGCCTCTGTCCTTGGCTTGTCCACGGCTGTCATTTCTCCATGTCTCCACATGGTCTTACCCCTGGGCTAATTCCTCTTCTTCTAAGGGCACCAATCATACTAAGCTCACTCATATGACCTCTTTTTATCTTAATTAACTATTTAAAGGCCCTATCTCCAAATATAGTCATATTCAAAGGTACTCATGGTCAAGACTTCAAAATATGAATTTTAGGGGACACAATTCAGCCCATAACAACCACACAGATGTTAACAGGAAAAAAAAAGTGTTTGATTTACATCAAACAATGTGAAAAAAACAAAACAAAGCAAAAAAAAAAAACATGAATGGAAATAATTTCATGTACAACGGGAAACCACAAAAGTGACAAGGTCTTTTGGTGCTCATATATTGGAAAATTATGGGATATCTTTCACACTACTGAAAGCAGTAGCCCTAATATTTCAATACTTATAAATAACTTGAGATTCTTTTTTATTTATAATATCACAGTAACTGGCCTTCATTCAGGAGTTAAGCAATATAAAAATTCCTTAGAATTTACAGGGGGGTTTGACTATTAATAATAATCATGCATAACTTTTTAATTACATTGCATGTTTACCTTTACAGAAATATATGTGGACATATTCTATGTAACATATGTATATTATATGTTTTTTTAAATGTAACTTTTGTGTTCAAAGAAGTATTAGGTCAACACAAAAGAGTGAACTAGTGGTGTGATACACTAGAAATAATCTAAAATTGCTTTTATACCAAATTCTATCACTAACTGGAAATGTCGTATGGAGGAAGCACCTTAGTCTTCCTGTCATCTATTCTCTTTGGTAAAATGAATCTGTTGCTCTTGGTGTTATCTAAGTTTTCTCTGAAATTTCTTGACTCTTAAGTTCTAGTTACATTTACATGAAGTCCATTAATTCATTTACATATTGATTACATAAAATTATGAGAATCATAGAGATCTTTAAAAAATATATATAAATCACAAAATTCTTTGAAATATGGATGTGATTGATTACACATTGACACACAACGTTGCACATCAGGAGAGACACACAAATACTTCTTAAGTAAAACCTGTCAAAATTCTTCAACAAGATGGAATGGTAGAGAAGTGCATAGGAAGAGAGAGAAAGAAATGTTAAAAATAGAACCCTAATCTTGAGCCAACGAGGAAAAGCAAGTGATATGAAGAAAACGTTAGAAACTTCCTTATCTTTAGGAGGAGGACATTTTAGGAGTCCTTGGAAAAGTTTCAGTACCTGTTGTATTAAAACAGGAATTCCTAAGAGCAGATGTAAATATGCAGTTACTATATTTGAAGTCAGTCCCAAAGTATGGCGAGGTCTGAAAAGAATTAATAAAATGTCTGTAAAAACATCAGTTTACTTCCTAAGAGAAGAGTGGGAGGGAGATTTTTTTTTTTTTTTTTTTTTTTGGCGGTATGCGGGCCTCTCACTGTTGTGGCCTCTCCCATTGTGGAGCACAGGCTCTGGACGCGCAGGCTCAGCGACCATGGCTCACGGGCCCAGCCGCTCCATGGAATGTGAGATCTTCCCGGACTGGGGCACGAACCTGTGTCCCCTGCATCGGCAGGCAGACTCCCAACCACTGCACCACCAGGGAAGCCCGGAGGGAGATAATTTTGTAAATGTCTTCATGTTTGAAAATTTCTCGTCTCCTCATCTGATGTATAGTTCAGCTAAGTACACCATTACCACTTGGAATTATTTTTCCAAGAATCTGATCACTTCTTCTCTTACATCCATTGTTACAAAACAGTATACACACATATGCACACACACATATGCAATTAAATGTTTGATAATTCCAATTTGCAGCAAGTTTTGGATTGCCACTTAATTATTTTATTCAAGTCCCTTATATTTCTTAGTGTAATGGATTTTCATAACTATCAGTCAGCCACTAAATTTTTCAAAAAGAAGTTAAACTTTATTAGGAATTTTTTTTTGTTTTTAATTGCCCCCACTTTAAGATGAATAAAAAGAACGTAGCGTGTCTAAACAACTTGTGCAGAACCAATAAATAATAAACTAATAGATGGCAAAGCTCTTCAGTTGTGAAGAGTTTAAGTATATTTATTTATCAACTTCCTTTCTGGGTTCTTCCCATAATTTTTCCAACTTCTACACTGCTATATATTACATTGCAACTACGAGTGTAATTAATACAAACTCCTGGGAATTCTGGGTCATACTACAACATATATGGTACTTCCTTAAAAGAGAAAAAAATCTAAACATCATTGATTCTGATATCAATATCTTACCCAGTAAGCAAGATTTTAAGACACAACAGTTGCCTACAAGACAAATAAAAACTTGATTATACAACTGAAAATACTGATCTCCATATTACCAAGAATCAATGTATTTGAAACTATATCAGTTGCATTTTCTTTTAAACATTCACATTAATGATGTATATATATTATCCTGAACTTAACTTTCCTGAATTTTCAATCCATTTATGTCTATTTCCCCTTCGTTTTAACTTCCCATGGGTACAAATATACTTTAGCTCTTATTATCACTTAAATCTCCAATTTCTAAGTTCAGTTTACTTACTTTATGTCTCCCTCAATCCATCATCCACTGAATATGGTATTTGCCATGATTGAAATTTCCAATATATTGTCACCAAAAATTACCTGAGACAAACAATTATCCCATTCTCTGCTTCTGCTCTGTCAACATTTAAAAAAAATGACAACAGTAATAAAAGAGCTACTCATCACTGAGCATATACTTTGCAAAAAATATGCTGCAAACATTTAATGCTAACAATAATTTGATGAGTTACATTATTATTATTATCTGTATTTCATACATGAGTAAACTAGGCTTAGACATTTGAAGTAACCTGTTTACTTAGACATATTTAGCAAGTGACAAAACCAGGGCCCTAACACAATTATGATATGCCCAATCCAGCCTTTACCCCATGAGATACAGTACACTGCACTTTCACCTCGCTGTCTTATAATCGACCATTTAAAAACCTGAATTCTGGTCTCTGTTCCTATTGTGTTCCTTTGAAGTTCACTAGTAACTTTATAGTTGAAAAGCCCCAATGATTCTTCCTTTTACCTTTCTGCAATTTCTATAGTGTTAAGCATACCTTCATATTTCACTTTCAGTTTCTACTTCCACCTCTTAGTTCATTGATTTTTTCTTTCTTCTTTTAATGTTTCGTATAACCCTCAGAGAGTCTACATAAATAATCCCACGGAGTCTTCCCATCTGTTTTCCTTTCTTTTTTATACCATTGAGATTGGGAGATCTCTTGCTATAATCGTGATTTTTCACAATATTCAATGAATCGTTAAATCGCTATTTATATATTTTCTCTTTAAGCAAGATGAGGAAGTTTTACTTGCATATATTTATACTTCCTGAACACATATAACTGGCCAATCTATTAGCTTCAAATTCATTAGATCCAAGTCTATACCTTTCTCTTTCAGAGTTCAGTAATTGTGTTGTTACTTGGGCTCTGAACTTTCCTTCTATTCTTCTCTCTCTCTCTCTCTCTCTCTCTCTCTCTCTCTCTATATATATATATATATATATATATATATATATATATATATATACTCTCTCAAAATACATTGCTATTTTACTATTGAAATAAACTTAATTTTTTTAAAGTGACTAAGACAGTACAGAACATTTTTTTTGTATTTTCCACACCCAACCATAAAAAAATCATATTAGTTAGGTGTATTTGTTATAAGTAATGAACCAATATTTACATCTTTTTATTAACTGAAGTCCACATTTTGTTCAGATTTCTTTATTTTTCCCTAATGTACTTTTTCTGTTCCAGGATTCCATACTTGATAGAACATTACATTTAGTCATCAAGTCTTCTTAGGTTTTTCATGGTTATGATAGTTTCTCAGACTTTGCTTGTTTAAAAAAACTTTTACAATCTTGAGAATTATTTGTCAAGTAATTTGTAGAATATTCCTTAAATGATATTTGTCTGATTTTTTGGTCTCATGATTAGACTGGTTACATTGGGTTTTGGGAGGAAGATCACAGAGGTAAAGTGCCAAGCTCATCATATTATATCAAAGGAACATCCTAAGGAAATGAATTATTACTGTCGATCATCTGGCTGTCATTTGTGCAGTTTCTTCACTGTAAATTATTTATTTTTCCCTAATACCAAACTGTACTCCTTGCAAGAAGGTAACTATGTATAGCATACAATTAAGGAGTGCAGCTTTATGCCTCACCTGTTGAGGGCAAAGTATCAACATAAAATATTTCGAGTTCTCATAAAATATTAGGAGTTTGTCTATTCTTTATTTACTTATTCAATCATGTATTTATTTGAGTAGGGATGCATAGAGATTTAATACTTTGGTTCATAATCTAACACTACTATATTTATAAAGCTATTTTGGTTGGTGCCTGTGCTACTTAACAAATACTCATTACTACCTAGTTTGTGTTTTGGTTTGTTGGTTGGTTGGTTTTGTATGTCTTGAGCACTTTCTTACATTCTGCCACTATAAGCTCCATGCTCCTCTTGTATATTTCCTGCCCTGGTTCTCTCAAATAAGGCATTCCTCCAAAAAGCCTTGCTTTCTTTTATTGGCAAAGTAATATTACAAAGATATGGATATTAAGTGTGATCCTTGCTACTGAGGTGTTTGTATTTCTGGGTCCTCTCAAATGACAGAACAAGAGAATATATATGTGTATAACTAGAGTACATGCATACACACACTCATCTATATATGTACATATATATGCCTCTATATGTAGCCATCTGTATCTTTATTAAACTAAAAGTGAGTTCATCCTGATATCTCAGACTCTAATCCATTACCACATGGATCATAATATATCGCCTTCTGTCTCACTTATATGCAACCTCTCACTACAACACTGAAAATCCTACGTCTCAACATTTCCTATTTATCTACTTAATTGTTCAATTCTGGGACATATGCATAGTATATCAGAATTGTTAATCCATACTCTCACTCAAAACAACTTTGAGCTGTATCACCTTTAGTCTAACAGACTCCACTCACTTCCAAAGACTTAGGTCACAGCCTTTTTACCTCAGTGAAATTGTTTCATTCATTTGTTTAACAATCAGATTGTTTTGTCACATTCTTTATTGAATTCTTGGACTCTCTAACCTCTTTAAAATATATGTTTAAAATTTTTATATGTGCTGTAAATTACTATAGATTTTGACAAATTCATGGTGTTGTGTATCCACCATTACATTCCCATATAAAATAGTTTCACTGAGTTAAAAAAAAAAAAAAAAAAAACTTTGTGCTTCAAATACTCCCTGATTCCTGGTAACCACTCATATGTGTACTCTATAGTTGTGTCTCCTGGTAACCACTCCTATGTGTACTCTATAGTTGTGTCTTTTCCAGATTATCATAGAAATGAAATCATCCAGCACATAGTCTTTTCACACTAGCATTACAAATTTAAAACACATCTATGTCTTTCTGTGGTGGAATAGCCCATTTCTTTTTATCCCTATTCCATTGTATGGATGTACCACAGTTTGTTTATCTATTCACATACTGAGGGACATTTTGGTTGCTTCGAGTTTTTTTGCAATTACGAGTAAATCTGCTATAAATATTTGTGTACAGGTTTTTATATGAGCAGAAGTTTTCTGTTTATATAACAAATAGCACAGCTACTTGGCATTTCCACCAGCAATGAATGAGAGCTTCACTGTTGTTCATTCTCACCAATTTTGGTATTGTTAGTATAGATTTTAGCTATTTTGATAGGTGTGAAGTGGTATCTCACCGATGTTTTTTTTAATTTACATTTCCTAGTGACAAATTATGTTTAGCATCTTTTTATATCTTTATGTGTCATGCCATCTATATAGCTTCTTTGTTAAGGTGTCGTTCAGCTCTATGTCTATATTTTTCATTGTTTTTATCTTCCTATTGTTTGGTTTTAAGAGATTTTTATATTTTGGAGCTAATTTTTTATGAGATATATGCTTTGCTAATATTTTATCCAAGTCTTCAGCTTGTCTTTTAATTCTCTTAAGTATCTTTTACAGAACAGACATTTTTAATTTTAATAAAGTCTAATTAATATATTATTTATTTCATGGATCATGTTTTTTTGATTGTATCTCAAAGTCATCACCAAACCCAAAGTCATTTAGATTGTCTCCCATTTCTTCCAAAGAAATTAAATAATTCTGCATTTTAATTTTAGATCCATAATCCATTTTGAGTTATTTTTTATGAAAACTATATTGTGTGTGTTGAGCACATTTTATTTTTGCATGTGGACATTCAGTTTATCCAGCATACTTTGTTAAAAGAACTATCCATTCTCTATTGAATTGTCTTTGGAACTTTGTCATAAATTAAATGAACATATTTGTTTGGGTTTATTTATGGACTCACTCTTCAGTCCATTGATCTTTGTGACTATTCTTTTTCAAAATCAAGCTGTCACTATATGTAAGTCTTGAAATCTGGGAATGTGAGTACTCCATCTTTGTTCTTCAATGTTTTGTTGACTATTCTAGGTTTTTGTTTTTTCTATATGAAATTTAGAGCCCATTTGTTTATACATATAAGGTAGCTTGTTGGGATTTTTATAGTAATTGCGTAGAATCTATAGATAAAATTGGAAGCATTAATATCCTAACAATATTGAGTCTCCTAATACATAAATACAGACTATCTCTAATTTATATGTTCTTTGATTTCTTGCTTAATTTTTTGCAGTTTTCTGCATATGGATCTTACACTTGGTTTATTAGATTTATACCTAGATATTTTTTTGTGTGTATTATAAATGGTATTTTAAACATTTTAAATTCTCATCATTATAGCTGCTATATAGGAAAGCACTGACTTTTGTTTAAATTGAATTTGTATTCTGCCATTTTGCTATATTTGCTTACTATTTCAGGATATTTTTTTGGAGATGATATGCCTTTTATACATAAACATTCATATCATATTCAAATAAAGAATTAAAAAAATTATTTTCCATTCCAGTCAATATATCCCTTTTATTTCTTTTCCTTTTCTTATTGTACCAGCTAAGAATTTCACTATAATGTCAAACAGCAATGGTTATAGCAGACATCTTTGCCATGCTTCCAAATTTAGAGGTGTTATAGAGTTCCTAATCAGTATATGATATATATAGTTTTAGGAAGTTCCCTGGCAGTCCAGTGATTAGGACTTTGTGCTTTCAGTGCCATGGGCATGGGTTTAATCCCTGGTCAGGGAGCTAAGATCCCACAAGCCACAAGGCACAGCCAAAAAAAAAAATTATATATATATATATATATATATATATATATATATATATATATATATATATATATTTAAAAATCAAGTGTGAATGGTTCTTCTTATTTCTAATTAGCTGAGATTTTAAAAATTATGAATGGCTGTTAAATTTTGTCAATTATTTTCTATGTTAAATATAACAATTAAATGATTTTTCTTTGTCAGCCTATTGAAATGGTGGATTACAGTGATTAATTTTTGAATGGTAAAATGGCCTTGACTTTGAATGAATCATACTTGTTTGTGGCATACATTCATCACCTTAATATCAAAACCAGAAATGTCATTGAAAGAAATGTAAAATACAAAAATCCTCTATAAATAGTAGCATACCAAATGCTATTACATTTAAAATATAGTAGTCTTTATTTTCCCTTATTTTAAAGTGATTTCTGTTTTTGATATTGAGGTAATGTTGACCTCATAAAATAAATGTGGTATTATCACTTCTCATTGTATATTCCAGAAAATATTATGTGCAATTGGTATTATTTCTTCCTTAACTGTTTGGTAGAATCACTCAGTGATATAATTTGGGCCTGGTATATTTCTTGTTGAAAGCTTATTAATTATGAATTTATTTAATGGATACAGTGTTATCCAAGTTATTTATTTCTCCTTATGTGAGTTTTGGGAGTTTGTTTCTTCAAGGAATTGGTCCATTATAACTAAGTTATCAACTTTGTGGGCATAGATTTGTTCACAGTATTAATATTATTATCATTTTGAGATCTGTAGATCTATAGTGATGGCCCCCCTTCTTTCATATCTTATATTATTCACTTATGTCTTCTGAGCTGTTTTTTCCTGGTTGGGCTGGTTGGAATTTTGTCAATTTCATTGATTTTTTTCAAAGAACCGGGCCTTGTTTTTATTGAATTTTCTAATTCTTATTTCAAATTTTATGGATTTTTGTTCTAATTTTAGTTATTTTATTTTAATTATTTTAACCTTAAATTTTCCTTCTTTCCATAATTCTCCAAGATAGAGCCTTAGGTTATTTATTTTAGATCTTTGTTTTTTCTAATATTACATATTCACTTAAGGCCATATATTATATTTCCCTGTACACACTAGCTTCACTTCATCTCTCAAAATTTAAAGAGCTGTATTTTCATTTTAATTTAGTCCAAAATATATTTTTAATTTATTTGGAAACTCCTTAAATCCATGCGTTATTTAGAAAAGTGTTGCTTAATTTCTAAACATTTAAGGATTTTTTTGGTTATATTTCTGTTTCTGATTCTTACTTTAATTCTGTTGTGAGCTGAGAACATTCTGTGTGATTTTTTAAATTTTATTAAGGTGCGTTTTATAGCACAGAATTAGGTCCATCTTGGTAATTGTTCAATAATGTTTATTCTACTGTATTTTGATGGAGTATTCTATAAATGTTAATTAGATAATGTTGATTAATAGCACCATTCAGAGGATGTATATTTTACTGATATTTCTCCTCCTTTATCTACCAGCTACTGACAAGAGATTTCGAAGTATCCTATAAAAAGAATGGCTTTTTCTATCTCTCCTTTAATTTCTATCAGTTTTTGCCCTATATACCTATTTAAGATTATAGATCTTGGAGAGTTGATTTCTTCTTTATGCCTGGTAAATTCCCTTTTTATCTCTAATAATCTTGCTTCTGCTCTGTTCTGAAGTCTGCTTTGCCTGAAATTAGTATAGACACTCTAGCTTTCTTTTGATTATTATTAGCATGGATACTTTTATCTATCCCTTTACTTTTTGACCTATGACATCTTTATGATTTAAAGTTCTTTCCATGTATATACCATATATCATTGTGTGTGTTCTTAATCATCTCTGATAATTTCTGACTTTTAATTGGTGTTTTTAGAACATTATACTGGAGTCCTTCTGTGTAGTGGGAAGGTTTGAAAAGGGGGAAAGTTCTATAATCTTCTGATTAAATCTCAGTGTTTTAGTAAGACTGTGTCTCAAGTCTGTGACTTTCAAAAGTATTTGTCCAGAGTTATAGTGTTTAAAAAAAAATCACCTTACCTCTACTCTCTTCAGTGTTTTCCAATCTATTTTTTAAAGTTTTTAAAAATGTGCTGCATGAGAAAATCCTCATTCCTTGCTAATATAAGCATTTATATATTAATGCCATAATTTTCTTCATATAAAAATGTAGTTAATATAGGGAGCCAAATTTTCACTTAATAGAAATAAACTAGAATAAAATTTAATTGAAAAGTCTCTAAAAAAAAGAAATATGTTAAACATTCCATTCCAGTGTTATTTCCACATTAATTTTTAAACATGATTGCTTGCGTGTATGTATGCATACTTACATACATATATATCACTCAAAACATTATATATGCTGGATCTATCATGTCTTAAATCCAACAACATTATTAAATGAAGGTAGAATTTGATGTTGTATAACTGCTATATACACATTTGTTCAACTACAACTACAATATGGCATGCCAAGTTCCTATTTAGGAAGGTCATGTGAGAAAACTAATTTTTTTCCAAGTCATTAAACTGATGGACACAAGGAATGAGCAGAGCAAAATTCCAGCCTTTCCTCATTATAGTTTATAATAAGCATTTATTATAACATCACTTAAATTCTTGAAACAGTGAAAAGGTCATATGCATAATAAGATGATAAAAATACTTCAGGTGCTGAGCATATGAATGTTCCCACTGTAGACACAGAAACGGAGGGAAATGTGAAATAATTACCCTTAAAATCTAGGTTTATTGTGGCATCTGTAAACTAGCTAGGTAAAATAAAATCATGTTTAGAAAGCATATTACAGATATACTTAAATCTTTTGTTATTATAAGGATGTTACATTTTGGTGCAGAACATTTGGTTCGTTAGAAATCATAGCTTGCATACATTCAAATAATATGAGTAATTTACCAAGGTTAGGGAAAACTTATATAGAAACAATAGTACAGCTTTTAAATTAAGAAAATATATTTAGAGATTAGTCCTATTCTTATTTTCAAATATATAGGCTTATAATTTTTAATACTGGAAGAAGCTTTAAATTAACATTTAGTGATAATATAATGTGTTTCAGTCACAGCTATATGCTTTCTTATTTTTCATTTCATTTGCAGAATCCCTGTGAAATTATTACCCCTCATTTCACAATGCAAATACAAATTCTCAACCTGATTAAATAACATACCTACAGTCACTTTGCTCTTAAGTGACAGTTCTGAGGAAGAATTAAAAACAAGTAAAAATAGCAGCAACAAAAAACAATGATAATTACAAAACCTTCCAATTTTATACCTTGCAAAGAAGTATGTCTATAAAAGTGTAAAGAAATGTATATGCTCTTATATCTGTTCATTTCAATATCAAAGATGCCTGACTCCTGAATGGACCATTCTCTCAAAAGAATTCTAATATTTAAAAAAATCAGAATATAAGAAAAGTAAAAGATATTAAAGAAGATTAGAATACTGGAAAAGTAAACCTTTTTTCTTATTGCAACACACACATCATGTTTCACCTTGAAGTTCACTCAAAAGGAAAATGCATTTTCATCAATTTCCTAGTAATAACACTTGAACCTTTAACTTTTTTCAAATGTGAAAAATGAGGCACTGAGAAGTTATATAATTTCCCATTGTCTCAAAGCTAATAATTTCAGAACCCTGAAAATATGGACATTTTGTTAGACTTACTTCAATGGTTAAGCTCTTTCCATATCTTTTCTCTGTCTCCCCTTGACATACTTAAGCTCGATAATCTTTGGCTTATCTCTAGACTATTTCATTTTCCATTCCGTATGGAAATTGTTTTAAAATTATCTGCCAGGTTCGTTTCCAATCACTGCCACACACCACACTTCCCCCTACATATCTCAGAAGAAAATCAAGTTTCCAATTTTATAGTGTAACTATTTTGTTGTATTGAAGTATAGTTGATTTACAATATTACATTGGTTTCAGGTTTACAACATAGTGATTCAATATTTTTATAGATTATAGTCCATTTAAAGTTATTACATAATAATGGCTATATTTCCCCATGCTGTACAATATATCTTTGTTGCTTATTTATTTATAGAGCAACTATTAATGATTTTTGTTTTACAGACTCTCACCCATTTTTCTTCCCTTGTCTCTTATCTTTTAGGAAGTATTTACACAATTTTCAGTAGTGTCAACGGTACAGTGTCTTGTGCTACAGCATAGTATTTGTGCTCTAAATATGTTTCGGAATTTAAGGGATGAGGATACAAAGAATATAATTTTCAGGTTACTATACTTTTTACAATACTTTTCCTTCATACAAACTGATTTATTTATCTTTTGTTTTCTTTTGCTTATTATCAAGTTGCCAAGATTTTCTAGTAACTAGTAACTCTGAGCAATAATAATACTTGATTATATTCTATTGGGTGCTTTAGTTGTCATTCATTTATCCTTTCAAAAAATATTATTAATTGGGTATCTAATTTGCACCACTCAGTAAAAAACCTATGTGGGAGAAATTTATGCATATATTCATTTTTATATGGGTTTATATCAACAAACAGATAGATTATAAGGAATTTTGAAAAAAATATTGCCTACAATTTTAGGAGTACTCACACCTCCACAAAAAACATCATAATTAATATAGATCCAAGTGCGTCTTCTTTAACTTACCACAAAGGGGAAAATGTGGCATTAAAGCATGTTTTAATGTAATCCTCTTCCTTTTCCCCACTATCAGGGTCTGGTCTTTTGATTACTTAATACATGTCACTAGAACATTTAAAAACAATTTTATTCTGGGATTCATAGTAAATTGTTACAGTCTGCGTCAGCAAATTGACTTTTCATAGTGGTTGTAGAAAACGAGGAGCTTGCTTGTCTAACCAGATGCCAAGTTCATTTTAAAATAATCTACAATTTAAAATAATCTATAGCAATCATTTAACAATAATCTATAGCAGTGCAATAATGTTTCAATTTAATATTTTTTTTCAATTTTTACAGTTTTTTAACATATTATCAAATTAGGTGACATCTTTACTTTTCTTATTATTCAGAATTCATTTATTCATAGAGCAAATATTTATGGATTATGTACTCTGGTTAGACATCATGCTACACACTGGAGAAATAAAGGTTATCAAAACGTTCACATTCCCTGATTTCTGGAAAATTAAATCAAATTTATAAATATATAATCAAATATATATACATATCATATAAATACATAAAACTGGTACTCCCTAAGTTTGGAGACTTCAGAGAGGGAGAATGTCTATCAATGCTTTATCTTAGGATGAACTTGTCAATTGTATGTCTTCCCCTCTGCATAGTACATCTCCTTAGACTCTGTAAAAAGTAAATTGTAAGTCTCATGCAACAAAATTATTATTTATAAATTATATAATTATACAATTAATGGGTTTTACTTTAAGTTAAATTTTAGCTCTGCACTTTCTTTTTTACCTTATTACATATAGTTTCTGTGAGCCTTCCATTCAGAATATGATATGAATTGTAGCATCTTGTTACTGAGTCCAAGCTGGTACTGCTCACCTCAGGACAGGTCAATAAGTTGAGAGAGGAGGTGTTGGGACACGGAATGGTGACTTTATTTGGAAAGCAAGCAGACTGAGAAGATGGTGGACTGATGTTCCAAAGAACCATCCTACCAGAGTTAAAATTCAAGCTTCTTTTATACTAATGGGGAGAGGAGGGAGGTGTGTGTGTGTGTGACTGGTTGTCTCAGTCATTTCCATGCCAGCCAGATCCTGGAGAGGATGTGATAATTCTTTGTTCTTGCAATTGTCCACATATGTCTGGCCACAATGTTCCTATAAACCTTCAACAACACAAAAGTTATTTTCTGTGCTGCAACTTTCTATCTCTATATTAAGGAAAAGTATTATACTTTAAATGTCAAGCCCTAGAGGCAGAACATTGAGAAAGAGCTATCTTGTATATTTCAAGCTATTTACTGATTGACGAGACAAAGGTGCAGAGGCAGCTTGACTAAGCACAGGCAACAGAGCACAAAGGTTGGAGCTAAATGGATAGATCCAATATGGAGTCAGGTTTGTTCTTTTTGTCACAATCTCAGCATTATATCTATTAATAAAAAACAAATCAAATTTTAGAAGAATAAATAAAATAGCAACTGTCTGATCTTTGTCTTTGTCCTTAAATCAAAATTTCAATAAGTTGGAGAAAAAGTAAACAAAGCAGTGAATTTCGACAAGAATATTCAGACAAGAAATTGCTTGATTAGTGTATGAAGAGAGCATGATAGCTGATAGCATTGTAACTCTTTAGTCATATACACCTATGTTGTGTGTTTCTTTACTTGTGTGTCAAGAAGATTGTCTGAGAAACTCTTTTATAGTGGAAATATTTTTTATTGAAAACATTATTTTGTTCAGTGATATTTTGAATTTTAGAGAGGTAGATAACACACCTGTTTAGCTTAAGACAAAGTAATCAAGTTTTAGTTATGGAGTTTTAGACACTAGTATGCTGGGTATTTTGAAAGATTTAAAATATTTTCCTTAATAACAAGAAATGATTCTCCTTGATCACTGATATATAATAAAAAGTACTTATACTCACTCTGCATAAAATTTTATAATGGATGAATTGGGAGAATTGTATCAGTAATGACACCCAACGATGTTTGCATCCCTAGATACAATGCCCGGACATTGACTATGGTCAACACCATTTGATATGATTTCACCATTTGCGAGTTGAAATATATAATGTGAGCTGTGGGTTGAAAAGTGCCTGCACAGTGGGACGTGTCCTTTTTTCTTGTTGCTTTTTGAATGTGGCCATCATATGAAGATGTCTGGTTTGGTCCCCTGAAAACATTTGTCCAGTAGCAAAATCACCAGTACAATAACTATGGCCATCATTACCATCCAGACCAAGTTGAGCCTCCTACTGATTGTAGTTTCATGAGTGACCACAGGAGACCAGCTAAAGAACCACCCAACTAGGCCCAGGCCAAACTGATAACCCCAAACAACAGAAATCTATTTACTCACAGTTCTGGAGGGTAGAATCCAGCCAATTTAGTGTTTTGTGAGGGCTCTCTTTCTGACTTGTGACTTGTACTTCTGGCTATGTCCTCACGTACACTTTCCTCAGTTCCTCTGTTTAGAGAGAGAGAGAGAGAGAATGAGAGGGAGGAGGGCAAGCTCTCTGGTGTGTCATCTTATAAGGAGAATAATCCATCAGATGAAGGCCCCACCCTTAAGACCTTATTTAACCTTAATTACTTCATTAGAGTCCCATCTCCAAATATAGCCACACTGGGGGTGAGGGATTCAATATATGAATTTAGGGGGACACACACATCACTCCATATTGCATTATCACTAAAATTAAATTTGTAGTGCCATTAAAAATATCAGTTTAAAGGTGAATCTTAAATAGTAACTTTCAATATTGGCTGTACACATGAAAAGCAAAAAGCAAAGTTTCTTCCAATATGTTCTATGATATTTCTTTACTTTTTTCATCATTGGTGGCCGAGCAAATCATCTCTTCCTATAGGTGTAGGATAAAATAATCTACTTTTAATTTGCAAATCCACCTATTAAACAGACACATACACAAAGATATAAAGACAATATATTAGAAACTGTGTGCATATATATATATATATATATATACACATATATATATAGTAACAAATATGTAAAATCTATATCTATATATCATTAGAGACCAACAAACTGATTAGACTATAACTTTCAAATAACATTGAGAGAGGTAGAAATTAAATTATCTTTCCATGTTTACAAAGTAAAGCCTTGTAAATTGACATTAATGATCAAAATTATTTCCACGTGTTTCTTGTTACTTGAGCTCTGTGATAGATTATTACTAACTGAATGTGATGGACTCCATCTGAGTCACACACCTAATTTATCACTGCCTAAAAATTCAAGGACAAGAGAGACGAAAATGTAGGGGATATGGCAATTAGACATGTGCTTATCTAGGTCTTATTTTAGCTCACAAAGGGAAGTTTTTATAAAGCAGAATTATATGTGATATATAGCAATTTTTCAATAAATAGTTATGAAGTAGAGAAAGAAAAATATTAAGGAACTTAGAATAATATCTTATGGAGTATATTAAATTCTAACCATTAGTTTAAGAAACTATGAAACTAGAAAAATGTACAAAGATGATAATAATAATATTGGTTTTTACTGAAAAATTTCAAGAAATTTATATAAGTTAATTTCTATGTAATGAATCAGGATAACATAGAGCAGCTGAAGAGTTAAGAAAATAATCACAGTTAATCACAATAACTTATCAAAAAAGTAATATATTTCACAGGTAATTTTGCATCTTTCAAATTACATTTCCATTTAGATAATTTTTGATAATTATAAATCACACACTATATAAGTAGATAATTTGATTTTCAAAAAATGGTAATAATGTGATTTTACTTGAGTAGGAGTTTTGACCCCAACTACATGCATTATTAGAATTACATGTAATATATAATTATATATATATATATATATATTATAATAATGCAATGGTTATATATACATATATAATGTAACTGCTAAAGAATGTGACTGATGCTGATTAAAAGTGATATTTACACAAAATAATCCGATTACTTAACTTTCATTTATTCTCTTTAAAATACTGATGAATTATTTAGCTTAGAGCATTGTATAAATTTTAACACCTTACAAACAAATAATGCTACATTAATATAACATGCTTTTAATTTTGATCATTATTTGCAGATAACTGATTATATTTTTCTCTTTATTCACAATCAACTTATTTAAAAGCAAGTCAGGCAGGAGTAAAATGTTTAATCAAAGACCAGTACATCTGGAGAAATGGTAGGGATTTATTAGGTAATAATTAAAGACTGAAGTTTTCATTAAAGTTCTAAATTTTGTTTAAGGAACTACATAACAAAATAGTCAAACATAAATACCTATTATAATTATCTAAATTAAAATTGAAACCCAAAATGAGTAGGTACATTACAAAGGGAATGTATCATCTAGATATTTATTTGATAGGCCACATTTTTATGTATGATAGAAATGTTAAATGTTTATATATTTTCTCTTTTTTAATCCACTGACATCAATTTGGTTGTAAAGAATTGTTTCTTGTCATACGTGTCTTTTGGTCCATCAAAATCGATTTAAGCATCAATTTTAGTTTACAAAAATGACAAAAATATTTTCATTTTCTGTTGTTATTAAGCATATGCTGAATATATTTCCTTGTATCATTTTTTACTTCACTTATGTATAGATGCACACATGTACATCTGTTCTTGCTGTTGATAATATAGAAGTAATCTCACATTCGGAATTACTTACTATTTAAAGAAGAATGACTATTTTCTTCATATTATATATAATTTTACTTACATAATATTTTCAAAAAATGTTTAATGTTGAAGAGTTTATATGTTGGTTTGCTTGCCTCATATCTATTTCCTCTTTTCAAGAATTTGCTGGGCTTTGCTTGTAAACTACTCTGTCCACACTCTTTGCTCACTGGTTCAGGTGTTACTAACATTATCCCATTTCAGTGATGGCGATACCTTCCAGCTGTGCCCAGCTGGGGATATCACACTCTCATGGAGATTTGTTGTAGAGTGGGAACGAAACTAAAGCCATGAACAAAGCTATTCTAAGACTTTTGTTAGAATTTTTCAAAAAAAAATTACTTTTGGGTTTGATGTATTGTAAACTTGGAAGCAGTCCTGTGGTCATAATGAAGCATGAGATCTACACACAGAACCAACAAAGAAAGCCAAGCAGAGAGGTGGGGAAGCACAGTTGAATTTTGATGACATTTTTTGAGTTTCTAGATTTATCAGAAGCCAGTAATAGCTTTGGATTATTTATTTTCTTAAGAGCCTATGAATTTCTGATTCTCTAAAAAGAGTATAAATTGGGTTTTTAGGACTTTTATATGGATGAAGAAATTTTAGGTTAGGCCAGGTAAATGATTTGTCCTTGGTCAAACAGGGAGATACAGAGGTTAAATCAAACTTCCTATGCCTCTTTAGAGCTTTCTCAGTTCATGATTATATTCTTTTTAGCTGCATTAATAGATGCATATATATGTGAGTGTTGAAAGGGATTCTGTCAACTCTACAGTAAACTACTGATACAATCATAAAGTTGTTTTATGAAATCTAGTATTATTTGTTTCATTTTTCTCTTGTTAATTGGTTAATTTGAAATTTCATGTGATTTGGAATAAAGTTACATGGGATCTAAATTTCATTTTACTATAGTTACTGATATAATACAAAATGAAAATGTTTTTAATCCTTTGAAATTGTTCAAATTTTAACCAAATTAGAGAAAGGGAGAGAGAGAAAATATTCTTGGTGCTGAAGATAGATGTTGTTACCTAGGCCTGTCACATTGAGGTAAATCAGCTAAAATTTTTGGATTTCCATATATATATATGTAAAATAAAAGAGACTGATCAGATTATCTATAACAGAATTTTCAGTTTTACTAAGTTTAGTATTAAAACCAGCACATTATTAACAACATGTGTAATTTTATTATTTTTAATTTTATTTTCTTAATTTATTTAACAACATGTGTACCTTTGCAACAAACTATTAGCTTATATCAGAGCTCTCAAAAACTGAACATATTTTATTTGGTCTATGATATAGGGCTTTAATAAGTCTTTGCCAACATTTAAAAATTTGGAGAATTCACATAGAATTTGGAATTCTGTACTGCATAACAAAACAAATAATAATATATAAAAACGCAGAAGATCTGGCCACACTGACCAGCCTGACCATATGTGAAAGAGTCACTGAAGCTACACAGCAGATACACCATTTAGTTAGGGTCTGCTCTGAGCCACAGTTTTCACAGATTCGTATTTTTTGAACATGCCGATTATTAATAGGTTGTGAATAGTGGTCTTTGTCTAGCTTGAATATCTCACTAATTTGTTTTATTCCCCAGACCCTGGGACATTTGGACTTGTGATCGCTCAGAAATGCATTGATGAATATGAATAGTGTTCTTCATGAATACAAGAGTCAGGCACTTGGTTGCAAAATTATAGTCCAAGAGCTAGAGTTTGATCAACTTTCAACATTAAAACTATGTATTTAATAATATACATTGTGGCTGCAGTGGTCTAATTATGTGATAGAAATAAATGGCACTTGTGCAAAGCTGTTTACAGTTTAGAAAATTAGACATATTTGACAATAAGTGATGTGAACAGAAAAATTCACAGGGGGAGATTGTGGCAATGTATTTTATTGATATAAACTGTAGGGAAATAAGAACAACAGAAGAGACCTGCTGTGGTATAGAAAATGGATATTAAGCAGAACACTAAATTACATGTACAATTTGATTACAACTGTGTTTGAAGTACATGGACTAGGACTGCAGCAAAAACAAAAATGAAAAGATTGGTTTTGTTTGGATGATTTTATTTCTTGTTTTAAAATTTCATTTAATGTTTTCTATATTTATTTTATAATAAAAGTCATCAAAATAAAAGAGTAAAGCAAGTAACTTATTTGAGAACAGCCATCTTTATATTTTTGAAGTAACATCACAATAAATTTAATTTATTCAACAGATATTTATTGTAGACCGACTATGTCAAACACTTAACTAAACGTCCATATTTCAAGATAAATACAACACATTTTCAAGTGTCTTGTGTTCCAGAACAGTATTTTCCAAAGTTTTAAAATCATGTTTTACATAGTAAAATTTTATTTTTCTGTTTTATAAATAAAAATGAATAATATACATCAATTTATAAATTATAAACGCAGTTAATTTATATATGAAATATAAGTAAATATTGGTAAAACTTAATTCTTTCTTTCCTTACAAATAAAACAACATATGGATAGAAGAACTAATAGTTTTTTATTCATAGACCATTGTTCTAGAATCCAGAGGAGCTACCATGCAAAAGTACATACAAAGCTTAGATTCCAGCTGGGAAAGACAGGTATACAAGTGAGGAACTATAAGAAAAATATTGAGATTCCATGGTATAATATGAAGTTGAGATCACTTATGTGGTTGTATTTGATGAGGTAAATAAATAAGACAGTTTTTATTCATTAGAACTCATAATCATTTGAAAGACAGTTTCAGGAGAAATGGAGATAAGTTATCATGCTATTAAATACTATCAGTGTTGTTAGGTGCATTCTGAAGATTTTTCAGCAATAATTCCAAAGAAGTTTAGATAAATAAACTTTGTTAATAATTCTATACATCCAAGTTCACAAATAAGCATGAACTTGGTTATGTGGGCCTGGGGAATCTGAGAGAGATAAATAAGCACAAGCCTCAACTTTGGGTGTACTGCTAGTAATCCGCTCAACAACACTCATTTTTACTTACAGTGGAAACCAAATACTTTTAATAATGGAAGCATTGATACTAACAGATCCGTTTTTGCTTAGTTTCCAATTTTGTCAAAAGTTTCAAATATTTGATTCAAGCTTCATATACTAAAAATGTTAACTGTTTCTACCTTACATCAAATACAGTGTTATTTGTTAGTTCATTTACAGGTAGAATAACATTTAGCTGAAAATAGTTTATATTCAGACATTAAACGACTATGAAAATTACCTACATTGAAGGACTATGAAAGATACTTACTGGACTTCCCTGTTGGTGCAGTGGTTAAGAATCTGCCTGCCAATGCAGGGAGCATGGGTTCGATCCCTGATCCAGGAAGATCCCATATGCCATGGAGCAACTAAGCACGTGCACCACAATTACTGAAGCCGGTGTGCCTAGAGCCCGTGCTCTGCAGCAAAAGGAGCCACCACAATAAGAAACCCATGTACTGCAAGGAAAAGTAGCCCTTGCTCGGTGCAACTAGAGAAAGCCCGTGCACAACAATGAAGACCCAAAGAAGACCAATAAATAAATAAATAAATAAATAAATAAATAAGTAAAAATAAAGATACTTACTACAATATGTAAATTAGTGACTGAATTTTTGGCAGTCTATTTTGTCAATTTATTTCTGTTCCCTTTATAAACACTGCATGAAGATAATTTGGTATTTGCTTAAGTACATCCCAGAACAAAAAGTTTAAAGAGAAATATGAATGAATTGATATTATTTTGATAGTAGACATAATCTGCATTTGACATTAGCAGTGTTAAACAGGCTTTCAGGAGTTACAACATAAGAAAACCAGCACATAGTACTCCAAAGTCCAGTTAAGCGCTAAGAATATTAAGTCTGATTCCTGTTAAATTTTTCTGTTCATTGTTCACAATTGAATATCATGCTGAAGAATTTGTCATTAGTAAATTATATTGTAAAAACATTCAGAAAGCTATTCTTCAAAATAATTTTAGTACTGTAACATAGACAAAGTAATTATACAAATTGGAAAGTTTTCAAAGGCTATATATACAATGCACACATTAAATTTTAAATAAATGAATGGCATGCATACATTTATAAACTATAAACTTGAATTAAAGTTAATTTAAATACTAAATATTAGTAAAACATAATTCTTTCTTTCCTGAAGATTAAAACTGCATATGAATAGAAAATTTGATACTTTTGTGGAGGTCTTTGTTTTGTTTTGTTTTTATTTACAAACAGTCGTTTTACAATCCAGAGGACTTACCATGAAAAAGACACATAAGAAGCTTAGAATCCAGCTGAGAAAGTGATATGGTTTCTTTCTTTCTTTCTTTCTTTTTTCTTGGATCAGGATGGAAACATTTATTTTGGCCTATATGGATTCTTCTTTCTGCATTAGCTTCACAGATTTCTCTCAATAAGATGTGGACACTGGTTGGACTTCCTTTACAAGGAAACTGCAAGATAAGTGGAGTGGCTAATGTCCATCAATTTGAAACATGTAAATATTTATGATAAAATTATATCTGTCTTTGTGAGGATTTCTGTTTGAATCTTGGACGCAACTGGGGGAAGAGTCCCATGAGTATAGAATAAGAATTGTTCCTTTTAGGGGCTTCCCTGGTGGTGCAGTGGTTGAGAGTCCGCCTGCTGATGCAGGGGAGATGGGTTCATGCCCCGGTCCGGGAAGATCCCACATGCCGCGGAGCGGCTGGGCCCGTGAGCCATGGCCGCAGAGCCTGCACTCTGCAACGGGAGAGGCCACAACAGTGAGAGGCCTGCATACAGAAAAAAAAAAAAAAAAATGTTCCTTTTATTCAAGATTCAACGTAGCCATTTTATACAAAATTTTCGTACTAGCTTTGCCACATAACATTGCAATACCAATAGTAGAATCCACAGTTTAAAGAGACTAGAGCCCATAAGAGTTATGGTTTCTTAGTGAGTAATTAGAGATCAGTAGAAGGAACTGAAGATAGTGGCAGCAGTTAGAATTGACTTGATAAGAAGACGAACGTTTTCCTGCATGGGCTTCTCGATGTCTGGTTACCATTTGTACACTTTGTTATTTCCATTTCTCTCATTTCTTTAAAACTTTACTTCTCAGATGAATGATTCATCCTTGGATGCTGCCAGTACCCGCCCCCCCCTTTATTGGGCTCAGCTATTATATATTTATATAACTTGGATGTACTTAGTAGGCTGAAGAGACACATTACCTTTCTAGATATTATTCCTGAATATGATATAAAATAGTGAAAAGTATAAAATGATTTCTGAACATAACCATTTCTTTTTATTCATAGCAGTACTCTGAATCTCTAAAATTTTTACATTGATTAACTGAGGCAAAATTTTCAGAGACAATGTACCAAAGTGACATGTTCATCATTTGAAATTAATTTAATAATAATTAGGAATATCTTATGAGAAAGTAACAGAATAAGAGTTAAATTTATCAGTTTCACTCTTGCATAAGATGCCTCTTGTTCTGTATTTAATCATAACTTAAATAATTATTTTGTCTGTTTTGAATATCACCATCGTTTTTCATTTCAGGAAAAAATGTGATATAAATAAGGTATTATCTTTACAGCATAAAAAAAAAATAAAGCATTTCTTTAGGTATTGGAAAATTACATAATGTAGCAATGTTGCAATATTATAAAATAAATATGGCACAAAGTGTAAATGTCAGGATAAATAGAATTTACATGTTAAATTAGAATTTTGTAGAATTAATTCTGCAAGGAAATTGAATTGATGTAGTTGCCAGTTTGCTTGGTTACCAATCTTATAGACTTGTGAAGGATTAAAATGCTTGAAATCTAAGCATCATTGATTATTGAGTTAATGATCAAGGGGCAGAGTTTTCCTTTGGATGCTTTTAATTTACATTGAAAATCAAGTTCTAAGGAACGAAAGGCAGAGAAAGTGGCTGAATTCTGGAAAGATGAACTTATTTTCATTTTGAAGTCTACCTAGGTCAGGAAAGCTTCATTAGTATATTGACCAAGAGAAGCCAGAATGAACATTGTGGTACATGTCTCTTTTTGAATTATGGTTTTCTCAGGGTATATGCCCAGAAGTGGGATTGCTGGGTCATATGGTATTTTTAGATTTTTAAGGACCCTCCATACTGTTCTCCATAGTGGCTGTATCAATTTACATTCCCACCAGAAATGCAAGAGGGTTCTCTTTTCTCCACACCCTCTCCAGAATTTATTGTTTCTAGATTTTTTGATGATGGCCATTCTAACGTGTGTGAGGTGATACCTCATTGTGCTTTTGATCTGCATTTCTCTAACGATTAGTGATGTTGATGTTGATGTTGAGCATCCTTTCATGTGTTTGTTGGCAATCTGTATATCTTCTTTGAAGAAATGTCTATTTAGGTCTTCTGCCCATTTTTGGATTGGGTTGTTTGTTTGTTTGTTTGTTTTTTTGATATTGAGCTCCACGAGCTGCTTGTATACTTTGGAGATTAAGCCTTTGTCAGTTGCTTCATTTGCAAATATTTTCTCCAATTCTGAGGGATGTCTTTTCACCTTGTTTACTGTTTCCTTTGCTGTGCAAGCCAGGACATGGAAGCAACCTAAGTGTCCATTGACAGATGAGTGGATAAAGAAGATGTGGTACATATATACAGTGGAATGTTATTCAGTTATAAAAAGAAATGAAATTGAGCTATTTGTAGTGAGGTGGATGGACATAGAGTCTGTCATACAGAGTGAAGTAAGTCAGAAAGAGAAAAGCAAATATCATATGCTAACATATATGTATATATGGAATCTTAAAAAAAAAAAATGGTCCTGATGAACCTAGAGCCAGGACAGCAATAAAGACACAGACGTAGAGAATGGACTTGAGGACATGGGAGTGGGGTAAGGAGAAGCTGGGATGAATTGAGAGAGTAGCACTGACATATATACACTACCAAATGTAAAATAGATAGCTAGTGGAAAGCAGCTGTATAGCACAGGGAGATCAGCTCAGTGCTTTGTGACCACCTAGAGGGATGGGATAGGGAGGGTGGGAGGGAGATGCAAGAGAGACAGGATATGGGGATATATGTATACATATAGCTGATTCACTTTGTTATACAGAAGAAACTAACACAACAATGTAAAGCAATTATACTCCAATAAAGACGTTAAAATATTTAAAAAAAAAAAAAGAAAAAGAAAAAAAAAGAGAAACCAGAATTTGCAAGACAGAAGGCAGGAATTGAGGACTGATTTCTTCTCTAGTGAAAAAAAAATGGATTGGAAGTTCCTGAGAAAGGAAACACGTCAACTGGAAGAAAGAAGGAAAGTTTAAAGTACGACTTCGGGAAAAAGCAAACTCTGAGATATTACAAAGTTGAAGAATGATTGAATGTGAGGAACTATGCAAGTGAAAGATCCTCCACAGGCATAAATTGTGAGGCTGACCTTCTTTTTCTTTTATGGTTCAACAGGATTTTTTAATTAGATATCATCTTGATTCCTAGTCCTCATATGTCATAATATTTGGAAAATTTAACCTTTCGGCAATGATCTATTTAAGCCTCCATTATATATGTGATCAGCCTGTTTATGTGTGTCAAGGTGACACTGAGGACAGGTCCAGAGCTTGCTTACTCATCAGGGAATGCCAGCCAAGTAGGCCTGAGTAATCTTTGAGCTGGAGAGATCAGGAAAAATTTTCTCCAAAACAAGGACCATAGGCTTATTTACACATTTAATATTCTAAAAATAATATAATTCATGACATTATGAATGCTAAGAAGAGAAGCACAACAACAAAATAAATGCCTACTTAATTCATAACTAATCTACATTTACAACACATCATTTGTAATAGTAGCTTCTAAAGAAACTCTTTATGTAAGGAACATTTTGAAAGTAAAGATTATACTTTAGTAGTTGAAGCCTGATTTCTACTACAAAGAGAGTAAAAGTCAAGGGTATTTTTTTTTTCATTGTAGGAAGTGCAGGACTATACTAATTTGAGGGATTAATTCAGTCTACCTTAGACAGCTTCAACTTTCCTAATGACCTCTGTCTTGTCATCACCATGTAATTACTAAAATGAGAAATCCCCACTTTAGAAAATATAATTAAAATATTTATTAAAACCTTTCATGTCCAAAGCATGGTTCTATAGTTTGCACACTTTGAAAATTATATAATATAGTTCCTACCTTCAATTGAGTTAGTAAAATTTTAATCCACCGTCATTTCCTGTGGCAAAGGACACAAAATAAAAGATTAAATTGAACTCTGAGAGATGGGAAATTCTGGCAGTCCATGCCACTTCTTCACTGACATCTAAAAATATGGTTGCCATTTAAGGATGGGAAAGAATGGTGCCATTTAAGGATGGGCAAAGCTCTATGTTGTGTTTAGTTTTCAAAACTGTCTAAAGCTTTTTTATTTTATTTAAAAGTTCAGGGCTTTTACTTTTATTATAAGTATTTTGGAGAAGATTCAAATGCATGAGAATTTTTTAAATGATAATATTCCTAAGGTTTCTTACAAATTATTTCTGTGTAGTTCCAATTTAGAAATAAACATTGCTTATCATTTTGATAATTACCAAAACATTTTTAATGAATACAGGTATTAAATTTCAGTTGGGAAGAGACAGGATTTTACAATAAAACAATTTTTGTGACAAGGGCACAATTATCTCTACACTAAAGGGAAGAAAAACCTATTAACAAAAATTTGAATATTAGTGATAAACACCAGAGCATGGATAAGTTTTGCAACAGTCTGACCATAATCTTTGTTGAGTTCAAAAGTGTTTACAGTTTATTTTCTTATCTGTGTAGAGGACAAACTTACAATGCAAGACCTGAATAAACAAAGTACTTATTTATATGAATGTATACTATAATTAATGTATTATGTAATCAATTATATATACTGAATAATATATAATTTACATATACTATCTAATATACTAATATTAATACTAAGCAAAATACTAATTAATAGTTTTTCTTTAATTAGAGCTGAGTCTTCTCAAAGGGATACTCGTATTTCTGATTTATACATTTTTTCTCAAAGGGAGAATTGATTTCTCTGTTGTTGCCATCACTGTCATCATTGCAAATTAGCTCATACCTTACTAATTAAGACTTGTTGGATAAAAGGATGAAACAACAGAGAGGAAAGGCCTAGAAAGAATTACAGAGTGATCTAAGTTCTCTCTTGAGAAAGCAGCGAATAGCACAAGATAAGAAGGAGAGGAGAAATAATCACACTGTTTACAACTTTACTGTGATATGACCCTTCAGACTATTTCCCCCACTTTCACACAAGTCACTGATTTATTTTCTACATGCTGGGTGGGTGATAGGCTATGTATACATTTTAACTGTAGTTCCTATATTGTAAACTTCATGGTGATAAATCTTGTCTATTAGTATAGGTTTATGTTGAGTTATGTTAGTCCTAGCATATCATCAAACTGGTAGATGCTTATGGAATCACCAAGAAAATTTGTAATAATTTAATCATAACACATAATTTTAAAAATTAATGTTTAATGCAACTTGTAATTCAGAATTGTCACTAAAATTGTTAGTAAAAATATTTGGACTGGTAGATGATGAATAGAAGGTAAATGAAAAGTAGAATAGTAGACTATAAAAATTCAATCTTTGTCATTCCTACTCAGGCAGGGATAACAAAAAACAGAGAAATATATTTTAACTATATATCCAAAAGTAATTATGACTTATCTTTTTTTTTTTTTTTTTTAATGCGGTACGCGGGCCTCTCACTGTTGTGGCCTCTCCCGTTGCGGAGCACAGGCTCTGGATGCGCAGGCTCAGCAGCCATGGCTCACGGGCCCAGCCGCTCCGCGGCATATGGAATCCTCCCGGACCGGGGCACGAACCCGTATCCCCTGCATCGGCAGGCGGACTCTCAACCACTGCACCACCAGGGAGGCCCATGACTTATCTTTTGTATAGCATACAAATACAGAAAAAAGTTTACATAGTTATTTTGAATTAGAGTAAGAAACCAAATCCAAGGTAATTTTTATAATACAAATAAGTATCCTTAGGTTAAAAAAAAAATCCAGCTAGAGTTAAGTCTCTGTAAAGCAATGTCTGTATCATCACTATAATAACTGAAATAAATTAATTCATTTTAAACAACAAACTGCAATTATCCATGTGATTTATTTGTAAAACAATTCTGAATGATACTATGAAGTAAGTTGAAGTAAATTTAATTTGAAAAATGGTATGTTTTAAGACCATAAGAATATCAGTGATATTATTCTTAAGAAGCATGGTCATGTTGCTACAAAGAGCAAGAATTTATAAGTATACATAACTCTATTTTGGGTGTCCTTCTCAGTGTTCCTTTCATTGTCACACTCCTTTGGGACTTGGGAAAATGCATGGTTAAACTTCAGAGTGAATTCCAACCAGAGACATATTGAAGTTTCAGATTAACCTTGAATATATAATATTACATATATATATATATATATATATATATATATATATATATATATATATATATATATACATATTCTGTTTCAAATTTCAGAAAGAGTGAATTAACTAAATCTTACCCTGTATATATTCCCACTTAGCTTTGATGCAAGAATAACTTATTCATCTTTTCTTAGAAGATGGACATGCACATGCACACACATATACACAAACAAATCTAAATATAGTATTTCACAACAGTATATGTAGCCTAAATTTCATTTTAAAATTATTTACTTGAATTCCTCATGAGTGAAATGATTACAGGCTTTCTTTAACTCTGCTCCATCATCATCTTCTAGTGGGATAATTTTCATGCAGCCAAGAATCATTTTTTAGCTTTTCCAGTTTTATAATAAAATTTTAACCTTAATATTTATTTTTTTGCTGTTTAAAACAGATATTGCTGTACTCAACAAACAATACACAATAACAGCACAACAGGCCCCCACTGACAAGAGCATAAATTCATGAACCGCTACATACTCAGCCCGTAGAGAGAACAATTTAGAATTCTCATTAAGCTCCCTTAAATAACATCAACAACAACAAATAAACCCTGTGCCAGGTTTCAAAATGTGTCAGGATGGCTGCTGCCTTTATTTCAGAGAAGAGAAAGAAAATTTTACATGTGCAATTAAATTATCGTTCTACTTTACTTGTAAATTATCAGATATTGAGACTTTCTCTAAAACTTTAATGACATACTGCGATATATTACTGTCTATACTTCATTGAATTGCACATTAAAACAAGTGAAAATGTTCTGCAAGATATATCTCAATAAAATTGTGAAAAACGGTCTTCCCTGGTGACGCAGTGGTTGAAAGTCCGCCTGCCGAGGCAGGGGACACAGGTTCGTGCCCCGGTCCGGGAAGATCCCACATGCCATGGAGTGGCTGGGCCCGTGAGCCATGGCCACTGAGCCTGCACGTCCGGAGCCTGTGCTCCACAACGGGACAGGCCACAACAGTGAGAGGCCCGCATACAGCAAAAAAAAAAAAAAGTGAAAAAAAAGCCTGCCTCATTAGATCAGTTCACAGTATGCTGTATATCTACAATGAACAGAGAGTATCTATGATGCTAAAAATGTTGCTTCCAATCCAATTACTAGTGTGGATTCATCAGTGATATGTAACTCGAATTCTAATAAGACATGAAAAGTTGCTGAAGTGATTTTCACATCCTATTCATGAGATACAGTACTTTTAATTTTATCCTGAAATTATACAGGATGAATAGGTGACAATAACTTTGAGCATATTAGTCTTATCTGTAATGAGTTGGTTTTATTAGAAACTTCTAGGTGAAGCTTGTCATTAAATTTGAAATAAGATTGTTGGTGAGGACACTGCATAATTCCTAAACACTCTTTACTTCAGGTGGGCTTATGAGAAGTTCCCGGAGTTCACACTCAGGAGAAGATTTGCTTTGTGTAAGATTTGCTATGCTCCTTTCTTTCTACCAGTACATATTATGTGGCTTGCCGATGAAGGAGATGTTGTAAAAAAGGGAGATACTTGCAACTGAGATTGTCCTGGCATTGTTGTGATTGGTAATGAGTGAATCTAGAATTAGTATGAGTAAGTGTCTGAAGCACAGTGGGGAATAAGACCAAGAGGATGGGGAAGAAAGGAAAAATTGTGTGAAAGCAACAATGAGGAGGAAAATAGCATGTTTCCCATCTCCTGGCACAGGTATATGAAGAGTGTGTGAGATCAAAGCACAGCTACGTGTCAAGAGGGAAGTGGAGGTAGCATATTCCTTAAAGAAGATCAGGGTTTTACTAGAAGTTGATGAGACAGTTAATAGCATGAAATGAAGACATAGAGATAGAGAGGGTTTTACAGATGAATAACAATGAATTCAAGAAGGTACAGTCTCAGTAATTGATGAATGTGGGGTCTGGGGTTAGGAGAAAGAAGGTGCCAGGAGGTATGGTGATTAGAGTAACAAGGACATGGGGCAACTCAAAGTTGAACCCTCACCCTTGCTCCAGCCAAAAGAATGATGTCTTCTCTGTAACTAATATACCAGTTTCTTAATATAATATTAAGTACATTGCCTTTCTACTTTTATTAAAATTCATCTTGAACTCAAGAGCCAAGGCACTGATTTATATATTTATTTATTTATTTATTTTTGGCTATGTTGTGTCTTCGTTGCTGCACACGGGCTTTATCTAGTTGCGGCGAGCAGGGGCTACTCTTCATAGTGATGCACAGGCTTCTCATTGCGGTGGCTTCTCTTGTTGCGGAGCATGGGCTCTGGGTGCATGGGCTTCAGTAGTTGTGGCACACAGGCTCAGTAGTTGTGGTGCACAGACTTATTTTCTCCATGGCATGTGGGATCTTCCCGGATCAGGGCTCGAACCCATGTCCCTTGCGTTGGCAGGTGGATTCTTAACCACTGAGCCACCAGGGAAGCCCAGCACTAATTTATTTTGTTCATGTGTTCTTTAACAGTCCTTTTATATACAGCTTTGATTGTATATTTATATGGACTAATGTCATTCGTTTAAAACTTGAGTGCATTTAAGCAGTCATCTCCCTAAGGGAGCTCATAAATGTTTCTCTAAATTATTAAGACTCCTGTAATTCTATTAGATGTTATTCCCATTTAAAATTCCCTATCCCATTCATGGAGAGAGAGAAACCAGCTTCTTACTGACGGCTTCTTCACAACTACATTTTCCATTCATCTGTGGTCTCATCAAGGATTCCTAAATTTGAAGTCGACTATTTTATCTGCCTCCACCTCCCTGATTCTCAAATGGCAGAATGACGTGGGAAGCTACTTACTGGGACCTCTGGGTTTTGCTGTTATTTATCAGCTCAGAGCATGTAGTGAGTACGTGATTTCATTTCATTTCCTATCTAGTCTAGACAATAATGGACTAAGGTCTGGCAGAAGATAAAGTTTATTACAAGTAGATCATCAATCAAATGATGTCTAAATACTCCACTGTTAGAAAATTTACCAGTTTTTCAAAGGTCCATAGCCTTCCTTGGAACTTCCAGGATTTATGACAGGGTATCAGAGTATTGGTAAACTCAGTACTCACAGACCTCTGAGGTCAAATTCTAACAGGTTTTCAAGTGCCAGATTGCCACTGCCTTCATCTGCCATTGTCCAGTTTCTTTGGTATACATATATATTTTTGTGAATAATTATGAATTTCCTTCTGTCTCCTAATTTCCTTATAACTTACATACTTTAATTTGTGCCTGGTTCCCTTTCTTTCATTATCTTTTTTTTTTTTTTTCACGGTACGTGGGCCTCTCACTGTTGTGGCCTCTCCCGTTGTGGAGCACAGGCTCCAGACGCGCAGGCTCAGCGGCCATGGCTCATGGGCCTAGCCACTCTGCGGCATGTGGGATCTTCCTGGACCAGGGCACGAACCCGTGTCCCCTGCATCGGCAGGCAGACTCTCAACCACTGTGTCACCAGGTAAGCCCTCCTTCATTATCTTTGTCTTCTGCAATTTTCTCTTCAAACAAACATCACAAATCTTTCCATAATATACATTTGCTCAGTTTCCTAGACAGACATTTGTATAACATTTCCTAGTATTCTCAGTCCAAAATGTATTCACTCTGTTTTCTGAAATATGCTCTATCTCCCTCACAAAAATCTTGTCTGCTACCTGGAAGTGTATAGCCTAGGCCACCTCCCTTGCCTCCTTTTCTGTTTCCAATCTCTCTTCTTTGGGTATTGTTAGTGCTTGAGCAGCCTGGGACAAGCCACAGACTGCCCCTCTCCAAAAACACTTCAGAGAGCTTCAAGAATTAATGTTGGATAATTCAGTTATACAAACTACCCTCTGTGGGTTCCTTCCAACAGTATATTGTACAAAAAACTTACTGAAATGATCAGTGTAATAAAATTACCCCCCAAAAAAGCACAGTCCCAACTTTCTAGTTGGATCAACTCTTCCTGATACATATGTTTTTCCTACTGGCTGCAGAGCTGTGATTCCAACTGTCTCAGCACACCTGTCTTCTTGAGTGAGTAATAATCTAAGCACCATTACTGCTTATACTCTATTTACGTCCTCAGCACCATTCCCTCTAGAGTTGGCTGACTTAGAGGAACCCCTCACTTTGTTCCACAAAGGGCTTTAATTTCAGTATAACTTGCTACAGTGTTGAGGTTCAATATTCCCAGATATTAAGGCACTTCTCCCCAAATTCCTTAATAATGTCATAATATCTAAGAAGATATTTAGCTATTGAAATACCAGAAATTTTACTATATGTGAGACTGAGTATAAATATGTATCCAGAGGAGATTACAACGTTTGTCCTATTTCCATTATGTCATACAGTGTTTTCACCTCAGATAGTTCTCTGGCTTCCTCCTCTTTCTTTAGTCCTTTTTCCAACTCTTCTCCCATGATCCTCCAGGTTCCTTTTCTCCTCCTGACTTCACCCACTCCATTCTGCTCTCACACCTTCCGTCTCATTCCTGTCCTATGTCTCAGCCCTATCCTGGATGAGGAAAGTAAGAATTTCCTATACTGTGGGTCCCACAAGTCAACTTGTATTCCTTTAGATTCTTAAGATAAAATAATCTAAATGAAAAACAAAACTTTGTCAAGTTTATATTGGCCATGTCTCAAGTCTCCATCTAACTATTCACTATCACTTAATTTCTCAAAGAAGGCAAAGGGTTGGGAAAGATAGGAAAGATCAAATGTCATTCTTTAACATATTCATATTTACACTGTATTTTCTAATCCTGAGGTAATATGAAAACACTGTAGAAATATTTATATTCATAAAACTGTTGTGAATACCTAAAGAATACGTAGTGTTTGTGGAAAACAAATTATTTAAGTTAAGTGAAATTAGTATCATAATTAATTATAGAAGTCAAACACAAACTAATTTAGAAATTAAATGTAAAAAATGTGTTTAGACTGAAATTCACAGCAGTTAGCACTTTAGAGAATGTCTTATGTAAAAAGTATGAATTTTAGAATGATATCCATTAATTTGCTTTTTATTTAACAACCATTATTGAGCATTTAATATGCAGGCTATATGTAAGGGTAGTCCCTGAATTTACGTCACCTTAAAAAAATAAACTAATGTGCTTTAAATTAGGTGAATATTTTTAAGTTGACATATCTTTTGTATCAAAATTATATTCATTTTAAAAGATAATTTATTAATGTTTACAGCTTTGTATTAAGAGCATAAAAATAACATTTGATTGAAAACCAGTTTTCAACAGTGAGGTACTGAAGGTGGCTTTATTAGAAATTTGGTCAAAGACTAGAAATTCTTCCATCAAAAATCAGAAAAAACAAGAGAGATTTATATTTTATTATAATTGACAGTGATATATTATGATTATTATTTCTCTCTCATCAGAAATATAAGATTTATTCTGCCAGTTTCTTTAGAAGGTGATTTATTTTTCTTCTTTTGGTTATAGTATTGTAGGTTTCAGATTAAGTTGATGTGTTAAATGGAAATTCGACTTCCAGTAGGTTTAAAATAGAAAGCCACTGCCTGACTTCAGGCTATCTACACGGTAATTGCAGAAAGAACTTTGTTAAGTCCATGTAGAATGAATGAGCACAGGCTCTATGAAGTGCTGTGCAGACAATCCACCCAGCTGAGAAAAGACTTTGAAGATGATTGCCGTAGGAATCCTTGAGCACACAGGCTGACAAAGTGACTCTAATTCAAAGAATGCAAACCTTCTTGATTTTTATGAAGATAACTACGAGAACCACTGGGAAGTAACTACTTCATACAGGGCATAATTGACATTTTAAAAACATTTTATCCGACTGAGTTAGCAATGCAGGTTGAAATGGAAACCAATTTACTCTGTTGGAGTTTTATAACTCCATGCTACATTTTAAAAATAAGAAATATAAGGATTCTGAAATGAAAGTTAAGTAATAAAATAGGCCAAAGATGAAACTGCATGGCCAATGTTATACTGTTGTTAAATACCACAAATTAATCACATATTTTTCAGTTTAGATAAATCGAATGGCAATAAAAGAGAAAGTTTAAATAATAAAGATGGTAAGACCACAGTTTTTATAGACACTCATAGTTATGTCCCCATCTCCATTTTTTTCTTCTTCCTTGTAGAAATTTCAATTATTTTGTGGATAAATGGCTGCATATTCAAGTGGGCAGAGCCCTCATTTTTCACAAACGTGGTTAAGTTCCAGTCAAGGAATCTTAGCAGAAGTGATGAGAAAAACTTCTTCCCAAAGGGAAGATAAATGGCTTTTTTTGTCCTTTTCTCCTCCTGGTAGACTTAGTGGTTGAAGCTCAATAAGCTTTCTTGAAACTCCAGTTGGAAGGATATGTAGAACTGAGTGGAAAAAACAAGATTCCACACCCTGTCATCCCTAGATTATCTACTTCCAGGTTGTTCTATGTGGCAGAGAAATTCCTATGTTGTTTAAAATGTGGATATTTTGATTATCACTCACAGGCAAGCTTAATCCTAAGTAATGCAGAATTTTGTATAAGATCATGCCCTGCTCACTTGTTACATTTATCAATGAATTTTAGAGTAATAATTTTTAATGGGCATAAAATTAAATTGTCTCTTCTATCTTCTATTGTCCCTACTTATGGACTCATTCCTTGAGCATTGTGAATAAGACTCTATATGCTTTCGCTTTTCTGAATATTTCATTCAAGAAGGAGTCACTGAGATTGTCACTTAGAAAAGTTAGGTTCAGTGCCTGAGGAAAAAATTCCCAACACATGACTAGGCTTGAAAGGTTAAACAAAATTACACCTGCTATTTTGATAGAGAAGAATATTTCATAAAGTGACATAGAACTGAGTCTCCACATTCTAACTGCTAGGAAACAGCTAATCTGTGGGAGAAGCAGTTCACATTTTTCTCTTTCCCTTGATATTCTCAGTAGTCTGTAAAGCTAATAAGAGAAGTAAAACTAGAAAGCCAAAGTGAAATTGAGCTTCCCTTGAGGTCATAGATATTATGAACTTAGAATTTTTATTTAAATAATTAAAAATCCAAAAATTAAATGAGTTTGTCTTGTGGTTTGGTCATGTCAAATTTCCTACACAGCAGTGGTTCTCAAACTGGAGTATGCAGCACATAGACGTCTTGTAAAAGAACAGACTGCTGGACCCCAGACCTAGAGTTTCAGATTTAGCAAGTCTGAGTGGGGCATAGGAATCAGACTAGTCCCCAGGTGATCCCAATAAACAGATCCAGGGACTGCATTCTTAGAAACTTTCTCTAAAGTACTAAGGATTCATGTCCATTAGACCATATGAAGATAGATTAATGAATAAAAGATAACTCAGTTGTTAAATAATTTTTTCCCACAAAGTTCATATGTTGAAATCCTAATTTCCAATGGAATAGTATTAGTAGGTGAGTCCATTGTCAGGTCATTAGGTCATGAGGGTGGAACCCCCATGACTGGGATTAGCGCCCTTATAAAAGAGGCCACAGAGAGTTCTCTTGCCCCTTCTTCCATGTGAGGAAGCAGTGAGAAGATGACGGTCTATAAACTAGGAAGTGGGTCATTGCCAGACACAGAATCTGCTGTCAATTCGATCTTGAACTTCCCAGCCCACTGAACTGTGAGAGATAAATTTTTATTGTTTAAGCCACCCAGTCTATGGTAATTTGTTATAGTAGCCCAAACAGACTAAGACAGCAATGTAAGGAGAAAAACATTATCTGATAATACTACCAATGATCATCCTATCATGCTTTTAAAAATCTATGGCAGCAGTGACAAAACTGGACTGAATATAAGTAGACTCATTAGTATTCAAAATGGAAGTCTGAGTTTATGTGTTGACATCAGATATGACAATGTTAGATTAACCTAAAAAAAAATGTGTAAGGTAATATGGCTAAGATTTGAGAGAAGAGTGCCAAGGATGACCCCTTGTTGCTGACTTCTCTGACCAGCTTAATGGTACAAACAACACTGGAAGTTGGGTCCATATTGGACGTAGATATTAAGACTAAGCTTCCTGTAAAAGAACAGGTACCAAACTTAAGAATACATGAGAATCACATGGGGTGCTTTTGAAAAGTACAATTTGAAATCCTCACCCAAACCCACTGATAAATCTTACAGATGTGATCTCAGTTCATTTTAAAATAAGAATTACAGGTGACTTTGATGCAAATGGCCTGATGGACACTGTTTGGGAAACAATGCTATAGGAAAAACAGCTTTTAGAGGCAGCCAACATTCCTTGGCTCTCTTTCCCCTTTGAGCAATAGAATCATGCAGACTACTTTTTCCTTCATCACCTCTTCTCCTTTCACTGACTTTTCTGCCTTTTTCTGTTAAGGACCCTTGAGATTACATTGGGCACCCTCCTGGAAAATAAGAGGAAAATAAATCAAGTAAGAGATGGGCAAATATTTATGTAGACATTTCACCAAAGAAAACACACCAATGTCTATTCTCATGAAGAGATGTTCAACATCATTTATCATTGGGTAAATGCAAATTAAAACCAAAATGAGATAGTACTATCATTGAGAAGAAGGGCTATAATCCAAAACACAGTTAATGTGCGTGTTTGGAAACCAAACTCCTATACATTGGAAACCAAATGTTGGAAACCAAAACTCCTATACATTGCTGATAAAAATACAAAATGTACAGACCCTTTGGAAAACATTTTGACAGTATCTTTAAAAAGTTGCATGTGATCCAGGATTCTACTCCTAGGCATTTATCCAAGCAAAATTAAAACCCATATCCACACGAAGACCTGTAGTAATCATTCATAGGAACAAACTAGAAACATCTAAATAGTCATAAACTGGTAAATGGAGAAACAAAATAAAGTGCATCAATACAGTGGTATACTACTCAGCAGAAACAAACCATAAATACATCTAACAACTCTAACAAATGGATAAATCTCAAAAACCTCATTAACTGAAAAACTCAAACTGAAAAAACTATGTATTACATTATTCTATTTAAATAAAATTTCTAGAAAAAAACAAAAAGTGTGTGTATATATAGCATATACACATTCTTATACTATATATATATATATACACATTCATATACATTTGATAAATATATATATATATATCATATATATCATATATATCATATATATATATAATGATCAGTAGATAAAACAATCAGTAGTTGCCTGGTTGCCTGGCACAGGGTATAGGAACTGAGATTGACTGAAAACAAAAACATCAGAAACTTTTAGGGATACAGAACAAAGAACAATGCATCACATACAAGGCAAGATAAAATTTTGACCAAATTAGTCAACAAAACTTACTAAACACTAAATTTAGAGGTGTAATTAAGGTTTGTAATTCACTCTTTCTCCTTCTTTTCCTCCCTCTCTGGTTCATATATTTGTATGAATTTATCAAATACAGTTGGTCTAAGTAAGAAGAAAGGATCCAATATTAAGATATTTTAAGTGATTTTGTTTTATTTAAAGTACCTTAAATGATTTTAAAGGACACATATTAAAAATTTAGGTAAGGAAATAAATATCCACTGATACACATTAGAAGAACCTAAAGGTCATACACTCTAAAAAACAATTTGAAATAGGCTCCCCAGCTTCCTTCGAAGAGAAGCTTTTTCAGGAAACACATTAAGAAGCTTAAATTCTAATCCTTCAAAACTGACTGGGTGCTTGAAATCTGAAAATGCCACAAACCAGTAAATTGAAACTAGTCCTGTATAACATAAACCCCATGCCCATGGAGAGGAACCACAATTAAGAAAGTCAGAGATTTAGAAGCAAGTCTTAAGCGTTTTAACAAATGTTATCAGGTTACAAAACTGGCAGACAATGGGAAGAGCCCAGCCAAAAAAGGAAGTCTTTCAGCTCTTGGGTCTCTTCACTTTTCAGTTATAAAAATATGTTTTAGAATGAATCATTTTTAATATAGACATAATATGCAGCTTAGTAAAAAAATATTTTAGCTTTACCTCTTAAATACCTGTGTTTATTTACCAATACCTCTGCTTTGATTTAGCTTGGAACTTTATGTCTGGGATTAAATTCATATTCAGCTAAATGGACTAATCAGAGGCAAAAAAAAAAAAAAATCAATAAGCCTCAATTTTCTCATCTCCTAAAGGGCATAATAACATTTACTTTTGCACTGTCTTCATTTTTAGGGGTTGAAATATGTATTTATTTCATAGTCTTCCAAATAGTAAATGCTTAGGGTAGAACATTCAGGAAGATTTCTAAAGAAGAGCCCCACATCCCAAGATTCTTGACACTTGTTTATTGACTCAAGCGTGAAACTAAGTGCTGCTATAAAATGATTTTACAGATGTAAATAAAGACACAAGACACTTGATCTATAAGTACTCAGATTATCTGGGTGGTCCTGACTCAATTAGGTAAATTATTTTAAAAATAGAATATGCTCTAGCTGGTAACAAGAGGGACCATCAGAGATTCAAAGTACAAGAGGGATTTGATTCACTGTCACTGTCTTGAAGATAGAGAGGCCACAGGACAAGGAATCAGGTGGGCTCCAGAGAGGAGAGTGGTTCCCAGCCAATAGCCATCACTGAAGCTAGGTTCTCAGTCCTGAAATCACAGTAGCCAAATCACAAATTTGGCTAACACCCTGAAAATAAGCTTGGAAGTGGATTCTTGCCCCCAGATCTCTAGTTTGTTTGACACTAAACAAAGGACCCAGTGGTACCTACCCAGATTTACAAACTCTATAGAACTGTGATGTAGTAAATGGATATTGTTTTAAACCACTAAATTTTTGATGATTTGTTAAATACCAAAAGAAATCAAATGCAACATTTAACAAAATGTAGTTCCTCTCTTTCCTTTCATATAACCTGATAGAAACAAAGCTCATTAACTTTTTAAAAAGTGTGGTGACTGTACACTGATAATAATGTTCATCATAAATAATTACTAAAATTATTTAATAAAGCTCATTAAACTACTAAATAAACACTTTGAATCCCTTATAACTACTGTATGAAAATATTCACAATAGTTTTCAATTTCTTGTTGCACAGGTGAAGTCATTCTTAGAATCAGAATGCAGATGACCCTTGAACAATACAGTTTGAAGGTTGAATCCCAGAATGGGAACAATGTATATGAAGTACAACTATAAGTTATACCTAGATTTTCCACTGAAGGAGAGGTTGGCACCCCTAACCCCCGATATTACTCAAGGGTCAACTGTAGTTGATGTATGAAGTTCTTCTGGATCTTTATTTAGCTCTTTTTCCACTGGTTGATGCAACTTCCATATTTCAGTAAATACAGTAAATTTCAGATGGAGGTGTATATTCATAAGCTACAAACTTAGAATCATGGTGAAGCAAAATCATAATTTGCCTGGCAAGTTTTTTGACTCAACTGTCTATATAATTTATGTTAGGCTTAATTTAGGAACATCCACATTGTAGAGATACATCAAGCCAGAATATATCTGTCTCTAATCAATTCCTATTGACTCTTTATTCCTCTTTGACACATTGTCCACGTGGGAATTAAAGAGAATTCACAGGTCTATGTAAAGGTCTAGCATAGGTGGTAAAGACCTTGATAACCTAGTGAAACTGGAAAGTTCCAGTTTTTCCATCAATACACATGTACATCTAAAATAACTGTGACAGTGTAGATCCAGACATAATTAATTCTCACCATCTTACAAAGTGATTTTCACTGTCAATACCCAAAGACTGGAGTGCCATTTCCTTGGCTGTTCTTCTCTTGACCTCATCACTGAAGCCACTGTCTATGGCCATTATTACCTTGTATCACCTCAGCCCTTGTTGGAGAAGGTCTTGAGTTACTGAGACAGAGGTTCAACATATTTGAGTGATTGATGAAAAAGTTGCCACATTAGCTCATGGAAGGCAATTGATATGGCTCATTTGAAAGGCAAGGAAGGAAGGTGAGATAGAGATAACAGATTTCTTGGGATTGCAAAAGGGTGAGGCCAGTTGATCAAGTTCAGGATACTGATGTTTCCAAACAGACCAATAGGAAAGTCAAGAGGAAGGGAGTGGAGACAAGATGGCCAGAGGGAACATGGAGAATCAGAACATGGTGACCATTTGACTAATGGTGATGAAGAGAAAACTTAGAAGATGTCTTTGGGGATAGTTTTCCGTTTGATTGATTTTGGTTTGCTAGTAAAGATTTTGCCTGTGTAGTAGGGCAAATTACCTTTGTGGAGTAAAATGTTGAGGGTACTGACCATGATCCCAGCATTCAGTACCTGCCTGGGCAGGGGAGTCCCAGCCAAGGTTAAAGTAAGCTTCAAATACAATGTGCCCAGAAAGAAGCCACATTCCATGTGAAAAATGTTAATATTGAAAGAAAACATGCTGACTTTAATAAACCACTTGTAAGAGGTAGGAATCTAAATACTACAGAAGATGCAGTAAATGGAAAACTGGTGCTGAAGAGGGAATTTGTTTTTTAAATGGAAAATAAGTTTGAGGAGGAAAATAAAAGTGAAGATCCATAAGCAAGAGCTCTCAACCTTCTCTGCACATTAGGATTGTCCTGGTTGGGTGAGGTGGACTTTTCTTCATTCCAGTGGAACCTAGGTTTCCTTATCTTAAATTGAAACTTATTCCAGAAATAACAACCATCTTTCTAAAAGTTTATCTACCATTGGCCTAGTAATAAGGAAAGTGGTTTTTAGTCCTATAACTGTTGAGTAACATTAGGTAATTTACTTGTTATTCTTCACATCAAGATTTTATTTATAAAATGACATGTTTAGTTTATAGATGACATCCCTGGTATCCATCTATACGTCTCCCTATATAATAGGTTTTGGGATCAGATTCCTAGGGTTACAAGTGGAAATTTACTTTCTGTTATTGTTATGGTTGCAGGAACATGGGTCAGTTCTCTTACTTCCTATCTCTGATTTTCCTCCTCTGAAAAAGAGAGGTAAAGTTAGTTCTTACCATATAGCACAAAAATAAATAAGAAAGTATATGTACAACCAAACAATAATGAGAACATCCTAATCTTTTAAATATAAGCTCATATATTTATATAAATTATAAAATATAATCATTGAATATATATGTTCAATATTCTCTTCAATAATGATATGACAAATCTATATAAAACATGATATCTATATGATTATTAATAACATATCATATGCATTTTTCTGATATAACCTACATTTGTATATTGCATATTGTTAATATGTTAATTCCCAGACTGTGAATTAAAAGTCAACTATTTTAAATTTTTTTACATGATTCATTATGTGAGAAGTTATGTAGTAACCTCAATATGAACATTAAGTTTACTTACTTTCAAATATTTCATTTTTATAGTAAACAAATAAAAGTTTCTATTTAAAATCAATTGAAAACCATTCTTAAAATTTGTTGTAGGTAAGAATACCAAACAAAGAACAACGAGAATACTCAACATAAACCTCACTAATGCTTTTATGAACTATGATCTATTTGACACTATTAATACAAAAAGTATCCAGCATCATTTGGTATGCACTTCAGGCAAAAATGCTATACTTTTTCTTTTCAGAATTGAAAATAATTTATTCACAAGCTACTAACATGTTTTAATTTGGTTTGCTATTGGAGAATGTAATTGCTCTATTTTATAATCAATTAGTGAAATAGTTATAAATATCAGCAGATTTGAACAAAGAAGGAAGATTTCTCTAGTTTCATGAGCTATTGTTTAAAACCTTATAACTGAGAAAATAGGTAATTGACATTTTTATTAGTAGTACAGCACCAAATTCTTAAAGCATCAGTCTTAATAATCAAAGTAAATATAGAGGGCCTATATTGCTTTTCAGAAAATTTGAACATGTGTTTAAAAATATCAAACCTAGCTAGGATGACAAAATATCAACATGTATATATTTACACATTATTAGAATGGCTTACTAGAAAGTGTTAGAAAACTTAGTTGATGACAATGGAAAAATATTATCTTTGTTCATAAAAACACCAATGAGAATATCAATAAAATAAATCTTAAAGTAATTACCTTTGTTTTAAAGGAAATAATCATGTACTTCATCTCTTCTGCTTAACAAAGTGCATTAATTTATTACTAATTTTTTTTCTCTTTATTAAAAATATTTACCTTATTTGGCTAGTTATCATAAAAGTGTTATGTTTATTACATTGTAAAAGGTTTGATTAATGGAAATAACTGAAATAATAACAAAACCTTCTTTTGGAAAGCTCAATGTAATTGTTTTTTGAAAATGAGCAAATATAAGCAGAGCTTAATTGGTTTTAGTGAGGAGTGTTTCAGGAAAGGTGAATAAAACAAAATGGCTGAAGTTTATGTTAAATATAAAGAAGTTAGAAAATATTAAGTTAGAAAGATGATTCCAGGCAGTTAATGAATACCTCATTAAGAGATATGGGTGTTATTAAGTGCACATGGGGAAAAAGTGGAGTCTTGATCAGGTCACTGGAATGTTTCCAGAAAGGATGGGAAATGACAGTTATTGAGCATCTTAGGATAAACGTCACATAGTAATAAGTGGAAGGTCTGGCATATGAGCTAAGAAAATGTTGACTCCAAAGCCCAGCTTCCCTCTATTACACTGCATTGCAAAGCAATGTGAATGAATGGGGAGAGAACTAATGTTTGGATTCCTAGAACTAGCCAAGTGAATGAAAGGACCTCCTTTAGAAAACGAGGCCAGGAAAGAGAGAGATTAAAGTTTTTGAGTTTTAAATAATTGCACAGAGAAAATAATAATGAAACATTATAGGACTGGGGATTTTATCATGATCCACGGCTAGTAAATCTTTCTCCAGTGTGTTGGAGGTGGGTAAGGATGGGAAGCTATAGGGCATAAGAAGCAAATAGTAGTAAACCTCCTGGAAACACAGAATGGGAAGATGTTAAAAGTAGAAGTCTGGCATTAAGACAGAATTAGTCGCAGGGCAAACATGGTGTGCACTAAGCAGCAATAAACCAAGACAAAATTTTTGCAGTAACAAAGTTGGGAAGAATAACAACTCAGAAAAACCTATTTTACTTGTAAATTAGAAAATCACTGTTGTCATTTAGACATGGAATCAAGTGTCAACATAGGATCACTAAATACAAATGAAGGACTAGTTGAAGTTGGATAAAATGAATTACTAGAAGTACACATTTCCCTGAACATTCCCTAGCAATTTCATGAAATGCTAGAATAGGGTAAGAGAAAGTCAAAGATGCTTGACACATTGGACTGACTTGATAACCATTTATTGAATTGGCTCTATTACAGTTGAAACATTGATAGAAAGAGAGTTTTCACAGTAGGTCCGTAACACTCCCTGTTTACTAGTTAGATGAAGGTAATGAATGATCTTAACTAGATCTCCTTATAAAAATGTTAGTGGCATTTACTATTAGAAAGTACTGGAAGCTCTTATCTAAAAGATTCTTTTAGCAGAATATATTTATTCATATGTGTTGTTTATGTAAACCTAGAAGTTATGGATTTATAAGGCATGACTGACTGGAGACTGGCCGCAGTAATATAAGCATATTCTATTTAATGAAATGAGTATACAGAAAAGAAGTTTTGAAATCAGAACAGCTTCCTTTCTTGTGTACAGTTGCTTTAAAAAGTCTTACATTAATAGGAAATGACGGTCTGTATCAATGGGGCATAAGAGACATTCTTAGAAGTTGCATCAGACATTTTAAATTCCTCCAGAGAAAGAAAATTTCCTCTGTGTTTGTTGTTTACATGTTTCATTTGAATCATCAGTGAAGTTTGGTGTGAGAATGTCTGTGAATCTCATTTGACAGTTAACCTTTGTTTTAACATAGGTGATTATCTGACAATCTTCAAAAAATAAGTATTTATTTATATCCACTGAGAATAAAAGCAGTGTTTGGTGTTATTTTTATGACTGTTGTCCAAATTATACACATAGAGAAAAGTGAAGTGTCCTTTGTATTCTACCATCATCCATCCATTGAAGAATTACACTTCCACTGGGATTTCCTATTTAAATATTCATGTAATATTTATATTTGGCTCAATTATTTTAGAATTGTTCTGAATATTCCTTAATTCTATAAACCTTATCCAAGATAAAACTTAGCTTCACTGAATATCTATAATGTCCTCGGCATTTTATACACATTGTCAGGAATAAACCTCAGAACACTCTGTGAAAGGAATGTTTGATTTATTTTACTCATGAGGCTAATGAGATATAGGAAAGTTAAGAAAAATATAATTTGTTATTCTAAGCAAATCTGAAACTTTTTTGGCTCTGGGGTTTTATCTTCCCTCATATTTTGTAATTGTCAGAAAACATGGCATATTAAATAATAAAACTCCTGTGTTTTAGCCCATGATCTTTGCTTTATTTCATCTCACCCCTTGGCACAGTTTTTTATCTTCTCTACTTTTCAACTCTGTCAAACAGGTCTTTTTTATATTCTACCCTATCCCACTCACCAATATCTTTAGAGATGTGTTGATTTTATCAAATAATAATTTGACATATCTCTAAGGGCAAAAAAGTAACTTCTAGAGAAAAAAGTGTTGGCTTAACATATAAGGTTATGTGAATAACAACTATTTCCCCCTAATTAGTTCTTTTATTTATAAAGATAGCTTAATTCTGTCACTGCTATAAACACCGAAATCTGAAAGATTTAGTAGGTAAGGCTGTGGGCTTTTTCTCTGTCTCCTCACTCCTCCTATTGGAAAATAATGGTTCTCTATTACTTCATTTAGTGATTTATCCATGTAATACATAGCCATGTATTAAGTGTTTATGAAGTATCAACTAATCTCAAGTACTTTGCTATGTATTCAAAATAAAAAGTGCACTCATTTTTGTGATATTTTGCTCTAATATGTTCTGATGAATATAGCACCTCATTTTAGAAATACATATATTGCTTTATTTAAAAAAAAATTCTTGGTAAGAAAAGCAAAGTAAAATTATGTCCTAGTGGTAATTTACACATTATACACATATACATATGCATATAAGACATACATATCCATATGTTTATGTATATATTATACATATATATAATGACATGCATTAATATTTATATATGCATTATAGATATACACACTATATATATATAGGTATTTATAATTCATAAGAAGTAAAAGATAAAAGAACAATATAATAATGGGACCATAAGAACTTGATACTTTAAGAGGTAACCTAAAATACAATTTTTCAGCTATTAGGTGATTCACTTTAATTTGCTCACTAAGTATCCCAGATATCTCACTCTGGAACCAGGAATTTCATCAAATAAACTACTGAAGAGTTTTACTACTCTTTGATCTACTAAGAAGAGATAAGCAAAAGTCAAATCAGGAAAATCAGTGCTCATAGGCTGTATTGAAAAAGTGATTAAAAATTAAGCCTGTAGTTTTGATTTGCATTTCCCTAATAATTAGTGATGCTGAACATCTTTTCATGTGCCCCTTGCCCATCTGTATGTCTTCTTTGGAGAAATGTCTATTTAGATCTTCTTCCCATTTTTTGATCAGGTTGTTTGTTTTGATGAAATGAAGCCACATGAGCTGTTTGTAAATTTTGGTGACTAATCCTTTGTTGGTCCCATCATTTGCAAATATTTTCTCCCATTTTGTGGGTTGTCTTTTCATCTTGTTTATGTTTTCCTTTGCTGTGCAAAAGCGTTTGAGTTAAATTGGCCCCATTTGTTTATTTTTGTTTTTCTTTTCATTACGCAGAGAAGCAGATTGAAAAAGACATTGCTTCGATTTATACCAGAGAGTATTCTGCCTATGTTTTCTTCAAAGAGTTTTATAGTGTCCGGCCTCACATTTAGGTCTTTAATCCATTTTGAGTTTATTTTTGTGTATGGTGTTACAGAATGCTCTGATTTCATTATTTTACATGTAGCTGTCCAGTTTTCCCAGCACCATTTATTAAAGATACTCCTCCATTGTATAGTCTTGCCTCCTCGGTCATCGATTAATTGACATTAGGTACATGGGTTTATTTCTGGGTTTTCTATCCTGTTCCATTGATCTATATCACACCAGTCAGAATAGCTATCATCAAAAAATCCGCAAACAATAAATGCTAGAGAGGGTGTGGAGAGAAGGGAACCTTCCTACACTGTTGGCAGGAATGTAAATTGGTGCTCCACTATGAGGAAGAGTATAGAGGTTCCTTAAGAAACTAAAAACAGAGCTACCATATGATCCTGCAATCCCACTCCTGAGCATATACCTGGAGAAAAACATGGTCCAAAAGGATATAGACACTCCAATGTTCATTTCAGTGCTGTTTACAATAGCCAAGATATGGAAGCACCCTAAATGTCCAGCCATAGAGGAATGGATAAAGAAGATGTGGTACATATATACAATGCAATTTTACTCGGCCATTAAAAAGAATGAAACAATGTCATTTGCAGCAACATGGATGGACCTAGAAATTGTCATACCAAGTGAAGTAAGTCAGGACAGAGAAAGACAAGTATCCTGTGATATTGCTGATATGTGGAATCTAAAAAAAAAAAAAAAGGATACAAATGAACTTATTTACAAAACAGAAACAGACTCACAGACTTAGAGAACAAACAGACTTAGAGAACAAACTTATGGTTACTGGGGGCAAGGGTTGGGGGGAGGGGTAGTTAGGGAGTTTGGGATTGACATGTATACACCGTTATTTTTCAAATTGATAACCAACAAGGGCCTACTGTATAGCACAGGGAACTTTGCTCAATATTCTGTAACAACCTAATTGGGAAAATAATTTGAAAAAGAATAGATACATGTATATGTATAACTGAGTCATTTTGTTGTACACCCAAAACGAACACAACATTGTTAATCAACTATACTCCAATATAAAATAAAAAGTTAAAAAATAAATAAATAAATCAGAAAATAAATAAATAAATAATTAAGCCTGTGCATAAATCTACTTTGGATCAGTATATGAGTCTCATTGTTAATGTTATGGGCTGAATTATGTTCCCCAAATATTAACTTATGTTGAAATTCTAACCCCCAGTACCACATGATGTAACTCTATTTGGAGATAGGGTCCTTAAGGAGGCAGCTATGTTGAAATAAGTTTATTACGGTGGACGGTAATCTGATTTGACTGGTGTCCTTATAAGAAAAGGAAATTAGGACACAGACGGGTATGGAGGGTAGCCCATGTGAAGATTCACGGGGATTAACGCCATCGACAAGCCATGGACAGAGGTCTCAGAAGAAACCAATCTTGCCGACACTTTTATCTTGGACTTCCAGCTCCCCAAACTGTGAGGAAATAAATTTTTGTTTGTAAGCTCCCTAGTATGTGGTACTTTGTTATAGCAGCCCAAGAAAACTCATGTAGTTAATATTTGAGCATTTTGTCCCTTTAGAATGTGATTGTTTCCTAAAATATGAATTTCTCCTCTGATTTTGTCATCAAAATAATTTGTCAAATTAATAGTATATAAAGCTACAAAATTACCTTTATTGTTTTGTTGCCAGATTAACTCATATAATAAAAAGTATAGTGTGTTATATATTTGAAAGAATTTTATATGATATTACAAATAATGCTAGCATGAGAAATAATCTGAAAATTTTATTTAATATCTGAATACTGTTTTATGATTAAATACATACTTTATTAGATAACAGATTAACATTTTAAAAGTTGACTTCAATTTAGGAATAGCTAATGTTGAAAAGAAAAATAGCTAATGGTTTTAAGACATCAGTAGTAATTGCTCTACAACTCAAATATCCAGAATAAAACCATCATGTATTTTGATAAGTTACAACACTTTAATGTAGCTTCACACAATTTAACATGCTTTGAAAAACATAGCATTCTAACAGGGATAGAATCAACAATGATATAATACCAGAAAATGTTAGCTAAATTTCTACCCACTCAATTCAATTGTTTTAAGAATTTAGCTTTAATTGATATGTGTAGTGTTTATTATTGTTACATATGTATGTATGCATATATGTATATATGTGTATTTGTACATCTACATAAATACATAAATATGCGTATGCTAAGTGATGTCTAATAATTAAAGACAGAATGAATAGATCCAGGTTTGACTCAAGTCTGTAAGTTAATAATGAAAAACATTTGTCAATGAAATAATTTTGTAATGCATTTATCCTTTATCTACCATGAATATTACATTACTGTGGAAACTATCTCTTGTCTCTCCAAAGTTATTAAAAATTATATACATTTCAGTATCTTGCCTGGGGATGCAATTAAATAATAGTAATCACAATTAAGACATTTAACTTTTTTCAAAATTGATTTAAAAAAACTTAAATATGACTAAAATCACATAAATTAATGTCACATAAGATGGCACTAAAAGGAAGATGAAGTGCAAATTTGCACTGCAATTGTCCCCTTGGAAAATGCAGTTCATACAATGAATAGTAAAGGGAATAATTCGAATCCCATCTGAAAATCAAAATGAAATAATATGTCCGATTTTATTTGGTGACCAATTTGGAAAGCTCTTTGAAATATACTGCAAATGATAATTCTGCCTTATTAGTCATTGTTGGACCTTTTTGTAGCATGTGAAAAATAGAAATGCACAATTTGCCTTTGAAACCAGACACGAGAATGGGTAACCTCATGAAGTAGTGAGTTTACCAGGGGCTCTCACAAAGCAGCTTTAAGGCGTTCTACCATAAGCTTTTAGGACAGTCTATCTAGGATGTTGTAAAAGATATATACATATATTAGGGTATCAACATGAATCTATGGTTGGCAGACCAGAAATGAATTATGTTTATAGATCTCACTTCCTTAAAAACAGTGGGATCTAAGTATCCTCCTTATGCTTAGCAGGAATATAGGTTAACCAGAGAGAAATGGTTATATAAAATATTTTCAGTTTTTGGCAAAAAAAATATTCTTTCTGAGTGTAGTAAGCACTATGATACACAATCCTGTCCTTTGGCTAGAGAGATATAAATAAAAAATGATCTTATTCTGTCAACAAAAGGATGCTTCCTATGTACTTTCTTTTTCTGCTTCAGGTACTGAGAGAGAGATTCCAAAAGACATTCAGGGAAATATTTCAGTACCAAACACTGAAAGAAGAGATGTGTTATTCTTTAAATTGAAATATTCATAACTAGTGCACGAGAGGAGTTATAAAGATGTTTTGGCAAGCTCTCTGGAATCTTCAAAGCAAATTGTAGGCCTTCAGGATGAATTTTGATTACATACTAGATTTCAAAGTAAGTTGGGAAAATTTTAATCAAAGCTTTTCTTAAGACTGGGCTTGGAATAAGTTTAGAGCACTAAGGATTTATTATGAAAATTTCAAAATTATTGCTGGTAGAGTATATTCTGTTTAATTTTAGAATGTTTTCTCTATAAGAATGATCTACATTTTGACATTTCCTATGCTCCTCTATTTCAGTGATATTTTTATTATTTAAAAAGTAGAGAATTATTCGATATCTTTATCTCATTTATGTCAGTCATACAGAATTAAGCATGTAAGGCCAAGATATTTGCTGTCATATATGCACCTTGATGAAGGAAAAGCCCATTAGAGATAAAATACTAATAAACTATACATTTTGACTTATCAAACATTTAAAAAATGTTTCCCATTTTTCCAAAAGAATTTGTGGTGGACTACAAAATATGTTTAGTATAGGAACATAGAGATTGGCAGGATGGAAACAACAGAGTACTATTAAACTCGTAAGAGCCTGAAAATAGAAATGTGTGTGATAAATTCGGTACAGTTTTCTAATTTGAATGGCAAAATTAGCTTGTAGCTTTCTGGCAGCGAAAGCACAAACAGAATTATGTTCAGTTATAACTTTCAAAACTTGTAACTGGTATGTTAGTTATATGAACAAGTTTCAAAATTCATAACTTGTTTATAAAATGAATACACCAGTCCACTAAGAAAGTCTAACAGGGGAAATGGTGTAATTCTGGCTTAAGTGAGGTGAAGATGCCAGCAGAAGGAAAAACAACACCATTACCCAGAGAAAAACAAGACAGTATAGAATTCACAAGGTTTCTGTGAAAACCTATAAATAACTGAAATTACTTTCCCTTACAACTGAGTCATTTTGCTCCAAGGAAAACTATTCTTCTTTGTTAGTTTTCAGCAAATCAGCTTGCCAAGGGAGAGGAAAATAAAACAACAAATTCTTACACGTTTCTCTTTTCACTGATTTTCTCCTTTTCTTGAAATTCATAAGACTTCCCTCTGCTGACAGTTTATGTGTGATTAATTTTTTCTTATATATAAGTAATTTCAATTGTATGTATAAATTACCTATTGCAGTTTTCCTTTTTTTTTTTCAGAAAAGTAAAATTTTTATCCCTTACTGACACCTGAGAAAGTTAATCCTGGTAACTCCCTTGATAAATTAAATGATTCTTGTAATTTTATATGACATGTTCAACAACATTCTTACAGTAAACACAATAGTTTTCTATGTATAGTTATAATATTGCTAAATGAGTTCAATTGCACAACTACAAAATGTATTTCTAGAAAGCAGCTCTATGTAGGAACAAGCCACTTGTGCTGCTGTGTGCTGATCAACATGATTTAACAGTAAGATTTAGAATGTCTCTATTAATAGTTCTAAAGTTTTAGGGTAAGATAGATTCACTTGGAAGTTTTTTTTTTGGGGGGGTGGTATGCAGGCCTCTCACTGTTGTGGCCTCTCCCGTTGCGGAGCACAGGCTCTGGACACGCAGGCTCAGCGGCCATGGTTCACGGGCCCAGCCTCTCTGCGGCATGTGGGATCTTCCCAGACCAGGGCACGAACCCGTGTCCCCTGCATCGGCAGGCGGACTCTCAACCACTGCGCCACCAGGGAAGCCAACTTGGAAGGTTTTTAAAGTGCAGTTTATTCTACAAGTTCTAATCACAATTCTGCTTATTGGGTTTGATTTGATTTTTAATTCAAGATTTTTCAATAACTAACAAGATAAGTCTATTATCTATGGCCCAGGACAGCACATTGGAAAACACGTATTGGGGTTTTTTAAAAAAAAGTGCTTTGTAGACGCAGACCTAGAGAATGGACTTGAGGACACGAAGAGGGGGAAGGGTAAGCTGGGACAAAGTGAGACAGTGGCATGGACTTATATACACTACCAAATGTAAAATAGATAATTAGTGGGAAGCAGCTGCGTAGCACAGAGAGATCAGCTTGGTGCTTTGTGACTACCTAGAGGGGTGGGATAGGGAGGGTGGGAGGGAAATGCAAGAGGGACAGTATGTGGGGATATATGTATACATATAGCTGATTCACTTTGTTATAAAGCAGAAACTAACACACAATTGTAAAGCAATTATACTCCAATAAAGAGGTTAAAAAAATATGCACCTTAAAAAAAAATTATAAAGTGCTTTGTAAATCAGAGAAAATATCTTACACAGTTTATTTCTCCCAACTGAGAAGTAGCCATGTTACCAGTCATTTTATTCATTTTCATACACAAATCTGCACATGAATATTCATAGCAACTGCATTTCTAATAGTCTCAAACTGGAAAGAAACCAAATGTTTATCAGCAGGTGAATGGATAAACAAAATGTTTAATAGCCATACAATGGAAGGCTACTCAACAATAAAAAGGAATAAACTACTGCATTTATGTAACAACATGAATACATTTCAAAATTATTATGCTCAAAGAAGCTAACATGTGATTCTATTTACATAAAATGCTATGGAATGTAAACACATCTTTAGTGAATCAAGTAGATCCAGGTTTCCTGGAGCAGGGGTACCGGATGGGATGAAGTGCAAAGAGACGTAGCAAACTTTTTGTTTTTTTTGTTTTTTTCACCTCTTTGTTGCGGTAGTGATGTCATGGGTGTACAAAGATGTCAAAATCCATTAAACTGGGTACTTTAAATAGGTGAAGTTTACTGTACATAAATGATTTACCAAAAAAATTGCTATTTCTGATAAGAAGCAGCCACCTTCCTTCATTTGAACAGTCATTCTTACCTAAGAATGGCAAATGTTTTCCAAATAAGCTAGACCATAACTGTTTAAAAGGATAACAAATAAACAATCAAAGTCTTAGAATTCTACATTATTCAAAAAATTTTAAAAAAAATTAAATGGAATATTTTCTCAGAAGTTATTATCATCTGTTGCTATTATACAAGATTCGTTATTAGGTGTAGATCGGTTTTATACACTTGACACATCATTTTTATAAATATAAACCAGTTATATAGTTTGGGCAGATAAAGTTCTTTCTCAAGGTACCTAAAATGAATTCAACGGATTTGTGGTAAAATTCAGACATTTTTTTCAGTTTTAGAAATTTCACCTGACCAAATTGCATTTCCCTCTGGGTAGACATGACTAATAATCAAGCCCGAGCTTGATTTTATGGATTGCAGAGTTGTAATTTCATTAAATGTTCTATATTAACAAGTCTCTTAGGCTAAGGAAAAGGTACTAAATGGGAAAGAGTAGAACCTTGAGATATAAGATTGGGATATTTAGACATACATAATAGAGGTTGAGAAATCTGAATAATTAAATTTTTCTGAAACTCCCTTGTTTTGCAGAAAGCTCAATGCCTTTCTTTCCAAGGTAATTAGCCTTCACATGCATTAAAAAAAAAAATCTACTGAGAGAATTCCCTGGCAGTCCAGCTGTTAGGACTCCAATCTTTCACTGCAGGGGACACGGGCTAGATTCCTGGCCAAGTAGCTAAGCCAAAAAGTAAAATAATAATAATAATAATAAAATAGTAAACATGATTTAAAAAGCATACGGACTGATCCTTAAAACTGTTCTTGAGACTAAACCTCAGGATCCCTCATTACTTCCAGACCTATAAAAACTAAACATACAAAATTCAGATGACAAAGTAAAAGACTTTTTATGTGAGCGTATAGCTTGCTTATCACTAAAAGCATTTCAGGTTCTCCTTTTCCTTTATTGGTAGAAGTCTGGGAATTCCCACGGTGTTAGGTCCAGGAGAAGAAAACATAATGGTGAATTGGGCCAAATGCTCTTATAGCTAACATCACTCTAGATTGAGGATTTCATGTGATGGCTGAAGGAGCTGGAAGTGTTGTTTACAGTCTACTAAGTTGGCTAATTAAAGCCTGGACTTAAAAATGACTATTCATTAAGTTGAAATGCCAGAACTTCCCTCCAAACTATGGTTTTAAAGTCTTTGGGAATGATCATATAATAATGGATCTTTTTTTAACGTTTGTTCAGTCACTTCTTACCCATACCACCGAGGAAGATCTGGAGTCTGTTCCTGAAGTAAGACATTAAAAGTTGATTAGTCAGGGCTTCCCTGGTGGCGCAGTGGTTGAGAGTCCGCCTGCCGATGCAGGGGACACGGGTTCGTGCCCCGGTCTGGGAAGATCCCACATGCCGCGGAGCGGCTAGGCCCGTGAGCCATGGCCGCTGAGCCTGTGCGTCCGGAGCCTGTGCTCCGCAAGGGGAGAGGCCACAACAGTGAGAGGCCGACGTAACAAAAAAAAAAAAAAAAAGTTGATTAGTCAGAAGACAGTAGTATCCTTAAAATAATTTATGGTGCTTGTCCTGTGTAGATTCAAGTTAATGGTGATGGATGCTGCAATTAAAATTTTTCCCTGATTTCAATGGAAATAATGGGATTCAGGAGAAGTAGAGGCCAAGTGGCAGTAATTAACCAGCAGAAAAAAAATCTTGGTGCAATTATCACAATAAACCACAGAAAGAGACTCTTAGTAGGAGTGCTGTATTATTCAAAGATCTGTAAATATATCTAACTAATCACTGGGTAACCGGGAATGAAATAGATTGGTCATACTAAGATAATATATGGAGTAGAGAAATTCTATCTGGTGGGCAGTCCTCATTTTTTAGTGGACTTTCTGGGTTTTTTGGCCATGCTGTGCAGCCTGTGGGATCTTAGTTCCCCAACCAGGGATTGAACCAGGGCCCTTGAGAGTGAGAGTGTGGTCCTAACCACTGGACCACCAGGGAATTCCCAGATTTAATGTTCTTTTTTTTTTTTTTGGCAGCCCCCATTTTTTTGAGGAAGCCCAAACAACCCCTTGAGGGGTCATGTCTGAGTTCCCAGCTCTAGCCAGCACCAACCTGTCTGTAATATGTGTGAACCATCTTTAGAGTCATTCCCTCTGCCCTAGTTGAGCCACTTCATCTCATACTATGTGGGTCAGTGATAAGCCACTGTCTACACCCTTTGAGTTTTATCTAGATTGCAGATTCATGAGCAAAATAACTTACTTTTTCTCCTTTAAGTCATGAGGTCTTGAGGTGGCTTTTTAATACAACAATAAATTACTGGAACAGGCATATTGAATTGTTCCTTTAAATTGAAAGATGCATTCCTATAACTTGTACTACCCACCGCGAAGTAATATGGTGCAACTCTTAGCGGGCCTCTTTAAATTTTAGAGACACTATATACCATGTAGGGCTACATTGCACTGATCTATTTTGAAAAGCAGTTCATGGCTTGATACTAAGACATCATAGGAGCTAATGTCTAATTCTTGAAACCCCAGAGACTTTAACTACTCATCATGAACTTGTTAATATAGTATCTGCCACATCACAGATTTTGACACATACAGTAGGAATCTATTTTTAAATGGGAATGGTATAATTAGCCTGATTGCCTGCATTTCCTTCAATTCCTGTCTCACTTCTCATGATGAAGTCTCCACAATCAGATAACAGAGGGGAGAGAAAAAGCAAAATGCATGGGTCTGGAGGATGTTTGGGCTGGCTAAGCCTGCTGCACCATATACATGTGAACACAACGTTTTCTGAGCCCTACAGAGGGGTGACTGAAGACATAGGAGAGGCGAAATCCTCCCAAAGGACAGAAACACCTGCATTTCAATAATACACTATGCTGTGTACACTGTGTGGAAGAGAATGTGGCCTGAGGTTTGGGTCTTAACACAAGGTCAGTGATTGATGGTACAGATGGCCTGACAAGGCCTTGGAAAAACAAGATAATTTAACTGGTAACATGGAGTCCTAGGGGATTGGTCCAAAGGGTAATTGATTCTGATTATTTTGGAGGAAATTAAGTTGCTATTACAAAATGGGAACAAGGAAGAATATTTCTGGAAATCAGGACATTCAATGAAATAACTTTTTCCCCAAGAGTTCAGGTCTATAGAAAGCTATAACAATCCAAAAAAAGAATATCACTGGACTGAGGAACTAGCGGGAGATAAGGATAACAGGAAATAGATGATGGAAGCAAAATGCTATACTGATGACTAGGTAGAGACGTGAGACTCTTACAGAGTCTGTGACTGCAGTGCCCACTGTTTCCCACCAGCTTCAGTTGTACAGAGTTCAGATTTACAGACTAACAAACAAACTGAAAGAGGCTTCACCAATACCAAGCTTACTTAGCTTTATAAATCAAGACACAGGATGTAATTGAAAATGATAGAAGGAGGATCTTCAAAAATCTTCTCCTTCTAAAACTCAATGAGAACACTGGCAAGGGTTTAGTTAGAATCTACCTTTCAGAACTCTAGAACTTAACTAAATCATTGCAGCAATTCAGGGGGCTCTTATTTTTTAAAAATGGCTGAATTTTGGTAACAACAGCAAGCTTTGAGGTGTTTTTACTAGTCCTTATTTTCATTCCCTGTTCGCTCTCTACAGTAACCTTGAAAAACAACCACTTGTAAACATGGTGAAAATCAGCAGCCTGGCAGCCACTGGAAGAAGAGAGTAAGGTTGGGGCCGAGCTTCTTTATATAAGCACTGTCATTGTTTGAGCTGTCTGGTGGTTTCCCAGACACCACTTACAAAGTTGTCATTATTATATTTGACTCAAAGCTTATCTAAAGAGGACACACTTTTCCGGGGGGGTGGGTTTTCAAGAACAATCAGAGGCAACAGTTTAATATTGTGACTGCCTGAGGAGGTGAATAATGGTCTGGGAAAACAAAAGGCTAAAGAAAAAGCTTACAATGAAAGCTAAAAAAAGATGTCCATGGGCTTCCCTGATGGCGCAGTGGTTGAGAGTCCCCCTGCCGATGCAGGGGACACGGGTTAGTGCCCCGGTCCGGGAAGATCCCACATGCCACGGAGTGGCTGGGCCCGTGAGCCATGGCTGCTGAGCCTGCGCGTCCGGAGCCTGTGCTCCACAACGGGAGAGGCCACAACAGTGAGAGGCCCACGTATTGCAAAAAAAAAAAAAAAAAAAAAAAAAAGAAAGACATTATCAGATGCATTTAAGTGAAAAATATGATATTTTGTGAATAGAAAAAACATGAAAATAATGATGATGATAATGATAGTATTTGCTGAGTACTGACTATTTATCAAACACTTCTGCAAATACTTAACATGTACTAAATCATGAACTTCTATCTCCCTCTACCCTTACACAGTAAGATAAGCATTTTACAGAGGAGAAAACTGAGGCACAGTAAAATTAAATAACTTCTCTAAGGACACATAACTAAAAACTGTGGCTGAGATACTAACTCAAGCAGTCAGGCTCTGAATGCCAAGATCTGAATCACCATCCCAATAACTCTCTAGCTACACTAAGGATGCAGAAGATGATTCAATTTGTATCACAGAGTGAACCAACAAATACAATACATGTCACTTATGTCCAGGGAACAATTTGTCATAAAAGCAAAATGGCCATTCTGCATTGGTTACACATCTGTAAGGGAAAGCTTTCTATCTCCAGTCCAAACAGAAACTTCTTTTACTCACTAATAATGAAGGCCCTGAAGTCAACCAGTGAGATATATTTTATAAAGACAGAAGAGGCAATTTTTAGTTCCAATATATCATGCATCATATGATTTACTCTGAACTTTACAATATTTATTTCGTCTCTGGTTAACAGGAAAATTTCATCTTGTCAACTGGTTGTCTAGGAGCAGTATTTGATTGCTAGCTGAACTTCTGCCAAATGCTTTCCTTCACCAAAAAAGAAAAAAAAATGTATGTTTGAAGCAACTGTTTTATAGTTCAGTCAGCTGAGATTGTAGAGAATTCTTCTGAGCTAGGTTTTAAAAAGTGTTTGATTTAGTAATAAGGACTTTCCCCTCTCTTGACCACAAAAGCACTCTGTGACTAGACACATGCATTTATAGGATTCAATATTGAACTAAAATTTGTTTTACTTTGTGGAGGTGTTTGAGATTTTGTTTTTCTTCAAGTCTGCAAATTAGCTCATTTATGTAATGTTGAGTATGCTTTATGATATTTTGTGGAGATGTAACTGAATGAAATCCTAAGTAGAAAATCAGTTTATGTCATAAGATAGGTGAAACAGTACTCCAGTTATCTAGAACTATGTATAAACCTGTCATACAAATTGGTGAATTAAACAATACTGTATTGCTATGTTTGAAGATTTTGTGTGTCTGAATTTCAACTGAGTGATTGTTCAGTTCCCTCTGGGGTAAACTAGGATTCTAGGTAATGTCCAGCTGGCAGCATCTCTGGTCAGGAACGTCCAAGATGATATGATTCATAAGCTCAGGACCTTTGCAGGATGACCAGAAGGGTGGGTTCAGCTGGACCTTTCTAACCAGAGCATCCCCTGTCATCTCTCCTTTAGGGTTATCAGACATTTTAACTGTGTACTTAAGACTCCAAGATTCCAAGGCAGAAATTGCTAGTCCTCTTAAATGCTAGCTCCAGGACAGGCAGAGAGTCCTACTGCCACACTCTACTGGTCAGAGCAGTCAGTGGCCAGTTTACATTCAAAGGAGGGGAAACAAACTCCACTGCTTAAAGGAAAAAAATACCAAAGAACTTGTAGTACTATCAATACCCCACAAACAATGCTCTTTCTATAATTTTTAAAATACTTGCAGAATGTCAGATAGTATACAGCACCTAAATTAATTTATTGTTATTTCTTTACATGGTACTCTAACATAGACTTAGGAATACTTTTATCTATACACATTTAAATACACTTCATTTGCCTTCAGATTCAGCTTTGAGTACAGCCTGTAAAAGGAAGATTTTTATAATCAAGTTTTCACAATGAAATAATGTCTCAAAAATAAATTAAATTTTCATCAGTATCAGTGACTCACAAAGCTCAAACCATAAGCTAACACTATCATTGAATTCCCATTTTCAACACCAAGACTGAAATATCAATCAGTCTTTTGTAATGATTATTAAATCACATATACACTCAGTTGAGCCAAACTATTTCTCATTTCTCTTGGAATGTAAAATTCATATTATTAATTCTTCTTGACAGGTAGGTAGTAAAAGCCACTATAATCACTATATGTGTTGTTAGAAATATTTGCGTAATTAATTCACCTGGTAAATTATATTTTATGCTTAGGAAGCTGTTATATCAACAGAACATATAATTAACCCTCTTGTAATTTTTTTTTAATTTCAGCTTTAGTGAGGTATAATTGACATATAAAATTGAAAGATATTTAAAGAGTACATTGTGTTGATTTGATATATATATTTATAGTGAAAGGATCGCCCCCATAATCCAGTTAATTGACACATTCATCACCTGCTAGAATGACAGAAGTACACATTCTTTGTCTTATTCTCACCGAAGTGTACTGTTTTATTTTATTTTAACCATTTTAATTAAAGTATAGTATAGACTTATACAAATATTACTAGACCACAAATTTATATTTACTCAAAAATAAAAAAATAATTCTAAAAACATTTTTGAAATTATTTTTCTCCTCTAGGTAGTCGACTAATAGTCACACATTAAAAACTTAAAAGGTCTGTTTCTTGCAATGTTTTCACTTCTGTGGGTCCAATTATTCACCTGTGGATCAGTGCTAATGTCACACCAAGTAAACAATGTTGACTGCTTGATTCATTTCCCATGATACTCAAAGCAAAATGCTGCATTTGGGTTGGAAGCTCATAAATCTTTGAGGTTGAGTGCAGTGAGATTCTAAGTGCACTCTGTTCTGATAACATTAAAGATGAGATTTGAAGCTCTCCCACTACAGCACTATAGTTTACCTGTAGTTGATACTATTGTAAATGACAGCCTCGTAGTAATCTAATAAATAATTTAAGTTTTCTCCCCTGGACTGAAACATCAACTAGGGAAGGCATTTCTAAAGTAATACATTTGGTGTTTGGATAAAAGAGTTTTGGCATTTCAGAGCAGTGATTCATCCAAATTGAAATGTTCTATTTGCAAACTCCCCCACATTCATTAATGATTTAAAATCATCTACTGTCTTTCAGCAGTTTTTCCATTATTTATTTCCACCAAAGTAGGGCTAATTCACTTCATTTTTTTTCCATTCCAGGTTGTAATTGAACAAATATATTTTATGACATGTTACAACATATCATTACTTTGGCACTCTGTAAATTTCTCACCTGGGAGGAGTGTTGAAATTGTGGCTATACAGTTAACCATTCACTATTTTTGTTCAATATTTGTAATTTATCCACTAACATCCATTCATTTATTATTTATACCTAACTACTTCTAAACTTAGTTTCAAGTGAATTATTAATCCAGAATTACAAATTGTAAAGATCTAATGGAATAAGTAAAATATTAAGTAAAAACACACATGTAAAATTACAACTTTTCTTTAAAAAATAATGAAAAAAAGAATATTTTTAAAAAATATTTAGTTTACTTTTCTGATAGAATAGTAGAAACCTTGAGGTAATTACATGCCATGTATTTATGTTTAAAAAATTAATGTAATGAAGGTTTTCCTAAGATCATATATATTTATATATATTTATATGATCATAAGACTATCAGAAATTTATTTGCATTTATTCAGTTATTGCAATCTGCACCACATGTTTTTCAGGTTATGTCGACTCTCTTTTTATCTAAGACTAAAAATAGCAAGTTGCCATGATAATGGAAAATTTATGAACAAGTAAGCACTTTTGGGACAATGGGAGCATCATTTAATCTATTGTGACTTCTATGTGAAAGTGACTCATGTGATGGGAAAGATAAAACTTAATAGGTTTTTGCCCATTTGCAAATATATACCGAAGAATGTGTTTATGTTTTAGAAAATTATAATACTAAATTTTCTCAGAAAAAATATTTTGTTTGTTTTCTACCCAATGGATCAGGTGTTATGTATAAACACATAATACTTAAATTTTAAAATGAATTCATTTCAATTAAAAGCTGGGATTTTTTTAGAAAACATCAACAAAATTTAAAAGCTTTCAAAATTGAAAACTTTCAATGGAAAAAGAGGGAAGATTGAATTACAAATGTCAGCAGTTAGAGAGAAAATTACAACCTACTTTACAGAGATTAAAAAAAGATTACAGAGAGATACTATAAACAACTGTCTACCACAAATTAGACAATTCTTAGAAAACACAAACTACCACAAGTACTTCCAGAAGAAATAGAGCAATTATGAATACAATAAACACATAGACAACATCAAACTTAATAGAGTAAGACTGAATACTTTCCTCCTACCATCTGGAATAAGACAGAATTCCCTCTTGCCACTCCTATAAACATTGTACTGGAAGTTTAAGTTAGGATAATTAAAGCAAAATGTAATAAAAAACATCCAGATAAATCCATTTTGCTAGATATGGGGTAAAGAGGAGTTTAGTTCAGGGTGTTTAGCTGAAGACAGCAAAATCCACTCTAAGTTAAGCATGAGGAAAATTATTAAAGAAAATATATCAAACTACTGGAAGACCTACTGAAATAGGTTGTAAACTGAACTTCCAGGCATAGTTCATATTAGAGCCCGAAATAGCTGCCCCAATAAAAAGCTGCAGCCTCCAGTGATCCTAGAAATACATAGCCTCTGCAGCTATATACAAGCAAAATGAATTTTTTTTGGAAACAAATTTTCCTCCAAGAGTTTCCAAGGACATTTTTGTCATTTTGAAAGCATGTAATATTACATATTACAAACATGTGCTCCAGAAAGAAAATAAGGGTATATAAAGAGGAAAAACGATGCAACAATCAAGGGTTAGTGTGGCAGGTAGACACACAGGAGGTCCTGTGTGACCTCAGTCTCACGTTTCTTATGCAATTGTGTGACCTCCTCAAATTGAGTGTGAGTGAGGTATGTGGCTTGCTTCTAAACAACAGAAGATATTGATTTCCATGTAATTTTCATGTTGACTTGTTCAACATGAAAAAAAAATCCTAAGACTTTCTTTGATTTTTACAATTTTGTGACTTTTAAAATTACTGGTAAGTTTTGTTCTATCTAATGTTTATCATAATTAGATACAGATGATACTTTTTTTTTTTTGGTCAAGAATACCATTGCATACTTTCAAGTGGTATAAAATTTTGAGTTGTCACGTTAGTGATGAACTATTTTTTTTTTTAAATTTTATTGGAGTATAGTTGCTTTACAACTTTGTGTTAGTTTCTCCTGTGAGGAAAAGTGAATCAGCTATACGTATACATATGTCCCTTCCTTTTTGGATTTCCTTCCCAATTAGGTCACCACAGAGCACTGAGTAGAGTCCCCTGTGCTATACAGTAGGTTCTCATTAGTTATCTGTTTTATACATAGTAGTGTATGTTTGTCAGTCCCAATCTCCCAATTCATCCCACCCCCCGTTTCCCTCCTTGGTGTTCATACGTTTGTTCTCTACATCTGTGTCTCTCTTTATGCTTTGAAAATAAGTTCATCTGTACCATTTTTCTAGATTCCATATATATGCATTAATATACAGTATTTGTTTTTCTCTTTCTGACTTACTTCACTCTGTATGACAGTCTTTAGGTCCATCCACGTCTCTGCAAATGGCACAATTTCGAGCTAATTTTGATCACATGATTTGTTGAAGTCAACCAAGTTTCTCCACTGGAAAGTAACTGGTTACCCCTTTGAGATTAGCAAGTGCATTTTGCAGGGAGCTATTCTGATATTATGCAATTTTTCATGGAAATTTTTCCCACAGTGTATGCATTTGTTTATATTTTATGCCAAAATTAATCATAGTTGCCATATGGCAGTTTTCTAATTCCAACATTTGACTTACATCTATGATTTGTCCTTTTACTGTAAGAAAGAGCCCCCTTTTCTCCCTATTCATGTATTTATTTATTGTATCATTATGAGTACATATAACCACTCTGAAGGAGCCTTGATTATTTTTAGTGGTGAATGTAATTACAGCCCAAGTTTTCAGTGCTAGTTATGTTCCCAGCTCTCACTTTTTCAAAGCACATAGCTAAAGCGTGCACACATACACACACACACATTACAGTTGTTTTTTTCTATCTATCTGTTGAAAACCATGAGTTCAACACTAGTACCTCTAATTCCAATTCTAATTCAATACCAGAATCTATAACCTAACTTCCTCCCATTCATTTCGGTATCCCCTGACTGTGGGGTACTGTAGTGGGATTCTCTAAAATATTTTTTTTTCCTAAAAACTCTACTAATTTCCATAAGTTTGAGCTTTTTACACTTCTGATGTGGGTTAATCACCTAAACAAAACTTACTTAATTTGAAATTTCTTTGTGATAATCTCTTTGCTCACTTTTGATATCTAATATCATTCAACCTAATATTTCAGCCAAAACTTACATATTGATTCCCTGTTACATATATACTTTGGTACTGAAATAGTTAAAAATCATATTGACCCTATACATTATTCTTTAAAAATAAAACATGGAGGTAGGACATTTGAATATTTTTTAATGTAATAGTTCCATAGTTTCTTACATTTTAAGAATTTAGTGTTAGATTGTAACTCTATAAATAGTCTTAACTGCTTTAGTGGAACTTCTTCAGAATTTCACAAAATGAAATTTGCAATGTGCTTGAGATGAAGAAAAATTAAAGATTACTGTATATTAGAGAAGCTATATAAATGAAATCCCAAATTCCAGAAGTTTTACATAGACATGTTATTTTTTAGCTCATATGATTCTTCCATGCATGTATTCTTGGTTAGTGAGTCTTTTTTCCACATGGTGATTCAGGCTCCCAGGCTCCGTCTATTTTTTTTTTTTTAACATCTTTATTGGAGTAAAATTGCTTTACAATGTTGTGTTAGTTTCTGCTGTATAGCAAAGTGAATCATCTATATTTATACATATATCCCCATATGCCCTTCCTCTTGCGTCTCCCTCCCACCGTTCCTATCCCGCCCCTCTAGGTGGTCACAAAGCACCGAGCTGATCTCCCTGTGCTATGCAGCTGTTTCCCACTAGATATCTATTTTACATTTGGTAGTCACTGGGTCCAGAGCGCCCAGCTAATTGTAACTGAAAGTGATGGTGCAGATGCCCTTCTTCAATAAACTCTCGTCTAAGAGTGTCATACAGTTCCATTCAGAGTGGAAAGAAACAAGTCACTTGGCTGTACCTAGGTTTAATGAGGCCTAAGAAATATAGGCCTTCGTGGGCAGCTGATTCCCATCAACAACTACACACTATGGAAGGAAAATCATAAATTTTTGTTGGATAACCAGCTACATCTGCAACCTGTCGATTATCAATTCCATTTTATATAGCTGAGAACTGTGACTCAAAGGTTAATTTTTTTTCCAATATTACACAGCTAGTATATGGTAGAGTTATGATTGAAAATTTCATCTCTCTTTTCACTCCACCATCCTCAAAATGCTTGTGTTTTATTTCATTTGCCCTTTATTATGAGGTCACATAAATATAAACATGTACTAAGAAAAATATTGGCAATATTTATAAACTACTGTTCATAAAGTTTTTAAATGCTCTTTTTCATATACCAAATTCTTCAAAGAACAGAATATGAAGCAGAGGGCTTTTGTACTTGTACATTACTCAGGAATGCAGAGAGAAGAGGATTATGTCACCTTACATAAGGATGGGGCCTGGCTGCTGGGAGAACCACCCATGTGATTAGAGGGTTGGATCTTTCAGTCCCATTCCCCTGACCTCCTGGGAGAGGAGAGGGACTGGAGGTTTAATCAATCATGCCTGTGTAAAGAAACTTCCATAAAAATCCAAAGGGACAAGTTTGGAGAGCCTCCTAGTTGATGAATAAGTGGAGATTTGGGAGAGCAGTGAGTTAGAAGAGGATTTGGAGGCTCCTTGCCTTCTCCTCATACCCTGCCTTAAGCTTCTCTTCCATCTGGCTGTTCCTGAATTATATCCTTTTATAATAAACTGGTGATCTAGTAAGTAAAAGTTTCTCTCAGTTCTCTGAGCCACCCTAGCAAAATGGACACAGGATGGGTCTTTAGAACCTGCAGTCTGTAACTGGTTGGTCAGAAGCACAGGAAATCATCTGGATCAGAATTGGCATCTGATGTGCGTGTGTGAGGGGCCATTCTTTGTGGGACTGAGCCCTTAACCTGTGGGATCTGACACTGTCTGGATAGTTAGTGTCAGAACTGAGTTTAATCATAGGACACTCGGATGGTGTCAGAGAATTGCTTGGTGGTATGGAGATTTCTGACTCCTCTCCCTTCATTGGAATTGGAATTGGAAGTTGAATAATTTCAATGAAAAATACATAGTATTTTTCAAATCTAGTTCCTATATAATTAATCCCTTTAAATATACTGTTTTTAAGCTGGTGAACTAAACTCAACCCTAGGCTCATTTAAGCTCAAGTAAGTCTTATTTCTAGGATAAGAATATTTTATTCAAGGATCCACAAAAAATATTTGAAATTCCCATATATTTTCAAATATATATATAACACATAACATATATAATAACATAAAGTTTATGTACTATACAAAGTTGTACTGTTTATTCTATTTAAAATAGCCTATTATGGTATAAGATACAGAGTTTAAAATAAAATTGCTGTCACTGAGTTATTTGTTCCCTAGCAGATGTCAATAAAAAGCTTTCTATTACATGTTAAAACAAGCCTTGGTGTAGGTCGAATTTAGAATAAAGTAGAGAGGACCTATTATAATTCATAATGGACAATGACAGCAACCCTTCTTATGTTCAATGTCAAACTCTCCCTGAATAAAAATTTTGAGGAGTTACTGGAGAAGCAGTTATGCCTCATTTACAGGATCTATTTTCTTCTCTTTAATTTCAAGTAGAGTGAAATATTGTTAGAGCCTACAGACAAGTTCAAGTGGAAATTTTACCTTTGTTAGAGTTCTTTGTGTAGCTGAGATGTCTACAGGCTCAATCTCTTCAGTTCATCAGTGGCCAGGTGTATGTAAACAATTAACCTCCAGATACAAAAACCAAGATGACAACTGCATGAGAACCAAAAAATAGTCCTCTGGCTGGTGTCTCTACATAATATTTCATGATATCCTTTCTTTACTTTACTGAGTCCCCATGTGTCCCAATGCACAACCCACAAAGCTTCCTGAGAAGCCTCACTGCCCATGTGCTAATGCACTAAGAACCCCGAAATTTGGGTGAACAAACTGTTAAAAACTCAAAGTTGCCATGATAAGTATGATTCTGTGTAGAATGAATAAAAGAGCCTTTCAACAATTTGTTATGTGCCTTTTTAACTGGTGTAGCTGGCATTGTTGGGGCTGCATCCCCCTCAAACTCAAGTCTATGTACCACAAAGCCTCTTACTGCAGACACGTGTGGCTATCTGATGGCTTTATTTCTGGGCATGTGCATGGGCACCACCCGCTCCAGGCAAGCTTGGAGGATCATAGAATTAATGACCTGAGTCATGTAGGAGCCATCAATCCATGGCAGAGAGAGAGTTGGCGCCCTTGCCCCCAAGAGGGTAACTCTGAGGTGTGTGCTACATCTCTCTGAGCTTGGTAGCATGAAAAGCCTCATTCACCAACAGCAATAAGATGTTTATAAGGCACATTTTATTGGTTTTCTTCCTATCTTATCTAATTTTCCACTCTCATCTATTGCTTCCCGATTCTTCTTAAATAAATTATTTGTACACCAATTATTATCTTAGCATCTACTTCTGAAGGAAACCAAACTAAGAATCAAGGCCGTCCCATAAATCCTTCTTAAACGGTTCCACTGTTTTCCACTTACACTATTTGTCCTCAGGATAATCAAAACCTTACCTGTAAGTTACATATTGTGTTTCATTTATATGTACCTTTCCTCATTATGTCCAAAATATGCCTTTTCCTCTGGCATTTAAAACAGATTGTTTAATTCTTGTGTTCAGCATCAGAGGGCCTAATTGAATTTAGCTGCAGAGATATATTATAAAAAAGAGGTATCTTTAAAATTTGGGATCCATTTAGTGTGGTGAAATGTTCACACTTTCAGAATATGTATGAAATAAGGCCCACTGAGGGAACAAAATGTTAGAGCACACTTCTCATATCCAGTTCATATAATCCTTGAGAGACTGTGACAGGTTGAACCCCTTACTTTATCTCCCTCCCCTTCCCTGTTTTAGTCGTTTCAGTGGAACAAAGAATTGACTATCTGATTTGATCAAGAAGCTAAAATCGGAGGATGTTTTCTTAATAGTTTCTTTAACAAACAGTAGGGGGAGCTTTTAGTTTGTACAGAGCAGAACAGTATTTGTAATTTATTATTTGGTAGAGAAAATCAGAGAAATGAAACATTATGGTTCTTTCAAAATATGTTTTAGAAGAATTAAGTTGTCTCTGATTCCATTTTCATGGATGATGTGGTATCTTTAACTTGTTACACAGTTAAACAACACACTAGAAAAAGAAATATTGCTTCTTGCTGACTTTACTGAAGTAATCTGGTCTCTACTGGGTTACTAAATGTGGTTTATCTTGGAACAGTATGAGGCTATTCTAGGGCTCTTGGAATTATGTTACAGTTGTCAGCTTCTCATTTCCTAAGGAAATGGATCTTTGGCAAACAGTAGTGAAGAAAGTATACAACAACCAAACATATAGTTCCAAAAATAAATATATAGAAAGAAAGTGTGAATTATCCTGATCTTCAAAGCATGAGGACTATAGTAATATGCATACATGTTTTTGTGTACATCCTGAATGCAAAACATTCTGAATAGTCTATTAACCATAAGTGAAAAGACTTAAATTCTATATCAAATTTACCTCATTTCTAAGATACTTCAATGTAGAATGAGAATATATATTGCTTTTCCTTTCCAGTTAAATAATTTATTATTTCATTAACCATCTAGATTTGAAGTTTTGTATGAACACAGGTCCCTGAAATCACACTCAATGACCTGATAATATAAAAATGCAGGCTGAAGAGGGGAAAAAAATGTCTACAGGGGAATTGTTTTCTTACCAGAAGCCACATTCTCTCCTTGACTATTTTTGTGATATGAATTGCATGATCTTTGTGTAGAGTCCCTCTGACACAACATTCCTCTCTGTCATTATTTATTGAGCAGAGTGGCATAATGAAAGTAGTACTGCTTTGTAATAACAAAACCTAGGCTCACAAGGGAAGGATATTAACATTTATTGAATATATACTGTGTCTCAGACTTTTTATTAGGTATGTTGCATTTATTATCCAGTTTAATTTGACCCTCAGAACAACATTATGATGTATCATAAATTGTGGATACAAGTATACTTTAGAAATAGAATCTCTGGGTTAGAATAAAAACTCTATCACTTCTAGGCTGTGTAATCTTGGGAAAATCACTTAACTTCTCTGTGCTTCGGTTGTAAAACTACAGAGAGGAAAAAATGAAGACGATAATGGTAGTAACTACATTATAGAGTTATTATGGGTATTAAATATGTTCTTATAACTAAAGTGCTTATTTTACTACCGAGAAAATATTGAGAGCTAAATAGGTTTGGAGGTTTAGTCCACACCTTTAAAATAAAAAAGACTATTAGAAAGTTAATGGCAACTGTGTAGGATATTTTTCTAGTGGACAAATCATGCATTAGTAAAGATTTACATCTGGATTTGTTTAAACAGCTATCCTGGCTCTTACACTGTAAAATCATGAGGCACTAAACTACCCACCATAAAAAGAGGAAAAAGGAGAATTAGAGCTCAGTACCAGTGACACGGAAGACATTCAATGCATATCTGCATGGAAGATGAATGAATGTGTAAATTAATAATGTGTCTGACTTCTGAGTCTTTCCATTATATCAGCTTGCTTCTAGCTCAGCCAGTATGCATATCAATTGAAGGAAAGCCTTTGATGTCCTTCGACAAGTCAGATGAGTATTATCATCTGTCTGTCAACCACAACCCCATTACAGTTCTCACATGATAAATGAGGTGGATTATGAAAGAACTACCTTAAAAACCTTAGATTACCATTTAGGGCATGCTGTTATCTGGCAGGTGATAGAGTACATATTAAAAAACAAACGTGGATTTGAATCTTGCTAGGTTTGTGACTTTATAATTACTTAATCTTTCTGAACTTTAGCTATCTCAAGGGTAAATGAGTGTAATAGTTCCCAACTTATAATGAGAATTATCTCATTAGTGCTTATCAACACAGAAAGTATTTGGTATCAGCCAGTTATTACTATCATGGTATGATTGTTGTAGTCATTATTCTTTTAGCAAGACACATTTATAGGCAGCATTCTTTTCAGATAAATAGCAAATACCAGACATACATGCTACTATGCCCCATTCTATGACCATGACAGGTGTTGCTCATTTGCTATGATCTTTCTCTTCCTGCTGCACGAGGCAACTGCTACTGACTGAAATGGTAAATGGGATGTAAGTTATTTGCTATATTTTTCTCTAAAGATTATTTTCATAAACTGCACTGTATATGGACAATGAAGATAATAACTCAAAGGCAGTTTTTATGCAAAGAGTAATGGCAGCAAGATGGTGGAATAGTAAGTCTTAGACTTATTTTTCTCACAGAAGCAGTGATTTAACAATAAACAGACCAAAATAGCTTTAGGAGAAATTCAGATCCTTGTCAAGAGGTTGTAGTACCCCAGCTGAGCACGAAACTGACCATGAATAGTCACATTTAAAGAGGTAAGGATAATAGTTTTACTTTACCTACATTAGTTCAGTCCCTACTCCAAACTGGCTCAACTCAGTGCTAAGAGAAATCACCACTGACTGTGACTTTTCCCGTAAGGGGAAAGCTATGGAGAGTGACTCCAGTCTCCTAGGGCTGCCTAAAAAAACGATTTTTGTTTAGCCTCACCTACAGTGCTGACAGAACACGCATAGTTTGGATGCCTGGTCAGCTAAGAATAAAGGAAAGCAGAGGGCAGTTTGCTGCAGCTGGCACAGCTGTGTGAGATTGGGAGAAGGCACAGACCCTGAGGCTGATCTCGCTCTCAAATTGGAGGAAAAGGAATAGAGCTTCCTCCAATATCCAAGCCTGTGGTAAAACAGTCAGAAACCAGAGAGTGCAAGTGATTACAGGCTCCTGGAAAAAAAAAAAAAAAAGTCTGATTAGTAATAAAAATGCACAAGTCCATAGAAAAGTTTTGAGAAGCCCCCAGAAACTCCAGCTGGGCTGATTGGTGAAGGTCATTCCCTCAGGAAGCCATTCTGTAAAGACTAGGAGAGTTGTGTCTTCAAATACACAGCTACTGATGTAAATCTACAAGGAATAAAAAGAGTCAGGGCAACAACATGACTCATTAAAATACTCAAAATAAGTCTACAGTGATCAACCCTAAAAAAATGGAGATCTATAGATTATATTTTAAAAATTCAAGAGATCACAGATAGACAACTAAAAATCGTGAAAATAATACAAGAACAGAATGAGAAGATCAACAGAAGAAATAGATACTATTAAAAAAAAGACCTAAACAGAAATTCTAGATCTGAAGAATACAATAACTGAACTGAAAAATTCACTACAGGAGTTCAACACCAGACATAATCAAGCAGAAGAAAGAATGAGAGAATACAAAGACAGGTCATTTGTTATCCACTCAGCAAAGGAAAAAAAAAAAAAGATGAAAAAGAATGAAGACATCCTAAGGGTTTTATGGGACTAAGAACATCTTAAATAAAGAGCAACAATAAAACTCTCTGGTAAAGGCAAATATATAGACAAATACAGACTATCATAATCCTGTAATGGTGGTTTTAATTGTACTATAAATGTTAAAACACAAAAATTAAAAATAATTAAATTAAAAATAATTACAATGACAAAAATGTTAATCAATATACAGTATAAAAATATATAAATTTCGGGGGCCTCCCTGGTGGCGCAGTGGTTGAGAGTCCGCCTGCCGATGCAGGGGATACGGGTTCGTGCCCCGGTCTGGGAGGATCCCATATGCCGCGGAGCGGCTGGGCCCGTGAGCCATGGCCGCTGGGCCTGCGCGTCCGGAGCCTGTGCTCCGCAACGGGAGAGGCCACAACAGTGAGAGGCCCGCATACCGCAAAAAGAAAAAAAAAAAAATATATATATATATATATATAAATTTCGTATTAATAGTATAAAACGTGTGTAAGGAAGAGAAATAAAAAGGTTGAATTTTGTATTTGATTGAAGTTAAGTTGTAGTCAGCTTAAAATAGGCTTTATAACTCTAAGAGGTTTTATGTAAGTCTCATGGTAAACACAGAGTTGTTAAAACTAATAAATTCAGCAAAGTTACAGGGTGCTAAAAATTGAAATACAAAAGTCAGTCATGTCTCTATAGACTAACAACAAACTATCCAACAAGGAAATAACAAAACAGTCCCATTTACAACAGCATAAAATAAATATAATACTTTGAATAAAGTGAGTATAATATAAAATAAAATAATATACTATAATATAAAATGAATATAATATAATACTTTGAAATAAACAACCTAGGAATTGAAAGATGTACAATGAAAACTACAAGAAATTAAAGGAGACATAAATAGCTGGAAAGACACTCCAATACTAAAATTAATATGGAACCACAGAGGGCCCTGAATGGCAAAAACAACTTTGAGAAAGAAGAACAAAGATGGAACTTCCTGGCATTACCTGATTTTCAAAAATATTACAAATCTACAGCAATCAAAACAGTATGGCACCAGCATAGATCCAGACTTAGACCAGTGGAGCAAAATAGAAAGCCAACAAATAAACCCACACTTAAATGTCAAATGATAGGCAACAAGTATGTCAAGTGTGAACAGTGAGGAAACAATAGTCTCTTCAGCAAATGGTTATGGGAAAACTGGATAGGCATAAGCAAAAAAAAAAAAAAAAAAATAGAATTGGTCCTTTACCTTACACTATACACAAAATCAAGTCAAAATGGATTAAAGACTTATGTGTAAGATGTAAAACTCTAACACTTCTAGAAGAAAACATAGGTGAAAATCTTGATAATATTTGTCTTGGCAATAATTTCTTGGATATGACAACATAAGCATGGATAGCAAAAGAAAAAAAATAGACAAATGTGAGTACATTAAACTAAAAATTTCTTCATAACAAAGGAAATAACCAACAAAATGAAAAGGCAACCTATAATATGGGAAAAACATTTTCAAACCATATATCTGACAAAGGGTTAATATATGAAATACTCAAGGAATTCCTACAACTCAATAGTAAAAAATAAAAAAAAGTAAAATAAAATAACTTAATTACAAAGTGGGCAAAAAATTTGAAAAGACATTTCTCTAAGAAGCTTACACATAGCCAATAGGTGTATAAAAATATTTCAACATCACAAATCATTAGAAAATTGAAAATAAAAACCACAATGAAGAATTACCTCACACCTACTAGAGTAGCTATTTATTACTATTATTATTTTTATTTATTTATTTCTATTTTATTTATTTATTTTTTTGCGGTACGCAGGCTTCTCACTGTTGTGGCCTCTCCCGTTGTGGAGTGCAGGCTCAGCGGCCATGTCTCACGGACACAGCCACTCTGTGGCATGTGGGATCTTCCCAGACCAGGGCACGAACCCGTGTCCCCTGCATTGGCAGGTGGACTCTCAACCACTGCACCACCAAGGAAGTCCCCTACTATTATTATTTTTAAAAGTGTTAAGTGTTGGTAAGGATGTGGAGATATTGGAACCCTTGTACAGTGTTGTTGAGAATATAAAACGGGTGTAACTGTCATGGAAAACAGTATGGAAGTTCCTTAAAGAATTGAAAATTAAAATAACATTTGACCCAGCAATATCATTTCTGGGTATATACCCAAAACCTCTGAATCATAATCTCAAAGATGTGTCAATATCCTGAACTGATGTTCAGAAAGGTAAGTAACACATGCAAGGTCACACAATTAAATATTGGAACAAGTGATTTGAGCCTTATAACCAGTAAATCACAAAATGAGTCTTCCTATAACCTGAGAATTCCCAGGAGATGAAGAAAGCCATGTTTACTCACTAAGACTTGAAAACTCAGCTCAAATCTGATTTCCTTGTCTGTAGCCTTGTCTACGCAGTTCAGTTTTTCACTCTGCTTTCAACATTTCTCATTTTAATAATCATTTAATTACTATTTTGATAACTATTATGGATCACCTTAAGTCACAATCTAGTGAAGAGATAAGATTCACATTCTAATAATTATAATACAGGGAAATGCCATAAATTCATTCAGCTAAGATAAAAAATTCTAAAAGAATTCAGAAGCAGGAAAGGTCATTTCAACTTGTCTGATCAGAAATAGCTTTATATGTGAAATGATATTGAAGCTGAGCTCAGATGTTGTCTAAGGCAGGAAAGAAAGAAGGATTATGAAACAATGGAGTGTATTTAGTTTTACTAGAATACTTAGATTCATATGGGAAGACTGGGGAGTTGTGGGAAATAAAAGTATATAAACAGGTTAAGGATAGACTGGACACAGTTTTGAATTCCAGGCTTTGATTTTAGATGTTGTAGTTGTAGTTGATATTGTGCTGAGCAGTTCAGACTCACCAATATGAAAGAGAATTAAGTTTCCATCTGCTGGAGGTGCTGGTGGCAGACAGCACTCATCTATCAAGCTCTTTCCCAGGGGCAGTCCAGTGACTGGTGGATTTGGCTGTAAAGATTTGGACACTTTACCACAGTTCAGGATAAAGCTGATGAGTTAACTCAGCTGCTGTGAATGCATCACAACATAACTTACTCTGCCCGTCTTTCTGACTTCCCTTCTCCTGCAGGTATTTATTTGGGAGCACTCCCTAATAAACCTAATGCATGCTAATCCACATCTCAGAATCAGCTTTCTTGGGGACCTGATTTTCAACAGTTGCAGTCAATTGAAACCCAGAGGATTATAGAATGTTTGATGCCCAAAAAATACATTAGAGAGTTTAGTATAATACAATTGTTCATCTTCCAAGATAGCTAATTGAGTTCAAAATTTTGATCTGCTCTTTTCCAAAGCACCAATAAAACTATATTAAGTAAAGAATCTTATAAGAGCAAAAAAGAATGAGAGAAAACCTTCAGTGAAAAAACAGACATTTGTACCAACTGCTGCAAACCACAAAGTATATGAGAACCAGTACTGATGAAAAGAAAAGCAATAAAGAGAGGTATTAAAAATAAAACAGGGGCTTCCCTGGTGGCGCAGTGGTTGAGAGTCCGCCTGCCGATGCAGGGGACACGGGTTCGTGCCCCGGTCCGGGAAGATCCCACATGCCGCAGAGCGGCTAGGCCCGTGAGCCATGGCCGCTGAGCCTGCGCGTCCGGAGCCTGCGTTCCGCAAGGAGAGAGGCCACAACAGTGAGAGGCCCACGTAACGCAAAAAATTAAAAAAAAAATAAATAAATAAAATAAAATAAAATAAAATAAAATAAAACAGAAAGGAACTACAGTAAGTGAGAAAGAAAATGGATGCTTAAAGAGGAGGCGTGAGTGAAATTCTTCCTCAAATTCAATGCATATTTTAAAAGTAAAATGATAAAAGGATTAGAATAATAATTTCATTGATTGAGAGGAGGAAGAGAGACAAAGTTGAATATCTGTGAACTAAATCACCATCCTTCTTAGAGGAGCATTAAGAGATAAGATGTTAAGTTGATAAATTAGAAAAGATTATTTAAGCAATTTAAGTAAAGTGTGTAATTTCCACATAAGGAGGTATGTCCGAATAAATACAGATAAGTTTGAGAAGTTGAACTGGGAATAGGATATGGAAAAAAATAGTAATTTCTCTTTTCTTGTAAGCATCTCTGTAATATTTTAATTTTTACATGCATATTCTTTATTTTTAATATATACATAAAAATACACATTTATTCATAGACACACATGCACACATCAAAATACACTTAATGTAAACATTTTCCTATGATATTGCATAATTTTGAAATGTGGTGATGAACATCTACAAGCATATACTTTGCTATATAGACTCCTAACAGTGGAATTATATAACCTAAAGGAAAAATACATGTATGAATATGTATAAAGAGCTCTTAGAGCTTTTTTATGGAGATAATAGGCGAGGATATAGCTGTAGGTTATTGGTAGTGTTCCAGTACTCAGGCTGGGTGGTAGATTTATGTCTCCTTGAAAAGTAAACAAGAAAGCAAAGAAAAAAACTTTCATTGCTGGAATGGAGGTAGGGAAAGAGAAAGAGTTCTCTCAGTTTCCCTAGAACTTTCACTTCCATAGCCCTGAAAATAGTTTTAGTAAACATAACAAGCTTTACTTAAAAATCTTTAGTGTTCCCTTTTTCCTTGTCACAAGACATTGCTGCTAGAATTTTATTAACAATAAATTATTTAGCTTCTTCTACATGTTCTACATAATCTAGAATTAGGAAAGAAAACTAAAAACATTGAACTGGGGACTAAAATACTTCTAGACATTTGTGACAACTTCTCAGAATACTTTGCTAGCATATTGGCTCTCTCGTAGCTCTTCTTTTCTTTTCTTCTCTTTTCTTTTTTCTTTTCTGTTCCTTCTTTACTCTTTTTCCTTCTTATTTTCTGTCCTAAATCCCTTTTTTTCATCTCCTTCTTTTGTTCTGACTTCCTTTTTTACAGTTTTGCTTTTGCCTCTTTTCCTTGTGTATCAGTTCTACTTTCCGGTGCAAGTAACAGATATGTGGATCAAATGTGCTTATTCCCCCACATAACTGCAAATCTAGAGCCTTATATTATTATTTTATTATGTGTCTGCATTCCAATGATAATATTTAAAACAAGGGACTTATTATTCCAATAGCAGCAATTAATCCAATAAAGAGATGAGTGGGGAAAAGATGTAAATTGATGAAAAATTATAATATCACTGAAAGTTCAGCCAACTAATTACAATGGCAATGGGAATAAAGAGTATCATTATCAATTTTCAAGACTGAGTGACTGAGACAACAGGAGCAGGACAAGAAGAAATAGTGTTCAGTAAGAACAGCAAGTTTGAAGGATCAGGGTAAACATTTTTTGGTTTACATGTATGTAGAACAGATGCTAAAATATGATCAGCAGGGCTTCCCTGGTGGCGCAGTGGTTTAGAGCCCGCCTGCAGATGCAGGAGACATGGGTTCGTGTCCCGGTCTGGGAAGATCCCACATGCCGCAGAGTGGCTGGGCCAGTGAACCATGGCTGCTGAGCCTGTGCATCTGGAACCTGTGCTCCGCAACGGGAGCGGCCACAACAGTGAGGGGCCCGCGTATCGCCACACACACACACACACACACACACACACACACACAAATATATATATATATATATATATATATATATATATATATATATGATCAGCAGATCACTGGAAATGTATGATAAAAGTATGAGAAAGGGTTAAACTGTAGATTTTGTAATGTTACTTTAAAGAGTAAAGATCTTAAAATATTAATTATTGTACTTTCTTTACACCCTGTCCCTTCTCTTTTCATTTGAAGTGAATGAAGTAACTTAAAAATGCCTAGAGTTGTTGTAGCACAAGTGCAGAGGAAAAGGCACAACTACTACTATACAAAAAAATTGTGACCAGGCTCCTGATGTCCAGATAGTACAGAGAGGATGTAAATATCAAATTGATCCCACAGGAAACTTTAGAAGGCGTATGGAGAAGAATAGAAAGCAACATCAGTGGTCCATGTAAGAGTAAAAGATAGTCTTATGGGATGTAAATGGGGTAGAGAAGACAGTGGGCCATGGCCAAAATGGAAGCCCATTTCAAAACAGAAGGATATAACCTGGGGGATTTGGATGAGGTCATCAAAAGACAGGAGCAACTTATGTAGGCTGTCAAGTAGAGGAAAAGATAACACCTGAAAATGTTAACTCATCATGATGTCAGGCGATCAGCTTACTTCCCCTGAACAGAGACCAGTTGGGTGTTACCTTCCTACAGAAAAATTATTTCTAACAGTCATTGCCTATATAACACCAGAGACTCTTTCAACAGATGGATGCCCTCCCATGCTATGCACTTTTGAGTCTTCATCAAAACTACCTTGTGAGAGATAACTCTTTGCCACAGCCAAGGACTTTGTAAGCATCACCAAAGCACAGAGTCCTTGACTTCTAAAGGGACTGCCGTAGAATGAGCCTTGTAAGGTAGTGGGGCTGGGCATGGGAAAAACACACTCATTACACTACACAATTTAGTGGTTACTCTTATACTGAAATATCATCACTTGATTTTCAAATATCTATAAGTGATGTCTTTCCCAAATTTAGTAAAGTAAGTGATGTATTTCCCAAATTTAGTAAAGTCTTGGCAGAAAAGAATAATTTTTATGTAACAACCTCCTACACTCACATAGAATGAGATCTTTAACGGACACTCATCAATAGTAGTTGACTTAAAATTGTAGGTGGTAAAAATGGAGGATGCTGGTCGAAGAGTACAAATTTTCAGTTTTAAGATGAATAAGTTCGGGGGATCTAATGTACAGCATAGTGACTATAGTTAATAATTCTGTACTGTATACTTGAAATTTCTAGAGAGTAGATCTTAAATGTACACACCACACAGATAAAAAATACTATGTGAGGTGATGGATGTATTAACTAACTTAATTATTAATTATGGTAATTATTTCACAATATATATGTATATCAAATCATTGCATTGTACATGTTAAACTTAAACAATTATATCTCAATAAACCTGAAAGAAAACCTTGTGGATTAGAAATGTTCCATTATATTATTTGATAATTAAAAACAAATTAGATACAGTTATACCCTATTCTGAAAAATACTGATTTAAAAGGTAAGTATAAATACAAGAAAAAAATATTAGTATGAAAAGGACTCTTTTCTAACTGTCGCACTTACTTTTCTTAGTAGTTCTATCTATGAGAACAGGGAATTTTCTTCAAACATAAAAAATATCCAGAGAAGGTGAGAACATATAAACCAGCCTGAGTCAGTCTCTGAAATATTTCAAAACCTATGCTCATCTCTTTTTATCTTTCTTCTTTTCCTTTAGGTATTTATTTCCTTGCTACATCATTTCTTAGTCTTCCTTTGACTGATATTTAAAAGCCTGGGTAAAGATGAATGCATTTCAAACTTAAATATCTTTAAAACAATCTTTCCTAACAAAATGTGATTAAGGTTTCTTTAACCTCTGACTTCCTAATGCTGCTGGGACATTTATTTTCTCATTTTGTGTCCATCTGACAAAAGGTCTGTGAAATCATTTGGTAATAACTTTAGATACCATTCACTAGTGAACCCATGTGCCTGTTATGAGACCTTGTCCAGCAAATTTGCATTATGTATTTATATATATATATATATATATATATATATATATATATATATATATATACACACCCACAGTTTGCCTATGTAAATAAAAACTACCTCTGGTTGGTTTCTTAGCTCCTAAAGAATGGCTTAATTTTGACATCTTTCTATATGTTCATAAACAAGTAGACACGTGTATAACTTTTGCCCTGATCTATACCCTTAATGCATAGGTATCACATATACACTATAAACTATAGGTAAAAGCTATGTCTTTCTTAAAGTGACACATCTGCTTATTTTCTCAATTACTCTGAGAAGATTGTCAAGTACAAATTTGGTATTATCACTAGAATAATTCATCCATTTATCCAAAAGTCTGTGCTCTACTCTGTGCCAGACATTAAAGTGAGCACAGGAATGGAAAGTTAAGGTGAAGTTCCTGTGCTCATCAAAGAATGTGTGATCTGGTGTGTCTGGTACCCACATAAGCAACCTGACATGCTCTTTTGTCAGGGATTAGTAAGGATCAGAAAGGAAAGATCTGAAGCTTTTACTGGAATAATTTTAGGGGCTATTTCTGCACCTTCTCATATTGACCCATTTAGTAACCCCTGCTATGTAGTGTTAACTGATGGGAGTGGATGGGCTATGCATGTGAATCTCCTTTGTCAGAATTGGTACCAGGTTAAAAAAGAAACATTTAAGAACATTTTGCTTGACATTTTAGTCTTAGATTAATGGCTAACATATATGTTTACTCTTTTTTAGTTTAGGAAGTGTTTCTCTCAGGGACCTCCTTATTGTATTCTTAAGGGAAGGAAGAGCAAGTATCAACGTATTTTGACCCCAAATTGAGACCCACCTGCTTTATATTCAACCTCTTTGGAAACCCCAAAGAGCCCTCTGAGGTTAATATCTTATATTAATATCTTGTTATAGTGTTTAGGTCATGGGGTCTAAATTTAGTATGAGTTAAATTTCGGCCTCTGTCCCTTACTAAATTTGTGAATTTTAAGTGTGTTTCCTCTTCTGTAAAATGTGATGGATAATAATAGTGCTGACTATAATGTAGGGTTTTCAGTAATGAGACAATTTATTTAACGCCCTAGTTCATAACCTAAAATATATAAGCAATCAAAAATGTCAGCTTTGGCACAATCATTATTTTAAAATAAAAATGAAGTTTGGAGGAATGAAGAAATTTATGAAGTTTCAAAACTTGTATCACAGTCCGGTTGGATTTCAATGAATTTACTTCCAAAGCTTTCATTCTTTACTGCTTAGCTCAGAGAATTTCTCATCGTTTTCTTTAATCTGATTTTGTACTCTGAAATTATGATTTACTGTTTAAAGATTGTCATAAATAAAAGAATAATAGTCAACAGGACATAATACAGCTCTATAGTCCAGAGTAGAATCAATCAATATTTGCAATCCTAACTTTTTGGATTAAAAGATGAAATGTATCCTACACACATGAAAAGTATTTAGAGTTTTCTATGTGTTGGATTTTAAAGTCCTGAGGATGGGGCTACTGTATTACCAAGGCCAACACAAGCCATGACATATATTAGAAACTCAATAAATATTGCAAAATAAATTTGGACTCAAGATAATACATTAATTTTGGCAATATAATAATTCATATGTATTGCTAGACCATCAGATTGACGATAGACATTAGCAAGGTCATTATCATAGCCATAATTTACTAATTTTCTTCTCTGTAATATTATAACATCATCAAGTTTGAAGTATTCTCAGATAAATTATTTTAGCTCTAAAATCACTGAGGGGAAAGATTTTCAGGAGAATGGCTGATGTGGATAACTATCCAAATAACTAATGAGTAGCTTTTTTCCCCATGTACTTGGGTAGTCATGTATTTCAGAAAAAAAAATGATATATGTTAGGAAGCAAATATGTAATCCTTTGCCCAGGTAGTAGTGATTAGCAAGAAGTGGAAAATAATGTCATTCCTTTGTAACTAGCATTGTGACATAAAATTGAGGATTGATGCCTGTCCCATTTTTCCTCAAAAATAGCCTCTATTCGACTATGATTTGATATGAGAAGCATCAAATGATTCATACAGACTGATCCTTTTTATCATTGGCAGTGATTTTTTAGCTAATTAAGCTTGTGATTACTTTAAGAATATTAGCAATAATGTTTGATTTATAGAAGACTTGCTTCCTTATCTTGACATGATTTTAATGATCACATGTGGTATTTGAGATGGATTATACTGTTTCTGCTTAAACAACATTCTAGTTCATTTCTGATGTGCAGACAAGAAAATACCTTATCATAGCATAACTGAATATGCAGTTTCATGGACAGGTAATGACAGACCTAAAATACTTGGGGAAGATAAAGTGGAAAATGAGTCAAGAGAATGAACTTCTAAGAGTATACAATATACTCAGTGGCACAAGCCTGAACTGTAAGAGTGAGTCTTGAATCTTCTTCCTCCCTTATGCTCTGCAATTAAATTTTCAGAGTACTTTGAGTTTTGCCTTCAAAATTTCTCTCCAATGCATCTGTCTCTATATTATCAAACTAGAACTGGCTAAAATGTCTATCGGATGAAAAACTCCATATCCACTCTTGTCTCCTTCCAATATCTTTAACAAATACAATACGATATTTTAAAATGGAAATATAAATATTTCACATCATGCTTTTTGCTCAAAAGCATATCTCTCTTTTAAAAATTTCCTTCAGGGCTTCACTGGTGGCGCAGTGGTTGAGAGTCCACCTGCCGATACAGGGGACACGGCTTCGTGCCTTGGTCCAGGAAGATCGCACATGCTGTGGAGCGGCTGGGCCCGTGAGCCATGGCTGCTGAGCCTGTGAATCTGGAGCCTGTGCTCCGCAATGGGAGAGGCCACAACAGTGAGAGACACCCCGCGTACCGCAAAAAAAAAAAAAAAAAAAAAAAAGACAAAAAAGAAAAAATTTCCTTCAAACAAACATGATCTCTGTCATTACAAAACATTTGCACATACTCTTTCATTTGCCTCAAATACTCTTCTCTCTGTCACAACACGTTTGGCTACCTAGAATAATACATAATTCTCAGCTCATTTATTGTTTTCTGCATGAAGATTTATTGAATTCTAGTATTACTCCATTGCATAACTTATACCACTTAGTATTTTCATTTAATTGTATTTTAAAAATTGTTTACTTATAGGTGTGTTTGTGCAATTCCTTGATTAACACCACTCACTGCTCCCCTAGACTATTGACTCCATGAAAGAGACACCATGTTTATTTTTCTCACTTTGTATTTTTAGTGCTTTGTATTGTACCAATCATATAATAGCTCTCAGTATACATTTTTTAATAGGATGATTGAATGGATGGTTGAATAAATGGATGAATAAACTAATGTAGTAGAATGAAATATCATTTGCAAATTGTCATTCTACCCTTTGTTATAAGACTGGCTATGGCTAAGGAAATATAGTCTCTGAATGTGGATACATATAGAGTAGACTTGAACCCAACCCACAGCTTAGAGTCAATTAGCTGATCTGAGTTGAGCTCAGCAGATCCTGAGTTGACCCACATGTTTATGAGTGAGAAATTAATTCTTTGCATAAACCAGTTGGTGTTCAGGTTGTTTTCAATAGCAGCAGATTGATAAATTCCTAATATATAAATATATTAGATTATAATTTATAATGGGTAACAAAGCCATGTATTAAAATTAATAAAATATAATATTTTAATCTAATGTAATTGTGTATATTATATAAATTTTATATATAATTATACTGTATACAATAACTATATCTTATCATATATAATGCATATTTAAATTACTTCTTGCTCTCTAAATAAGAAAAATATTCTGATACTCATTGAAGACTTAATTAAAGCTTATAAAGAAGAAAATGTGTTGAATTATTTTGCACTTATCAAGAAGATTGTTTTCCTTATTTTAACTCTATACTTTATCAAGTTACAACCATATTAAACTTAGTATTGCCATATTCTTTGTAGCTAAATGTATGCACTGGAAGAAGTTAATCATGTAGATTCCTTTAAGTTCTTGGTTTCATCTTCTAAAACATGTACCTTTCTTTGGCAGAGAAATGTCTTGGAAACAGAAGCCTAAAGCCAGATTTTATTCTCACTAGTTCCCTTCCAAGAACTGAAGGGTAGTTGGAACAATAAGCTTATTTTTTGTAGCACTCACTGTACTGCTTTAGCAAATTGCTGTTACTTTTTTGAAGAAGGCAGACTGTATAGTGATAACCCACAGGGCATGTTTTTCTGATGAATGGCAAGTGTGGGATGCTTCAGTAACTAAAAACTCCAGGAAGAATCTATTCCTAGAAACACATGTCGATGCTCCCAGGCAGTGCTACATAATAGTAGGAAATGAATAGGAATTATCTTTTTTTTTTTTTAATATAGCACATACAGTTCAAGTTTTCCATAAGGGTATGTTTTAGGTTCACTGGTTTCTAAATGCTTTGTCATATCAACATCTAGTTTATTCATCTCTTTTCAGACTTCTTTGAACTGCGAGAAACATTAAAGATCATCTAATCAAGTTTTATAAAATTTCTGGGGACTTTAAAATATACTGATGCCCAAACCCACCCCAGACAAATTCTGGTCATTGGACTTCGGCATAAATATATATTTTTTTAATCTCTCACGTTTACTTTAACATACATTCAAGTTTTAGAAACTTGATTCTAGTTTAATTCCTTTATTTAATGAAGGTGGAACCTGAGGCCCAGAGAAGTAGAATGATTTACCAAAGGTGACCAAGGAAATCAGTATATTAGTGAAACCCACCCAGTTCCACAGCACAATATTTATTCTAATAGAGTAAGAAATGCCTCCTCTTAATTGGCATTATTTTATCTACAACGTTATTCATACATATCAACAAGTATCACCTTGAAGTTTAAATTCAAGCTCACAGTACTGCTAATGATATGCTTTTTTTTTTTTTTTTTTTTTTTTTGCGTTACACGGGCCTCTCACTGTTGTGGCCTATCCTGCTGTGGAGCACAGGCTCCGGACGCGCAGGATCAGTGGCCATGGCTCACGGGCCCAGCCGCTCCACGGCATGTGGGATCCTCCCGGACCGGGGCACGAACCCGCATCCCCTGCATCGGCAGGTGGACTCTTAACCACTGCACCACCAGGGAAGACCGATATGCTTTCTTATTTTACCTTTTACCTAGATATCTGTAATTTGAACTAGTAAATATCATCTCAGAAATACTAAGTTCACAATAAAAATAATTTCATATCTAAGGTAATATAATGATGTCATATATATTCACTTTTCCACTAGATATAAACTAGGATTTGATTATTATACCTATTGATCAATTGTGTACCCACCTAATAACAGAGAAAGTTGATAAGGAGGTCTGTTAACACTTCTTTTACATATGATGAAGGGTGTGAAGAGGACAAGTAAAAAGACCAGAAAGCAAAAAGGGTGAAGAGGATTGTCTGCAAATGTGAAGTAATGGTCAAACTTGTGTGATTTTGAATGAAACATATATATAGAAGTGTTTGTAGGAAATAAATCTAAGTAAATATTGAGAGGGAGTCTGGAAGGAACACGTATTGTCTTTGTAAACTAACCTTTTATAGGCTAACAGAGCTGTAATTGATGGTGAGTTAAAGTATTTTGAATAGATTTTGCCAAATCCTGCTCTTGGTAGAGTTACAATATAAATAAAGCAAAAAAACTTAAAATAGGTCATGTATTTGACCTACGGAAACATAAGAAAACAAAGAGGATTAAATACAAGAATGCACAATTAACTTATTATTTTCAAAATTGTTCTTTCTCTTTCAAAAGGAGAACATACTGCCATTCAATACAGTATCATTCAGTATTTCATATTATCCTGGAGCTTTGTGTTTTCCACATGTCCTACTGATGCACATATTTGTCACTAGAAGGAGTAAAGACACTGACATCACAGGATAGTGAATATCTCTGCTAATATTAAAGTGCTCACTGGGGAAAAGCAGCCATTTGCATCATTGGACAGATGAATCTTCTTATTAAAGACGATAGTGTTAATAACACCATCTGGGGCTTCCCTGGTGGCACAGTGGTTGAGAGTCCGCCTGCAGGGGACACGGGTTCGTGCCCCGGTCCGGGAAGATCCCACATGCTGCGGAGCGGCTAGGCCCGTGAGCCATGGCCGCTGAACCTGCGCATCCAGGGCCTGTGCTCTGCAACAGGAGAGGGCACAACAGTGAGAGGCCTGCGTACCGCAAAATAAATAAATAAATAAATAAAATAACACCATCTGCAACTAATGATATCTAAGTCATATGACTGGAAGACTCAGAAGTATCCAAAATATCTCTTCCTTTTTTGCTATGTTTCTAAATGTATATCTGGGAGGGCTGAGGCTGCCTAATGCCCGTTTCACTGTAACAAGGTCATTTTTAATGAAAAAAAGTTAATTAGGCCCAAATGTATCTCTTTTGGTGCAAATGGTGCTATCACAATTTGAATAGTCTCAGACATGCTGGGCATATGGAGGAAAAACTAGAAGTGTATCTCACTAAGGATGTCAATCTAGCAGTTTTAATGAAAGAAATTCCACTGGGAGCTAAGGAAAAGAAATATGAAAGGTCTAGAAATTATTTAAGGGGAAAGAGGACAGGAAATTTGCAGAATGAGGATAAGAAAACTATAAACTAGAAATAGAATGTATAATAAAAATGATTGTGAAAGGCAATTGAATATAAATGTTAAACACAGTTTCCAAAATGTCACTAAGAGCAATTACTGTTAAAGTACTAATTAAACACACAGCACACACACATACACATACACATACACACACAGTGTTGAAACAGAAACACTTTGACAGTCTCAGTTAATCCACATGTCAGCACAACCAGGATTTGATTCAACCAACGTTTTTTGGTTCACTTATTACTAAAATATGTTAATAAGATTGTCTTTTCTGTTTCTTCTAAATATTAGTCATTTTATTTTTTAGATGAAACATTTTTAGATCGACCTATTAGTTGTTTGCCATGAGAATATGATTATTCATTAACAGAGAATAAACAGAGAGAATGAAGATGGATTTTTATATAGTAATAGATGTGGAAATACGAGTGAGTTTATTACAGTAGGTTGAATCATATAAAATTGTTCTTTTTATGTCAAAAATTTTCAATTATTGGCAATTCCATGTAATTCAGCACGTGAAGAGGGTTAACAGAAGTATACACCTTGCCAAAAATAATTTCATAATAAGCTTTCTTTCAAAGAAGTCCTAAGCAGCCTTTCTTACCATCCCAACTCTGTTGACTATAACTTATCAAATCCCAAGTATTCTTCAGATTTTTTTGAATCAGCACTTGGTACACTGCCTCCTTCTTCCTCTGCTTGTGGTCCTCTATAGTCATTTTAAAGTAATTCTTTCAACAGCCTGCTCTCATGATCTGTCTGCCTTCAAGCATTGAGACACATTCACTCGTATTATTTCTCTGAGAAACTTCACCTATGAATTCTTGTACTCTGGTGTTTCTCATATCCAAAGCAAAAGAGCTATTTAGAAGTCTACTTTTAAAACAGAGTAGAAATTTAGAAAAATCAAAGGCACTCAATTGCAATATGTTTTCTTAAAAATGTAAACTTAGAGATTTGAAATAAAATTTTAAGAATCATTAACCACCTGGTTCATTTTACAGCCCCCTTTAGACTTGACAGGGAAGATGAAGGTAAGGACCATGATGAAATATGGAGGGTAGACTGGAGAAAATAAATCAACTCATTATTCTTTTTTTTTTTTTAACATTTGAAGAAGAGGATGAATATATATGTGAAGATCACTATTTGGAACAAGAAAGGAGTCAAATTTCTAAAAGAGTCAATTAAACAAAAAAATGTCTAGGTATTTCCTTTATGTTTTCATTATTAGCAAGTGAAAATAAAATTATAAAATGCAGAAAATGCAACGTATATGAAATAGCATTTTCCTAGAATTCTTAAGGTAGGAGGGATTACAATATTCATTAATTTATACAAGAGATGGTTTTACCTTCAATATCTATCATTAAGTAAATAAGTACTCACAAAATCTTAATGAGGATGTAGTATCCAATTAGATGGTGTTACTCTGAAAGGCACCAATAATGTATTTATTAGTTTTTACTTAACTCTATCATTGTAAATATTTTAAAACCATTCCATGCTATGATTGCGTGGAAATAAAAGAAAAAAGTATTACCTTATATGAGATGTTTTAAATAACTTCAAATTTGGCTTAGAATTGGGGAAAGTAGTGAGACATAATATTAGATTACAAGATTGCACTTCTAAATCAGAACTGCTCTGCTTGTGTTGGTTTATGATGGTAAATTTTAACATGTCACTTAACCTCTCAGTTATTGGTTTTCTCATATGTAAAGTGAATAGGTCAAAAGTCCAGACTCCCTTACAGCTCATAAATGTTAACTATTATTCTAAGCTATTCGGGCATACCTTCTTTTATTGTTCTTTACTTTACTGTGCTTCACAGATGTTATGCTTTTTACAAATTGAAGGTCTGTGGCAACCCTGCATCGGGCAAGTCTATCAGCGCCATTTTACCAACTGCCTTTGCTCACTTCACGTCTCTGTGTCACATTTTGGTGATTCTCACATTTCAAACGTTTTCATTATTATTTAATTTGTTATGGTGATCTGTGATCAGTGATCTCTGATGTTACTATTGCAGAAAGATTAAAACTCACTGAAGGCTCAGATCATGGTTAACATTTTTTAAGCAATAAAGTATTTTTTAATTAAAGGCATGTACATGTTTTCTTTTAGATATAATGTCATTGCACACTTAATAAACTACAGTATAGTCTAAACATAACTTTTGTATGCACAGAGACACCAAAAAATTCATGTGACTCACTTTATTGCAATATTCACTTTATTGCAGTGGTCTGGAACCAAACATGGAATATCTTTGAGGTGGGCTTGTAGAAGTAATCTGTTTTAAATTATTCACTGTTTTTCTTTTGATCAAGTATATATTTAAAAACTTTTTATTGATATAAACTTGTAAAGAGATTCTAATATTAAATAAGGAATTTTATGATCTTCCATTGACCATTCTCAAGAGAGTAACAAGTTGGGTTTCTCAGAAAAGCTAAATATGAATAGCACATCAGGAAGGAAAATAATCAGTGTAAATTTATCTTGAAAGTTACTGTCTATAGATGTGTGATTATTTGTTGCTCCGCAAAATAGCAGGCTGATATCTATGGTTCCTAAATCAATCCAATGTTAGAAAATATAATGTTCTATGTAATCCAGGTAAAGAACAGCAGTTAATTATCAAATGTATATTAAGGCTGCTTTTATATACTTCATCTGTTATTTATTTTCTATTTACAATAAGAAACAGAGTTTAGTGGTCAAATAGTTTGTGAAGATTTTATAGCCTGTTTTAATTCATGTGAATTCATGCATTCATAACATTTTAATTAAAAAACCCTTATGTCTAAGACTCTGTGCTTGGCACTTTGGTGATATGACACACATCCTGTCCTTATGTGATAAAAAGAGACACAAGAAATATACAGTCATCCCTCCGTTTGGAGGTCAAGAGGATTGATTCCAGGACCTCCTCTGGATACTAACGTCCGTGGATGCTCAAGTCCCATTGTCGGCCGTCCTGGGGTTCTGAATGTGCAGATTCAACCTTCACAGACACTTCACAAAGCACAGGATCCTCCATGGGTTGAATCCCCGAGGTGGAACAGCAGATACCGATGGCCCACTGAAATTGCATTAGAGTTACACAAGGGGCTATTAAAAATATAAAGGAGGAAAGAGAATGTTGTGGGCAAAAGTAACAGGATCAGACTTTAGAAAGATTCCTGAACTTGGTCTTTAAGGATAGACGTACATTAATGAGGGATAATGGGAAAAGAGTGCACGTAAGTATAGTACATATCCCAACAAATAAGCATTCAGAGACAAAACCCTAAGGCAGGAGGCACTGTAATGTAGATAACAGTACACACTTGACTCAGGTGGCCTGGACTCAAATCTTCAGTTTGATTATAATCATGGCAGTAAGCAGGTTTTTAAACTTCGTATTTTTCCTTTGCACAATGGTGATAATAATAGAGCTTACCTTGTGGAGGTATTATTATGACATTTAAATTAAATCATATAATAAAATAAAGGTAACTGAAATAGTGTCTGGCAGGTAGTTAATTACTATTAATTATCATAGTCATTTCATGGAGCAACTTAGAAGGGATTTGCTTGTGAAAATGTTTAACCACTAAGCTAAAGGGCTTTATACTTCATTAAAAGTGTCTATAAAAGGAAATTTGGAATTACAAATAAATGCATTAAATGGGATAAATTGTTTGTTAACCTAGATAAGGAGGTAAACTGAGGCAAGCTCGAATGACCAGAAATTGAGTTTATTCAGGAATAACAGAGGAATCGCAATTTGCAAAGCACACACTGTAGCCCACTACACTCCAGTCTGTTGAGGGTTTGGGGCAGTCTGGATTTATGGGCAAGGAAGGAAGGATGGGGAAGTTCAGCCAGAGTCCAAGCAGTAAATTCATTGGCTTGAAGGGGGGGGGGGAATTTTGGCAGATGTTCTTTGGTCAGGAGATGAATCTCAATCTTCTGTAAATCAGACGTTTACACGAAATCAGTCTCTCAGCTCTTAAGTTCCATTCTTATGAAGATACATGTATGAGATTTTCCATTTCATATCCTATGGCTCCATTTTAGATGGAAATCCTTTCCCAAGTTGAAAACCTCAGACTTCTAAAGCCTAGATTTAGATGTAAAAACAAAGGTGATGTAATCTTGAAGGAATAATGTGGGTGTTGCTTCAATAGTTCTGTGTCTAGGCCTATTCATGAACATTTTTTTAGATGTTCTTCAGGTGATTCTTACTCACCAAGAGAATTGAAAACCACTGTGTGCTGTGAAGATGGAAACCTCTCAAACAACCTAAACTCCCATTAATTCAATTCTGGGCTGATTGTTCCAGGAAAAATATCCTCTTCCTCAAATTATACAGTCCAGCATCAAAGGACAACAGGACAAATGGTTACTAAGGTTGCATTTGGAATTTTTGGAAAATCTACACTACGGATAATTATGCCAGAAAATGCTAAGTTCATTAAATTTCTGCTCCATCTAGAATCTTATATGTGACTCTTTAGAATCTAATCTTATCATAGACTTTATTTCCCCAGGCATTCTTTATGACCATACTAAAGGTAAGGAAAATTCTCTAAATATTCATAGGACTCACCCATCCACACCTCCCTTCTCAAAGGTTCTTACTATTTCCTCTGACAACTTTATAATGTGATAAATACTTGGCTTATGTGATTACTTTTTTTCATCTACTCCCTCCTCCTGAGTATCCTAGAACTCTAAATGGAGGAAGCTTGTGATAGACTGAATGTTTGTTTTCCTCTAAAAATTCATATATTGAAATTCTAACCCTTAATGTAACGGTATGAGGAAGTGGGGTCTTTCTGAGGTGATTAGGTCATGAGGGTGGAGCCCTCCTGAATGAGATTAGTGCCCTTAGAGAAAGAACCCCAGAGAGCTCTCTCATCCTCTTTCCTTCATGTTGAGGACTCAACCAGAATTGGCAGTCTGTGACCCAGGATAGAGTTCCTACTAAAATCTGACCATGCTGGCACCCTAATCTCAGACAGATACAGGAAAGTGATCATTGATTTGAAGGAGGAGAATGCTGAATAAGATATTGAACGTAAGCATGAAGCATTCTAGGAATAACATTGTTTTGGAGGGAGGTGTAGGATCCCAAGAGTCAGGAGGTTCACAGGTCAGCAGAATTTAGTGATTTCACATGTACTTACAGCAGTATCATATTCTTACATAACTTGGGAAAAAGTCCAGGTAGTTAGAGTAAAGAACATACTTTGCTGGAATGTAGATGTGGCTCTTGTAAGATGGTATATGGTTGAGCTTTATTGCTCTAAGTAAAAATTTAATAAGAATGATAAAAAAGAATGTTTATCATTGGGGTTTAATGGTTTTAATTTAAATACAGTTTCATGAAAACCTTAAAAGCAATTATCTCTGTTCTATTATTTGGCCCTGTTTTCATCATTTAAGTCTAAAGTAATGAGAACAGGGATTCTCTTGTAGTTATACCAAGACACTCATCCAACACAAGTCCCTCAACTCTATTAAGGTTTCTGATAACAGGAAGGTCAGGCTGACTTCGGGCCGTCTCTTCACACTAACTAAGCGAAGTGTACCAACTTTAGATTTGAGGAGTGCACTTAAAAAAGAGAAGATAGGATGAAATGAAAAATTAGAACAACGTTCGCAGTTAGAATAGAAGTGTCCAGAGCTAAAAAGAAAGAGAGTTACCCTATTTTTTTCCATTCACCTAGTCATAGTGTATGTTGGTGCCATTTCTGTATAATAAAGAATTATAAGGAAGGGAAAGACATTGAAAAAAAAGAGAAGGACAAAGCAAAAACTGGAAGTCTTACATAATTTAAGCTGTAGTTTGTTCCATTATCTGGTTTAGGGTTTTGTCATTGTTGCAAAAGCATTCTTGGAATACTCTTTAAATTATATTTAAAATACTTGAAACTTCCCAGACATATTTTGGTCACCATCTGAGATTTTTAGTGGAATAAATACAAGCATTTAGTTAGCACTCTAAGGCAGAGATCTTTTAAATGAAGCTATGAAAACCTATGTAATATGTTATCCAGCAGTATTAGACATGGATTAAAAGTTATCAAGTAATACTTCAATCATATGTTTCTAGATTAAAGCAAGCATTATCACTATAGAGAATGAGATACACACACATACGTTTTTCTTTTCACTTTTAGAGCTCACATGGTGTTTAAACACCCTGCACTGTTAACTTTGACATCTTCCTTAACATGCTTGCTAATTCCTGTAAACACTTACTTGTAGAGGTGTACCTCAAAGGTCTTCCTGGGTTCATTTCCATACCATTGTAATAAAGTGAATATTGCAATAAAGTGACACCAAGGTTTTGATTTCCCAGTGCATATCAAAGTTATGTTTATACTATACTCTAGCTTACTGAGTGAGCAATAATATCATGTCTAAAAAACAATGCACATACCCTTAATTTAAAAACGCTTTTTTGCTAAAAAATGCTAGCCATCATCTGAGCCTTCAGCACGTTGTAGTCTTTCTGCAGTAGAAACATCAAAGATCACTGATCACAGATCACGATATTAAATATAATAATAGTGAAAAAGTTTAAAATATTGTGAGAATTACCAAAATATAAGACAAGGACATGAAGTGAGCAAATGTTGGAGAAATGGCTCCAATAGACTTACTGCATGCAGAGTTGCCACGAACTTTCAATTTGTAAAAAGCACACTATCTGTGAAGTACAATAAAGCAAAGCACAATAAAACAAAGTATAGATCTTGTATAGGCCTGTTTAGACCTTATATATCGATTAACTATAATTAATTTAAAAAATAAGAGTATTACTGATTGCATCTCATGTATAATTTAGGGTCTGGCACATCGTGGGTACTTAGGACACGTATGTGCAAAATGTACAAATTACGTGATATTAGTTGAAGGATACCTGGCAGAAACTTGTAAACCAAACACATATGTAACCAAAGTAAATTTTTTAAAATCACACTTTCTAATTTATGTTTTATGAAAAAGGTTAAATATGTATGGCAAAAATAAAATGTTAAAAAACATATTAACTAAACTTTTCTAAATGCTTTGTATCTAATTTTAATTCTATAATTAAAAGAAGTTTAATTATATGTACCCTTATATAATATTAACAAAATGTTATTCAATAATTATTTCAAGTCAAAACGTTTTTGTGGAGTTTGTATTATATGCATGAGTTGAGAATGCAGGAATAAATAAACATAATTTCTGTGTTCAAGGCCTTTATAGGCCACAGTGGCTATAGGCGGTATTCAAATTACTATAATGTATCAAAGATAGATAGAGATATAAATATACACATATAGATGTTTATATACTCATATAAATATATTTATTGGATTATCAAATCAGATATACCTTTCTTAGTTCCCTAATCTATAATCATACACAGCATAATAGAATTTAATGTTTCATGTTTGGTGTTTTCCTATTTAAACTATCAGCTCTTAGATTTGCTCTATAGGAAATAACTGCTTGTGTTTTGCTTCTAATTGACACATTTCATAACGGTTCACAAGGAGAAGCATTTTGGTTATAAAATAATATTAAATTCATTATCATCATCATTTGATATTTTCAAACAATCTTTGCTTCAACATTGCTAAAACCATTTTTATAATTATACTTTATGGCAGAAATCTTCAACATTTTGAAAATTCCCTACTGCTTGAAAACAACTGATCAACCCAGAAACATTTGTATTACTTCAGGGTCCTCTCAGCCTTAACGCTAGCCACATAGTGGTTTATGATTTTGAAAAGGCACTTCATTCCATTTAGATACTCTGATCTGTTTTTTCATCTCTTATTGACTGTTTAAAAATGTGTTTGTTTAGTGCCTTGGAACTACTGTGTTGGTAGATAAAGTTAAAGAAAGCATTCATAGAACATTAAGGTAATATTCTGACTTTATAGACATTATATTACTAATTTATTTACAAAAAAACATATTTTAATGACTTTTCCAGTAATATGAATGGTTCTGCAGCAAAATTTCAACATCTCTTCACCAGTTTCCCTTTTAAGTGTATAAACAAAATAAATTTTAAAACAAAACCTATGTCTCTGAAGTACTTGCTCTGTCTTTCTATTGATCTGGCTGCACACAGGTTGAATCTCAGTTTGGGCAGTGCCATCTTCTATGTGACACACTCGTGCCAGTATCATTCCTTAAGAAACACTTTTCTCAGTATGTTCTGTTTCTCATAGGCTTTGCACCTCCTAAGAATGCTCCCAGTCTCCACTTCACCATGTGTCAACAGTTTTTCAACATTTTGAATAAACTTTCACTTTACTGAGATTGTGTTGAAGTAAAGATGGAGATAGGACAGCCAATAAAGAAACAATTGTGATAATCCAGACAAGAGATGGCAATATATATATATATATATATATATATATATATATATATATATATATATATTTGTTCATTTTAAAACACTAGAAATTTATTCAAAAAGACTTATTGATGACCTCTGTGCTAAGCATGGTTCTAGGTTTTGAGGATGCTCAAGTTAAATGCAAACAGAAAACAAATAAAAACAATTGGTATTTTCAGAGTGCTTGGTTTCCACTAGACATTTATATACAAATCATGAAATAAGTAAGTTATACAACATATTAGGTGGTGATGAGTGCTACAGGGGAAAAAAGTGAAGAGGGACTTGCAATATTCAAAAACGTGGTCAGGGAGAGTGACATAGGAAGCAGGGAAGAGGGGGAGCTCGCTCCTACCTGGGGCTGAGGAACGGTGTTCCAGGCAAAGTGCAAGCACTGAGGTAAGAACAAGATACACTTATTTGGAAAGAAAGTTGTCCAATATGGCCGATGGATGCAGAGTCGAGCTTAGTTCAGGGAATTGGGAGTGGAGAGGCAGACTATTTTGAGCTCTGTATCCTCTAATTCAAAGGATTTAAAATTAAATCTGAGTGAAAAGTCACTGAAGGTTTGTGTAGGGACTTGAAAGGCTGGCACTGATGTGGTTAATAATATTGATATGTTAAAAAATTTACAAAAATTACAAAAACTTTGACAGTACTTTGGAAAGAATTGAAGAGTGACTCTGAAAGTCTTTGTAGCCACGTTATCTTATTAGTGGTATAAAAAAGGACTCAGACTTCCTATTTAATGCTTTATGTAATTGCAAAATGCAAAATATCCTATTTCATCCAGGAAGAACTTGATTTTCCTCTCATGGTGAAAAGCAAAAATATCTAGAAAACTATATGGCAATAAAGTAAAATGTGGGCTTCCCTGGTGGCGCAGTGGTTGAGAGTCCGCCTGCCGATGCAGGGGACACGGGTTCGTGCCCCTATCCCGGAAGATCCCACATGCCGCGGAGCGGCTGGGCCCGCGAGCCATGGCCGTGGAGCCTGTGTGTCCGGAGCCTGTGCTCCGCAACGGGAGAGGCCACAGCAGTGAGAGGCCCGCGTACAGCAAAAAAAATAAAAAATAAAAAAAAAAAATAAAATAAAATAAAGTAAAATGCAATTCTTTCTCAGAAAATACTGCTTTAAAAGTAATTGAAAATACTGCTGCAACTGTAAAGGGAAGAGCATTAGAACAAATTAAACTGTGTGGGAGGTTTGCTACACAGCAGATGAGAGAACAGATATTTCTAAGGTGAATCAGCCTAAGGTATTTGCTGGATTCTCCTTCAATAATAAAACAAAATGAAGGGCTACATTTTCTATGAGGCACTAAAAGAAAGATATATCAGAGACATATATAAGCTCAACAGTAGATGACTTCTTAACAAAACTGTATTTTATGAGAAAACTGTATCCATAAAAACTCTGATGGAGTACCTACATGGCATGAATTTTTAAAAGGAAAGATAAATTAAATATCACATGCTATAAGAACCTATTACTTTCCTACTTAGTGCTAGAGACTGTATATGCATTTTGAGTTAAAATAAACAGATGCATATGGTTTTTTATTTAACAATCATGCTTTGGATAATCTCCTGTAAGCAGACATTGTATCCAGCTTTAACAAGGAACTTCTTTTATGTTAGCAGATGGAGTTTACTTATTAGACCATGCTTTACAAAAATTGTTAAAATAATAAATCTCTCCCCATGCCCTGAGGGTCAGTAATTCTCACTCCATAGGACAAACTGAGGGATAGTATTGCAGAACTAAGAACACCCAACAGAGCATCCTGCATTTCTCATTTTCTGAGATACAGCTGAAAACAGTTTAGTTTTTGTGCTAAAAAAGTAAAAGTATGTTTTAGACATGTAGTTAAAGATAACGTGTGATTACTTTTGAAAGATTTTAAAACCATTACATATCATGAAGTAAGAGGCTAAGAGGATCTACTTCCTTTGCTAACATTCAAATATATTAATGTTAATATCCTCACACAGGTAAATGAATATATGTTGGAGTAGTCATTTGAAATCTCCCTTTCAAAATAGTATAACATGAGCTCTCCCGCAGTCTTAGTTTTAACAGTTCATCAAAAAGCAGAATTTTTTAAACTATTGTAATTTTAGCTTGACTTGCTTGCTTCCTGTCTTCTTTTCTTCCTCCTCCCTTCTTTCTCTCTTTCTTTCCTTCTAGTTCTCTTTCCTTTGCTTATTCCCTATCTGCTTCTGTTCCTTTTTTCTTCTATCACCAAGTATTAAAAAAAAAGAATTAAAAAGTAAAATCTAAAAAGATCTAATAGAAATTCTTGCAGAGAGTGGTATGCTGAATGAATCTTTCTTCCAGCCCAGCAAAAGAAAATGACCAGCACTGAAACCAGTTAATATGTTTACCTTAAATGTTAAATGGGACTTTGTAGATGTGATTACGGTAGGGATCATGAGACGGGACTGTTACCCTGGATTATTGAAGTAGACCCAATGTAGTCACAAGGGTTTGTGTAAGAGGGAGGCAAGAGGATCAAATCAGAGAGAAAGAGACGTAATGACAGAGCAGAGGTTAGATTATAGGAGGAAGACTCACAGGACAAAGAAGGCAAAAGGCCTCTGGAAGTTGGGAAAGGCAAGGAAACATTCTCTCCTAAACCCTCCAGTAGGAGCTCACTCCTACAACACCTTGATTTTAAGATTTCTGACCTCCAGAATGATTGTGCAATACATTTGTTTTGTTTTAAGCTACAAAATTCATGGTAATGTTATAGCAGTAATAAAAAACTAATACGGAGAATGACTTAAACAAATGCATGAAAGTTTGAGACCTTAGTCATATCAGGATATGTCAAGAAACGCAGTATATCTAGAGCATTGGATGCCTACAGAAAAATAACAAGTAATTAGGTGTAATTTGTACTATTTTTTTTATCTGACTAGGTTCCTCTGCTTTAGGCTCTCATACACAATTTTCACACCTTATTTTATTTAACTGTTTATTTTTCTGTCTCCTGATTTTCTGTAAACCCAGTGTGGATGAAGATCAGTGACATTTTGCTCACTGTTTTATCCCCAACATCTGGCACAAGGCATCAATTAAGATTATTTTAATGATTGAGGTGACTTGTAATTAATTTGAGATTGGAATGGGGTTAAAGTGTTTATAGTGTACATCAGATGTACAAAAAAGTGTGATCTTTCCTATAGTAGATGTCTTTCCTCAATGGTGGTGAATACATTTGATCTTGTCAATGAAAAGTTTCTTAGTGATACACAGTTAAAAGAGTCTAGGTTATAAATTACTCGATATTCTAAGGTTTCTTACTTCTGAGGACTCCTTCTCTTGTGATCCACCTTTCAAAATGGCACCTGGAACTCTGGTTTTTCTCATTTTATTGGGGAAGTGCCACACTGTATTTCATACTGTCTGCAGTGTCTCTCTGTGATCACAGCAGAAGAGTTTGGCTATTATAATAGGAAGTTTGTTTTCTCCTCCTGCCTAAGGTCTAATGGTTTCCTTGTGGTGACTCACTGTGGCTGCTGTGAGTGCAACTCTGCTTCTACAGCCTAGTGGTGGCTCTTGTTTGTCCATATGGCTACCTACTCATCCCACCCCTTCCACTCAGCTCTATTGATTTTGCCTCATGTGGGCACACGGGAAAGTTTTGATTATCTATATATTGTGTGTTGTCTGAGGAGAAGCAAGGGAACTACCTCAGGCCCTTTACATAAGTATTTTCCTCAGCATCTACATTCTTACACTCAGGCATCATTTTTTTACTTAATATTAGGATTTTCTGAGGCAAGTACAATCTTTCAGCATCACAGGGATGGAAAAAAGACTTCAGATATCAACCGCCTAGTCTTACAACCAAACGCTTTTCAATCTAATCCTTGTCTAGATCCAGAAAACAAAGACAGGATTCGTATCTAAAATTTGCCTTTTCTTTTCCTCTACTTCTCTCATCAGCTTTTACCAACAAAAATGATATTCGTGTATCTCTTCTCTTTCTATATAACACTGTAATGCTCTATATTTTTTGTTACCTTGTAAACACAAAAAGCAATGAAAAACAAAACAAATATCAACAACAAAATTCTCTGAACTGAGACAACCAGGCTTGGATCCTAACATATAAAAATTCAACCTTGGGAATTTTGAGAAATCTTCTTCCTCTCTCCTCCAAGGAAAACTGAAACATAAAAAGCATTTGCTTTTAGCTTGTTTTCTCACCTGGACTTTTATTACACATCTTTAGCACTATCTTGATATCCACAGTAAAGCAATGGCCTCCTCATTATCAGCCAGATTCTGTCTTCCTTGTAAAACATGGAGTACATTTCACTTTCTGGTTAAAGAAGCCCTAAATCAGGTAGGGTCTAGAAATCACCTGGAACGAAATTATTTTGATTTAATATCTTCCTCCTATACAAACTTTATTTTGAATGTGGTTGAAAGTCATTGAAGGATATTGAGCAGGAGGGTGACTGAGTCATAACTACAGGTTTGAAAGTCACTGTCAGAGGCTTGGAAATGTTTACTGAACCAGGATGATCCTGGAGGTAGGGAGATCCATTCATTGCTAGATCAGGGTTTGAGTGGGGGAGTAAGATGACTGTGATTTTAGACGATGATGCTTCAGGTGAAAAAGAGAAGGTAAACTTGTGATAAAATTTAGAGGTAATGTAGTGACTCATTGGATAAAGCAAAAAAAGAGCAGTGGCAGTGTCTTGGGCTTTATGTCATTTCTTGAGAGAGAAAATGGAGAAGGAAGAGCAAATTCTAGGAAAACAATTATCATCCAGCTTCCTTTGGGGATGTGGATTACCAACGTGGTATGGTAGATTCAGAAATGGAATATCAGCAGGTGATATGAAGGCTTAGAAAATGTAAATATATGGAGAAGACAGTTTAAATTTGAGGAAACAATTAATAGTATAAACTGACTTTGTATATTGTTGTGGAGAAAGTTAACTTCCCTCTTTATAAACACCAGTTCCTAAGAGGCAGAAGTCAATAAACAGAAATATTAGACAATATATTATCTACATATTGTAGAATAGAATATTATTTTATATGTGTACATATAAAAATAACTGTTATGGGAACAGTTATTTGCCTCTTTTTATACATTTATTTTCCTTTGTACAATTATCATAGTTTTTTTATTTTGCAGTATTTCTCCCCTTCACCTCTCCTCAAACAGTGTCTTTAAAAAGTCCTCTTATACTTAAAGTGCATGAAATCTTTAGAATTTCACATACTGTTTGCATGAGGGAATTCCTTCCTGACATCTCTGGGAAAACTGATATGTTTTTCTAAATCTTAAACCCTGAGAAAAATAAGTCCAGAACTGTGGAAAACAGGAAAAAATGTAATTCTCCCAAAGGAATTGAAGTTTAACAATCAGTATAGGGAAGTTAAGGGACCAAGGAATTCACTGACATCAAAAAGAAAGTCAGACCAGGAAGCCTGGAAGGCAGAGCTGAAGGTTAAGGTTGACCTTTTTGGGAAACTGAGAAGGATCACATTAGGGAAAGCAGATACCACTAATAAAGTCAAAGCACAAATGATGGGCTGGAAAAAATATTTACAATTAAATCATAGAAAAGGGCAAATTTCCCTAGTGTATATATATATATATATATATATATATATATATATATATATATATATATATATATATATATAATGTCTTCAGCATATAAAAAGATATTTAAGACGATTCCTTATAAAATAGATGAAAATAAATACTGTAATGAGATACAGTTCTTTTAAAACCTAAATGATGGACAAACACGGGAAAATTTGGTAACAAATAACAAAGTGTAACCCAACTTTAAATAGCAAATCTCAATTCAACCACTCTCTACATATTCGTTTAAAAAGATAAAGTTACTCCATACCACTTGTCAACATCTAACAAATTATATATTTTATTTGTATTTGAAATAAACTACATACACCAAGACAACATAGGCTGCATATACACAGTTCTTCCAACATTTAGACTTAACCTTTGTCTTTATCATCCAACCTTGTCCCTGAAGCCATCAGAGAGAGTGCTACTAGGCCATCCTTTCTGCTCCTCCTCCTCCCTTTATCCTTATCCCCTTTCTTCTTCTACTTTGTCTTCCTGGTCATCTTCATCTTCAACTTCCTCTTCCTCTTCCTACATTGTGCCTGGCATGAAACTTTCAGCCATGTTAGGGAAAAAATTTTTCAGTGCAAAAAGTATCTGAGGATATCCAAAGCTCACTGATGTTGTAAAGAGTTAAGTTCTAAAACTGTGTTGAGGTGGGACACAGATCTTTATTTACTGTTGTTGTTGTTTTATAGGATCAAATAATTTTATCGGGGAGGAAGAAGGTAGATGGCTGTTGTAACTGAACTCTGTATAATCTCCACTACATTTCAATAATTAAAAAAAAAAAGTAAGATTAGTTTAGAAACAACATGCCAGTGATTCTCCTGTTACTAGGACTAATGGTAACTTGAATCATTTCAATGATCATAAAGCTGAGGTAGGAAACAAACATAACTTGTATTTTTAAACCACGATCCTTGTGAACTGCTCTTTTCATTCTAAATGAAAGATAGTATAAATTACAAATTAAAATCAAATGGCTTATAGTGAAGGCTTAGCCAGTTTATATAATAAATAGTATTTTCTTATCATTTTACGTTAGTTTTCATTGATCTGTTAAGATATTTTAATTTTAGAAGAAATGACTGGAAATGTCAGAATAAGTGACACTTGGAAAAAATGATCTGTCAACCAGTAAAGATAGACACCACAGTGGTCCTTTATATAAAATACTGAGAAGACCCACCACATTATAAAAATTCAAAACTTTTAAATTTTATTACTATTTAAGGGATTATTTAATTGGAAAATAACTTAAGGGGTTTTTGAATTTGATATAATATGGATATTTCCAAGTTCAAATGAAGCATTTTAAAATGACAGTATTTTACTTTTATTTATTTTAACTCTTTTGAAGTATTCTTTGAAGACAATAGAGCCATGGAAGAAATTTTGGGATAAGGAAATAAAGGAATAAAATAAATAGCAATGAGACTCATGGGAAATACTTCATATGTAAATAGATAAATTTTCTGCTCAGATCAAACATTTTTTGTGTTCCTCTTCTCTCTCATCTCTTTCTAGATTCTATATTCTGTTTTCAAAATCTCACCTCAAATAGCCTCAAATATAAAATTTAATTTCAAAAGAGGATGAACTTGTAAAAGAAGAATGTACATGGCCTCCCTTTGGTGATAGCTTTCTGTCTATAAAGTGGGACATTTGAAAATAAAAAGAGGGGAACACAAGATCCCAGAGATCCTTCAGAGATCATCATTGTTCATCTTGTCAAGTTATATACCATGACAGGGAGATCCAGAGGCTCTATTTTTCTGTAGCACACTCAATAACTTAATTTTGCTAAAACTCACATTTTATCATTGATCATTTTCCAATATTAAATATTAACATTTTCTCTTTAGTAAGAAAATCATTATTATCATGTGTCCTTTTCATAAACATTTCCTTGTCTTAAAAAAAGACTATAGGGCCTCCTTGGTGGTGCAGTGGTTGAGAGTCCGCCTGCCGATGCAGGGGATATGGGTTCGTGCCCCGGTCCGGGAGGATCCCATATGCCGCGGAGCGGCTGGGCCCGTGAGCCATGGCCGCTGAGCCTGTGCATCCGGAGCCTGTACTCCACAACGGGAGAGGCCACAACAGTGAGAGGCCCGCATACCACAAAAAAAAAAAAAAAAGACTATTAATTTCAAAGATGAAAGCAATTCCATTAAAGTATGGAATACCATAAAAAGGGAGTGTTACCTTGTCAATTTCAGCATCAGAGTTAGAAATCTTTTCTCTTGCAGGTATGTTTTCTTCATTGCACTATTTTATACTAGAGCACATTGCAGTGTTAACAGTTTTTAAAAATGACTCATAATTCTGTGCACATCTCTGCCATATTATTACAATCTGCATTCTGTTTAAGGTTTAATTTTAAAAATAATTCCCTCTTATTAAAATACCCAACATTACATTATTGCTGGTCATGCAGAAAATTACTTTGCTCCAGGAAACAAAACTATCCAATATAATCTTTTCTCCTTATAGCAGAGGAGATAATTGGATTAATCACAAGTCAAAATCTTGGAAATAGAATACTTTGTTGGCTAAACTGAGCCATGCCTGTCATTTAGAGATACAAGATAATTGAACTTATGAGATGCTAGATAATCAAATGCATCCAGTCACCATAATAATGAATATTTTTAAAATCTTAAAATGTGTTAATTAACCATTGAATACGAGGAGAAGCTGGATTGGCCCCATGGGGAACTAGGTGGCTTGTTGAGACATCATCATATAGCCATGTCCACTCAGGCAACTTTCTCCTCAGCTCTCCTGATAATATTTTGTACATGTAAAGACACTTGATAAAGTAGAAAAGGTGTCATACTGTGCATCCTTTAATGATTGGGTCTACTGTATGACTTTGGGTATAACATTAGATCCTGATACTGCCCAGTGGCTTGATTCTTCAGTGGTTCTGTTCGTACTTAGTAGGGTTATTTTAAAATGTATTTTTTCAGAACAATGTCTATATTCATTTTTAGGAATGCAATTTAAAAATGAAGATTTTTACAAGACATTTGAGAATCTCTAGGCAAGTGTTATTATCATGAAATTTTGGATATAAGAAGAACTTTATTTCATCTTATAGATTAAAAGAGAGGTGCAGAGGGGCTATATTATTTACAGAGGAATATAGCATTGCTGAAAACGTTAGAATGAGAATTCATGTCAACCACACTCAGTAAAACACTCTGCACTACTTAAAACTATCTAGGAGAATTGTTAAATGAATCACTTAGTGTATTTAGGAAACTATAAGGGGATTTTTTTTTAATTTAACTCTACCAGAAAATTTTAAATGACAAATCTAAATTGTATGATAAATTGATCACACCCTGGTAACTACCACCTATATCAAGATACAGAAACTCACCAGCACTTCAGACACTCCCATATTTCCTCCTGGTCCTTAACCCCTCTCCTCCCCAAAGGAAATGAATCTCTTGACTTCCAAACCCATAAATTATATATATATATATACATATATATATATATATATATATGTATATATATATATATTACATACATGACTTGTGTTCTTTATGCCTTACATAATTGATTCAAAATTATATTTGTTGGATTCCTTGATGTTCAAATGTATGGTTATAGTTCATCCAGTTACACAATTGTATAATAAATCATCATTTAAAGTTACCACAAAATATCCATTCTACTCGTGATAGATTATTTATTTTTATGAATTTTTATTGGACTATGGTTGCTTTACAATATTGTGTTAGCCTCCATTGCACAACAAAATGAATCAGCTATACACATACAGATATCCCCTCTCTTTTGGACTTCCCTCCTATTAGATTATATGGCTAATGTGTTTATATTAATATTAGATTAATTAGATTAATTAGATAGTATGGCTAATGTGTTTATAATCATGTTAATAAAACTTCAGTACAATAGTCACACAGTTTGATTATATATCAGGGAGTGAAATTGTTGACTCAAAGGGAATGTTTATGCTCAAATTGTGTAGAAAAGGCTAAACTTTTTCCAATGTGTTATACCAATTTGCAGTCTGATCACAAGTGTATGAAAATTGTCTTCCTCTAAATGTTTGCTTAACACTGGTATGTTAGCCTTTTTAATTGTAACCATTCCAGTGGTGAGTAATTACTAGGTTTTTAACAATCTGATGAGCTCACACAGAAAATTTACTAAGATAAACCACATTCTGAGCCATAAAACATGCCTTAACAAATTTCAGTGAATAGAAATCGTAAAATCTCTGTCTTTTAATTGGTGTATTTAGGCCATTCTCACTTAAGGTGATTACCAGTATAGTTGAGTTAATATCTACCATGTTTATAACTGTTTTCTATTCATTACCCTTGTTCTTTATGTCTTGTTTGTCCCTCTTTTGCTGCCTCCTCTGGTTTTAATTGAAGTTTTGTAATTCTATTTTATATGCTCAGTTAGCATATCAACTATACTTCTTTTGTAAAAGTTTTAATATTTGCCATTGCTTCTACAATTAATATTGTAAACTAACTTTTCAACTGCTTTTTTAAAAGAATTTTTTAAATAAATGTATTTATTTATTTATTTTTGGCTGTGTTGGGTCTTTGTTGCTGCACATCGGCTTTCTCTTGTCACGGCGAGCTGAGGCTACTCTTCCTTGTGGTGCGCGGTCTTCTCATTGCGGTGGTTTTGCTTGTTGTGGAGCACAGGGTCTAGGCATGTGGGCTTCCGTAGTTGTGGCATGGTGGGCTCAGTTGTTGTGGCTTGCAGGCTCTAGAGCGCAGGCTCAGTAGTTGTGGTGCATGGACTTAGTTGCTCTGCAGCATGTGGGAATCTCCCCCAACCAGTGCTTGAACTCGTGTCCCCTGCATTGGCAGGCAGATTCATAACCACTGTACCACCAGGGAAGTCCTTTAAATGCTTTTAAAAATACTACTTCCCTTGTAGTACAGACATCATATAAGTATACTCAATTTCTCCCTCCTGCACCATTCGATATTACTGTAATCTACTATAATTACTTGATATATTGTTAATATTACTTTACTTAGATCAATTAAGAATAAAAGTAAAATATTTTTATTTTAACTTCCTTCCTTCCTTCCTTCCTTCCTTTCTTTCTTTTTTTTTCTTTCTTTCTTTCTTGTTGAATTCTGCTTATTTATTTATGTAGAGCCAAGTAAGCAGATCTCAGGTACTATATTTCTCTGGATGAACCTATATCCAGATTTGAGGGTAGTTGGCATGCTCTGAAATTTTAGTTCTCTGGTGGATCAACAAAAGTTGATGATTTTTAGTTTATTTATCTCTTTTTTATTGTTATGGGAGTGATGACTCCCAAATATTTTACATACTGAAGCTCACCCCAGAAATTTTCCAAAATTCAGTTTATATATTGATTTGTTAGCTTGCAATTTACTATAGTCACTTTATAATACTAATAACTTAGATTATATTGGATTTTCTACACATGAAATCATTCATTTGTAAATAGAGTTCTATTTTCCATTTTTTATATATCTTTTTTTTTTTCTTTCATTCCCTCTCCTTTCCCCCTCCCATGTTTTCATTGTTTTACTGGCTAAAACCTTCAGTCCAGTGTTTAAACTAATTAAAAGGTAAATTAAGAAATATTTGAACCAAATGAAATTTAAAACTTTGATATTTGTGGGGTGCAAGTAAAGGAGTGGTTAGTAGAAAATTCACAACTGTAAATGCTAATAATAGACAAGAAGAAAAAGAATTAAAAATCAAACTTTACGGTTTCTACTATAAAAAAGCTAGGAAAAGAAGAGGTTACATACTAAGCAAAAGGATACTAAGGTTACATACTAAAACAAAAGATTAGAACAGGCATCCCTGAAAGAAAAAATAAACCAATAATAAAGAAATTGACAAATCTGAAAGCTGTTACTTTAAACAAATTATTGAATTTAATTTAGAAATATCTAGGTTGTAAGAAAAAGAGTAGACTCTACTATATATCTAACAAGTAGTGGATATTAAAGGAATATTATTGAACAACCTTATTCTACCAAAACTAAAACACTAAGATGAAATTAACAATATCTTGAAAGACATGAATGATCAAAACTGATTTAAAAAATACAAAACCTGAATCATCCTAATTCTAGCAAAGGGACACAATTTTTCATTGAAAACCTTTCTATAAAGAAAACTTCAAACCTCGGTGGATGCACTGGTAAATTCAATTACAAATATAAGGAATGAATAAGACAAGGAAATATAAGGAATGAACCATTCTTGCATGACTGAAATAAATCCCACTTGATCATGGTGTATGATCTTTTTGATGTATTGTTGAATTCAGTTTGCTAATATTTGTTAAAATTTTTGCATCTATGTTCATCAGAGATATTCACCTGTAGTTTTCCTTTTTTGTTTTTTGTCTTTGTCTGGCTTTGGTATCACGGTGATGTTGGCCTCATAAAATGAGTTAGCAAGTATTCCCTTTTCTTCAGTGTTCTGCAACAGTTCGAGAATAATAAGTATTAAATTTTCTTTGAACATTTGGTGGAATTCATCTGTGAAACTGTCTAGCCCTGGACTTTTGTTTTTTGGAAGGTTTTTGATTACTGTTTCAATCTTTGTACTATTGATCCATCTATTCAGATATTCTACTTCTTCCTGATTCAGTCTTGGAAGGTTTGTATGATTCCAAGAATTTATCCATTACTTCTAGCTTGTCTAATTTATTGGTGTATAGCTGTTCATACTATTCTTTTACATACATTTGTATTTATTTCTTTTGTAATTATTTCTTGATTTTAATGATTATTTAGTGATACTTTGATGGGCAATGTTTCCCCCAAATCAAGTTGAAATCCATCAAGGAATTGCAATTTTCTTTACGTCACTTTGGACATGAATATCTCAGGCAATGATAAAGGAATCGGTAATAATTGCGAATAGTTGACAAAATTATTTATAACAGTGGTAAGTGGTGTGGGTATGTGAAAATGGATCTAAGTTAGGTAAAGTTAACAGTTTCATTTCCAATTATGACAATCTTGATGACAAAAATATTTTATTAACCTTATGTCCTTTATATAGCCTTGTGAGAAGTAGCAGCACTTTGGCATTTCCAAGGATTCATTATTCATTGGCATAAATTTGCATAGTGAGAGTTTTTGCAGGTGGATATTTACTGCAAATGTTTTAAAGAAAATCTCTGCAGTCCCACTACCCCCACCTCCACTTATTTCTATTAATGACGATCTGTACCCAATTTGTGGGCAATGCACCATTCACAAAGTCAGTTCCATGTTCATCAGTAGGTGAATACACATAGACTGATTTTCCTTCTACTTCAGTACAAAATCAGAGGAGATGCATGTGAGAGAAAACATTTCTCTGCTTAGCTAGAATAGCACGTTCATAATTGTATTTCCAAATATTGAGATAAGTAAATTGCAATTGGAATCTCATGGTTTATGCATCTTCTCATCAACTAAATCCCTCAATTTACCTTTAAGATTTACATTGTTATGTGTAAAAAACATTTTTTTCAGTTCTAATATTTATCAATTATCTTTAAACATCGAGAGATAGTAACATAGATGTCACAGTATCAACAAAACATAAATCCATCTGTGTAACATAATGTGGAAATGAGTACTAGTTCAAAATCCACTTTGCAAAATTGAAATTAAACATCAATAGGTTGGAGACATTCCTGTCTTATTTTCTAAATTTAATTCATGTTGAACTTTTGTAGTTACTTTGCACAATGAGTATAAATCTTAATAGTATTTTTAGTGACTTGTTTAAAGTGAAGAAGATTTTTTTTTTTCCTCTAAGAGAACTTTCATGTAAATGTCAGGAGCTAAAATGCATAATTTTTAAATTGTTTGCTAAGTTTTAATTAAATATATATTTTGCATTAACATACTGATAAGAAAAGTCCATATGACTGAAAATAGCTATGAACACAAATATTTTACATCTTAAAAAGGAATCACTTATCCATTTACTAACATTTAATACATTTTGTTATATGAATAAAGTCACGTGTAGAAATTCATAGAAAAAATTGAAAAAATGTGTTAAAATGTTAGTGATGACCACTTTTTAAGTAAATTTATCTTAAGAACTTAGGATAATATCTGTCAAAAAGTTGAATTTCATGTTTCATTTCAGTGTACTGCTTATTTATATCTTTTCTTGTTCTACGAATATGTTTTAAGGTGCTTTCTATCACAACATAATATTAATAACAGTGAAATAACACAATAATAATGAATTCTTATTGTAAAGTATTAAAATATATCTTCCAATAACACTTCATATTTATTTACTATTTCAGTCCCACAATAAACACATGATGTATTTAGTATAATTATTCATTGTCTCCCAAGGACCCATAGCTAGATAGTGGTGAACCGAGCATCAGGCAGCTGAACTTCAAAGCCTCACTTTAAATGGAACATCCACGACTTTGTCATCATGGAAGGCAGCAATGAGATGAGTATATATTAATGTCAACATATAATACATAGGTTAGACTCTTAAGAAAGATTTGTGCAGAGGAATCTAAATCACCACTATAAAACTTTTTTAATAGTAGTTTACTCAGCTTTATACAATGTCATAGAATGATCCTCCTCACTTCCTTCATTTTTATGAGTAGGAATTTCCTTAAACTCTCCTGGCTACTTACCTCACTCCATACTCCCATCCGAGTTTTGTGTCCTATAGACAACAGGAAAGCTAATCCAATGACCTGAGGGTTGGGGATTCAGTCTTCTCCTCCTCCTTTCCTCTCCTCCCTTGTGGCAGTTGTAGTTTTCAACCTGGATAAATGAGTTTGCAGACACAGATGGACTTTTCCAGGGTCTAACTGGCAAATGGAGAGGTAAAGAGATAGAAAGGCCAATTAGCTCACAGACGAAGTTATGTTTTCCAATATAGCATAGAGAAGAGCATTTTCACATAGAGATCTTGCAGACTTTAGGGGATAGAATGATTTTGAATATTTTACCCTCTTTCCCACTAGGTCTGCAGGAAATCATTCTAGTCAGGCAACATCTAGACTGCTCTAGCAGATTCTATTCCTCTTTTATGTTCTGAATTGTGTTCAAAAGTTTACTGTTCAAAGTTCTGTTTATCACTGTATTTTTTTTCAACATAAAGTGAGTTTTTTTGTTTTACTTTGTTTTGTTTTACTTCTCTTCCAGCACTTTTGAGTTACTTATCAGAGAATGGATTTTTTTTTTCTTCTCTACATACTTGTTGCTTTAGGTTCTTGCTATAATTCTGTTCTGGTGGTGGTATGACCTTTTCTTCTGTTTTTAGGGCAAGCCATTTGGTATGATGAATAATTTATTCTGCTTGATTTTTTTCTTCTTTTGGCCAGGAGAATCTTGAGACTTTTCCTTCCCAGTTTGAAAATGAACTTATACATAAACATACCCTGCATTATCTTTCCTGTGTAAAAATGTTAGTTACACTTGGCTACAACTGTTCAAGGACTTTCAAATTCAGATGATTTTCTCCCAGTACGGTATATCTATAAGTCCCTTTCCAGACCTTGTTAGAAATTTACATTTTTTGATAAGCTAATGTTGAGCATATTCAGAGCCTGTGTTTTCCAGCATATTCCCTCTGTCTCTGGAATGAAGTGTTTTATCTAAGTACAATGTGTTCCAAAGAGTCCTTGCTTCAGAGCAGAAACAGTCTCAGGAGGAACAGGATATTTGACAAAATGAAACACACGTGCCATCAGGTATTATGTACGTTCTAGGAAGTTTCAGCTTATCCTAAGTGTTGTGCCCCACCTTAACTTTGCCACTTACCAAACAGAATGGCTGACTTTTATGCAAGGATCTGCATGTATTAATTCAGCCCTGCAAACTCATACAAAGTGCATTCTGCTTAGATTGAAGGTTCTCCTTGCATCACCAGATAGTTCAGCTTTAACCCAAAGAATGCACTCACCTGCTCTTTTCTTCTGCCTGCCTCTTTGTCTACGGACTTCTGAGCTCTGGATATCTTGGCATGCCCTCTAGCTTTTGCTCCATTGACAACACAGACACTGTTTTGATCTGTGTGGTCAATTCTAAGACCATATATATATATACACATATATATACATATGTATATCTATACTCTCAAGGAGTGAATAAGATCCACCAGAAAATTTCAATAAGTTGTTGTCTATGGTGATTATAATACTATCATAATTAGGTTACTTTATTTGGGGAATAAGAACTGTCTTTGAAATGAGCTTTGTACTAGTTAGCTCTGTTCCAGTCTAATTCTATGGAGTTGTCAGATCTGGGACAAATGTAATTTATGAGCTGTTCTGTGCATTTTATACCAGCCGCTGGAGGTCATTCTCTAATTGTAACGTCAGTAGTTCTATGTTCTTTTCAAGAGAAAATCCAGAATTTGAGTCCCATTGCTGGAGAAACTTATTTGCAAAAGTATTCTGAGACTGTACATAAAAGAGAAAAGCAATTCAAAATACAAATCCTACGATGTGTTTCTATATTTCTTTTTTATTCCCCTCAGAATTGAATTTGAAGAATTTCCTGGCTGGATGCCAGTCCTATCCTAAGGCACTTTAAAGTGTTTTTGACAAGGCTGTTCATTCATTATATGAACACAAAAACAGTGAGCAAAAGAAGCCTGAAACCTAGCTCACCAGTAATTGCTTCTTTATTTTCCTGTTTCTTTATTTTCCTTTATTTTATATTTCTTTGCAAGCACAGCCAAATTTAACATTCTGGTTTCTCTTTGGCTGGTTAGAGACTAAAAGTGTTCCCTGAACAGCATCTTTCTATCTGGGCAAAGGAAATGTAGATTCTGCTGCTTAAATCCTATCCTTTTATCACCACCAGACATGGATGTTTCAACCTTGATGATTTTGTCATGATGATTTTGACTGTCTGCTTATGAAATCAAATATTTCCTTCATTTTCCATAGAATTGATGAATCTTCATAGAAAATATTTTTCTGGAGTAGACTCTGTTATGCCAGTTTAATTCTTCTATCAATTTTTGGCACACTGTATTTAAAACATTTATATTTACTTTTCTTGTTTAATTTATATTTTATATATAATTAGTTTTACCAGGATATTGAAAATTTTATAATTGTTATTTGATTCATCTATTTGTTTTACTCCACATGAAATTTGACAATTATACATAAGTTATAGTGGGTTTGCTATTCTGATGTTATTTCTACTGTTGAACAATAATTAGTATTGAAGCTGCAAAAATAATGAGCTTTATTTGGGGTCTTAGGAACTGCAATTCAGGAAACACATATTCAGGTAAAACCTAGAGTATTCTAGGAAAGGGAAAGAGTCAGGAGCTTATAAAGGCAAAAGCCACAAAGTTGTTAAACTTTTCTTGCAAGAATTATGATTGACTCTGATGCAAAAAGGAAATATTTGTCCTTAAGGAATAGGCTATAACCAGTTATTTAGAGTAAGGGTCCGATAAGTATCTTGAGTTTCTGGAATACTGTATGGAATTTCTGAATGGCTGCATTAAGACTATAAGTGGTCAAAAGTTTAGATTCTATCAGGCTGAGACCTACGTAAGTCCCACGTTCTCAATGGATTCCCAGCTCCATTTAAAAGAGCTCTCTTAGCAATACCGACGTCACCTTTATTTTTCTTTCATGCTAGCAAAGCTGCAGGTAAAACCATTGGCAGATTTATATCTTGCCAAAGATATTTTATTCTATCATTAGTTTTGAATAATATGATTCTTTTCCAAATGTAATTTAAAATCTTTAAATAATATTTGTTTTTATTCTTTTTGGTGTACCATGTATATTTTTCCAGATAACTGACACCCCCTGCCTCAGTTTCATTACATTGCTGTATACCAGATACAATCAGCTGAGTTCTTTAATAAGTATTATTTTTCTCCACTGCTCTGTAGCATGTTTATAAGTTATTTTTGATATTTTCAAGCTAAGTGGGCTTCCTCAATTAGTTTATTGTGGTGGTGGTTAATAATTATTAATGTGTGTGTATTTTAGTAATTGATAATGTTGTTTGTGGTAATGTGGTCCAGAGGTACTTTTTGCTATAAAGTATATAAATGAAGCAAGTTAGTTATTATTTCTTAACTATTAACTAAGGAATAATTTAGCTTTTTCCCATGAGATAATCTATAATTGGTGTTTTTTATTTACTAATTTCAATGCCAATTTAAGTCTTCAGTATAATTGTGATTATTTGCATATTTTAGTTTAATGGTCCATATAATTAGCAGAGGAAATATAAAATTGTTAGGGTCAAACAATGATGCCTAAATGCCCTTTGGGTCAAAATAAGGAGGTTAAGATGTTATTTGTAATTTAAAGTTATGAAAACCAGAGGACATTTTTTAAACTAACAATGGAGGTTATTATTTGTTTTAGTAAGGATATTTAAAGTCTTAAAAAACATTATATATATATTTTTTGAATTTGCTAGAGATATTATCTTTAAGTCTCTTAAACCTACATGAAAAAAACTACTCACTGATTTTTATTCAACATTTTTTCAAGACAACTATGAATTAACAGGGCCTAAACATTTTTAGGGCATGCTTAGAAAATACTATATTTAAAGCCAAGAAGCTCAGAGAATTGGCCATGTGATAATTTTCCCTTCTTCTAGGAAAAATAGCATGAAACTTGGCACCTTTCTTAACACAAGATACTGAAAAGATTTCTAGATATTTAAATCATGGAAATATTTTGTACATTTTTCAATAAAGTAAAATAAAAATCTGTACTGCTTAGTAATGTTCTTTATTCTAATCAAAAATAATCATACTTGCTATTTTTTAATTCCTTCTCCCCCCAGCTTTATTGACATATAATTCGTATATACATTATGTAAGTTTAACGTGTAAAACGTGTTGATGTGACACTGTTACCTATGGCAAAATGATCACCACCATAATGTTAGCTAACAACTCTATTAGGTCACATAATTACCATTTTTTTTTTTGTATGTACGTTGAAGACATTTAACATCTACTCTCTTAGTAACTATAATCACCATGCTGTACTTTAGATCCCCAATTCTTATTAATCTTTTTTGCTATTTTCATATTTCTAGTTTTTTAATAGGAAACAACCATTTCAGTGATGAGAACAAAGAAAATATCATGTTGTAATTCTATACCATCACTGTCCATGATTTCTGCCTGAGTGGAAATGGCTAAAAATAGAACACCTCTTTATTTTGAATCTGTCATCATGTTCAGTTTCCCTGGATGGAGGGTATCTTTTACTTGGGTACCTTTATTCAGATCTAAAGGTATACAGTGTTCCTTGAATCTGCTACTCCTATATTTTTTACAGTTGTCTTCTTAATAGCTAGTCCCTCATTACTCCAACCCCCTATTGTAGTTCAACGTTTTAATATAAAACTCCCCCTGTGCAAATTACCCTGTGGTTTTACTCTCCTGATTGGACCTTTATTGATAGAGTAGAATATTATGATTTATTAAAAGTAAGAACTAGAATTAGTGACAACATTGGCAGGTAGTATTTGATACTAAGGAATCTCCAGCTATGGCTGTTAATGATTCCTCCCAATGTTTATGTGCATGCCAATCCTCACACAAGAGACAAGTCTATTCATATTCCTCTTGACTTTGGACCAGCCTGTATCTTGCTTTGACAGATGAAATGGGGAAAAAGAGATGTGCTGTTGTGGAATCCAGTAGCCGTACTGCACGGAAGCCAGGAGGGTACATTGAGAATGAAATACCATATCTCAAACCATCTTTCAGCTGAATGCAGCCTTGTAAGAGACTCCAAGTGAGAACAGAAGAACTGCACAGCCGAGCAGGAGAAAACTCACAGAATCATGAGAAATAATGTTATTATATATATTTTTGAAACAAAGTCACGTCGTTGAAGACATAATTAGTTAAATTAAGGTGAGATTAAACTACTGTAGGGTGGACCTCTAGTCCTTTAAGACTGATGCCCTTATAAGATGGCCGTATGAAGACAAAAACACAGGAAGAATGTCATGTGAGGACTGTGGGTTAGAGTGGTGGATCTACAAACCAGGTAACTCCAGGGGTTGCTGGCAAAGCACCATAAGCCAGGAAGGATTCCGTTATAGGTTTCAGAAGGAGCATGTCCCTGTAGACCCCATGATTTTAGACTTCTAATATACAAAACCATGAGACAACAAATTTTTTGTTGTTTAAAGCCAGAGAGTTTGTGGTACTTGTTAAGGCAGCCCTAGGAAACTAATACAAAGGCCACTCTCTGTCTGTCAACAATGATGACAACAACAGCAACAGCACACATACATACCCTACATAACAAGGACTGTGGCAACAACAAAAACAATAAAACTGGAATTGTCTCAAAGCTCCTCATTGGATTTACCCTTATGTCTATTCTTTCAGATCAATGGCATAAAATCTCTCAGTAGAGACCATACATTCTTTGTTTCTGAGAGACACTGGTATTCAAAAACTAGGGAGCTTTGGAAACAGAGATTATATTAATGGTTGGGGATACTGGAGAGAGAATTTTTGGTGGCAGAATTTTACTAAGTTTCTAAGTTGGGACATAGAGAACCAAGGTGAGTTTCTGTATAGGTTTTCCCCATTCTTCAAACTGATAGTAGAATTTGTTTATTGTGATTCTAGGGAAAATATAAAAGTGTTCTCACTTGAAAGAATGAAGAAAAACAGTGCAGCATCCTCTTCATTGCAAATGCAAAATGGCAGTCCCCAAAGACTTCCTGCCACAAGAAAGTGATAAATATGAAATCGTGGTTGCCATATTTTTGAGGGGATAAGTAAAGTTTTAATTTTAATGTGGAAATCAGAAAAGTAGGTTATGCCCAAAGGCAACACTCTTCTAATTATGATCTCAATTTAGCTATACAGAAATCAGGAACATTTTGGTCATTATTTATAGAATATAATTGGAATTATATATAGATTAAAACAAGGTGGTCGCAGTTAGAACTGTGACTGACCATATTTTTACATTGAAAGATGATTCTTAATCACTCCTGATTCATATGCAGTCATTGATTTGGCTTATGTGATGTTAGGAGTCACTGTTAGTTCTGGATAGCAAGAGTAATTTGCTTTTTTTTCTTGCAGGGCCAACAGTTTGATTTACTGTTTCTCCAACCACCTGGGTATTTAAATTATCTGCCATGATATCATAATTCAGTAAGGTAGGGTTTAAACAAGTGGCCTAAATCTAATTCAAATGCTAAAGTTACTCATTATACTGATGCCATTTTAACTAAAGTAATTGTGAAATAATTGTGTTTGAAGCTCTGTCTTTCTTCATTGATTTTATTGCAAAAAAGGATAGGATATTATGTAGAAAGTAAGTTAGAGGTCATTCCAGACAATATAGCCCCAGTAATATAGGGCAAAAATTCTCCAGACCAAATAAAGACATTTTGTTTTTCTTTGTGTTTTTTTTGTTTTTTTTTTTTTGCGGTACACGGGCCTCTCACTGTTGTGGCCTCTCTTGTTGCGGAGCACGGGCTCCGGATGCGCAGGCTCAGAGGCCATGGCTCATGGGCCCAGCCGCTCTGCGGCATGTGGGATCTTCCCGGACCGGGGCACGAACCCGTGTCCCCTGCATTGGCAGGCGGGCTCTCAACCACTGCCCCACCAGGGAAGCCCCCCAAATAAATACTTTTATTCTTTAGTCCCCTAAATATCAATATCATACTTTGAAACCGGTTTGCTTATTTTATTTCTGGAAATGGTGTATCTCACATCTACTATGATTATTCCCTTCCATCATATCATATTAATAAAATGTGTCAAAAGGAATATAAATCCTGAACACTGTGGTGTCTGAAAGCCTAACCATGCCTCCCATCTTCTGGTCTCATTTACTCACTCATTCAACAAGTATAAATCACTCACTATACCCCAAGCACTTTTCTAGTAACTAAGACCACAATTATGAACAATTAATATCCCCAAAGAGATTATCTTCTAATTGAAGACAGACAACACATTTTTAAAAGTATAAAAGCATCATATATCAGATGTTAATAAATACTACAGAGAAAAATTAAGCAGAGTAATGAATTAGAAAATAATAGGAAAGAGACTTTTGTTTAATATGGGGTGATCAGGAATGACTACACTGACAAGATAATACTTAAGCAGAGGTATTGCAGTGGTCAGAGAGGTCAGATTGAAGAGCACGGGGTGACCAGAAAATGAGAACTCCAATGTTAATGGAGTCCAATGGTACAACACTGGCAGAAGTCTTGAGTTGCTGTCTCCTGATATTCTAAAATCTTTATAGTCGCTCCTTAAAAATATTCTCAAGCTTATGGACTGCTTTACTAGTATTGCTTCTCAGATCATGGGAGATAATGAATCAGCCTTGGTAGAATTATAAATAGGTTTTATTACACATATATACATTCCAAAGTTCTTCTTAATAATATTTATTGATACATATTTCTAGACTGTGGCAAATGAATTATCCAATTGTTCAGGCCATTGGCCTTTCAATAATTGGAATGACAGACCCAAATCTCTGTGAACACCCCCTTTCAGGCTCACATAGTTGAGATTATGACAACGTTGAAATCTTTGGATCTTCTGTATATTCTCATGTAACTTAAGGTAAAACTTCATCATAAATCAATATTTGTTGATACTCTGACAAGGTTGAAAGCATTTTATGAGTAGCCGAAACCCCAGACATAGTACAATGTGTGTATCAATGGATTGTGTTTGGAGGAAAAACTGCTGTCCAGTATCTTTAAATCACCTTATAATGATGACTGTGTTTTGGTAGTTGCAGAGGAAAATGCATATCTATTCAATTTGACTAAGATATTGGCAATCTCAGATTAAAACATCAAATACCTTGACAATGACTCCTATACAAGATTTCAATATAAAACCTAACAGTGAAAAAAATAAAACTTCTAAATTAATTTTAAAGAAATTTAAAAGAACACCTAGGTCATCTGTCGACAGAGGTGTATCATGTTACAAACATAGGCTGGTTGTATAAGGTGATATAAGAAGGCAGTTTCAGTCATCTAAACTTCCTTAGTCCTGGCAGCCTCCGTTCCACTGATAAATAGATGTTATTAACAGAGATTCTGTGGCTATGTTAAGAAACTGAAAAATAATAATTTAAAAATTAATAATCAGATATTTAGAACGTGAACAGGAAGCATTACTTAATAGATATATACTCATTTAATTTTTAGCTATTTTGTACGATAAATTTCACTTTAATCTGGTCATGGCACCCTTGAATTTGCTTCTAGGTTATGGATATATTCCCTTTATAATATTCATGTATTAATTGCATCAAATAATCACACCGAGGTATTTATTCCTCAGTTTTTACCAGATGGTGTAGGTGTGTTTTGCACTCTAGAAATCTTGATTAAATACAGTTTAGAAGACGTCTAGTGGTGGCACCATTTATGATGTAGCTTTAAGCTCCAAGAGGAAAAGATAGAGTGAGAAATAGGCACAACGATCTGAACTTTTTATTGAGAAAATATTGCTAAGAAGAAAACAAACAAAGAAAAGAGGGATAAGATATTTCACATACCATTTCATTATTAGGAATAGAAGTTTAAAGAGAGAATAAATGAGATGTTGGAATTATACCCATTTTAATAAACATAGTGATCGTAATATTCCAAAAAGCAAAGCAAGTGCATGAGAATGCAGTAAACTTCCTGGTTGTAAGGCTGCAGGTAGTACTGGAATCAGCTTACATTATAAGAGGGAGCCTTTGATGGGAATCTGCTAGTGAAAAACATGTGACGACTAAACTGCTTACAAGTTAGAAGTAAACATTATTATTAGAGTGGTTTTGTCTACGTATAATTGCATTTTTAATAGCTAAAATAAGAGAAGAAACTTGAACAAACAATTTCTCTCGGGGTTCAATCTCTCACTCCCTTCATGAGAGAAAAAATGAGATGGACTAGAACATTACAGTTTTTTTTTTTTTTTTTTTTTCCGATTTCCAAACATAGTAACTCATTGGAAGCTATCAGGAGGATTATCGTCTGACAAGGGACTTGAGTTTTCTTTGTGCTTGTGTGTGGGTGTCTGTGATCTTATATATGTGAGGACTATGGACAACATCAAATACAGACATGGATCTCAAAGGGTTTGGCTGACATTTAGCAGTTATGCTCATCAGGGGAAAATGGCTAAGAAGTATCCAAAGGGTTTATCCTTCAAACCTGGGGAGAAATGATTAATATACACCCAGTTCATTTATTGGGTATTGGAGAACTTGTCCTCTTTTACCAATTTTAAGGATGGGCAAGTAAAAAGCATTCAGTTCAAAAATGCACCCCCAGTCAATGCTTTCTTTCTGCAGCACATTGCTTTGTTTTATTTTCCCATGACTCCATTCTAATTTCAATGAAACCTTAAACTTTCTCTCTAATCTGATCATTGTCCTAAAGTCCAATAATATCTATCTAATTGTTCATTTAAAAAGCAGGATGAATTTTTCTGCCTTGAATCCTAATTCCATATATCTAAAAATGACAAATTAAAATAAGTTTTCAAATTTACCTCAGAAAGTTTTGGATTCAATATTTGCAATTTCTTTGTGGAAAAAAAATCATTTTGTAGTAAATTGTTTTCTTTAGTGTTTAAACCATATTTGTAAGGAGTGTAATAACATTATAAAGCATTTAGCTTTCATTTATTGGGATAATTAACATGTCAATAATTATTTTCAGATGCTGTTTGTAGGAAACATGATTTAAGAGAACAGCCTTAATTTCTCTTATTCTGATATTTTAATAAAGAAATGGATTTTTAAGTCACAGTTGCAATTTTCAACTTCTGTTCTGAAAAGCAGTTTTTGTAATATATTTTTCCAAGCTATATATCTGATACATAATCTCAATTTTAATTTTCATTTGGTCTATTTATTAAGTATAAAAAGATTGATTTTACTCATCTAAGAAATTCAAAGTAAATTAAATAGTATGAAATAAATGTTAAATAAAATGTTTAAATTTTCTTACATGTTATAACATTAATACATTGCAGAATTAGGAAACCATAAAGTAGTATTTTGTAATATGCTAATATTAAATTGTGTTCTAAAATATCATATTTTATTAAAAATTGTGACAGAATATTTTTTAAATTCCTAAGAATTATATTAACATATACTCAAAAAATCATTGAATATTGCTGTAAGTGAAACTATGATATTGGATGATTTTGAAATGTGCATATTAGAAAAAATTTTTCTATCCTAGTTCAAGCGTAAGTGAGTTTCTAGGAAGATAGAGTATTATAATTTTTGAGTCTAGATACAATATAAGACTGAATAAAGACACTGCAATGACAGTGGATTTAGAATGAAATGGCTTAGTATATAATACATTAAGATTGTAGGACCTTTAATATGACAGTGATGACTGGATATAGGTTTAGGGAGAAATTTTCTAGAATAACTCTCACTTTTTGGGTAAAACTGGACTTATTACATTGTCAAATACCCTCAACTAGGAATGTTTAAAGAGAAACCAATATTACTGTAGCAGGGAGGAAGTGAGACAGAGAAATCATTATGACTTTGACTTTGAACTTGGTGAATGAGAGATTCTATGTGATCAGGTTGTAGTTGACAAATGTGTGTTAGAAATCAGGCCTGGAGATAGAGAGTTGGGAGTTATGGTGGTAATTATTGCTGTCTGAGTGCCCTGCTGTGGTAATAATTTTATTCACAGTTTTCTTTTAATCTTCCAAACACTCTCATATATTGAATTCTAATATCCTATTTTAGGAATGAACTCTCAGAGGGACATGGGTATAAAGATTGTTTCTCAAATTTTCCTCCAGAGTTACAAAGTGAAGTAGTGAATATCAGAACCTCAACTCAAGTCCAGATCTGTCTTATGCAAATTCCATGTTAGTGCCCTCTGAGATAGACAGTTCATATCCTGTATCTGGGAGAAATGGAGCGGCCAAAACAGAGCTCTAGGAAACATCCACATGAAAATTGCAGAAAAGAGAACCTGCAAAGAAAACAGAACTTTAAGAGGAAAACCAAGAAAGAGAAGAGTCACGAGAGAAGCGTGGAGTGGCAAATATATACTATTTGTCCCTGAGCTTGATTTTGAAGAAGAAGAAGAAAAAAGGAATGTACTGTGGAGGATGAAAACAATGACCAGCCATGGCATGTCACAAGTTTGCAAAGTAAAGTCGTCAAGTTATGTGGTAGGGAGAGATAGAAGTTTGTCGAAAATGTTTTACCTTTTCAGGAAGTTTGCATGTGTCCTCCCGGGAAATCTGGGTTTTATCCAAGTCAGAACAGCAAGCGCTTCATGAGACTGCCTTCAAATTTAGGGACCTGATAAGTGAGCTTCCTAGTAGTGATGGACTTATATTTAATTAAAATGAATTAATTCTGATTTTTAATAAAGTAGGACAGTAATAAACATTAGCGAAAATAACTTTATCCTAAATGTGCTAATGTTTATTCAGAAGGTTATAACTGTGATGGTCAAAAGGCTTAGGAATATAATTATGTCTGTGATGAGCACCATGTTAGAGATTGATTAAGGATAAATCTAAGGTAAATGGAATAATATTTACCATTATTGGAGAACGCCTATTATTTATAATGGTGACTTTATGATATGTAATTTGAACAACGGCACAAGTTGATAACATTTTTCCTATTTTAACATTAGCAAATAATATCATAGATGCTAAATAACTTGTACAGATTCATTCAGCTAGGAAATTGTAGAATTTTCCAATTCTATAATTCCAATTCCCAATTCTGGAGTTCGAATTTGGTTCTCCTTGGCTTGAAAGCCCATTTTTCTAATATAACACAGGAAAAAAAATCCTGATTCCTATGGAAATTTTATTTCTTTTTTCACAAGTGCAACTCAGGTGTAACATAAAAGAAACTTATCTCCTGATTAAAATAGTTCAGTATTACTTTCATAAAAAGTTTTTAATGGAGAATGATACAGAACGTTCAACAAATTGAAATTTTAGAAATATACTGGTAGAAGCCAGTGGGTCTTTGATGCATTAAGAACTCAGAGAACAATGCTATATTTCTATTTTTACTATATATCTTTATTTTACCTCTTATTCTGTAAGGGCAAATATCAAGCTTTTTCTAATAACTCCTACTATAATATTTATTGACTATTTAATTTCCCCATATGTTTAATTATATTTATAATTTCTTTTACTATTCAACTATTTGTCATTAACTATGAATTCCACAAGTCCCTGTAACTCAGAATAATAAAGTAATATTCAAAGTTTTATCAGTTTATATAATCATTTGGATATATGATTCTTGTAATCAATTTAAAGGTTCAGATCAATAAATCTTGCTCTTTATTTTTCAACTCATAATGTGAACTCTCTCATCCAAAACTCCACCTTCTACATCACTGTGGTAGGTAGAATAATGTTCCCTGAAAGATGTCCATGTCCTAATGTCTTGAACCTGTGACTTTAAACTTGCTTGACAAAAAAGACTTTGCAGATGTGATTAAGGTTATGAACTTTGAGATGGGAGATTATTCTGGATTATTTAAGTGGGGTTTCCCAGCTCTATTCTGAGAAGACAAGGAACGTATGATCAGAGAGATACTTCATTGTTGGCTTTGAAGAAGGAGGGAGCAGTCCATGAGTCAAGGAATTAAAACCACTTCTAGAAATTAGAAAAGGCAAGGAAAAAGTTACTTCAGAAAGGAATGCAGCCTTGCCCACACTTTTAATTTAACCAGTGAGAACTATTTAGACCCTGACTGCAAGAATTATAAGATAATAAATTTATGTTGTTTTAAGCCACTGGGTTTGTGGTAATGTAGCAATAAAATAAATAATACAGCCACTGAAAAGCCTAGTACTATCATTTTTTAGCTCTTGAAAACCCTAGAATATGCCTCTTCTCCTATCAAGAATCACCTTGAATTTAGAAAAAATTGTGTGTGGCTATTGTGTCCCATAGCCTTCCTCGCACGTGATTCTCCATACTAGGCCATTGGCCTTGGCTGCTCTGTTGTTGCCAGTCTCCTAGGACTCAAGAATTCATTTCTCTTCCCAGATATCTCACTGCCCCATGCAGGCACTGGAGGAGGCATATGTTGTGATGACCGTATTTACCTTTACTCTCCTGTCACTTCAAAGTTCCTATTATACTGTAGAAGGCTGTGCATTGGTGACTTTTGCTTAAGATTCTGTAGAACTTACCAAGAAAGCAATGCCATGTAGAGCAGGGACACCTTAAGAGACAGTATTAGATAGTCACACAGCTTGCATTATGGTGTGTTTTATGAGCCTTTTTAATAAGTATTTGCTATTACCATGCCTGAAAACACTTCAGCCGTGCTACAACTTAAATGTGTACTAGAAAAAAAAATGTGTACTAGATAAATGTTTTGTCTTTATCCTCAGATACCAAACTCTACCCTCAGCTTCTCTTGTCTTGTATATTTTATCATTCAGCTGAAAGCCATTTAGTTCCTATTGCAACCTCGACTTAAATTTTGCACAAATCAATGAAAGAGACATTCTAAATCAAAGGATTAGTATTCTGTTCTATAAACTTAACAATTAAATAAACTAAAAGTTTTATAATTGTGTTTTTTAAATAAATTCTCTATGTATCAAATTTCTAAGCAATGCATATCCAAGTGCCATGCGGTCCTGTAAGTCAAAGTTTATATTATACTATATTATATTATATTATATTATATCATATTATATTAGTAAAAGATTATATTATATATCTATATCTATATGCTTTTTATTTTCAGAGAATATTCCCAATTTTGGGGTCCTATTTTTTTTCTCCTAACTACAAATATAACGATAGAACCTACAGGAGAGTTTTTTAAAATGAAATAGGTAAATTCATAGTGTTCAACAGTATTCACATTCCTTTCCATTTCCTCATTGTGTTTCACATTTTTCCTCCTTTTTCCTCCTTCAATCTCAAGAATATACACTTTGCTGATCTTTGCTCCTACATTTTAGCCATGGTCAGGTGTGACGACTAATAAGCAATGACAGAATTTCACATTTTCAAGATTTACATGCTGGATTATTTCAATGGATGAAGGTGGGGGAACATTTCTTAAAGCAAGATTTTATTGTTTCCAGTGCCAAGAACATGGAAAGATAAGAAACTAATAGTATGTCTACTTTGTTACTTGAAATTTTTCAGGGTTATAAAGAGAGCCAAAAATAGAAATGACTGTAATTATAGTTCAAAGAAGGTGATATCTCACCTTATTGGGAGAGAATCAGAAAGATTGTTTGAAGGAAAGCAAGGCACATCTATAGGTAAGATTCAATAGTTAGAAATAAGCAAAAGAGCAGATATAGAAAAACAATGTTAGCAATGAAAATAAGAGATTCAAAAACAAGCAACCTGTATGTGATACAGGATAGTATCCAAATTCATATGAAAGTTAAAGATTGATAAATCCTTGACAAGTCCCTTTTTCATGACCTTTGGAGCTAACCCAAACCTTTGGCATGAGTCTCCCTCCCTCTTGAGCTTTCTTTTCATTCTCAACAAAAGCCCTTCTTCACAATTCATGGAGAAAATTATGACCATCAGTAAATATTTCCTTCAGCCTTCTAGTTCTCTACTTACACAGTTATAGGTAATCCTATCCCATTGTAAATACTCTGGCAAATATTACTTTCTAATTGCCAAATCCAGTATATATAAATCTTCTTTTGCTTACCAAATGTCTCTGTTTTTTACAACTTACTATTTCCTTCTGGAAGCTTTCTGCTCTCTTGAATTCTTTGCCCTCACACTCTGTTTTTCTTCTAAGTTTTTAACAACCTTCTTTTCAGTTTTCTTTCCTACATTTGCTTGTACAAGTGAGAATTCACCAGAATTCTAACTTTGAGGTCCATCTCTTCTTTCCTTTTTTAAATTTATTTTTTATACAACAGGTTATTTGTTATCTAGTTTATACATATTAGTGTATATATGTCAATCCCAATGTCCCAATTCATCCCACCACCACCACCCCCAGTTTCCCCCCCTTTCTGTCCATACGTTTGATCTCTACATCTGTGTCTCTCTTTCTGCCCTGCAAACCCGTTCATCTGTACCATTTTTCGAGGTTCCACATGTATGTGTTAATATATGATATTTGTTTTTCTCTTTCTGACTTCCTTCACTCTGTATGACAGTCTCTAGATTCATCTGCATCTCTAAAAATGACCCAATTTCAACCCTTTTTATGGCTGAGTAATATTCCATTGTATATATGTACCACATCTTTATCCATTTGTCTGTTGATGGGCATTTAGGTTGCTTCCATGACCTGGCTATTGTAAATAGTGCTGCAATAAACATTGGGGTGCATGTGTCTTTTTGAATTATGTTTTTCTCAGGGTATATGCCCAGGAAGTCCATCTCTTCTTTCACTAAATATTCCTTCTTGAATTGTTGTTCAAAACTGATGACACCACCTGACACTAAAATTCAATCATGTCCAAATTTAAACCTCACCACACATAGTTCTTTGGAGCTCTAGATCTACACTTAGAATATCCAACTTGAATCTCTCCCGCAAGGATCTAGTGACATTCTACTCATTATTTGGGAACCATCTTGTATGAAGCTAAATCTTGTTAATATGGTCACAGTCTTTAAAAAATTTACTAGTTTATGTCTTTATAGTATAATAAGAAAGAGGCAAACTTGCCCTTAGTTATTAACATCCAATATTATTATGATGTTAATTTCTAGAGTAGGGAACAACTTTTGACCTGCTAGATTATGTGTAGCAGTATAATACCTCATATTAAATATTGTATTCCCCAGATGTGGTGTAGAGAGGGGAAACCAACTGGAAAAGTTTTTTGTCAGGTTCATAATCAGTCCCTCTAAAGAAGGTAAAAAATTGTGTTTTGTCTTCACATGACCCAACTTTTGTGGCCACGAGTTGGATTGGTGGTTTGAAGCTTATCAGTTTCAAGGAGTTCAACTTAAACCTAGCCAGAGAAGAGAGAATACAAAAGAAAATAATAATAATAATTTCCTTCTTATGCCTCTGATATTATATATCTTATGAGCTATTAAACTTGAAAAGTACTGAATCATGTAAAACATAGGGAAACATAAATATGTTAATATATATAATTAAAGATTACTGATAGCAACATAAAAAATAAATACTTCATTTACTTCATTAGCTGATCTTTCTGTTAAAGTTTTTTAAATTATTCATTCATTCAATGTCTGTTAATAGTATATATTAGGTGTTTAATTAATATATGTTGACCAAATACATTCTGAAGTCCAATATCACTTTATATATATAAAGTACCTTAAAATTGTGCAGGCATTCTCTTCCAAAATTTCACCTTAGCAGTCCTTAAAAGTTCTCATATGACCGTCATCAACCTGAGCCTGTGAAGTTAGAAATAGAAAGTGATAAAAAAGAAGTTTGTTGCTAACCCAATGTTATGTATTCTCTCATTTTTGTGAGTCTATTAAAGTTTGAAACCTTGCTGAGTTTGATGACACTGTGTGATACCACCATTGAGAAAAGCAGAGCAGGGTCACTGGGTGGTTTATACAGAGAGAACTAAAAATAAAGTGAAATATTTCCCTTCACTGTGTTCAGAGATTGCATGGGTGAAAATTACCAATTTTATTGACTCGAGTTTCTTACCCAAGACTGCCATGTTTTTCACTTTTGATGTAGTAGAACCTGTTTGAAAGGAAAGAGAGAAGTTTCAAAAGTAGAGACAAGTGATACTACAAACTGATTTACTGGAATCTAGCTGGCACACAAACTGGGTTCCTTACTGACAGTGACTGGCCTGTGCCCTTGAATTAACTTTTTGTAAGCCCTTGGTGTCTTCTATTTGAGTTATAACAGTAAATCTGCTAAATGCTCTGAAATTCTTCATCTAAAAAATACCTTGTTTTGTATGATTTTGAAGAGCTGAAAGGCATCTAACTTTAGGCACACTGAAATCACTTCAAAATAAACAATGCTATATTCAACATGTGTTTGGCTGACATAGGAATTCACATGTTTTAATTGGCTCTGCATTCAAATAATTATTTATTTTAAAAAATGTGATTGACCTAATGACTAAGTATAAAGCCATGGGCAAAAACTCAACCTTTATTTCTTTATATATTCAAAAGGGATTGCACTAAAATCTATTCTTTTACTAAAATATGAGTCTTTAAAATCTTGAGTTATTGTGATCTGTTGTTCTCTTTAAGTGTTTGAAATAAATCTGAGATTTAGTATTTTTCCCCATAAGGTAAATTCTCAAGGTACTCACTATCTTTGCACTTATGTAAAATGAAAACAAATTTATCAATTAAATATATTGGTAGAATTTTATTACTAAAGAGACTAAATATATGCATTCTTCTTTCAGTTCCCAAATCTCTGAAATTTAGAAGTCTTCCTTAAATTATGTTGTAATGTATGGCCCTCAAAGTCAAATGGAATCTTGGCTTTTATCATCCTGACTTTAATCCATGAAATAAAGTAACAAGAGATGAAACATATTCAACAATTTACTTTTATTTATCTTCATAGTGCAGAAAAATATATCTTCTTGCCTATTATTTTCAGAAAGTGTATGTATAAAATCTGTTACATCGGTTATTGAAGGGACATACAAATTATTCTATCAGTATTTGAAAAACAATGGTTCTCTTAATTATTTTAAAATTGAAAAGTATCATTATGTTTAAAATATAATCGGTATCTATAGAAATTCCAAAACACTTTAATAATCATTGTATAAAACATCATTAAATTCCTAAGCAAGGAGCAGTTATTCACCATTTTATTACTCATATCATGACCAAACTTTTATCACTAACTAAAACTGTGATATTACTAAAAAGTCTACTCTAACTTTCATTCATCACAATTAATACCTCAAATCATGGAAGACTAACATGGGGAAAAATCTGATTTTAAAACACAAAAATTTTGTGTATATATGTTTAAATTTTTTAAATCAATTCTATGCAGGTAAATTGAAAAAACATGTAAGGGAAATTCCCTGGGGCTATAAACATAAAAAAGGAATGGATTGAGTGATAGTCATATAAGTTGATGCTTCAGCTGTAAATGACCCAATTATATATTTTACTTTTCGTGGTAACTGAGAAGTTGTTTTTTCTGCCCATAAAAACATATCACATGAAATCTTATTTTTGTATTAATTAAAAGCATGGACCTGGAACCTGAATATAAAGTCAAGACTCATGAAGTTATACAACCTTAGACAAAAACAAAAATATTCCTGCTAGCACAGAAAAAGCACCATAATATTTAGCTTTATTTGCCTGAGGTTTAGGTATGGAAAAGTGTTTCTATTGAGAATTGTAACCAGGGTCTATAGCTCAATTTGAAGTAAGGATTAATTTGATAGTAATCACGTGGTCTGAAAATCCAAAGCCAAGAACATAACAAAAGAAGAAATGGTTTTAGGATAGTGATATCCTTTTGATGTCTACTACAGACAAGCATACTATAGGGAACTCCTCTGAAAGAACAATCTGCAATCTTAACTGTACATGATTTCTACAGAGATACTCCTGAATGCATACCAATTAAGAGTCAGCAGACAAAACAAACAGTAGGATTATGTGTTCAAAAAGTTGCATATTAAAACTAATAGATGTAAACATTTTAAAGACATCATCACAGACCCTATAGGTTAAAAAAAATTAAATATGCTATGAAAAATTTTATGCAAGTAAATTAGAACATTTAGATGAAATGATGGATTGCTAGCTAAATATAATATACTATTAGAAGGAAAATAAAACATCTGTAAAACTTTATTTATTAAAGAAACTGAATCTTTAATTGAAAACATACTTATACAGAACTCTTTACACCTAGAGAGCATCCCAAGGTAAATTCTTCTGAACTGTTAAGGAAGAAATAACCCAAACTTACAAAAACTTTTCCAGAAAATTAAAAAAAAAACTTTTTCTGATTATTTTTGTGAGCCTTGACATTAAAATTTAACAAAGATATCACAAGGAATAATAACTACAGGTCAATCTCTCCAGTGAACATAAATTAAAAAATTGCAGTCAGAATAATGGCATGTGGAACTAAAAGATATACAAAATGACATTACATCATGTTTACTGTAGATTTATTTCAGAAATACTTGGATGTTAAAACATGTAAAACTAATGTTATTTATCAGAGTGAAAAAATAGAAAAGAATATAATTACAACAACTTAATAAATTTTTGGAACAATTAAACCCATTAATGAGGATAAAAAAACAAAACCCCAAAGTCTCAGCAAACCAAGGGGAATTTTTCTTAAACTGATAAAAATATATTAAAAAAACTGACAGCACACAGCATATTTAATGCATAATTTTGAAAACCTCTAATATCATGAGTGAGATAAGAATGTTCTCTAGTAACAATTATGGTAAAAAGTGTACTGGAGAAAACAAGAGAAAGGGAAATTTCTCCCAGCAGCCTCAGGAGCAGCAGATTAAATCTCCACAATCAACTTGATGTACCCTGCATCTGTAGAATACTGGAATAGACAATGAATCATCCCAAAATTGAGGTGGAGGACTTTGGGAGCAACTGTAGACATGTGCTGCCAGGGTCTTGGCACTCTGGCCAGGTGTCAGGCTTGTGCCTCTGAGGTGGGAGAGCAGAGTTCAGGAAATTACTTCACCAGAGACCTCCCAGTTCCATGTAATATCAAACTGCAAAGGCTCTCCCAGAGATCTCCACCTCAATGATAAGACCCAGCTACACTCAACGACCAGCAAGCTACAGTGCTGGACACCCTATGCCAAACAACTAGCAAGACAGGAACACAACCCCACCCATTAGCAGAGAGGCTGTCTAAAACCATGATAAGGTCACAGACACCTCAAAACACAACACCAGACGTGGTCCTGCCCACCAGAAAGGCAAGATCCAGCCACATACACCAGAACACAGGCACTAGTCCCCTGGACCAGGAAGCCTTCATGAGCAACTGAACCAACATTAGCAACTGGGGGCAGACACAAAAAACAACAGAACTATGAACCTGCAGACTGTGAAAAGGAGACCCAAAACACAGTAAGTTAAGCAAAATGAGAAGGCAGAGAAACACACAGCAGATGAAGGAGCAAGGTAAAATCCCACCAGACCAGAAAAATGAAGAGGAAATAGGCAGTCTACCTGAAAAAGAATTCAGAGTAATGATAGTAAAGATGATACAAAATCTTGGAGAAAGAATGGAGAAAATAAAGAAACGTTTAAGAAGGACCTAGAAGAACTAAAGAGCAAACAAATAATGATGAACAATACAATAAATGAGATTAAAAATTCTCTAGAAGGAATAAATAGCAGAATAACTGAGGCAGAAGAACGGATAAGTGACTTAGAAGATAAAATACTAGAAATAACTACTGCAGAGCAGAATAAAGAAAAAAGAATGAAAAGAATTGAGGATAGTCTCAGAGACCTCTGGTACAACATTAAATGCACCAACATTCGAATTATAGGGGTCCAGAAGAAGAAGAGAAAAAAAAAAGGGACTGAAAAAATATTTGAAGTGATTATAGTTGAAAACTTCCCTAATATGGGAAAGGAAATAGTTAATCATGTTCAAGAAGCACAGAGTCCCATACAGGATAAATCCAAGGAGAAACATGCCAAGACACATGTTAATCAAACTATCAAAAATTAAACACAAATATATATATATTAAAAGCAGCAAGGAAAATCAACAAATAAACTACAAGTGAATCCCCATAAGGTTAAAAGCTGATCTTTCAGCAGAAACTCTGCAAGCCAGAAGGGTGTGGCAGGACATACTTAAAGTGATGAAAGGGAAAAACCTACAACCAAGATTACTGTACCCAGCAAGGATCTCATGCAGATTTGACAGAGAAATTAAAACTTTTACAGACAAGCAAAAACTAAGAGAATCCAGCACCAACAAACCTACTTTACAACAAATGCAAAAGGAACTTCTCGATGCAGAAAACACAAGAGAAGGTAAAGACCTACAATAACAAACCCAAAGCAATTAGGAAAATGGTAATAGGAACATACATATCAAAAATTACCTTAGGGCTTCCCAGGTGGTGCAGTGGTTGAGAGTCCGCCTGCTGATGCAGGGGACACGGGTTCGTGCCCCGGTCTGAGAGGATCTCACATGCCGCGGAGTGGCTGGGCCCGTGAGCTATGGCTGCTGGGCCTCTGCGTCCGGAGCCTGTGCTCTGGAACGGGAGAGGCCACAGCAGTGAGAGGCCCGCATACCGTAAAAAAAAAAAAAAGAAATCTTCTTTTTTTAAAAAACAATGCATTTCTTTCAAGTTGACCTGAAGGGCCAGCAATAGATGATAAAATTGTAGAGATTATTAGTTAAGTTGATAATTTAAGGCCACTTTTATACTTGGAAATAAGGGCCTTAGAGATTATCTAACACATTTTTCTACAAAGAGAAAAGAACATATCTATAAAAATAAAAACTCAAGGTTATCCAATAGGCAGGTGGTTTTGAATTATGTTAAATATAAATAGATTGAAGACTTTTAAGTACTTGTAACTTATATGTTTTATTTCATTTTTATTATTAATAAAAACAAGCCCTTCCTTGATTTTTCAACAGACATGTAACAAGTATGGGTATATTTTAACAACCTGCTTATAAGTCTGTGAAGAACAAATGATGAAAGACAGAAATGGAAACAGCAGATGAGATGGATTTGCTTGTCTTGTATTTCCAAATTTCAGTTTGGCAAAGATATTTTCAAGTTTCTGATACCTGGATATGTTTTTCTTTCTGGAGATTTGAATGTGAGGTTTATATTCAAGGGATAATCAAGCAATAAATGCTAAAGGTAAAATTTCATACATTCCCAAGCATATAAATTATTTTCTTCAAAATCCCTTCATTTTCACGAGATGAATATAGGCATTTATACCTATTAAGCCCAAGGGGCTTCTGGCCCACTTACATTACACTCTTTGGTTAGAGTTTTCTTATCTCTGGAAACAAATTGAAAAAATTCAATTAAGTTCATCATGTCTCTTACCACCAGAAAAGGATATTGAAAGTAATTTCAGCTGATATTTTTTAAGAAGTTTTGCTTAACAAATATAATATGTGAAGTAACTCTCATTATTCATTTTGTTCATGGGCTTCACTAATTAATTATGTAATTAACAGTGTCAAACTATTAATCTCTACCCCTTGAGTCAAAGTTTAGATATGTTTAGTGAGCTCCATTCAATGAAGTAACTAATATCTCATATACTTTCTCCGCCTGAGATAATATAAGTGAACACACAGTTGTTGTCATCAGGGAATATATCATTTAGGAAAAATGACGACCTACAATCAGCAACATCAAATAATCTGTAGTAATAAAAGGCAAGCCAAATGCAATTTATTCCAGCCACACTTCCTAAATCTCTGAAGAGCCCAGAGGTCCTAGAAAGATGTTCTGGTCACACACACACACACACACACACACACACACACAATCAGCTCTCAGATCTAAAAATGTCTTTATTTTTTAGAAAATGGATTCCATGAAGGTTAAAAAGCAATCAATACCAGATTACCAGAGGGTATAGGTGCAGAATTGGATATAGTCATTCAAAGCATTAAATTAAGAATATGGCAATATAAATATCTTAAAAGCATCTTTTAGGTGTTCAAAACATAATGTATAAGTTATTCACAACTAATTTGAGCTTTATAGATGGGGGAGAAAAACAGTTAACATTTGAAAGTCCTGAAAACTTTTCCTTGGGTAATTATACAAATCAAGCAGTTTGCCTTTGATCAAATTCCCTCCCTTTGAAATATATATATATATATAATGTCTAGATATCTAGATAGATAGGTAGATAGATAGATAGATAGATAATCTTGATCGCATGAACTTCTCTGGAGAAATGGAATAATAAGGAATACAGTAACAGGTATATCATCGTCCACAAAGAAAACAATAAAAAGTTACCCTGGATTCTTCTGAATCCTCCTCCTCCTCTGAAGATTCTGCAGGCCTTTTATAAAATCTGGAGCCATAAAGAGAGAGAAATAATGGGTAACCAGATATTACTCTACTGCATGGTATATTCCATGGATTCCAGGGAATAGAAAAAAAATTCACTTAGGTGTATTATTTCCTGGTTTGCTTCATTATACAATATGCAGTCCAAATAATCTGCAGAGCATGGGGAAAGCTAGATGGTAGGGTGTAGAAAGTTTCTCATGTACAACGAAGAAAGGAAAAAGCTATTAGTGTTCACTTTTGATATGGATGTGCTTTGCAGATTTGGTCATGTAGGAATTCTCAGTGTCTACATTTGCTCTTTGTAGTGTCCAATCCTAATTCTCCAAATGGGGGTTTTGAATGAGGACTGCCTCTACAAAAGGCTTCAGTGTTTGAGTCCTTAAGTAGTTTTCCCTTTATTTATAACTTATGTCCTGTTATGGAGGCAGGGGTCACATCTGAATTAAGAATTCCCAGTTAATTGTCAATAAAAGAGAGACAAAAAGCAAGCTGATCCAACATACAGGGACAAAAGTGCTCATGGTAAAGGCAGCCTATGAAACAGCAGGAAAACCAAGAAAATGCCACATACAAGGCTGAGGGACGCCAGGACCAATGGCAGGGAAATGAGTTATTTTCTGAGTTTATGCTCACATTTAATATTCCTGGTTTAGGTTGAGAAAGGAAAATAAATGAGTCCAACACAAAGTTCACACTTAATTTTGGTTGTGAATGATATAGTATTTCATAGTTTATTAAATTTAATTTTTTGGAAGATGGCAGAAGAGTAAGACGGGGAGATCACCTTCCTCCCCACAGATACATCAGAAATTCATCTACACGTGGAACAACTCCTACAGAACACCTACTGAACACTGACAGAAGACCTCAGACCCCCCAAAAGGCAAGAAACTCCCCACATACCTGGGTAGGGCAAAAGGAAAAAAGAATAAACAGAGACAAAAGGATAGGGACGGGACCTGCACCAGTGGGAGGGAGCCGTGAAGGAGGAAAGGTTTCCACACACTACAAGCCCCTTCGTGGGCGGAGACTGCAGGTGGCAAAGGGGGAAAGCTTCAGAGTAGCGGAGGAGAGCACAGCAACGGGGGTGTGGAGGGCAAAGCGGAGAGATTCCGGCACAGAGGATCGGTGCCCTCAGGCACACACCAGCCCGAGAGGCTTGTCTGCTCGGCCGCCGGGACGGGCGGGGCTGGGAGCTGAGGCTCGGGTATCTGCTTTCAGTCGGAGCGCAGGGAGAGGACTGGGGCTGGCGGCAGGAAGAGAGCCTGAAGGGGTTAGTGCACCACGGCTAGCCCGGAGGGAGTCCGGGGAAAGGGTCTGGAACTGCCGAAGAGGCAAGAGGCTTTTTATTCCCTTTTGTTTCCTGGTGCGCGAGGAGAGGGCATTAAGAGGGCTGCTTTGGGAAGCGCCGGAGACGGGCGCGAGCCGCGGCTAAAGGTGCGGACCCCGGAGACGGGCGAGGGACGGTGGGGCTGCTGCCGCCGCCACCGACGCGGGGCCTGTGTGCGAGCGCGGGTCACTGTCCGCCCCGCCTTCCGGGGGGCCTGTGCACCCCGCCACTGCCGGGGTCCCGGAAGCCGGGGACAGCTTTCCCGGGAAAGCGCACGGAGCGCGCCTCGGCCTGGTGCAACGTCACGCCGGCCTCTGCCGCCGCAGGCCCGTCCCACACTGCGCGCCCCTCCCTCCCCTCTACCTGAGTGAGCCAAAGCCCCCGAATCAGCGGCTCCTTTAAACCCGTCCTGTCTGAGCGAAGAACGGACGCCCTCAGGCGACGTACGCGCAGAGGCGGGGCCAGGTCCAAGGCTGAGACCCGGGAGCTGTGAGAGCAGTGAAGGGACAGGGAAATCTCTCTGCAGCCTCGGAGGCAGCGGATTAAAGCTCCACGGTCCACTTGATGTGCCCTGCGTCTGTGGAGTGCATAAATGGACAGCGAATCATCCCAAATTGAGGAAGTGGACTTTGAGGACAAGATTTCAGACTTTCCCCCCTTTTCCTCTTTTTACAACGAATTATCCCAAATTAAGGAGGTGGACTTGGAGAGCAAGATTTTTGATTTTTCCCCCTGCTCTCTTTCTGTGAATGTGTATGTGTATTCTTCTGTGTAAGATTCTCTCTGTATAGCTTTGCTTCCACCGTATGGCCCAGGGTTCTATCTGTCCGTTTTTTTTTCAATAATTACTTTTTAATTTTAATAACGCTACTATATTTCATACTTTATTCTATTTTACTTTACCTGCTCTTTCTTTTTTTCCTACCTTCCCTTCCTCCCTCCCTCCCTCCGCCCCTCGTTTCCTTCTTTCTCTCTTTCTTTCCTCCCTCCCTCCCTTCTTCCTTTCACTTTCTTTTTCTTTCCTTCCTCCCTCCCTCCCACCCCTCTTCCTTTCACTTCCTTTTTCTTTCCTTCCTCCCTCCCTCCCTCCTGTCTTTCTTTCTTACCTTCCTCCCTCCCTCCCTTCTTCAATTCTCTCTTCCTTTTTCTTTCATTCCTCCCTCTCTCCCTCCTTTCTTTCTTTCTTTCTTTCCATCCTTCCTCCCTCCCTCCCTCCTTTCTCTCTTTCTTCCTTCCTTCCTTCCTTTATTTCCTTCTTTCTTTCTCTCTCTCTTTCTTTCTTCTACTAATTCTTTCTTTCTACTTTTTCTCCCTTTTATTCTGAGCTGGCTAGATGAAAGGCTCTTGGTGTTGCAGCCAGGAGTCAGTGCTGTGCCTCTGAAGTGGGAGAGCCAACTTCAGGACACGGGTCCACAAGAGACCTCCCAGGTCCACATAATATCAAGCAGCGAAAATCTCCCAGAGATCTCCATCTCAACACCAGCACCCAGCTTCAGTTGACGACCAGCAAACTACAGTGCTGGTCACCCTATGCCAAGCAACTAGCAAGGCAGGAACACAACACCACCCATTAAAAGAGAGGCTGCCTAAAAACATAATAAGGCCACAGGCACCCCAAAACACACCACCAGACATGGACCTGTCCACCAGAAAGACAAGATCGAGCCTCAACCACCAGAACAAACGCACTAGTCCCCCCCACCAGGAAGCCTACACAACCTACTGAAACAACCTTAGCCACTGGGGACAGACACCAAAAACAACAGGAACTACGAATCTGCAGCCTGCAAAAAGGAGACCCCAAACACAGTAACATAAGCAAAACGAGAAGACAGAAAAACACACAGCAGGTGAAGGAGCAAGATAAAAACCTACCAGACCTAACAAATGAAGAGGTAATAGGCAGTCTACCTGAAAAAGAATTCAGAATAATGATAGTAAAGCTGATCCAAGATTCTATTTCCAAGATCCAAAATCTTGGAAATAGAATAGACAAAATGCAAGAAACAGTTAACAAGGACCTAGAAAAACTAAAGATGAATCAAGCATCGAATAAAAACACAATAAATGAAATGAAAAATACTCTAGATGGGATCAATAGCAGAATAACTGAGGCAGAAGAACGGATAAGTGAGGTGGAAGATAAAATAGTGGAAATAACTGATGCAGAGCAAAATAAAGAAAAACTAATGAAAAGAACAGAGGACAGTCTCAGAGACATCTGGGACAACATTAAACGCACCAACATTCGAATTATAGGGGTTCCAGAAGAAGAAGAGAAAAAGAAAGGGACTGAGAAAATATTTGAAGAGATTATAGTTGAAAGCTTCCCTAATATGGGAAAGGAAATAGTTAATCAAGTCCAGGAGGCACAGAGAGTCCCATACAGAATAAATCCAAGGAGAAATACACCAAGACACATATTAATCAAACTGTCAAAAATTAAACACAAAGAAATCATATTAAAAGCAGCAAGGCAAAAACAACAAATAACACACAAGGGAATCCCCATCAGGTTAACAGCTGATCTCTCAGGAGAAACTCTACAAGCCAGAAGGGAGTGGCAGGACATAATTAAAGTGATGAAGGAGAGAAACCTGCAACCAAGATTACTCTACCCAGCAAGGATCTCATTCAGATTTGATGGAGAAATTAAAAACTTTACAGACAAGCAAAAGCTGAGAGAGTTCAGCACCACCAAACCAGCTTTACAACAAATGCTAAAGGAACTTCTCTAGGCAAGAAACACAACAGAAGGAATATACCTACAATAACGAACCCAAAGCAATTAAGGAAATGGGAATAGGAACATACATATCAAAAACTACCTTAAATGTAAATGGACTAAATGCTCCGACCAAAAGACACAGATTGGCTGAATGGATACAAAAACAAGAACCATATATATGCTGTCTACAAGAGACCCACTTCAGACCTAGAGACACATACAGATTGAAAGTAAGGGGATGGAAAAAGATATTCCATGCAAATGGAAATCAAAAGAAAGCTGGAGTAGCAATTCTTATATCAGACAAAATAGACCTTAAAATAAAGACTATTAGAAGAGACAAAGAAGGACACTACATAACGATAAACGGATCGATCCAAGGAGAAGATATAACAATTGTAAATATTTATGCACCCAACATAGGAGCACCTCAATACATAAGGCAAATACTAACAGCCATAAAAGGGGAAATCGACAGTAACACAATCATAGTAGGGGACTTTAACACCCCACTTTCACCAATGGACAGATCATCCAAAATGAAAATAAATAAGGAAACACAAGCTTTAAATGATACATTAAACAAGATGGACTTAATTGATATTTATAGGACATTCCATCCCAAAACAACAGAATACACATTTTTCTCAAGTGCTCATGGAACATTCTCCAGGATAGATCATATCTTGGGTCACAAATCAAGCCTTGGTAAATTTAAGAAAATTGAAATTGTATCAAGTATCTTTTCAGACCACAATGCTATGAGACTAAACATCAATTACAGGAAAAGGTCTGTAAAAAATACAAACAATGGGGCCTCCCTGGTGGCGCAGTGGTTGAGAGTCCGCCTGCCGATGCAGGGGATACGGGTTCGTGCCCCAGTCTGGGAGGATCCCATATGCCGCGGAGCGGCTGGGCCCGTGAGCCATGGCCGCTGAGCCTGCGCATCCGGAGCCTGTGCTCCACAACGGGAGAGGCCACAACAGTGAGAGGCCCGCGTACCGCAAAAAAAAAAAAAAAAAAAAAAAAAAAAAAAAAAAAAAAAAACAAATGGAGGCTAAACAATACACTACTCAATAACGAAGTGATCACTGAAGAAATCAAAGAGGAAATTAAAAAATACCTAGAAACAAATGGCAATGGAGACACGGCAACGCAAAACTTATGGGACGCAACAAAAGCACTTCTAAGGGGGAAGTTAATAGCAATACAATCCCACCTTAAGAAACAGGAAACATCTCCAGCAAACAACCTGACCCTGCACCTAAAGCAATTAGAGAAAGAAGAACAAAAAACCCCCAAAGCTAGCAGAAGGGAAGAAATCATAAAGATCAGATCAGAAATAAATGAAAAAGAAATGAAGGAAACGATAGCAAAGATCAATAAAACTAAAATCTGGTTCTTTGAGAAGATAAACAAAATAGACAAACCATTAGCCAGACTCATGAAGAAAAAAAGGGAGAAGACTCAAATCAGTAGAATTAGAAATGAAAAAGGTGAAGTAACAACTGACACTGCAGAAATACAAAAGATCATGAGAGATTACTACCAGCAACACTATGCCAATAAAATGGACAACCTGGAAGCAATGGACAAATTCTTAGAAATGCACAACCTTCCAAGACTGAATCAGGAAGAAATAGAAAATATGAATAGACCAATCACAAGCACTGAAATTGAAACTGTGATAAAAAATCTTCCAACAAACAAAAGCCCAGGACCAGATGGCTTCACAGGCGAATTCTATCAAACATTTAGAGAAGAGCTAACACCCATCCTTCTCAAACTCTTGCAAACAATTTCAGAGGAAGGAACACTCCCAAACTCATTCTATGAGGCCACCATCACCTTGATACCAAAACCAGTCAAGGATGTCACAAAGAAAGAAAACTACAGGCCAATATCACCGATGAACATAGATGCAAAAATCCTCAACAAAATACTAGCAAACAGAATCCAACAGCACATTAAAAGGATCATACACCATGATCAAGTGGGGTTTATTCCAGGAATGCAAGGATTCTTCAATATATGGAAATCAATCAATGTGATACACCATATTAACAAATTGAAGAAGAAAAACCATATGATCATCTCAATAGATGCAGAGAAAGCTTTCGACAAAATTCAACACCCATTTATGGTAAACACCCTGCAGAAAGTAGGCATAGAGGGAACTTTCCTCAACATAATAAAGGCCATATATGACAAACCCACATCTAACATTGTCCTCAGTGGTGAAAAACTGAAAGCATTTCCACTAAGATCAGAAACAAAACAAGGCTGCCCACTCTCACCACTCTTATTCAACTTAGTTTTGGAAGTTTTAGCCACAGCAATCAGAGAAGAAAAGGAAATAAAAGGAATCCAAATTGGAAAAGAAGAAGTAAAGCTGTCACTGTTTGCAGATGACATGATACTATACTTAGAGAATCCTAAAGATGCTACCAGAAAACTACTAGAGCTAATCAATGAATTTGGTAAAGTAGCAGGATACAAAATTAATGCACAGAAATCTCTGGCATTCCTGTACACTAATGATGAAAAATCTGAAAATGAAATCAAGAAAACACTCCCATTTACCATTGCAACAAAAAGAATAAAATATCTAGGAATAAACCTACCTAAGGAGACAAAAGACCTGTATGCAGAAAATTATAAGACACTGATGAAAGAAATTAAAGATGATACAAATAGATGGAGAGATATACCATGTTCCTGGACTGGAAGAATCAATATTGTGAAAATGACTCTACTACTCAAAGCAATCTACAGATTCAATGCAATCCCTATCAAACTACCACTGGCATTTTTCACAGAACTAGAATAAAAAATTTCAAAATTTGTTTGGAAACACAAAAGACCCCGAATAGCCAAAGCAGTCTTGAGAACGAAAAACGGAGCTGGAGGAATCAGGCTCCCTGACTTCAGACTATACTACAAAGCTACAGTAATCAAGACAGTGTGGTACTGGCACAAAAACAGAAAGATAGGTCAATGGAACAGGATAGAAATCCCAGATAGAAACCCACACACATATGGCCAACTTATCTTTGATAAAGGAGGCAGGAATGTACAGTGGAAAAAGGACAGCCTCTTCAATAAGTGGTGCTGGGAAAACTGGACAGGGACATGTAAAAGTATGAGATTAGCTCATTTCCTAACACCATACACAAAAATAAGCTCAAAATGGATTAAAGACCTAAATATAAGGCCAGAAACTATCAAACTTAGAGGAAAACATAGGCAGAACACTCTATGACATAAATCACAGCAAGATCCTTTTGGACCCACCTCCTGGAGATATGGAAATAAAAACAAAGATAAAGAAATGGGACCTAATGAAACTGAAAAGCTTTTGCACAGCAAAGGAAACCATAAAGAAGACCAAAAGACTACCCTCAGAATGGGAGAAAATATTTGCAAATGAAGCAACTGACAAAGGATTAATCTCCAATATTTATAAACAGCCCATGCAGCTCAATAGCAAAAAAACAAACAACCGAATCCAAAAATTTGCAGAAGACTTAAATAGGCATTTCTCCAAAGAAGATATACAGACTGCCAACAAACACATGAAAGAATGCTCAACATCATTAATCATTAGAGAAATGCAAATCAAAACTACAATGAGATATCATCTCACACCAGTCAGAATGGCCATCATCAAGAAATCTAGAAACAATAAATGCTGGAGAGGGTGTGGAGAAAAGGGAACACTCTTGCACTGTTGGTGGGAATGTGAATTGGTACAGCTACTATGGAGAACGGTATGGAGGTTCCTTAAAAAACTAAAAATAGAACTACCATATGACCCAGCAATCCCACTACTAGGCATACACCCTGAGAAAACCATAATTCAAAAAGAGACATGTACCAAAATGTTCATTGCAGCTCTATTCACAATAGCCCAGAGCTGGAAACAACCTAACTGTTCATCATTGGATGAATGGATAAAGAAGATGTGGCACATATATACAATGGAATATTACTCAGCCATAAAAAGAAACGAAACTGAGCTATTTGTAATGAGGTGGATAGACCTAGAGTCTGTCATACAGAGTGAAGTAAGTCAGAAAAAGAAAGACAAATACCGTATGCTAACACATATATATGGAATTTAAGAAAAAAAAAAGATGTCATGAAGAACCTAGGGGTAAAACAGGAATAAAGATACAGACCTACTTGAGAATGGACTTGAGGATATGGGGAGGGTGAAGGGTAAGCTGTGACAAAACAAAAGAGAGGCATGGACATATATACAGTACCAAACGTAAGGTAGATAGATAGTGGGAAGCAGCCGCAGAGCACAGGGAGATCAGCTCGGTGCTTTGTGACCGCCTGGAGGGGTGGGATGGGGAGGGTGGGAGGGAGGGAGATGCATGAGGGAAGGGATGTGGGAACAGATGTATATGTATGACTGATTCACTTCGTTATAAAGCAGAAACTAAAAAAATAAATAAATAAAATAAAATAAAATAAAATAAATTTAATTTTTCATATACTGAAAACTCCTAGAAGAGTTGGAAAAAAGATGCCTGTTATTCAGTCATGTTCTACTCATGTAAATAATGGTAAATTAGGCACTGGTAATATATTACACCAGTGTAGGACATACCATCTTAAAAGCCAAAGGCTTAAATATGTAGTTTAAAAGTTATAAAGATATAAGTACAGTATACATATTTTTAATCGTTGTGGATAAACTTTACTGTAAAACAGTGATAATACTGTAAAATAAATGACCTTGTGTCCTTTTTCAAGCTACAGTGGAGGAGAGAATGGTTTGGTATTCAAGGTTCTCTATTTGGTGTTGGTGGTAGGGAACAAGAGAAGCTAAGTGTGGCCCTGGTCAAAGTACTTCACCCCAGAAATTTGGTAGGTTTTAAAGTTACTTCTTTCCTGGTGAGGAAACAGAGATTCTGAAAAGTTAAATAATCTTATCCACGGTGACAGTGAATGGTAAACGTCCATCAAAATGCTGGGACTGGTGAACATTAACTTAAAATGTTGCCATATGGGCTAGTGGCTTGGTTATTTTTGACCCTCTCTTCTTTCTATTTATTACTTTTTAGTTCAATCTATGTCAAGAAAATATTTTCAATCAGATTTAAGAAATGAGCTGATCTCAGAATGGCACAGGTACTTTGGAAGACAGCTGGCAATTTCTTAAAAAACTAAACATATTCTTAACATGCTAACAATTGGGCTCCTTTGTATAAAGTCATTACTCTGATGACTTTAAAATTTATGTTTACACAAAAACCTGCACACAAATATTTAGAGCAGATTTCTTCATAATAACTCAAACCTTGGAGCAATCAAATTTTCTTTCAGCCAATGAATGGATAACCAGATTATGGGTAATTCATACGATGAAACAATACTCAGTAAAAAAAAAAAAAAAAAAAAAGACAAAATAAAAACCGAAGAAAAATACATGAGCACTCAAACCATAAAAAATGTACGTTGCAAAGTGAAAGAAATCAATCTGGAAAGACTAGAAGACTACATTCTGTATGATTCTAACTATACAACTTTCTGGAAGAGACAGTCAAAAGATCAGTGGTTGTTAGGCATTCTTGGGTAAGGGAAGGAGACATGAGTAGGTGGAGCACTGGGGATGTTTAGGGTGGTAAAACTGTTTTTTTATGATACTGGAATTATGGATACATATCACTCTACACTTGTCAAAATCTGTAGAATAAATGGATAGATAAATAGGTAGATAGATAGAGCTAGATGGATACAGATATAAATATAGATAGGTAGAATTAACTAAATATAGATATATCCTTAAATACAGTATACCGCCTAACATTTTAGAGGAAAAGGAAACTAGTATAAAAAATTGAAAGTTTCAAATTATTCAACATCATTTTTTAGATTAAGTTTGCCAAATAAAATACAGGATGCCCAGTTAAATATGAATTTCAAATAAACAACAAATAACTTTTTAATATAAATATATGTAAAGTATCACATAAGACATACTTATAGTACAAAATAATTATTGTTGTTTAATACTGGGCAAACTGTATTTTGCTGAACCTTGCAAATCTAACTTGGATGGCAGTTTGTATAACCTAAATATGTGTCTTGAAGATTCTAAAAAGCCATTATAATATTTTAGTATCTGAACAAATATTAAAGATTCTGTTAATGACCTTGGTTTTGATAAGATTGTAAAGCTAACAAAACTGAATACTTTCAGTTGATTGTTGCATTTATGCTGACTCATTTTTTCTATTGCTTATGGAATACATCATTTGGACAGACTTTAAAATAAAAATATATCACTTCTATCAAAGTTGGATCAGCATACCATATTCTGAAATGCCCACATTACATTTTTAAAGGACTCAAAATATTTTGAAAAATAGAACTCAAAAACATGATATGGGGCTGTTATAAAGTTAAGCAAAACAATCACACCCAATATTTCAGGAAAAAAAGACACTTCTGAAGGTAAACATGTTAGTCACGTGAAACTCTAGAAATCAGTTGTTTAAAAAGTACAGCCGTGAAATAAGCATGCAATTAACTGCATGCTTTAAAACTGATTTAGCCTAATAAATACCAATAAAATTAAAGTCAACATTCTACATGCAGTTTCTGGGAAATCAAATAAAAAGGAACCAGAAAATAATATATATTTACAGGATGGTTGGATATTTTAAATTAAATCTTATCCAATTAAAATCATTAACTATAGATCAGTGGAATAGATGACATATCTGATGCAATTCATGCCAATGGTTAATTTTAACACTTGGAAATCTTTTCCATTAGCACAGTTAAAGATACTGCACAGCAATTGAACACATATAAACACACACACACTTTAAACTGAATTTATATTACAATGCAAATTGCATAGTAGGTTATTTGATCTTCAAATTTTATCACTTATATACTGAATTTCAAATATGATATTTTCTTGCTTTTTAAAGATCTAATAACAATCCTGCCATGATGTTCTATCACCTAAAACTTTAATATAATTAATATATATTTATATCTAATAAATAATTAATACATTAAGGATACATCATTTTAAAGATGTTATCTCAAATCATTAAAGTTTATGAAATCAACTGGAAGAGTAGGCCAGTAACTTAAGAGCTGAATCTTAGATAACATCAATATTCAGTAAAAATGAGCATTTTTTAGATCGAGGCTCATGTATACAAGGTGTCTTCAATATTCAATTTTGTTGGCAGTATTAGTAATTGACAATAAACTTGTAAAATACTGCTCTTAAATGCCTACATGTGTTTTAGAGAAAACCAACACTTAATATCTCTGACTGATTAGAAATACTCCATCCTGCCAGGGAAAATTACTTGTTTATGTTATTGTATTAAGAAAAAATTTAATTAAATTAAACATAATGAATATATATATATATATTTTTGTGGTATGCGGGCCTCTCACTGTTGTGGCCTCTCCCATTGTGGAGCACAGGCTCCGGATGCGCAGGCTCAGCAGCCATGGCTCACAGGCCCAACCGCTCCATGGCATGTGGGATCTTCCTGGACAGGGGTACGAACCCACGTCCCCTGCATCGACAGGCAGACTCTCAACCACTGCACCACCAAGGAAGCCCTAAAAATTTAAATTCTTCCAGTATGTTTGTCATATGATACTCTCAACTAAAGATCATTTTTACAAATACTACATTTTAATAGGCATATATTAAGCAAAAACATTGTTTATAGCTCCATCAAACTGTAGTCAGCAGATGAAGGTCTTTTTTTTTTTTTTTTTTTTTTTTTGCTGTACGCGGGCCTCTCACTGTTGTGGCCTCTCCCATTGCGGAGCACAGGCTCTGGACGCATAGGCTCAGCAGCCGTGGCTCACGGGCCTAGCCGCTCCACGGCATGTGGGATCTTCCCGGACCGGGGCACGAACCTGTGTCCCCTGCATCGGCAGGCGGACTCTCAACCACTGCGCCACCAGGGAAGCCCCAGATGAAGGTCTTTTTAAGATTGATTTAACTGCAATGGCAGAGTGATCTGTTTTTCCATCAAAGTTCATAGGGAAGCCAAAGAATAATAAGATATAATCTAAGTTCATCCAATAAACATGCCAAGCCAGCAAGGCATCATACTTCAAATATTGAGACAGAGAAAGGAGATTATTTTTAGCAACTGCCAATCTCACATTTCCATAACCTTAATAATTAGTTCGAATGAAAATTGAAGTTATACAAGACATGTTTAAGTATTTCTACTGAGTTAAATTCATCACAGTTTAAAAATGTTTTAACTTAACATGTTTAGAACATGATATTTCTTATTTTGATCTAGAGAACCATTGCTTTAATTTGAAAATAGGTAGAAGTTTTCAGAAGTCCTTTTCATTATAGAATAGTTTCTGAATTAAAATATTGTAATGTTAACTCTTTTTAATATAACTGTTCTTGTAAATTTATAGATGTTAAATTACTCCTTATTAATTTGTTTTTTGTCCAAGTGACAATACTTAGAAACATAATTTATACGATTTAATAGGCTTTATTAAATGTTGCTGCAAACGCTTAGTGGTACAATCTCAAGTTTAAATTAATCAATTTTGTGCATCTGAATGGAAAGATTCAGGCAATGGTCTTGTTAGGGACTAGACACCCAAGACAGTATCTTATTGTAATGACTCCAGTACCATTTCATAGAATACTCTTCTAAGATTTAATGCCTCAAAATTCTTGCTCTAATGTTGGACATTATGATAACTTGGATTCTCTACAAAGCAAATCTGAGGCAGAGGCCTTTTGTGTTAACAATTTATTTGGAGAACAAAATCTGTTAGCAAGAGTGAAAAATAAGAAGAGTGGTTAAGGGAACAGCATGTACATGCAAAGGTGCATCACTAATAATTAGGGAAATGCAAATCCAAAGCACAATGAGATATTATTTCACACCTGTTGGGATGGCTATTACCAAAATGACAAGAGACCAAAAGTGTTGGTGAGGTTCTGGAGAAAAGAGTACCCTTGTGCACTGTGTGTGAACATGTAAATTGATACAACCACTATGGAAAATATTGGAGAGTTTCCTCAAAAATTTAAAACTAACTATAAAAATAGAACCATATATTCCAGCAATCCCACTTCTAAACATCTATCAAATGGTAATGAAATCAAGATCTTGAAGAGTCATCTGCACTCTCAAGTTCACTGCAACATTAGTCACAATAGTCACAAAATGAAAATACGGAAACAACATAAGTGTCCACCTACAGATAAATGAAGAAGACGTAACATATATTTATCTTAAATGTTCTCACCACAAAAAGGAAATGATAATTATATGAGGTGACAATGGTATATGAGGTGACTAAACCTACTGTGGTAGTCACTTCACAACATAGAAATAATATATTAAATCATGATGTTATATAACTTATCTTAATCAATGTTATATGTCAATTAAATCTTGATAAAGCAGGAAAAAAAGATTTTGGAGTTTTTCACTGAATAGCTATCTCATGTAAATATGACATAAAATATGGGCTTTAAGTTGAAATACACATGTGAACTATGAAAAATATATTTATAGTGTTAGGGAAAAATAATTAAATTAATCTAGAAGATCCAACACATACAGTCAGACTTAGAAAAAACAATTGTAAACATATGTAGAAGACATTTTAAATAAGGCAAATTAATAGTAAATTTAATAAATTATTGTTATCAACATAATATTTCAGGACTTTCTCCAATAAAAAAGAAAAATCTGAAACACAGAAAAATAAGAAATTATATAGCCAACATAATGATGATTGTGTAGATTTTTAAAAGGATAATAAAGAATAATATGCTCCACTTTTTGTAAATGTTTTCAAAATGGAGATAAAAATGAAAATTATTTAAAGAAATGTGAATTTCTCTAACAAAAAAAGACAGGTAGATATCAATGGGAAAAATTTTGAAAGTGAAATGCTAACTTTAAAAATGCTGTCAGGGTCAAAGAGCTTTAGAGTCTAAAGAAACAATTTATATATATTTATATATGATTGTATATATTTATATAGTATTATATATATACATTTATATTTCATATATTATTGTGCTTTTTTAATTTTATATATTTATATATTATAATTATCATATTATTAAAAATAATTACATAGATGATGAAATGCTTTCCATTTTATTTAATCTAGAATAATTACATGACCAAAGTCTAATAAAACTAATGCAACAAAGTATACTTTAGATTAACCATAATTAGGGATATAGATGGGAAACTCCTGAATAAATATTCTAGGATTTTAAATATATCCATTTATGAAAAATGTTAAAATGTGATCAATTTAGCTTTCTGAGTAAATGGAGGGTTTATTAAACATTATGCAGGCTCTTATTATGATTCATTACATCACACTACTCTGTGTTGAAACTCTGGAAAAGACAGATGAAATGGATAATTATCCCAGAAAAGTCAAAAATACCAAAATCCACAAGTAAAAGGTTATAGTTAGTCAGTGTTTCTCAGTGTTCTCATCATGTAGATTCCTTGGGTCAGGGCAGAATGGCAGATATCTTGCAAACCCTCAGTATGTGCTTCTGGGATGATGAATGAATGAATGACTGAATGAGTAAAGTAACACATGCATAATAAAAAACGAAAGCAGTATGACTTGTATAACAGAAAACATTTCTTTCAAATTAATACCCATGAGACAAATGTATTTTAAATATTGCTTATCTCAACTAATTTTACAAAGTATTTCACTTCTTTCAAGGCCCTACTGCCAGGCAATTTTTATTATTTATTCTTTCCATTCATATAGATTCTAATTATGAGGGGAAAAAACACAACAGTATAAATTCTGTTCAGTTTTATACTATTTCTCTTCCTCCTTACATGTAAGAATAAATTGTACTTTTCTAGTATCTAACATACACTAACTTTAAAAATATATAATGTATACTAATGCTTATATTATTTGTGTTTAAAACTATTTTCCTGGCATTTATTTTATTTTGGTTCATGAAAAAAATGACATATAAATAATCATTAAAAATATCATTAAGAATAATTTAAGATGAATACATATTCTATCAATTATGGTGTTTTAACAAATGATACTCTATGAAATCCTACTGAACTTTACTGCCTACTAATACTACATGTGAATATAGTATTACAAATGAATTGCATGCATGTGAGACACATATTTGCTCTTTAAAAGGCTCCCCTCCAAGGGCAGTAAGTATCTTGGTTAAATATCTTCTTCTTGTTAAGACACTGGATGTCAGTCTACACTACCCTTATAACACTGTTTTTTTTTTGTTTTTTTTTTATTCCATACCATCCTCAGAAGTAACTATTTATATTATGAGTGTGTATTTTCATTGACTTTTTAAAAAGCATTTGTATTTCTCTACAGGTAACTCTTGGAAACATACAGTATAATAGCTCTGTTATTTTGTTTATAAAAGTATTATCTTCTTTTTAACATAAATAACATGGCTCCCGAGGAAATTGTATTTTTAACTATAAATTCAGCAACCTATGCTTTTTTAATCAACAAGTTTCCTCAGAGAATGTTACCTCCCAGAATAATGAAATGCCTCATTCTTTGTAGTATCTATTATTTTTAAGACAGCTCTCTGCACAAATCCATCAGATTTTCCAACCTTTCAGCTACAAAAATATAGTTTTTACTAAATAATCTGAATTTACATAGTGTTATTACACTCCAAATGCAAAATGATGCTTGCTGTGCTTACTTTTAAACAAACAACTTGTTATGAGTACTCATCTTTATTAATTACTGAAGGACGGTGTTAACAATGGTCATCATTCATTGATTACATACTATTTTCCAAGCATTATGGAATGTGGGTAAGCATGTATAATTTCTTTTGATAACTCACAACAAGCCTGAGAAGTAGAAAAATACTATTATCTCAATATTGTAGATGAGAAAGCTGAGGCTTAGAGATACTGTGGGACTTGCCGGTGGTCACAGAACTCCTGAGCTACAACAGGGCTACATATCCAGGCTCCCTATCCCCAAGGTCCTCGTGCTTAAAGATCGCACTATTTGCCTCAACTTCTGCAAATTTCACCCTGTTTTCTGAAGCACTTGGTAAAAGTTTTCTTTTTAAATTACAGTTTAGTATTAATAAAAGTATCGACCTTTCCCAAAACTTGTGCTGTGCAGAGCTCAGGGCTCCCAGAGAATTATTGTTCAATATTTCTCAGCCCTAAATAGAATATCATCTTAGTAGATCCCATGTATTATCTGTTAATGGAAATTCAAATGACTTCCGGACATTTGATACATCCCTTTTGATATGTTATACTAACTAGAATTTGTTGAAAAGCCTTTAGTGATATACTTTACAGAGACTAATGTGTACTCTCACAAGAGAGTAAAAATGTAGGAGCAAAATGCCAGTCAGTGTGTGGTCATCAGCAGCTTTTAGTAATCAATCAATACTCAAAGGAAAGCAGTTTTGAAATACTCATCACTGTGATTGATTAAAATGTAATAGATTACACTTAGATTCAGTCATTCACTTGGAAGATCATTAAATAAATGGATCAGATAATGCTGCCTGAAGTTCAACTTTCCTCTCCTGGGTAAAATTTGTTAGCACTACAGAGAACAAAACTTCAGAGCCAAACTCAAATGCATAAGGAGTTCCAATTTCCAGATACTTAGTGACATATAGAAAGCATGTTGGCGATTAACCCAATTTGCTTTCAGTTTTTAAAGGATAATTGTCAACAGTGAAATATATCTCTATACTCTTTTCATATTACTCTTCAGATCATAATAATCACTTTCAACCTATATATCCCAATATTTTCTTATGAAAATTTCCAGAGAAATCTTGATAGAATTTTACAGTAACCTTCCATAAATCTGCCATCTAGATACTAGCACCAACATTTTCCTATATTGGCTTTATCTATCCCTCTTTCTACCCATCAATCACCAGTTCTTAATTCGGGATGTCATTCAAAGTAAATTGTGGCATCAATATAATTCCCCCTAAATATTTCAACATCACCATATACTTCTATGTGAAGAAAAAGAAAATGCTATTTTGTTTACTTCTTCTTTGGGGAATGAGGATTTTTTTTTTTTTAATTAGGCAGTTTTGGTACTGTTATCTATTCATTCCTTCATATGAATGCAGCTATACTGCTGTCATGATTTGTAAGTAATAAGGCTTGTAAAAAGGAAATGACTGTTGTTTCTGGCCACGCAAAATGTGTCTAAATTAAAAACACGGTTGTATACTGACAATGCCATCACCTTAGCTGCAACTCAGTGGGCAAATTTAATTCATAAATCCTTCAGCAGTGCAGACTCAGACCTCATCTCTAAGCAGGCACATCCTTGTCATAGAAACCTTCTAATTACCTTCTTCAGCTGCAAGTGAGATGTTTATAGCAACAGACAAGAGTGTATGTCAGGGGTGCCCTGGCATTGTGGTGACGTTTTGGAGAATAACACAGCAGACATAACTGCTGGGGATATCAGGCACTTCAGGTTTTCATCAAAAGAAGTCTACTGGAGGCAGTTGAATAAAACATTACTGAACATGACAGATTAAAATGACTTCTGTCTAAAAGAGACTTGAGTTGAATTAATAAGACCATGCTTTCCTATGGACCCTTGTGCTTTCATTTTGAGAAAACTAATTTTTGTTGTTTGGGTTCTCAGTGTGCCCTTTTTCATCAGTTTCCAACACTATGAATACACTTTTATTTTAGCTGGCCTAAAATGCTATCACCCATTCACTCATTTAATTAAATCCATGAAGCGATAACCAGCCCCTTGTGCAAATCAACATGAGAACCACTGTTAAGACAAAAACAAATTGCCTTTAAGTGGGTCATAATTTTTACTATAACCACATAAGCAGTGGCAGATAAAATCTTCAGTTAGAATTTACCTTTGCAGTGTTGGGATGGCCAAAAATTTCCTTTGGTTTTTAAAGTAAAAATAAAGGACACATTTTTCATTTTCACCAAGAACTTTATTGAACATACTCACCACTTTGTTTCACTACCTTCTGCCATTTTTCAGGAAATTTCATAAACCATCTTCCCAAAACTTTGTATCTTTTTGAGCAAAGAACTGTTCCAGGTGCCTTTTACAGTCTTCCAGGGAATTGATTTTTTTTTTTTTTTCCATTAAGAGCATCTTGTAAAAGCTGAAAAAAATGGAAATCGGAAGGTGCAGTGTCTGGTGAATACGGCAGATGAATCAGAACTTCCCAGCCAAGCTGTAACAGTTTTTGCCTGGTCATCAAATAAGCATGCAGCCTTGTGTTATCCTGATGGAAGATTATGTGTTTTCTGTTGACTACTTTCAGATGCTTTTCGATGAGTGGTTCTTTTGGTTGGTCTAATTGGGAGCAGTACTTGTTGGAATTAATTGTTTGGTTTTCTGGAAAAATCTCATAATAGAGGGCTCCCTTCCAATCCCACCATATACACAACATCACCTTCTTTGGATGAAACCAGCCTTTGGTGTGGTTGGTGATGGTGCATTTTGCTTGCCCGAGGATCTCTTCCATTCCACACTATTGTACAGTATCCACTTTACATCACCCATCACAATTTGTTTGAAAAATGGAACATTTTCATTATGCTTAAGTAGAGAATCGCATGAGGAAATACAGTTAAGAAGGTTTTTTGTTTGTTTGTTTCTTAACTTGTGTGGGGCCCAAACACCAAAGTGATTAACATAAACAAGTTAGTGTAAATGATTTTCAATGCTTGGTTTTGATATTTTGTGTATGTTGGCTATCTCCCTCATGGTATAACATTGATTGTTCTCAATTAATGTCTCTATTTGATCACTATCAACTTCAACTGGTCTACCCAACTGTGGAGCATTGTGCAGTGAGAAATCTCCAGCACAAAACTTCACAAACCACTTTTCACACGATCGATCCTTCACAGCAACTTCTCCATACACTGCACAAATCTTTTTCTGTGTTTCAGCAACACTTTTGCCTTTCTTGACATAATAAAGCACAATATGCCAGAAATGTTGGTTTTTATTTTCCTTCTTCAATATTAAAATGGTTACACAAAATTTCACCAATTTTGATCTTTTTTAAAAATGCATGCTGATATGACAGCTGTCACAGTACAATGTAACAAAATTGTTTTGAATGAAATTAAAGACAACTAAGCACTACTGGAGCCATCTTATGGAAAAAAAAAACAACGAATCTTTGGGCCAACCCAATAATTAGCAATTAGTCATTATAAGTAAAAACTGATGTCTGCATATAGAAACAATATTATTTTTCTTGATTACATAGGATGATTTTTTAAATGACAGTATTAATATCTGAAAAACCATGTGTTTCAATTTTTTTTCTTTTTCAGGGACTTTCCTATTGTTTAAATAATGATATGAAAAAGTGATTAATTGTAAGATAATGTATAACTAGAGCCAAAATTATAAGTATGATAGCAGCTTAGGACATCGCTTGATATATAGTAAGGGATTTATTAGTGTCAGTTGCTATTAATGTAACTAATACTATCACTCTCACTCTTTTTCTACTAATTTTACAGTGATAATAAAAATGGTAATGATGATTTTGGGTGTGAATTTGCAGATCAGGCTAGGAAAGGTGAGGTACACATCAGAGATGTAGACCATTTATTTGATGCTGGGGTTCTTGGCTGCTCATGGAAAATGGGAAATGACTAGGAGCATGATTTCCATCATTCAAACATAAAAAAACTGTTTTGCTAAATAAGAGATACAATTACTCCTATTACAGAGTCATTGAAAAATATCTCCCGTAAATTCTCACAAAAGTGAATGGTGTTAATTATTAAATAATAATTAGTTTAATAATAAATTAGTAAACAGTAAGGTCAACAACATTTCATAAGTAAATATAAGCATCATGGGCATATTCTTTTAAAATCCTTCAACTTTGGCCCATGACACTAATTATAGCTTAATAAAAATACTTCTGTGTTGGGCCTAACAATGTGATTGAAGTTAATAGTTTTCTGATTATCTGGATAAACTCGAATATGTATTTTGAACATCTAATAAATGGATAAATTGCATAATCTTCATGAAATTGCCAATTGTCTCTAGTTTAAATTAAATCTGATGTCACATGTACCTTATTATCACCATGGTGTTGCATTCATGGAAAGGTCAGTCCAAAAAGCAAAGGAGATGAAGAAAAAATTTCCTGAAGGAAATTAAAATGAATGCAATTTGTAACACTCAGTCCTACTTTTTAAAATCTCCTTTTCTCCCCCAATGTATGCTGAACTAAAGTATTCCAGAAATTCTTGGTATCCAGTCCTCACAATTTCATCCTCTATCTTAACACCCTTGGACATATCAAAAAGCATCACCAGTAGTTGTAGCTGAAAGATTTTCCAAACACCAAGACCCATTCCATCCAGGGTTGAAGTGCTAAACATTGATGCATTTCTGTAATGTAACTATGATAATATCATTTATCACAATCCCTGGCATTCTTTGCCTATAAATTTTTCAGGATGACAATAATTAACCTGTACCCATACAGATCATCTAAAATCTGAGTAATCAAATGTCCCATCACAAAATTCATTACCAAAAAACTCTAGTCTCTATATACTGGACGTCAACAGCCTTGGCATATTCCCATCATTTGATGGCACAGCTGATACTTGCTAAAAACATCCTCCTTCAGGGGGTAACAGAAAAACCAGAATATTCTGGAGAGGTATTCTTTCAGTTAGGGCCTGGTTAGCTAAATCAATAACCATAAATAACTTCCTTTACTAAAGGGCTTGTTACAGTGACAGACACATAAAAAGTTTGCTGACCTCTGGAAAAGAGAAACATTATGGTCATATGTGAACACCACTGTCCCCAAACAGGTATGCTGTGAGACTTGCACAGGTGTATAAACTCATGGACACAATACAAACACACACACACACACACACAACTTAAATTGGTGGGAAAATTCCATAAAAAGTCCAACTCCAATTTGAAAAGTCATGAGAGTTTTCAGACTTCCTAATTTATTAACCTCATATAAGAACACTAAGGTCTGATTCTCCATTTGAAATACCAATTATAAAGTGTATATTATCTCAAAATGCAATTTCCATATCAATGTGTTTCTTTAATGTCACACTGACTTTGTAATTGATTTCAAGAATCCAAATCTCTCATATGTACTTGTCCCTTAAGTCTTAAAATTTGAATCCAATTTTCAGCCTGTTATATTGAAAATTTATTCTTTGCTTAGGTCAAAGATGATGATTTTTTATTGAAGGACCAATGGAGCATTCATAAAGTACATCTTAAAATTAAAATCTTAGAGGGTGAGTTATAGAATGAATCTCATATAAACTTTCATTGAAAGTAACAAGCCAGTAAAATAATATAGACTATAGTGTTTACATACATTTCTTAAACACATTAAAAGTCAGCTGGGCTGGTATGCCTCTGGCTGAGAGCAGATGATAGGACTGCTGGCTTAGTTCCCTACTCCAGTGAGTCTGGAGGATGGGCTCTGAGCTTGCCTGTAGTCTCTGGTCAAGCTTCCTAGATGGTTGGAACCTGGTACCATATTCAGCAGGAGACAGGGCTATAAATTAGTTTCCCTGATCTGGCAGGGTAGCAGGGTGAGACCAGGGTCTGTGCAGATCATTGGTTTATAATGTTCAACCTTACTTTGGTAATAATGTTTTCCTCCAAATTCTTTCCTTTCCTGGAGTCACTCCATCCTCACAACGGGACTTTCTGTCCTCACACCTATATAATTTTCTCATCATACCCTACAGATAAAAAACAAAACAAAAATCAAAAGCATATGGCAGCTCCATCCCACTTGACCCTCCCTTGGAGATGGAAGCACTGGGAAGGGACAGCAGGGCCGCCTTACCTCTTACAATTTCCTCTGCTCTAATTCCATTTCTTCCCAGATTTTCTGTCCTGCAACACCTTTAACTCCCCAGTGATCACTTGTCACCATTGGTCTTTTAAGGTTATTGAGAAACAGTGAGCAATGTACTTGTCAAATAATTAGAATGTAAATATTCTGTTTTGGAATAACTGCAGACCAATAATGCTTTAGCTGCATAACAAAACAAGCAGAATATACTCCAATAAAAATTAAAGAATGATTCAGACACTTAATATTTCACTAATGAACTAAATGATTCAGACATTAATACTGAATATAGTAGTTATATTTGCATGAACACGTAAAGATAAACATGTGGATATGTATGTACATAGCTGTATCTACTGTACACATTATTGATTAGCATTTAAGAATGATGCTAACTACACAGTAAAGGATATCTGAGCAGGATAACAACAGATGTTGTTCTAATACGGTTAAGAAGTTGGTTTGGTGGGGAAATATCTCCTGAATGGGTTTATCCAATTCAGGAAAATAGGTATCAATAAAATTTGTTTGAAGAATGGATAATTTTGCAATCCCCGAAATTGTTGATTGAGGAAAATTTAGATAAATGAATGTCTAAGCCAGGGAGAAAAGAAAAAGTACAGGGAAAGAAGGCATCCTAATTAAGCAAATGATATCAGCCATTTTTATATATGTCAGAGAATAACAGGGACTAAGATAAGCTGGTTATATTGTACCACATCTGAGCCTTCCTGAAGGATAAGAGAAGCACTAGAAGGTGGATATGGAAGAAAGATGTAACAAACAAACAAAAATTATAGCAAAGAAAATAAAGCAGAATGAAACAAACTCAAAGCCTAGAGTATTAAAATCTGAGGAGAGACAGTGTCTGACCACAAATCCCTGGACTCAGTCTTCACCTGACCCAGAGGCATCAACAGTTGTATCAGATTATGAGACTGTTGAGGGTCTTTCTCCAACTGAAACAAAGTTGAGGTGATGGAGAAAATGTCCTAAGAAGTCTCACCTCACAATAGAAACAGAATCGTGTCCTAGAAATGAAAATGAATGCTTACAAGTGAGTTCTGATGCTGACACCAGAGAGGACCCATAAGTAATTGAGTATTGGGGCATTTTAAACAAGAAATACAAAGGAAATCTGGAAATTAAGAGGGTTGAGTTGCATAAATAGAAAAGAAAGTCATCTCAAGTGACTACCATGGCCAATTAAGTTTGCAAGAAGGCCAACATCTCTCAGATGCCATTTTTTACACCACCCTCTGAGATAAACCTCTAGCTATTGTCATCATAGTTCCACTGTGCAATGGAAAATTTCTCCTAAATAAGGTGTGGTTCAAAATAATGAACTCTTGAAACGGCAGAGGTGGAACATCATCATGGTGAATGTGTGACCATGATTTTGTCCATCAATCCTTTTCCCATCATCTGCTGCTGAATGTCTGCTATCATCTTTGTTACCTCTAGGTATTCAATCCTGAAAAAAAGCTTGAAATGACTGTTTTTAAATACTTGGCATTGTCTGTTTTCTAAATTTGGTTGTGTAGGCACCTTGTTACCCTTTTGTGTATCCTATTATTACTTTGGACTCTTTAAAAAAATGAAACACTGAAGAGCCTTGGCATTGAAATGATAGAGCCCCTGGTACCCCAGAAACCTCACAGCCACTTCATTGGAAGACATTTCAGGTTTTCTGAGAGAAACAAATCAACTTAGACACTGAGAACCCCTTTAGCCTAGATTAATCAGACTATAACTCTGAGGAGGATTAATTTTGGACATTAATTTCTTTATTTAAGTCACAAGGAAAACATTTTATTTTGGACTTTGGTATATATTACTATTTAAGCATTTTAATTTACATCTTTTTTGGGGGATTTTAACTCACAACATGAATTTTATATTTGATTTCTGCTTGGTAATTTGATAAGAGGAGGATATTTATAATCAAAGTCAGGATACCTGAATGTTGGCCCTTTATTATTAAACTATTTAAATATTGACATTTGATCTCATTGTGAAGCTTTAAGGTAAATTGGACAAAATAGCTCAGAATAATTCATGATGAGGATAGACTAGGAAATACTTAGCCTTGACTACAGAGTAACATTGAAGTGAATTTAATCATTATACTTTTCTTATTCATTTTATAGTTTCTGTTATAAAACCAGAAAGCTACTTTATCTCCTGCCTCTAAATAGCATCAACTTTGGAAATGTATGTGTGTGTTGTGTTATTGCCTTAACAATTCTGTGATATGAAGCTATTTAGAGTTATGTGGCTTTAGAAAGAAAATGAACAATATTTACTAGTTTGAGAGAGCCACAGAGACTTGCACCTGTAGGTTATTTTAATCACCTTAAAAAAAAAAATACCCTGCCTAAGGTAAAGAATGGACTTTGGGTGATCATGCTGTGTCACTGTAAGTCCATCCATTGTAAGAAATGTACCACCCTGGTGGGGGATGTGGATCATATGGGGGAAGAGAAGGGATATGGGAAATTTTTATAACCTCCTTTCCATTTTGCTCTTAATTTAAAACTGCTCTAAAAACTTGTCTTGAAAAAAAATCCCACAATTTCATTGGTTATCTGAAGATGCATATCCCCTTCTTTGTGAAAAAAAGTGTTCATCTCTAAATATAAACCACATGAGAAGAACCAATTAATAATGTATTTGTATACATATATGAACCATGATATAATACCTACATTAAATATTTCAATGGACTGCATTTGTTTCAACTCACCAGTGTTCACTCTAGCAATACTCTCCTAGCTGTTCTCTTTGCCTAAAATGATGGGATATCAGTTTGCCAAGCTCTTTCACCTTCTTTAAATCTTTGCTGGAATTTTACCTTTTACATTTGACCAGTCATATTTAATAATGCCACCGATTCCAATTCCAATTGCACACTCCTGATCTCCCTTACTCTGCTCTACATTTTTCTTTCCTGCAGCACTTATCATTTCCTATTATGACAGATATTTACTTATTTATTATTTTTAATGATTATTGTATATTTGCCCATAAACGTAAGCTCCTTGAGAATGAAGATCTTTGTCTTCTCTTTCTTTCTCTGGTATAAAGTGAAGACCTAGAAACATACAACGCAGGTATTCAATAAATATTTGCCAACTGAATAAATGATGTAGATCTTTGCTTACTGGACAGACTTACAACTCTCTGTGGGGGTCATAAGAAATATTCATCATGTGATTACTCTCTAATTTTCCATACGCATCTTCCTCCAAGCTGCCACAACAATTCTGTGTCCCATCCAAAGCAAATACATAAAATGGATACAAAAAAATTCTTTCTCACTCTTGCTCCAGCCAGACTGATGATAGTTGGAGCATTTTTCTTTTAAACTAGAAGTTGGGCAATAAAGTTAGCTGTCTCTTAGACCTGGTGCCCCATTAATCAAAGAGTTAAGTTCTACTTATGTTTAAGTTTCATATCTTCTGTGAATACTTATCTACATTTTCTTATATTCACAGGAAGCTTTGGTGGTTTTTCCTTTGTGCTATGTGCTTCTTTTATTTTTGCTTTTCATAACATATTATTGCTTACTTACTTTTATGTCTCCACAACTAGACCGTGAGTTCTTTGAAGACAGGTATTTTCATATTATTTTGGTATTCCTTGTACCAAGTGGAGAGCATGACACATAGAAACCATCCTTTAAATATTTATACAATGTCTGAAAGATGTATTCAGGTGAACTCTTCATTCCTCTCTTATAGTAATATCTATGAATTTTAAAATATGTTTCTAATATCACTGTTAGCCACAAAAGTGTATTTAACACTTTATATCTTTTTTTTATTTCCCTTCATCGCATTTAAAAACTAGAATTTTCTTCTCTTGCATGACATCATGATACCATGATATCATGGCCATTATCTCCAAGTTTAATAGCCTGCTTCCTTCTCATTTGTGAGACAGAAGATTCATGAATAACCAGGAATATAAATGGCATGTGAGTAACTCTGTTCTGATATTTTATAAACCTTATTTTGTTTCTTTCTTTTTTTTTGTATCATCAGCATGTATAGTAAAACATGTGGTTCTTGTCATAGTCAAGTGAAGAGAGAAGGAGCTGCTTGAAATTATGTACAGAACAGGGCCTGATGCAGTTAGCTGATCTAAGGTGCAAAGTTGAATGAGGAAAATTAATATTTTATATTTGGTGCATATTGTGAGAAAACTTCCAGAAATAATAGCTTCAGAATGTGGAAATATACTTTTAAAACTAGAAAATATTTTGAAATGGAACTAAATTTACATGATAATGGTGATTAAAATATTGACTTCATTTTGTAAGAAACAGAAAGTAGCAAAGGAATTAACAGCTGTATTGCACATATTATTAGTACTTTATAATATCTGTAAACATCTCCCAATTTATTCACATTCTAAACTACTTGAAGACAGTGATGCTGCAAGGATAATCTTTTAAATTTCATGTATCCTATTATCATGAGTTGAAGTTAATCTAACCTAATAATAATCTCTTAAGTTAATTATCTCACACTCAAAAAAAATTAAAATTTCAATTGGACATAAATACAAATAAATTAACATTCAACTTTTATTATTATTTAGTTTAAGCTTTCATATACCTATGGAGGTAAAATATATTTTCCTTGTTTGTTATTATTATAATGTACATTAAACGAAAGATCCTGATCAGATAAATATAATAATACCATAGTTACTAATATTTGAGTCTCTTCATAAAACATAACAAGTGCATAGTAACAGCAAGATCTAAATGACAAACTTTTCAACAAATCTAGGTAAGAAGGCATCCCCACAAACTCCAAAATAGAAGTGGGTGAGGACAAATTGTCAATAGCCAAAAAACAGCATAGTATATGACTCTTGTGGGGAAAAGGTATAGAAAGTAGCAGGTTAGCTGAGAAATTTAAGAGCAAGAGAGTCCCAAAATAGCCATCTGATGTTCACTGGAGAGCCACAGGGCAAATTAGGATTAGCAGATGAAACGGAGGAGGTTTTACACTTTTTAAAGGAAGTTGAAGGCAAGTGGCCAATGGTAATTTAGAGGGACTGGAGTAGATTAGTGCTTATGAACCTTAGAAAGTGAGCTTCCAGAGATACAGAGATCCCATCAATACAGGGTCCCAAACTGAGAAGAAATTTCTGGGAATGAATTAGAAATATGAGGAATAATAGAGAGGACAGAAAAAGAAGGTCCACATAAAAATGATAGATGGGAACATTACCAGGACAACCCAGAAGTCTAGCTTTCATATTTAAATACTAAACACACACACATGTGTGCACACCCATGTACGTACACATAAAAAAGAAGTGGAAGAAGTGGGAGCTTTATGAACTTATGAAAAATTCTATAAGCCACAAATTCTTCAAAAAGTTCAAGTAAACTGATTTGATATAATAATGATCAACAGAAAAGTTGCTATAAGAAAAAAAAAGACAAAAACAAGCAATATAAGAACCATATAAATTGGAATTTTAAAAACTCAGAAATAAATGAACAAAATCTGAGAAATAATTAGTAACACAAGAAATATTAAATTCAGAGATGAACACTGAACTAGAAGGAACACAAAAGTGAATAAAAGCAATAGATAGAGTCCATGAAAAACAGGTTTAAAAAGGAAGAGTTTTAAAAACTCAAAGAAATAAAAAAATTAATAAAATTAAAATATAATACCTATTGGCAGTAAGCGAAGATTCAACATTTAGTTGCATATAATGTTTGTTATTATTTACAATTTTAAAAAGTCCTTTTTAATATTTACTGTGGAAAGGTTTTATGAACTCTGAGATAAATAATATATGTTAGTATAAGAACACAGTTAAGTGGGATGTGTAATTTCTAGTATTGATTTTATGAAATAAATTATTAGTCTACAATAACATGCTACGTTAGGTGAAATGTTTAGGGTAGTTTTAGCTCCCTTTTATAGTAACTTATGCAAATAGGGAGGCTTTGGTTACAAATAACTATATCGAGGAAAAAAGGATCAGGGAACAAACATTTATGAAGCAGCTCTTTTGTGTGTGACTTTTCAAGTACACTAAGTAGTCCCTCAGTTCCGGGAATCCCAGCAGACACCAAAATCTGAAAATGCTCAAGTCCCTTATATAAAATGGCATAATATTTGCAAATAATCCAGGCACATCTCCCATGTACTTTAAATCATCTCTAGATTACTTATAATACCCTAATACAATGTAAATTATATCTAACTAGTTGTAAATACAATATAAATGCTACGTAAATAGTTGCCATCATGAAGCAAATTCAGGTTTTGCTTTTTGAAATTTTCTGGAATTTTTAAAAAATATTTTCTATTCTTGGTTGATTGATTCCGAGGATACAGAACCCTTGAATACAGAGAGCCATATGTAAATTGAACTGTCAGGCACTGTAATGTACAGTGTCAATTATAATTATCTCATCATGTGAAGCATGGTTTTAAATGTATGTAGTAGTTATACATAAAATCAATATGTCAAATTATTAAGAGACCATTATTGGGCAGATCTGGGGGTCTTTCCCATTCTTCTTCATTACTTTCTCTATCAGTTTACACTTATTTTGAAAATAAGGAGGTAAAGGAACAACAACAAAACTCCAAGTCAGGGTCTTCACCAGCACATTTCTCCAGGTTGGGAAATTTACATGTAATTTGCATTATACTTTAGCCAGGAGTATGCATTGGAAGCTGAGGAGTTTGTCTCAATTTGGGAAGTTAAGATTTACCAAATAGACATTTACTTATAATTACTAGTATAACTGTTCTATGTCACTGAGATAGTTTTAAATCTCAAAGTCTTCCAGATAGCATGTTTCCATTAAGATCCAGACCAAAACAACAATTTTTGGTATGTTAGGATGGAGTAATTTTGCACCTTGTCTTTGTCACCAGGATTTCTTTGGACCCAGTATAAAAGAAATATTATTTCTAACACATATAATAATTAAAGGTCTCTGTATACAGAGATGACCATAATTTTTGTAGGATAGCGTTATAGATATTAGTTGATTAACTGAATTTTAAATGAATTATTGCCTGAGTTTATACACTGGGATTTTTGAAATGAATCACCAAAAACATACAGGTTTACTCTTAGGTACACATTTCTTCCCTCAATTTGCTACTTTTGTTTTCTTAAATATTGAAAATAGAGTAGTAATTTGACTAAAGCCATCATTATTCAATCACCCATTTGTACGATTATGCTAAATTTTGAGAGGCTTTGATCACTCTTAAAACACAGTCAAATCAACTAAACTTTCCCTGAACATGGGCTTTCTTAAGCATACACTGTCAGCAGTGCCTAGATTGTCCATACATCTTCTAGGCCTCTTTCCCCCAGTGGTCACAAAATGTGCTTTTCTCCCATAAACCATTCATAAACTGCTTGAGGCTTGCAATAAATACAGATAATAAAACATTATACTGAAACCTTACCTGAAGTTTAAATAAGTATTAATTCTAACTTTTGCTAGATTTACCAAGGAAAATAAAAACTTAACCTGAAACCATCATAAGAACTGAGGTCAAAATAAAATAATTGCACTGTGTTTATGAAAAAAATCTCACATATAATCATTTTCATATATCCAACCATCTAGCTGATATTGTCATCCAGAAATTTCTTAAGCATATCAAATTGATTAATTCCAAGATCCGTTCCTTCATTCTGCTCCTAAACTCATTCCCCACCTTTTTTTTTTTTTTTTTATCTCACGAACTGGCAAATACATTATTCCAGAATATTCCAAAAGATTCATCTTTAATTTATTTTCTCTCACACCCTATGCCCAATTCATCAACTAATCTATTAGCTCTACCTTCAGACTGTATTTAGAGCTCCATCATCTCACCATGTCCATTGTTATCCTCATCCAATTTACTATTCACTCATTAGGCAATATTTACTGAGTGATTACCACATCTCTGTCACTGTTCTGTTGTGGATACAACAGTAGGAAAAAAAAAAAACAAACACCTGCCTTCCTGGGTCTTATACTCATGAAAAACTCTTGGCCTAAATTATTGACATAGCCACCAAATGGATTACATGAGATTCTCTCTCCTGTCTGCAGATTTTCTAAACTTCAGCCTTTAAAAATAATAAACCAGAATTTGGCTCTTGTCACAAATCCTTAGATGGTTTCACATTTCACTCAGAATAACAGGCAAAGTCCTTAACAAGTCCAACAAAAGGCCCTGTGAGCTCTGACCCCCAGCCACATGCCACTTGGATCACGTCTCCTCAGACCCTTTCACCCACCCTGCTCAAAAATATCAGTGTCCTTGCTGTTCTTGATTGGGTAAAGGACATTCCCACCTCTTGGCCTTTGCACCTGCTCTTTCTCCTGTCCAAAAGGTCTCTTTCCACATATTTTCATACCTCCTAATCCCTAGTCATGCTTTTTCTTTTAATTGAAGCATAGTTGATTTACAAGATTATGTTAGCTTCATGTGGATAGCAAAGTCATTCAGTCATACATGTATATATATTTTTTCAGACTCTTTTCCATTATAGATTATTACAAGATATTGAATATAGTTCCCTCTGCTATACAGTAAATCCTTGTTGTTTATTTTATATACAGTGGTATGTATTCATGGATCTTATTACCACCTAAGATGTAAATATTTACTTCTTTTTTTCTAGTCCTCCAACTGGATTGTAAGGATCTTAAGAAAAATGGCATTTAATTTATCATTGCTATTTAATATTGTACAAGTAGGAGCTTAAAATACATTTTGAATATATTTATAAATGAATTAATGTATACAATATTAATTCAGCTTTCAAATAAAGTATAGAACCAAAAGAAAACTCCTTAGGAATTATATGTGTAAACTTTCTAAAGTGTATAACTATTGGCATATTTGTATATCTACTATATACTTATTTATGTATTATTTATAATATAAATGAGTTTTCTACTTTCCCCAAAAAGGAGCTTGACATTTCTCTATAATAAATTTACAAATAGACTCAATCATTTAAGTCATTATGCTTGAACCACTTACATAATTTTAAACAATTATATACAGATTGCTAGAAATTACAGCTTGGACAGATGATGAAAGGTTTCCCTGAATTTTTATCTTCTGATGTTTGAGATATAAATACGAATCCCTCCTGTCTAATTTGCTGCAGCCAAGATAAAAATTATATTTAGTATGGTTTTATAGAGTACTGCAGAGTAAATGCTTATCAACTTTTGTATCAAATACAAATCTCAGTAGGAAGAATCATTGTTTGATGAATTTCATGAGGCCATTGAGTTGACAATAAGTCCAAGAAATTAGAGTTTGATTTTGGTGAATGTTGACATTCTTTGCCATGCATGAAAATGAATGAAGATGTAGATAATGTCTGCTTTCACACATGGGAACAACCTATCTTGGTAAAGACAGAAGTTAAAAAAACGAATGTTTCATTGAGTTGTATGGCTGCAATGAAAGGCAGCCATAAACCACAAAGCTGATTTTAGAGACTTCAGGGTGCTTTTTTTCAGCCACAAACCATTCCTGCAGAGTCTATGTTGTTTGTCACCCCTTCCAAAATGATACTGAGACATTGGATCAAGCATGGGAGATATGTGGGCATTCAGAAAGGGATGAATGCATGGATTTAGAAGCCAAAGTACAAGGATATATGTGACATTATTACAGATGGGTTCAGTACTTTGACAAGAAAAGGATGAGCTATCAAAGACTAAGATGATGTTCATTGGAAATATAAATTCTGCCATGACCGGCTTAATGTCAAAATGCATTAAATACTCCTTGCAATCTAGAGTATTTATCCAACTAGGAGTATAACATTTGCTTAGATCTTAAGCCTTATGCTTAATACATGATAATCATGGGTAATAAATTTTTCACAAATTATTTTTCACTTGACAGCCAGGATGATTTATTAGGTTTGTGAATTCATTTAAAATTCAATACCTTTGGGTGCTGCATCACTGAAATTAATGAGCCAGATTCTCCCTCTGAGTAAGTTGTTTCTGCCTCCTAGGGTCCTATTAAATTAAGTTATTCAGTACATTAAATGTTTCCTTAATGTATTAAAGAGTTAATACATCCTACATTGGGGAAGTACCATATGAATTTTAAAATATTAACAACATGTCACTTTTTAAAATTTAAATAATACCTTATTCGCATATAGTTTCATTTCTTTAGGTTTATAAGGTTCTTTAATAAATAGAAGTATTTTCAGGGAAGTGAAATGGATGACTTGTTTTCGTTCCATCATTCACAGGGAAAACTTTTAAGAAATATCATCCTCCTTGTCTAGTTCCATCTTTGCTACTATCAGGATAAATTTGCCTCTAGTAGTTGTAGAAGCAGGAGAATGCAAAACTAAGAGCAAGTTCCATTTGTTTCCTGGGAATGCAGGGCTAGTAATGAGTGATTAGCCAAGTCCCCACAGCTACTATTTGTAAACACTTTGTGATTTGGTAGGAGTTGGCGGGTAGTAGGAAATAATCTTTTTGTGGCTAATGTTCACACAATTTTGCCTTAACAGAAAACAGAGACAATAGGAACTAATATCACTTTGCCTTAAATATTATACTGTTTAACATTGCTACACATACAAAGAAAAAAATGACACACTAGGTACAGCTAATATATTTTTCAGGTGAGAAATATTTACTCACACAATAAAGGACCTTGAGAAATAAGGAGTGAAGAAGTAAGCAAGAAAGCTTTCCTACTTATAACATATCCATACGAACACAAGCACACACACAAATACATCCTTAAATAGAGTTATAAGCATATAGTACAAATCTTATGGCAATTAGGGAAGAAGAAACATAATATGAAAGTATTTTCTATAAGCAATAGGACTATTATACTACCTTGCAAAGGCATATGGTATGTATAAATTATTGAATATTAGTTGAATAAAGTTACTGAGATGTCCTCAATTATGAGCAATATATTCCCTTCAGGAAATACTTCTAACCCTCCATTTCAGCTGAGTTTGTTTATATATATATATATATAATAACACATAACACATAATTTTACAATACATAATTTTATATAATGTATAGCATTATACATATTTATTTATATAAATAAATGTATATAAGAAAGAATATTCTCCCCTTTTACTATTTTCTTTTCTTCAAGGCTAATGTAATAGTATCATTTTCCTTTCCAAATTGCTCCCTTTCTCTTTAATCCAGACTAACTCCTTTTCACATTTTAGATCTCAGTTTAATTTTATTTTCTTAGGAGACCTTCTTAGACCCCCTAAATATCTAGGTCCTTTTCTATGTTCCCTTAATGCCAGTCAATCACAACACTCATCATACTTTATGGCAGTTGTGTTTAGTAATATATTTCTATCCCTTGATACACATGAAAACACATATGTTAACAATTATCTTTTTCTTATTAATATATAAAACCTGAATAATTTACATTTTCACAGCAAGCTATGCCTTAGAATAGTAGACCTATGTAATTAAAAAAAAATAGAATTAGTGAATTGTCTAATGTTTCAATGCTTAACTTAAATAATAAAGGATTGATTTTATTTAAATTATTTTTTGCTCCCCATCAGTATTAGAATTTGAGCTAGTGTAGTAGGTCTTTGGCTAATGCTCAATAACCTAAAAAAAATCATTTTATTATTAGGCATTGCTGGTTTTTATGCACTTTAAATTCATAAATTGATTTTATTTTTATACTTTTCTTTAAAAAATGTGTTCATTGTAGAAAATATAGAAAAACAAATAAATAAAATAAAAAGGAATAATTTGTACTCAGAAATAATTGCTGTTCATATCCTGCTGTATATTTCTTCAACTGTTTCTTATTCATAAACTTACATGGAAACAGTAGACTTGTTTTGAGCTTAAAAATTTAAACCTTCATTACCCTGAAAGATGAGTCAGTATGCCAGCAGTGTTAGTATTCATTTTCCTGAGATGTTTTATATAACATGTTGTGAGAGTCAGTTAAGAGCAGTACAACACAGGTTGGTTATTGTTATTTTTCTACCTGGACTAATGAGCTGAGAACGGTTGCAAGAAGCAGCCTTCACATGCATGTCAATAGAAGACACTAGAAAACTTTCTTCTGGGCCACCTTACAAGATGTAAAAGATGAGTTTACACATTATGCAAGTGGCAGAATAAGCCAATGAAACCTGAATATTTCTTTTAATGTAACTTTATTTTTATCTGCAAACCGAGGGGTAAGCATTCATGTATAACCCTCTGCATATAGGTTCACTCTATAGTTACTACTTTAAAACCTACTTTTTTATTTACAATTTTTCCTGCCAATATACTATCATATTGTTACATTTTTAATGCTTGTGTAGAATTTCATTATCACTATGCCTTTTTAAGAACTTTTTTTTTATAAAACAGTCTGTGCGAATTCACAAATTGCAAAGGTAGAGCAATTTAGGAACTTAAAGTGACTAAAACTATGCCTAATTTCTCTTTAAGTATAATTCAACAGAGCTAGAGATTGGTGTTCTATTGACTATATTTTACATTCTAAATTGAACCTGCTAGGATACTATTTAAATATCATCCTATTTAACCTTTTGAAATACAAGATTTGCCTCTTAATGAGAAGTTGGCATTCCATCATAAAATGAAACCAAATGTACTTTGACATAATTACTGCCAGCAGTAGTAGGTTTTTATTTGTGCATTATGGGTTGCATATAATAAAGATATAGAGTCAGCCTAATTTATTTTACCCAGGAAAGATGGGGAAAAAAAATTCAAGGAAAAAAAGTCTTTACTTCAGGTTTTATAATGAAGCAATACACATAACTTATGATAAATATTTCATCCATTCCTTGGAATAAATGCTATACAAGTAAAGTTTACAAAAGTGATATCACAAACATTTCTAGGGGTAAAGCAAGCTAATTATTTTTTTAAATGTATAAAAATTAAATAGAGCAATATTCATATGATGCTATAATTATTTATTTGAAGGTCAGGGTCTTAATAGACTGAAGGTAAGTGTCTAGGTTTTATCTTTGTATATGACGAATAGAGACAGTGTCTGAGAGTCAGGAGTGCTCAATAAACATATGTGGAAAGGGGGAGGGAAAGAATAAAGAAGAGAAAGAGGATGGGAGAGAGGAGAGAAGGAAGATAAAGGCAAACCTGGGAGAAGTAACTGAAGGAGAAAGGAAGAAAAGATCTATAAAGTGCTGTAATTTGGGTGTAACATTTCTCTCTCTTTTTTTTTTTTAACTGAATCAAATTATAAAGATTTCCAGATGACTATCTGAAGCAGTTCTTAGTTCACACTTCTGAAGTGAAAAACTAAGGTTAATTATTTGTTTATTTTAGTAAAGCTAAATTTGCTGATACCAGAAGATAGTTAAAATTGTTTGGCTTATCAATCATTGACAGGTTAATTAAAGTATAGATAATTGTTCCTTTATCTTAGTTCTTATGGTATTGAAATTGTTAAGGAAGTTTCTATTACTAACCTGAGTTTACTTTAAGGTTATTTGTAAGTGATTATGTGACAAAATGGAAAATAAAAACATGTCTAATGTATGGATTACTCTATTGTATTAAAAATAATTATAAGGACTTCTTTCTTGGTTAAAGCTTATCCTTATTATTTCAAGTTATAACATTTTCTTGAATACACCAATTAGTAATAAGTAAGAACAATTGAACAGGACACTTTTTATTCAATGTTTTTCTTTACTCCAGCTTTGAAATAGGAATATTAAATTGTATAAATTATTCTGAAAATATTAAAATTTTTATGCCAGATAAAGCTTTAGAAAGTGACACATCTTATTTTTGAATGTCCTCTATAACCAAACATATTCTCCCCTATTCTAAACCATGGCTGACTTCTTTAATAGCAGGAAATTCACTACGTCCAAAGTCAGCCATTGTAATTTTTAGATATATATCATGATTTTAGATGTTTCTTTTCAATATAACCTAAATTTCTCCTTCTATCTTCCACAACTTGAAAGTTATTCTTACTGGTAACCAGGCCTCCTCCTGGAATATGGGACACGGTTTAGAACACAAAGGAGCTTGTTGCAAAATTTTCCATCTGAAGAGAAAAATGATTAGTTCCAGCTCAGTTCCCAAAGCACAGATGCTGCAGACCTAAAAGAATCAAACACATGTTTGTGTTTGTTGGTTTGTTTTTAAACTATCATGGTTGATATGAACAGACAGACTCAGGATCTGGAAAGAAACTGTAGAAGATAAAAAGAGATGCAGATTAACTGGTTAAAATTTTTAATTGTCTTACAGGGTCTATTACCCATCTAATTTGTCTTATCATACCATACATGTTCTTGTCTTGCTATGCCTAGGATGCTTTATTAAACAGCCAAAACTCTACTGATACATTTTTAGCAGTTTTGAGTGAACTCAGCATTTTATAAACAACGTTTTTTAAATTTTGGACTTTCTGTTTCTAATATTCATTTTATACTTTTCTTTGAAGAGAATCATTAGTTTTAGTAAAAAGAAACCATTTTAAACAATTATCTTTTTTTTTTCTAGATCCGCTGAGTGATCTAAGAAATTCTTTTTGCTCTGTGATACAAGAAACTTCCTTAGCTTGTCTTTATTTGCGAAAGGGCTTGGCTTCCACTAAAATGAAAAGCAACTTGAATATCACTGTGCACAATTGTTTGCAACATCAAAGACTTTTGGCAACACTTGACAGTATCATTGGTAGTGTCTAGCTCTCGCTTTGCATTGAAATTTATAGAGAATCAGAAAATAACAGGGAATTAAGAGAAAATCTTTACCAGGTCTCTCTCACTTAGGGTCTTGTTATTTTTGTTTAACTATGATTAAATAATTAAAGTTTTATCTAGCCCTGAGAAGTGAAATATACCTAAGTTTGGCTTACCCCTAATAAATAAAAATAAAAGGAATTATATTTTTCTATCAAGATGTTGGAGATTTGACACAAAACTTTCATTCAAAATGCATAGTAATTTTAGAAAAATGTAAAATTAGAAAATCACCATCACGTAATGAAAATAAAAAATAAGATGAAACTTTTTAATATACGCACACACAGTTATGAATATGTGTAAGCCATGGCATTTGGGCTTCCACATCTCAAAGGCATCAGTAATGGTCAATAGGTTTCCTTTCACAAAATAACAGGGACTACAATTCCTCCACATTAGTAATGTCTTAGAAAAAGTGTCACTACGTAAAACTAGAGTCTGGTGTTGGGCTCCATTGATTAAAAGGTTGAGGGCAGAGGCAGAAAACTGCCAAAATCTAAGACTTTGTTTAAGACTTGAGCCATACATACAGTACTCAGTGAGTGTACCTGAATAACACCACTATGTCCTGTAAAGGAACTTCAAAATACATTATCAGACCTAATGTTCTACTAAGTTTTGGGTTGTTAATATGGGTAATTTTAAACCAATTTGACAAAGAGCAATGGCCACAGAGTGAGAAAGAAGAAGACACTAAAACATACACTTGCACACACACACAAACATAAACTGTTCTTATTCAAAATGAGCATGTACATGTAAATTCTTCCAGGTGAAAATTTACAGTTGAAATAATAACCACAAAATCAACAAGGAGATGGTAAAATATACAGGTTAAAATTATTTTTTATGAAATTATATAAAAAACAAACATTTAGACTGCTCAAGATAATGGAGACATTAATTAAAATTATAAACAAAAATTTATGAAATACATCCATATGAAATAATAAAATGTGAAATGTAAAAATCAAATAAATTGTTAAATTTTATCAATTTAATTTTAAAATTATTCAATACATTAGGACATATTCTTAATTTCATAAATTCCAAAATTTGTATAGCACCACAAAAGACCCTGAGCAGTCAAAGAAATCATGAGAAAGAACAAAGTAAGAGGCATCACACTTCCTGATTTCAAGATATACTACAAATCTATGGTAGTTAAAAATATGCTACTGGCACAAAAACAGGCAGACTGACAAATGCAGTAGAATCAAGAGCTCAGAATTAACCCCCCAGATATACAGTCAACTAATATTTGGCAAGGAGCCAAATGGGAAAATGATAACCTCATCAACGAATGGTTCTAGGAAAACTGGATAAATACATGAATAAAAATGAAATTGGACCCCATCTTACACCACTTACAAAAATTAACTTGCAATGGATCAAAGACTTAAATGTAAAACCTGACACCTATAAATTCCTAGAAGAAAACTTAAGAAGTTCTTTGACGTTGGTCTCAGCAATGATCCTTTTAGATATGATGCCAAAATTACAAAAAACAAAAGCAAAAATCAATGTGTGACTATATCAAACTAAAAAGCTTCTACACAGCAAAGAAATAATCAACAAAATTAAAAGGCAACATACAGAATGGGAGAAAATATCTGTAAACCATATACTGGGTAAGAGGTTATCATCCAAAATATATAAAGGATTCAAACAACTCAATAATGAAAGAAACAAACAATCCAATTTAAAAATAGGCAGAGAAACCAAACAGACATTTTTCCAAAGAAGACATCTAGATGACAAACAGGTGAATGAAAAGATTCTCAATATTATTAATCATAAACACTTGAGTCTTCAAAACTAGAGGATCTTTCAGGGCTGTGTCTAGAGAGAGTCAGAGTAAGGTAGCAGGAGAAATAAGAGAGACAAATATACAAAGCCAATATAAGATGCATTATTGTGGGTGATGCTGAGGGCAGTAGGTTCTCAGTTCTGCTAAGGACTCCTGAGAGGCTTACCTAAAACCACTGCAAGTTGAAGGTTGACAAATGTATCCTTCAGTCCTTGCACCTCACTTAAGGCCTTTTCTGGGGTTGATAACAACTTCCCTGACTTTATGCTCTGCTGGAATGAGGCTGAATGGGCTCCAGCAGTGAGAGGGAGCAGAAAGCAAAAAGAGATGGGAGGTATCCCTGTGAAGTGAGTCTCAAGATACACAGAACTGACTGCTGCAGGGTGAGTGTAATCACAGCAAATGAGGGAAAGTGCTCAGACACCAGTGGTGTCTGCTCCAAGAAGGCCATGGCCTAATGGGCTCAGGATATTTATATCTTCCTGGGAGGATAGACCTGGTAGAGAAGTCAAAAAATGTAATTTTGGAAAGTTTTGTTTTTTGGGTGGGTAAAGAATATATATGTTGTAAAGGCAAATACATAATAAAATTAATAGACTTAATTCTTCCTGTTAAAAATAAAGGAGACACCCCTTCCTTTTCTTAGAGCATTTACTTTAGAAAATGTGTAATTATGTTATCTCTCTCTTTGAAATATGTCAATTATTTAAAAAATTTATTTATTTTATTTTTGGCTATGTTGGGTCTTCGTTGCTACACGAGGGCTCTCTCTAGTTGTGGGCAGCAGGGGTTAGTCTTCATTGCAGTGCACAGGCTTCTCATTGTGGTGGCTTCTCTTGTTGCAGAGCATGGGCTCTAGGCATGCAGGCCTCGGTAGCTATGGCATGCGGGCTCAGTAGTTGTGGCTTGCGAGCTCTAGAGCGTAGGCTCAGTAGTTGTGGTACACAGACTTAGTCGTGCCACAGTGTGTGGGATCTTCCTGGACCAGGGATCAAACCCGTGTCCCCTGCATTGGCAGGCGGATTCTTAACCACTGCACCACAAAAGAAATCCCTGAAATGTAAGTCAATTTTTTAAATGATACATAAGCCCCTTGACAACTTAAAAATCCAGGAGTGTGTTTCTCAAATCCTTGGAAGCCATTCCTTTGAAATATAAACATCAAGACATATGTTGCCTCCACCCCCCCCAGCACCGGTGGGAGGGGAGGAGTCTAACTGCTGGGGTGCCTAGTTCCAAACTGTAAAACTATGAGAAGTTTATTTTCCATTAGAGAAAGCCATTAGCCTACACAGATGGTCACCCCAATAAACAAGTTAATGTTAGGTAAATTTCATGCGACAAATATAGTTGTCAAGTCCTCTAGTCCTCTACTTGAGGATCAGCTGTAGTTTGTATCTTGAGAACATAGATGAGATAGATTTTGTCTGCTTGGCCATCTAATAAGGTGAGATTTCTTTCTAAATTTACAATCTCTTTGATGCATTGCTTGTGATACCCATCACATTCTGGTTTAATGATTATTCACTAATAAAATTGTTTCTCTTCTACCTTTGTGGAGAGGTTTTCTAGGTTGGCAGAAAATTCTGTTTTCAATTATATTTCTGCAACCCATGAAATCTGTTATTAAATGCTTAATTGCAAAGTAATTATCCTTGAGGTACTCAGAATCAACATTTTTTTTCCTCTCATGGGTAGATTGATAATTACAATGGTAAGGGGGTACTGGTTAGAGTTTAAACATGTATACAGAGGTCGATCCATTTAGATCACTTCCACTTTCAGAGGAAAGTCAGGGTTGATGTTGCAAAGTAACACTAGAAAACCCGTGACACCAAAGCCACTACATTTTTTGGTGTCTTGAGCCTGCAGGAAATAAATGTGTCTCCAGATTAGTTGTTAGTTGCTTATTTTTATATGTTTTGTGGTGTGGTTTCCCCTCCTTATTTGTCAATTGCAAGAAAGTGAAACCAAGCTCCTGGGCATAAGAGCCTATATTTTCAGCCTCCATGACATTCCCGGAGTTCCTAAGGGCAGATTTAAACAGTTGTTAATCAGGGAATGGAGGGAATGCAGAGACAGGGAGGAACAGCCAAGAAACAATGGTGCAGCCTTGGGGCAGGGTCCTGGTTCCGCCTCCAGGGATACACGTAATGATATCTTTAAGCTCCTTATAGAACCAAAACCCCCAACAAATGGAAGATGTCAGCATTCTTCATTCCAGAGAAGACCACCTGAGGCAAGATTAAAGGAACCAGAGAAGCTCATCAAAAGATTACCTGAGACCAGATTAAAGGAGTGTATGCCCTACACACATCCAAATTCTATCAGCAACTCCACCGTTGAAACATTGCTATAAAACTCCTCACCAAACTCTCCTGGGTTAGGACACATAGTTTTTTGAAGGGCAGGAGGCTGCTGTGTCCTGCTTCTCCTGGCAAAGCCATAAAGCTACTCTTTTCTACTTCACCCAATACTCTTTCTTCAAGATTCAATTCGGCAGCAGTGCACAGAAGAAGAGCTTTTGGCATCAAAAGGAGGGTGTAATGAATTGAAACTGAGTCCCCCGTCGATGAAAAATTAATCAGTCCATCTAAGAAAGAAATGGAAACTTTTATTCAAGCCAAATTTGAAGATTGTAACATGGGAAGAGCATCTCAGAAAGCTGAGAACTGTTCCACCTGTTGGAAGTCAAGGCACAATTATATAATTTTTTGAGACAGAGGGCTGTACATTAAATGATATATCATTGACCATTTAAATAATCCAGATGTAAGTGCCATGTGACACCTTTTCTAGAAGGAATGTTATCTGTAAGGAGTTGTCCTGTTGATGCTAGGAGAATGTTGCTCTTTATGGTTGAGCAGTTATTCCTGCCAATGGGAGAGGATTTGGTTAATTCATAAATGCAAGTACACAATGCATAGTGAGGGCTAGAGGGAAGCCAAAGGGCAGAGAAGAATTTTTATGTTTAAATTTTTCTTGCCTTGCCATAAAATATAAATTTTATTTCACACCCTAAAACTGAGTTTCCATGCCGTGTTTATGGTTAATCTCTCTATCCAAAACTTTATTCCCTTTCTCGTCCCACCTTTGTTCCCTTTAAGACTGAGGAGTATCAAAGAAAAGGCACAAGTGTTGAAACCACATAGGACTCTACAGAGCTTTCCTGGGTATGAAAGCCCCTCTGTGTCTCCTGTTTCTTGCTTGTAGAAAAAAAGGCTTTAGTGTCCTAGGCCTTTGTGGAGTTCTGCAGAGCAGACTCAAACAGTTAATGATTAGAATAGTAGAGTCACAGGACTCCTAGCTCCCCGTGAAGTGACATAGATAACAATCTGATGCATATCTTTGAGTTGTTCTGCAGAAACTAAAACCCCTCACCCAGCAGAGGATGGTGACTATATGCTGAACTCAAGCACGGAGACCCCAAACTCGTTGGACACAGTAGGTTGATGATTGAGATTCCAGAAACATTACCCTGCTACTTCACCACCAGCTAATCAAAAGAAGGTTCACGAGATGATTAGGTTTCCTATGACTCTCTCCCCTAACATTGTTTTTAAAGACCCTTGCCTAAAATCCTTGGGGATTTCAGGTCTTTTGAGAATGAGCTACTCACTGTTCTTGCTTAGTCCTGCAAATAAACTTTATACTTTCCTTCACCACAAACCCAGCATCATAGATTGGCTTTGCTGTGCGTCTAGACCGTGAACCAGAGTTTCCTTCAGTAACAGGATCATCTCCAGGATATGGTGTAGCTATTCACAAACATTAAGTTTAGGTTGGAAAAGGAGGCAGGTTGATGCTTTGGATAGTCCTTAGTGGCAGTATTGCCCCCAGCAAGCACTGTTGACCATAAAAAGCCATGAATGGGAGCAGAGCTGATCAGAGTTGGAGAAATGAAGCAGTCAGTGTAATACCATCCTAAGTTGGTAGAAAAATAGTTTTTCATTAGTTTCCTCAGCTTGGCCTGTACAGCAACAAAAAGAGAATGCAAGATCTGTTTCCATTTTCATTGTACCATAGGGTTTAATACTTGACTAGATACAGAATTTGTTACTTAGGCTTTATCAACCAGTAAATGGTTCAATAAAAGGAAAAGAAGAATTTTTCATCTCCCAATATTCTCTCTCCAATAATTTATTTCAATCCTAAAATTTTTTTGTTAACCCCCAAAATGAACTAGGGGAATATAGAGAATTAAGGAATCAATTCTGTTTGAAAGATGTTAGGGACTCTTCAGAGAGAGGACTGTACACTGGGATAGGGGATGTGCAGATATTTACAATTCATGCTGAAACATTTTTGTGTGGTTTTCATGCCATACTATGATTTCCACTGCACAAATCTTTTTTTTTTAATGTCCAATTCCCACACCCTTTTGAATTACAATGAAAGCATATAATGTTGTTGTGGAAAACAGAGAACAAAATAGTTAATAAACCAATAGTTTTTAAAACGGTGGCTGGATTTTTCCTCAGTGATTTTCTCAGCCATGAGAGATAACTACCTATATTTGTCTCAACTCATTCATTTTTTTAAAATTGCTGGATGTTTTTGAGATTTAAATTCTACTTTGGATATTTCTCCCCTTTTCCTTTCTTTCATCCTTACTTTTTTCTTAAAATATTTTTTCTTCATAAGCTTTCCATGAAAATTCAAATGCCTCTGTTTGAGAGTTGTAGTTAAGGTAAAACAACAACATAATCTCATGTGAAGCCGCATTTATTCAAACAGCTAATGATCACCTTTCTTAGTAAGAAATTAAATATTTTACAAGGGCTGATCCTGATCATTTCCTCTGTTCTAATTTGTAAACTTAACATGTAGTTTTGCCAATAAATTATCCTGTTTTATATTCCTTGAGACATCCTCCCTTTTCAAGGAGCCTAATATTTTTCCTCCCAACTGTGTAATTACTTAAGAAAAAACTGACCAAGATGTCTCTTGTATTTTTTTCTCATTTCCTTTATAGCCCAACAATGCAACTGTGCAATTTTTCCTATACTCATTATTCCTGTCTTTGATATTTTCATTCATCCTGGCACACACAGTAAGTTCTCCCCAGTTGTTTGATGTTCTGTACATCAGCATCTCGATACTCATAACTCCCAACTTCCCTAATTCTCAGTGTGCTTCCCGAAGCTAACATTTTATAATGACATCTTTCTTCTATGCTGTGAAACTGTCCAGGCATTTCCCCTAGTTCCACAACTTCATTCTGGATCTCCCACAAAGACTTCAATGTCTTTAGTGTGTCTCAGTTTAGGAAATGATGCTGATGCTCTCATTCCTCAGTATTATTTTTGGTTTTGTTTCTTTGACTTTTCCCATACCATTAGTTCCCACAACCTCTTATAAAAACAAATAAAAATATAAAGAAACAATAGGTGCAAGAAGAAAAATTTTGAAGACCTGTAGCATTCCACTACTATCATCACCTTCACCTTTATTTCTGTAATCCCAGGAAACCTGAGTCAATCTTTCCACTTCATAGGGGACTTGGTCCCTCTCTTGAGGTCTTATTTCTCCATTCCAAGACATTTCAATATGAGGTTGGTTTTAATGTCAGTGGAAATGGCCCCTCCAACATCTTAGTCTTTTAGGTTCTTCACCACCTCACATTTACTGAGCTTCTCCCACATTAACTTCAACCATTCATACCTGCCATTACATATTTTCCCATTTCATTTCAAGTAACTGTTAGATTACCTGAAGCTTCTTCACTTTAAATCTTCTTCTTCTAATAAGTTGGTTAAACTTCTAAATTTGTTCTTCAGCTTTAATCCAACTTCAAAGTCATTTATACTTCTACTTTCCTCCAAGCTATCAGTCTTTTTGTTCCTTTACTTACTTGTTTATTTATGTTTTTCGTCATTTCAGTAACACTTCATTTGCACATATTCTGTATCTAACTTCCCTCAAACACAGCAACAACAACAATAACACCAAAACTCAGGAAGAACAAGATAGGGCATATTTGAACCACCATAAATCCATGGATGTAAAATCCACAGAGGACTTCAGCACTGTCTGAGAGGTCCCTTCCTAATTCAGTCTCTTCAATTTGCTTCCTAACTGCTTCTCTTCAAGTATCAGGAACCCATAAACCCTCACTGCCCCCCGTGCACAGTATATAATATAATCCCCTCTCTGATTCCTTTTTGTAAATATATCTCAGAACCCTGTAATTTGTCACTTCTTCTCTTTTGTAAATGATTAACCTCATCTTCTGGCACATATACTGATTATTGACGCCCCCAATGGAAACCTAAGAGACTATCTCATCTTGGTATATCACTAGATTCATAGAAGATAAAAATTATTTTAGTAGAGTTTTTATGGTCAATCAAATATATAACCTTAATGCATAAAGTTTTGTCAGAGGAAAGCTGCTTGACTTTTCAAAAAGGCTCACTCATTAAAGATAAAATGAACTTTTTGTTCATTTTAGTTGTAATCTTTAAGATATCAATGACTATATACTCACTGTAATCATTCTTTAAAATTAGAACTATTGAAAAGTTTTATGATCACTGATGAATGAAAGAAAGAAATATTGATTTGTAATCAGGAGAGACGGTCTCAAGCAGTAAACGGGTGAATTCCCAGAAGAATTTAGTTCACTCTACTGCTTTCTGACACTATTGAAGTGGGTCAATTTGAAATAAATTCATCATGTTTTTAAACTTAATCATGCATTTCATTATAATGCTTTAGATAGCAATTTAATCTAAGTAATTCCAGGATGGAAAAAAAAATGAATTCTATCAATTAAGAGACTACTATAGCACAAGTACCCCAAATTGTTAGAGGCATGTGTTTTTCTATATGTCACTTGTAAGTCTTGCTTTTTATATTGTTCTTCATTGTGTTTTCTTGTTTATTTCACTAATAAAACTAATTCATCTCATTATGTGTATGTAAATGTGGAGGATAAAACCACTCCTTTACAAGTAATCATCATTTAATAGACATTTTTTAACTGATAATAATCAGGGTAGACAGGTAAGTGGATCAGGTCATTGGATTAATAGTTCCAATAATTCTAATAATGTTTTAACAGTTATGTGATACCCTGCGGGTTGAATAATGAGGAATTATTTCTTATGTAACAAATGATAAAATAATTTAGGAAAGTGAGAACTCATTACTTTTAAATCTGAAAACTTAAAATATAACCAAAGAGAGACAAAGATTGTACATTGAGAAGATATATCATCCTCTTTAAAAATATTTGTTCTCCATTTCCTAAACTTCTTTATTTTGTTTTATTAATTTAATTTAATTTTATTTGTTTACTTTGTTTTATTTTAGTTGTTTATTTTATTACTTCCTGCAAAGGATTTTCATTATAAAACAGTAAGCAACCAAACCTAATCTGAGTACAGTATCTCCATATTGCTGTAATCTCTCGTTACTGTTCTTTATTTCCCATTTCCCCATTCTTGAAGCAGCCCAGTTCCTTGCCTTCAGTCACATTCTACTCTTAGTTCTCTCTCTCTCTCTGATGACTCATTTTCAGTTTCCTTTGTTTTCTCATCTCCATACAACTGTCAATAAATTTGAATTTACTATGCATTTAATCTTATGTCTTCTTTTCTTCTTATGCCAATGTTCTCCCTAGGAAAATACATTCTCTCCCATGGCTTTAAATCTCATTTATACTTAGAGGCCCCAAAATGTATATCTCCAGAACAGATCTACTTTAATCATTCCAAACTTACTTTATTGAACCAACTGCATTTCCATCTGCTCACAATTATATAACCTAGCTCAGAATGTGGTTCTTTTTTAAACACATTTTTTCCAGAAAGCTGTTTTGGCACTTCACTTCTGTTACTCTGCACATCCAATCTATCATTTAGTCTTGCCAATTTACTCTTATCCATATATAACTGCACCCATTTTATTTTCCCTTATTACAAACAGTAGTTTGAGCCACTGTGATCAATTTCACCTGAATTATTGCAGTATTTTTTTTAATTAACTGCCCCGTTTTGCTTTGGACAGTTCAATCCCTGGTAATTCTACCCAATTCACTCTTGAAATTGTAATGAACAAATTTTGAATAACTCTGATCAGTGAATTCTCATGCTTAACATACATTGAGAACCTTTTCAGTACATTTAGAATAAAATGCAAAGCTCTTAACCTGGCCTGTAAATCTTTACTTGCCATTCCATCTTTATTCTGCTTGTTTCTTCTCAGTCTCTATATTCTAACCATCAGGACCTTATGTTCAATTCATCTGAAAGCTAAGCTCTATCTTAATTTAGGGTCCTTATGCATGCCATTTTCTCTACCTGGAATTGTTTTTCCTTGGTCTTTGGATGGTGATTTCAGAGCCATTCATCAGTTCTCAGTTGAATTGCCTTTTCCTCATGAATGTCTTAGAAATACCTCACCTTAAAGCCAAATTACATGACCAACACAAAACATAACATCACACCCTTATGTTTGCTTATATTACTCATATGGTATTGCATATTTCATTGTTTATAATTGTTATTCATTTGCCTGATGATATTCATAAAAGTTCTCTTACTTAATGACAGTAAACTCTATGAAGTCAGGGATGTTATCTATCATAGTCATCTATCTTCCATATCTAGCATAGTACAAAGACATTCAATACATGGTTTTAGAATGAATAAATGAGGAGCAGGTTTGTATTTTTATTCTTCCTTAACTTTATTTCAGAATTAGAAAAGAAAAACAAGGTTTGTTTTGAGACAAATGGCACTGTAAATGTAGGTACATTGGGCTTGCAATTTACAAGTCAATGGGCTTGGCATACATAGGAACAATCCCTCCTGCCATGTTCTTTATAAAGTGTTTCTGATCTATCTATACCTTATTCCCCAAGACTCTACATCATGGGACACGTATTCTCAATGGCAGTACCGTTTGATTCTAGGTGTATTGCTTAAGTATAAAGTCAAAATTCCTTTGTATGATGCATAAACATTTTAGACTTTTGATTACTATTTAACTTTGCAGTCACATGCTCCTGTTATGCTCACTTAACTGTTACCTAACCAAACTTGGGTACACTCACCCATGCACAGTAAAGTCAATCTACTGACACTGGGTTGTGGTGAAGAAAAGTGAAGTGTTTATTGTAAGGTGTCATATAAGAAGTCCAGGGCAGCTAATGCTCAAAAAACCTTAACTCTCAATGGGTTTGAGAAAACCATTTTTAAAGGTCAGGTGAGGGAGGGAAGTAGGATGGTATATGATCAGCTTGTGCACAATTCTCTGATTAGCTGATGGTGAGGTAACAGAGGGGTGTCACAGGGGTTAACCTTATCAGTCCTTAGGCTCTAGTAGGTGTGCGGGCTACGTCCTCATAGTCATCAAGTAGTAAACTTCCTCCATTTGGTGTGGGTTGTAGCATCTGTATCAGATACTGTCACCTAGGTACTTCAGAGAAAAGCCAAAGACTCTGTGACTGCCATATGGCTGATTTACTGGTTAAATTCTTACCAGTTCTCCTGGCCCAACTGCTATTTTTGTCACTACATCCTTTTTTTTTACATTATTTAATTAATTTATTAATTTTTGGTTGTGTTGGGTCTTCGTTGCTGGGTGCAGGCTTTCTCTACTTGCGGCGAGTGGGAGCTACTCTTTCGTTGCAGTGGGCAGGCTTCTCATTGTGGTAGCTTCTCTTGTTGTGAAGCACGGGTTCTAGGTGTGCAGGCTTCAGTAGCTGTGGCACGTGGGCTCAGTAGTTGTGGCTCACGGGCTCTGGAGTGCAGGCTTAGTAGTTGTGGTGCATGGGTTTAGTTGTTCCGCAGCATGTGGGATCTTCGCGGATCAGGGCTCGAACCCGTGTCCCCTGCATTGGCAGGCATATTCTTAGCCACTGCACCACAAGGGAAGCCCTGTCACTACATCCTTTTAATCATGAATTCTTGAGCCAGGCTTTTGTGACTCAGGAGAGGCCTGGGAAACTACAGCTTCTCTACAAACAGAGCCAGGCAGAGGACATGGGCAGGGGCGTCTGTTCCAGGAAGGCCACATAGGGCTCTGATTGGTTCCATAACCACTCTGTGTTCCAGACCTATAAAACTTAGATTATGCTTAAATTTGTGTACTCTTTACACTTCTACTCATAACCTCTGGTGGGGGTGGGATGGGCAGAGAATGTTGACTTTTTACTCCAGGTTTTTTGGCCTAGTGACTTTCTTCAAAACAATTAACTACCACATGTTTCAGGGTTTTGAGAAGGAAAAAGGAACCACAGTAGGTATCTCAATCAGAAATTACACTGATCATACACAGAAAAGTTGGAATAGCTGAAGTGTGCTTGTGTCTGAAGGCATAGAGGAAAATCTGGGGTTATTGAATTTAAAGACACAGAAAAATTCTTACAACCTTGGTTCAGGGAGATGCTCCTGTTACCAAAACTTTAAGCTTCTCATGTCCACAGATTGGTGCTTAGACACAAGAACATGATGTCCTGTATATATCTATGACAGAATCACTTTGCTGTATATCTGAAACTAACACAACATTTTAAATTAACTACACGTCAATTAAAAACATGGTTTAAAATAGAAAAGACTCTTTCTTATACCAAATCTTTCTTATTCTCCTAATCTCTTCTACGTGAAAGAGTTCAGTCCTTACAAGGGCCCTCCTGATTAGGTCGGGCCCATCAAGAATACTTTATTTTTCACCTTATCTCTGATAAAGGAGGCAGGAATGTACAGTGGAGAAAGGACAGCCTCTTCAATACGTGGTGCTGGGAAAACTGGACAGGGACATGTAAAAGTATGAGATTAGATCACTCTCTAACACTATACACAAAAATAAGCTCAAAATGGGTTAAAGACCTAAATGTAAGGCCAGAAACTATAAAACTCTTAGAGGAAAACATAGGCAGAACACTGACATAAATCACAGCAAGATCCTTTTTGACCCACCTCCTAGAGAAATGGAGATAAAGACAAAAATAAATAAATGGGGCTTAATGAAACTTAAAAGCTTTTGCACAGCAAAGGAAACCATAAACAAGACCAAAAGACAACCCTCAGAATGGGAGAAAATATTTGCAAATGAAGCAGCTGACAAAGGATTAATATCCAAAATTTACAAGCAGCTCATGCAGCTCAATAACAAAAAAAACAAACAACCCAATCCAAAAATGGGCAGAAGACCTAAATAGACATTTCTCCAAAGAAGATATACAGATTGCCAACAAACACATGAAAGAATGCTCAACATCATTAATCATTAGAGAAAGGCAAATCAAAACTACAATAAGATATCATCTCACATCGGTCAGAATGGCCATCATCAAAAAATCTATAAACAATAAATGCTGGATAGGGTGTGGAGAAAAGGGAACACTCTTGCACTGCTGGTGGGAATGTGAATTAGTACAGCCACTATGGAGAACAGTATGGAAGTTCCTTTAAAAACTACAAATAGAACTACCATATGACCCAGCAATCCCACTACTGGGCATATACCCTGAGAAAATCATAATTCAAAAAGAGTCATGTACCACAATGTTCATTGCAGCTCTATTTACAATAGCCAGGAGATGGAAGCAACCTAAGTGTCCATTATCAGATGAATTGATAAAGAAGATGTGGCACATATATACAATGGAATATTATTCAGCCATAAAAAGAAACAAAATTGAGTTACTTGTAGTGAGGTGGATGGACCTAGAGTCTGTCACACAGAGTGAAGTAAGTCAGAAAGAGAAAGACAAATACCATATGCTAACACATATATATGGAATCTAAGAAAAAAATATGTCATGAAGAACCTAGGGATAAGATGGGAATAAAGACACACACCTACTGGAGAATTGACTTGAGGATATGGGGAGGGGGAAGGGTAAACTGTGACAAAGTGAGAGAGTGGCATGGACATATATACACTACCAAACGTAAAATAGATAGCTAGTGGGAAGCAGCTGCATAGCACAGGGAGATCAGCTCAGTGCTTTGTGACCACCTAGAGGGGTAGATAGGGAGGGTGGTAGGGAGGGAGATGCAAGAGGGAAGAGATATGGGAACATATGTATATGTATAACTGATTCACTTTGTTACACAGCAGAAACTAACACACCATTGTAAAGCAATTATACTCCAATAAAGATGTAAAAAAAAAAAAGAATACTTTATTTTTCTTAAAACCAACTGATTTAGAAACTGAATTATTTAATTATTTCTTGTAAAACTGAAAGCAAAACAGTAGATAATTTCATTATTATAGTTGAAATTTCAACACTCTTCTTTCAATAATTGATGCATCAAGCCAATAATAAAATCATTAGTTGACCTGAACAGCACTATCACTGAACTTGATCTCACTAACATTTATAGAACACTCCATCCAACAAGAGCAGAACACCTATTTGTCAAAATCCACAGAGCTCTACAACATGAATAGTAAATCTTTATATATGCAATGCAGAATATCAATTAGGAGGTTAGTTATGAGATCCCAGGATAGAATGTAGAATGTTATAAACTCTTCACCTGGGCTTCCTGGTGGCGCAGTGGTTGACAGTCTGCCTGCCGATGCAGGGGACACGGGTTCGTGCCCCGGTCTGAGAAGATCCCACATGCCATGGAGTGGCTGGGCCCGTGAGCCATGGCCGCTGAGCCTGCATGTCCGAGGCCTGTGTTCCGCAACAGGAGAGGCCACAACAGTGAGAGGCCCGTGTACAGCAAAAAAAAAAAAAAAAAAAACGAACAAAAAAAACAAACAAAAAAACTCTTCACCTATATTACAAACAAACATATAAAATAACTTCACTGAAGAGAGTGGAGAGAAAGGGTGCTGATCAAGGTGACTCTGAAAATAAATGGAGTCTCTAAGACTAAAAGCAAAAAATCTGTACATATGTATTTTACTTTAATTGATAAAGATGTTTCTCTGTGAGGTACAGTTTATCAATTATTTTACCTCTATACACATATAATGGAATTGAACATTTAAATAATAGATGTCAGATGGTGGAAGTCAGGTTTTTCATTGTTGGAGTGGGAGTTTGCAGGTAGGGGGAGAAGGTTAGATTGATCATGTATCAATAGATTAGAGTTGGAGACATAAGTAAGCTCATGTAGATCTTAATATAGACACCGATGGTTGCATATAGAACTATTTATAGATATGTATATACATGGGAAAGAATACATACATACATATGTACATATTTTTCTTTGCTTGTCAGATGAGAAGTCCTTAAAGAAATTACACCACCTTAGCTTGAAGCACACCTAGCATTTAGATATGGATTTTTTAATAAAGAAACCTGGGCTCTTTGGAAAAAAGGTCAATGTAAGAATGGGGAAAAGAAATACACGGGATGAACGTGGAGGACCTTGTAGTGCCAGAAAGTAAGGAAGTGCTCAAAATATTTGAATTTACAATTATCCCAATTTGGGAAGGAGTGCTTTGAAAATTAAAGAGTTTTTATGTGTATTATGTTATTTCTGTTATGGCTCTTCTTCATGCTCTCAATGGTTTCAGAAATGCATTTTCATCAATTTATCTAATAGTATATAAGTCATCAGTAGATAAACTGCAAATGGTACTCTACATGAGAAGGTGAATTTTGAAAAAGTTCATCTATTATGAGAGTCTCACACCTAGGTCAGGACACATAGTTTGGCAGTGGCAGCAGAGAGAGCAAAGCCTAGTTGTCTTGGATGCCATTGTTTAACTCTTATCTATCTGGGAACTAAAGAATTAGATAAGACTCAACAACATAGTTTTGACATTTAAAGTAATTACATTTATTTAGAAATAAAATCAATTTAGAGATGGAAGATCATGTTGGAAATACTTTAATTGAGAATTTTACGTTTATAGATTCAAAGAAAATCATCTTCTGAATAGTGTTACTAATAAAATAACTTTGCCTTGATCTACATAGTCAGAGCAGAAAACTTCTAGACTCTGTCTAACAAGAACTTACAGAATAAGATTTACAAATCTCAATAAGCCATTTTTTATGTCTGTCATTTTAGAATAAATTGACGGCTGCTAAAACTTAATTTAGTTTGAGTTTCTTCTGATCATATTTATAGTTTTATAGACAGCCATGTTCAATTCAATTATATTATATCTTACAAGAAATATGCCAAGTTTAAAGTAAGAATCTATTTTAAATGCTCTCATATTCAGGAATTTCTATCAAATTGTGCTAAGCTAAGGATTTCAAACAAAACCTTTTACTTAATAAAACATTTGATGCCAATAGTAAATTTGTCGATATTAATCTCCACATTTTAGTTTTGCATTTTCTAAAGCACATCTGTCAGAGTAATTATAGACTCCTGCATGTAATCTGTTATTAGATGAAAAGTTTAAACACAAATGACATAATATTAATATGCAGAAGAATGAATTGATTTTTATGTTATTCTTGAAAAGAGAGTCCATATTTTATAAAGTAAATTAAATTTACAAGTAAATCTTGAAAGTGGTATTTTGAATCATTTTAGACAGTGAACTTTCAGTTTCTGATGTTAATCATGGCATAATCATTTTTTGAATAACTTTTAAGTGATCAAATAATGAGATAATTAGGGGTTCAGTAACTAGAGGAAGGAAAGGAAGAAATATTATTATGATATCACATACACAAAATGTTATGTCACTTACTACATCATAGACTTTTATATATTTTGTCAATTACTTTATTTAGGGACATTAAGACAACTTGACCTAGACTACTTTATTTATTTACTTTTGAAAAATATTTTATTTGTTCTGTTTTGTCCATTGTTAATATAAAATTATTTAAAGTTACATTGACTAAAATTAATAAAATATTGTGCTTTCTAGCTGTTCACAGGATTTGTTTTGCCTTAATTTACTAACTAATCTCTTGGCAGAGCTAAAACAATAAAGCTATTAAAGATATGTAGGTAAGTGCCAATGAGGAAAGAGACAAGTGTATTTACATGTCACTTTCCATACGAGCAATGGGAAAAAGTAAGACAAAATTAATTATTTTTTAATTAGTTGTATTCCTTAAAATATAAAATAGTGAATATTTCTACCCTCAGAATTATCCACTGATGGGCTTCCCTGGTGGCGCAGTGGTTGAGAGTCCACCTGCTGATGCAGGGCACATGGGTTCGTGGCCCGGTCCAGGAAGAACCCACATGCTGTGGAGCGACTAGGCCCGTGAGCCATGTCCGCTGAGCCTGCGCGTCCGGAGCCTGTGCTCCGCAATGGGAGAGACCACAACGGTGAGAGGCCCGCATACCGAAAAAAAAAAAAAGTATCCACTGGAGTTATAGAACTTTTTGATTATTTTGTGTGTGTCAATTACATAGCTATCTCTAAAACTCAATTCAGAAAAAAGGAAAATTTTTTGTAATTATATATATATATATATATATATATATATATTGTTGTTGTTGTTGTTGTTGTTTTGCCTAAAGTATGTGTATTAATAGCCTGTAGAATCCATATTTAGAATCTAATCTGTATCTTTTACATTTTGTCAATCTAGTATTCAATTTATTTGTGACACCAAGTTTGATAACTGGTACAAATATGTATACCTTAAATGTGATTTGGATTAAATAACCATAATTTTAAAAATCCCCAAAACTCTATTTTATTATGGTCTCTATTTCTAATAATGCCTCCATGTTTAAATTAGCCTGAGTACCTAAATCTTCTTGTTATGCTGATATTTTGGAACATCAGTCTATATCTTAACACAATTAAAGTGACACATTAGTCATGAAATTCATTATTGCTTCATTAAAAAAAAATCAGAATATTTTGAGGGTCCTGGAGGTTAAAAGCTAAAATCTGTTCCTGACTTACTGTGAAAAAAGAATGGTAAATAAACTAAAATCTAAGTCCAAACTTTCAAAGGTAAAATGCTGACCCAAAGCAGATAAGAATTCTCATTCGAAGGAAAAGAAGCAGGGCTTCCCTGGTGGCGCAGTGGTTGACAGTCTGCCTGCCGATGCAGGGCACACGGGTTCATGCCCCGGTCCGGGAAGATCACACATACCGCGGAGCAGCTAGGCCCATGAGCCATGGCCGCTGAGCCTGCGTGTCCGGAGCCTGTGCTCCGCAACGGGAGAGACCACAACAGTGAGAGGCCCGCGTACTGCAAAAAAAAAAAAAAAAAAAGGAAAAGAAGGGGAGAAGCAAGGGGACAGGAAGCATAGCATCTGGCAATCCATTCAATTCCAAAAGTTCATCCCAAAACAAGTGTGTTTTTCAGAGAAGTGGCATAGTTGAGACATGTGAAGTAAATCACAGAAAAACACAAACCTGTATGGAAAATTCTCTTCCTACCTGATATGTTACTGTTAGAAGCATTTAGAGGAATGCTTATGAACTGGTTTGATTGAAAGGAGGAAACTGATATGGAGTTTCTCTAATACAAAATGCATATAAGCTTCCAGAAAATTTTCATGGATAATATATGTCATTCATTATGTAGTAAAAATAACTGCTTTACACATTTTAATCGAAAGATTTCAAGAGGTTGCACTTGGATATCTTGGTTTCTTAAATTTCATTGTATTATAATGGAAGCCGACATTCATTTCTGAAATTGACGCAATGTCCAGATAGTGAAGTAGACCAGATTGCTTTTGCATGTTGCAATATAAAAACACAGCTTTGAAACTAGGTTTATTTGTGATCAAGTCCTTTTCTGTAAATTTCTCAATATCATACCCCAGTTGATAAGCCTTTTTTTTTTTTTTTTTTTTTTTTGCGGTATGTGGGCCTCTCACTGTTGTGGCCTCTCCCGTTGTGGAGCACAGGCTCCGGACGCGCAGGCTCAACGGCCATGGCTCACGGGCCCAGCCGCTCCGCGGCATGTGGGATCCTCCCAGACCGGGGCACGAACCCGTGTCCCCTGCATCGGCAGGCGGACTCTCAACCACTGCGCCACCAGGGAAGCCCGATAAGCCTTTTTAAGGACTAGTATTCTTATATGTATAATATGAAAAATAGTAACTCATTATCAGGTGGTAGGAAGAACAGAGATAATGAAATAATATATCAGAAACACTTAGAACAGTGGCAGACATATAAAATATGTACAAAAATTATATTACTTTTATTGCCTGTAACAAATTAGATTTCTTCACTATGATTTGTTACAATGGTATATATTTATATATATATGCAACAAATATTTATTTTGTACTTATCAGGAACTATCCTGGATATTAGAAATGCGTCAGAAAAGGTTTTCGCTTTCATGCGCTATTCATTACAAATTGTAAGATACTGTGATTTTCAATTAGAAGCACTGATTTAGTAACAGATTTACATATGGAGGAAAGGAAAGCTTAAGAAATATTAAAAGTGTAAAAACAATGTCTTCCCCTAGTTTGAAATAAACATAAGTTCACATAAATTTAGTTTCTAGGTTTTCTTTGTTTTTGAATTTAAAGCAAATAAAAATATCTTTTATTGGACAGATTCACAAAAAGTATAGTTTCTTACGTTGGAAAGCTTCCCTCTTGCCCTTTTTATTCCAGAATGCAAGGCCTCAGTGACCATGAAGTCTATTGAAGAATTTATTTAAATATCAGCTAGAATGTCCACACTTTGCCTCTTCCATACAGATAAATCATGCCACAGAAGCATCAGGAAATATCATCAGAAACCCTCCCAAGAGAATGGCAATGTCTTTTATGATCATTGTCTTTTAGGTCCAGTTATATCCATGTACTTTGGTCTTTGTTCATCTAAACTTCCCTCAGATTATATCACATGGCCCAGTAAATGTCTAGTATATTTTCCCTTACCTATTCTCTCTGTAGTTGGAATTCTGTTACTTATCATTCAATGATATATGACAACTCTGGTGACACCATATTTCTACACTTAAATTAAAACTACTTGCACTTAATGTAAGTGCATTCACTCTTTCACACACTTCTTTAACACATCTTTTAATATAAGGTCCCTAAGATCAGGGGTTCTCTATATTTCTTACGACTTAATTTCTACAGCAAAAAGCAGAACTTGGCACATAGCAAACAATCAATATGTATCTGATGGATGACTGAATATCATGGAACGAGAACCATGTAAGGATCGAAATATGAGCAAGGTATTTAGTAAATGGAAGTTGAGTTAGGAAATATTTCTACCCTCTGATTGTATCCCTTCCATCCCCACTTTTTCTTTCCCCACAATTATAAGGGAGTGTTTTTTCTTCCCTGTTATATCACTTGCTTATGTCAGAATGACCTTAAATTTTGATTTGACAGTTTTGCACTAAGGAATGTATTGCATTACAGGAGAAAAGAGAAAGATAGAAATTTAGTAGAAATTAAATTAGCTAATATTCATAATTTTTAAAAGCATATATATCAATGGGATCTTGTGGAGAAATAGATAAAAGAGGGTAGAGGAAATTACAAAATATTTGCTTTCATGCCACCAAGAAAATTGAGTGCGTGAGACTCGGGTTAATCACATGGAGTAGAAGGGCTACCAGAGAATAAGCAGAACTTGATGGGACTTTGGTTACTTTGATAATGGTGGTCCCATCTTATGGTCATGATGCAATATGAAAAATGACAAATGTAAATGAAATAAATAGTATATAGAGACAGAAGTGCATTTGGCCTAAATATATCACCTGGAAGCATGCTGGGAGTAACTTGAGAAGAATTGATGCAGCTGTCTGAACTTGAGATGATTAAGGAAGTATTTACATAAAATAGGTAGGTGGAGAGATAGATGATAGATAGATGAGAGAGAAGGGGAGAAAATAGCTTCTTGATACACAATGTAACTTTTCTCACTAGTTGAATCAAAAGTAGAGCCAACATGGGCTTCCCTGGTGGCGCAGTGGTTGAGAGTCCGCCTGCCAATGCAGGGGACACAGGTTTGTGCCCCGGTCTGGGAAGATCCCACATGCCATGGAGTGGCTGGGCCCGTGAGCCGTGGCCGCTGAGCCTGCGCGTCCGGAGCCTGTGCTCCACAACCAGAGAGGCCACAACAGTGAGAGGCCTGCGTACCACAAAAAAAAAAAAAAAAAAAAAAAAAAAAGTAGAGCCAACAGATCAAGGTCTTGAACAACTGCTTTGCCTCCTCTGTACATCATTGTCAATGCCTGGACAGAACTTTGGACGAAAATGACATTCACTATCCTATTTTATTTATGGAAGGAGACTGCTCTTTGTCCTTAGAGGATTTACCACTCAAGGAAAAAAGCAGAAGCAGAAGCAGGAATGAAAAATTTGCCTTTATCATGTGAGGGCACTTATTTTCAAGTATTTTGAAAGTTTATGACAACTTCAAATAAAAATACTGTTGCCACACCTAGGGATTCATGGCAATGCTGTGAAATGTTTAAACCCCTACATTAGGCATGCAGCATAGCCTTCTTTCATGTGGTCTTTGAATATATCTATGATGATGATAAGACAATAACTTGATTCAAGATGAATCAGAAACAGCACAGGAAACAGAACTTTTCATTTCCCTGAGTATTGTCTCCAGCATTGACGTTTAGAATCATGTACTGCTTTTCCTCAGCCCTTGAGAAATGCTGTATTGATGAGCATGAAATCAGGGAAGCCAAGAACAATGAGAAGCTCCTTTGTGAAAGCTCTCCTCTGCTTTTAATTGCCAAGTCCTGCCAGTAATTTCAACACTAAACTATGAAAGGATTTTGAAATTCAGCATGATTAGATGAGAGTGAAGCACTGTCTCTCAAGATTATAATCCAAGGAAACCACAGTATTGAAATACCAGATTTGAGACTATCTTTCGGAATGATTTTAGCCTTTGAAATCGGTGTTTCAGCCTATTTAGATTAACACTACACTTTTCATGGTCCTTCAGTTGTATTTTTATCATGAAAAGCAAAAGCACTTCCTTGAAATAGCCCACATCACCTGAAAGATGCCACGTGTAACATTGATTGGCAGGCATTTGAGAATGGTAGACAGCCAATAAATCATTTAGAACTGTGTCTTTTAGTTCAACTTTAAAAATTTACCTTTTCTCCCTTTAAAATGTGCATTTCAATATCATATATATATATATATTTTATTTAAACTTATACATCAACCTGAATATTGGGACACACAGTGAAACTAACTGATGTGGCTATAATCCCTTAGAGAATAACTATAAACTTAATGCAATTTACATTTATGTGACAGATTTGGTTCCCAAACCAGACAATTTGTTAGTTATCAAAGGCATGTTTTAGTCCTGATTTCTGTACAGAGGAATTTATGAAATTGCATAAATAGAAATATTATTTTTTTAATTCCTGGATTTATGATATCTTGGTATTGAGGATTTATAAGGAAGCATTTTTTAAAAATTATAAAGCAAACAATTTAGGTTTCACAAGAACTAAAAGTCAAGAACTGTGATTGGACACAGACACCTCTTCAAGAATGGATTTGCCCCAGCTGCTGGGAGCAATATAATAGGAAAGACTCCAGCTGCCAGCTCCTTCAAGGACTGCCTCAGCTGCAAGAGTTATCTGACCCAACATTCAGTCCTTCCTGGAGCACATGATATCCAAGCAATGATGGAGACAGTGCCCCGGACCGGGGCATGAACCCATGTCTGCTGCATCGGCAGGCGGACTCTCAACCACTGCACCACCAGGGAAGCCCACAGTTTAATTTTTTTAATGGATCCACAAATATACAATAAGGCAAAATGTATTATTGACAATAAATCCATATTAATAAATCATTATAAACTGTTTCTAAGGTAATAAGTAGAGTTATTAATTTCACATAAATAACTTTAAAAAGGTAGCAAATGTAAAAATATATTTAGATCATGGAGATGTCTAACTCTTACAATAATAAAACTAATGAAATACCAAAGTAACAGGCTTCATGTGCCCATATGAGTCCTCCACTACTCAACCCAATTCCAGACATACTCTTCAGAATCTCCTTATAATGAGATCCAGTAAAATCTACAGTGATTTCAATAAACACACACACACACAAACATATAATATTGAAATACTGGGTTCAAAAGAAGGAGTGTAGTATACATGCAATTTGTATATTTGCTAAATATGGGAAGACATTATTTAACAGAAGCTTATTCTTCCTTTTACTTTCCATCATTTTTTCCCTCTCCTCAAATACTTACCTAAACAACCAATAATTATATATGTTTTTAAGGAATTTTTGAAATAATTCCCAGAAACAGGATTTACATGGCTGCCTCTGTATTTAAAGTGTGTGTTAAATGTACCACACCTTCTTTATTCATTCCTCTGTTGATGGACATTTAATCGGCTTGCATGTCCTGGCTATTTTAAATAGTGCTGCAATGAACAATGGGGTGTATGTATCTTTTCAAATTATGGTTTTCTCCAGGTACATATATACAATGGGATATTACTCAGCTATAAAGAAGAATTAAATAATGCCATTTGCAGCAACATGGATGGACCTAGAGACTGTCATACTGACTGAAGTAAGTCAGACAGAGACAGACAAGTATCATATGATATCACTTCTATGTGGAATCTAAAAAATGATACAAATTGACTTATTTACAAAACAGAAACAGACTCACAGACTTCTGAAACAAACTTATGGTTACCAGGGGATAAGGGGGAGGGACAAATTGGGAGATTGGGCCTGACATATACATACTACTATATATAAAATAAATAACTAATAAGGACCTACTATGCAGCACAGGGGATTCTACTCAATACTCTGTAATGCTTATATGGGAAAAGAATTTTTAAAAAGTGGATATATGTATATGTATAACGGATTCACTTTGCTATACACTTGAAACTAACACAACATTGTAAATCAACTGTATCCCAATAAACATTTAAGAAAATAAAGTGTGTGTTATGGACTCTGAGAGAGAATCTGATATTTGGCTGTTTTATTAAGTATCACCCATGGAAACCCCATCTGTAGACGCAGGAGTGGAAGAGGAAGCATGTGAGCCATGGGTTTCTCTGGAGCTAGAAGGAACTGTCAGGATCATCCCAGGTTGGGTCAAAATGCTCAGCTTGGGCTTCCCTGCTGGCGCAGTGGTTGAGAGTCTGCCTGCCGATGCAGGGGACACAGGTTCGTGCCCTGGTCTGGGAAGATCCCACATGCAGCGGAGCGGCTGGGTCCGTGAGCCATGGCCGCTGAGCTTGCGCGTCCGGAGCCTGTGCTCTGCAACGGGAGAGGCTACAACAGTGAGAGTCCCGCGTACCACAAAATAAATAAATAAATAAATAAATAAATAAATAAAATTGTAATAGAAAGGAACAAATGCATATTTTAAGCTGCTTGCTTTGTGTAATGGATCTGTTTAACTACAGGACTATTTTTGCTTTGAAAGAAGGTAAGACCAAATTGTTCTAGTAAACTGGAGGTGACATTTGTCATTAATCGCCTTTTCTCAAGCCCTTACCAGTCTTTAATTCACCTTAACAAACACTTTTAACTAACATACTATGTACTTATATTTTTTTGTCTTCTGTTTATCCAAATAGAATTTAAGTTCCATGAGGGGAAGTTTTCTTGTCAGTTAGTTCATTCTTATTAGTACATCCCCTGTGTCTAGTATATATCAAGTACTTAAACATTATTTGTTGAATGAATTGTTCTTATTTTAAAGAGAAGCCAAAATTTTAGCCTTAGTGGAGGGAATCCATGCCCACAACTGGCCCTGGATATTATATTGTTTGTATGACTCTTCTAACAAAATAACTGTTTAATAACAGAGAAAATCATTCGAAGTAACTTTGTGTCTGAAGAATTTTTTCCCTTCTATGTGGAATTAATAAACAGTGATATTAATTCTGACTTTTATCTTAATTAAGTGTTTGAAAAGTTTTCTTACCACAGTATACTATGCACTTGAAAAGTGCTTGTTTATGTGAGTGCTGGCATTAATGAATGTGGAGCTTTCAGGGGTGAGAAAGGGATAATGAAAAGCTGTCCTCTGTATACCTCCTTCCCTGTAATGTAATTTACTATATTGATTTTCTACTCTCTGTTCCCCAAATAAAATTTTGCATTGGGCATTTGGGAAACTCTAGATATAAAGAAGAGAAGTTAATATCCTAACTGAGACAAGAGGTGACTTCATTTGATTTTCCATTTAGAGTTTATAGTCTAATTAAAGAAAATGCACATATATCTAGAGATAATCATGGATAATAAACACATCCACTTACCATTATAAGTGGCTATTATAACAGCTGAAGCACAAAAAGAAATGAAAAAGTATTATCAGCATTATGCAAATGCATATTCTCTTCAAGAATTCCAGTTACAGTGAAAGTATTAAAATAATTCAACACATTCGGAGCCCATACGTGTTGTGATCGTTTTTAAAAGTATTCAAAAATTTCTGTGCACAAAACATTTTTATAAAGATCTTGTTTAAATTGAAGTATTTAGAAGAGTATGGTATAAAATTACATTGTGGAACACAATTATTTTTTTCTTTAGAACACACATAATAAAACATAATTATCTGTACCTTTTTTTTCCTAAACATGGGTTTTAGTGGTGTTACTTGATCCTGCATAACAAGGGTACTTTTTTTTTTTTTTTTTTTTTTTTTGCTGTACGCGGGCCTCTCACTGTTGTAGCCTCTCCCGTTGCAGAGCACAGGCTCCGGACGCGCAGGCTCAGCGGCCATGGCTCACGGGCTTAGCCGCTCTGAGGCATGTGGGATCTTCCTGGACAGGGGCATGAACCCGTGTCCCCTGCATCGGCAGGCGGACTCTCAATCACTGCACCAACAGGGAAGCCCAAGGGTACTTTTTTTCTTAACGTAAATGTAGTATAGTAATTCTTTCTAATTCAGAAATTATAGTTAGAGTCTAGGCAGAAGGGTTCTGAAGATCACACAGCAAGTGCAGTGAAATATCTCAATTACATTGACTTCTAGAGAGAATTTTGTAACTTCTTATTATCAGTGCATACATGTAACTGATAACTCAAGAGTGAATTCTACAAAATCATGTGCAAAAGTCTCCTCTTTTGCCCCAGAAGTCTTTCCTAAGAATAACCCTCACAGATTCTCTCTACTCCTCACCCATTTACTGCTTGGGGAGAGGTATTAGCTACAAGACTGGTGAGTGTTCTAGAGGAAAGTTTGGGCCTGTGTTTCTCAATCATTTGCGCTCTTTGTCTTCTTGTTGACAGCAGTTGCTGTGGTCTGCATTCTACATCACACAGTCAGATTGGGGAGCAAGCTCTTGTCCTTTGGTATGGTCTGGCCACTTCCTAGGAAAGTGTACATCAGGTGATAAATATGAACAACCTGATAGGACCAGCCTTAGAGGTATTTTTTCAAACAGTAAGTAATAGAGCTGATATTTTTATTTACTCTGTTTAATCACTGCTTTTGTAATACTATAGATTGTAACAATGAATGGAGCAGTAAATTCCTATGTTATCAAATATAAACGATAAATATACTATATATCAAATGCATTATTATATCTCTATACTCTTCCAATAATGGTTTTCTATACTTTTTTATTGTTATTTATTATTTGTTTGTCTTTATCCTAATATCATTTATATTATCAGACTCTGAATATCTTCAAAACATAAGTTAATTAAAATATAAACTTTTGTTCCTAAACTTAGAATCTTACAGAATGGCTCTCCAAAATGGGGTGTTGATAGCCCTGCTGTATATTGTGATTTAATTTGTACATTTGGTCACTATTAGGAGACTTGGTCATTTTTTCCTGCTCTGACACACAAAATATCTACTAACAAGTTGTATGTTATTTCCTCACTGATGTTTTTAGTTTTGCTAGTTTTCCCTGTTAATATTCCATGTGTGTATATCATTGCTTGGAGATTTAATTCAAAGTTATTATTGTATATGCCATTGGAGATTGCTATTGACCTTTCAGTATTCATGACCCCATTCTTAGTCACAGAATCCCAGTTTAGCTGAGCCCAATGTACCCTTTTCCACCTTCCTTTATGTCTTAATGAAACCATACTAAGGCAAGTTGTTTGTAACTTCTGAGATGGCTCATTAATTGCAGTTGACTTGGCAGGTACATATGCCACTTTTACTTTTTAAATTAATTTTTTATTAGAGTATAGTTGATTTACAATGATGTGTTAGTTTCTGCTGTACAGCAAAGTAAATAATTTATACATATACATATATCTACTCTTTTTTGGATTCTATCCCCATATAGGTCATTATAAAATGTTGAGTAGAGTTGTCGTAGTAAGATATGCCCTATTTTATTTATTTATTTATTTATTTATTTACAACATCTTTATTGGAGTATAATAGCTTTACAATGGTGTGTTACTTTCTGCTTTATAACGAAGTGATTCAGTTATACATATACAAGATATGCCCTATTTTAAATCTTTGTATACATTTTGCAGCTGGCCTTGAATGCAGATGTAGTGGCTATAAGCATTAGGTAAGCTTTAAGATAGAAGCCATGTACTGAAATTAGTGGAAGAGAAGTACAGTCTCAGGTTCCTGATGACAACAAGAAGCTTGCATTCTAGCAATAGACCACCAATTTGCAAACTTCTTTTATGTCAGTGTAAAAAGCAAACCTCCATTTTTTTTAAAGCTTCTATATTTGTATCTCCAAATGTTATTCCTCTCTCTCTCTTTTTACTTTTTTTTTTTTCTGTATGCGGACTTCTCACTGCTGTGGCATCTCCCGTTGCGAAGCACAGGCTCCAGACATGCAGGCTCAGCAGCCATGGCTCACAGGCCCAGCTGCAGTGTGGCATGTGGGATCTTCCTGGACTGGGGCATGAACCCCTGTCCCCTGTATTGGCAGGCGGACTCTCAACCACTGTGCCACCAGGAAAGCCCCAAATGCTATTTCTAACTGATAAACATGCCCACAAGTTAAATAGGTATTAGAAATTTACTCGTCTATTTATTTATTTATTTATTTTTATTGAGGTGTAGTTTATTTATATTGTATGTTTCAGGTATACAACATACTGTTTCACAGTTTTTAAAGATTATACTCCATTTACAGTTATTATAAAATATTGGCTATATTCCCTGTGCAATATATCCTTATAGCTTATTTATTTTATACATAGTTTGCCCCTCTTAAACCCTACTCCTGCATTGCCTTTCACCCCTTCCGTGTCCCCACTGGTAACCACTACTTTGTTCTCTATATCTGTGAGTCTGCTTATTTTTGTTATATTCACTAGTTTGTTTTATATTTTTATATTCCATATATAAGTGAAAGCACACAGTATTTGTCTTTCTCTGTCTGAATTATTTCACTAAGCATAATACCCTCTAGGTCCATCCATTTTGTTGCAAAGGGCAAAATTTCATCATTTTTTTCTTTATGGTTGAGTAGTATCCCATTGTGTGTGTGTGTGTGTGTATATATATATATACACACACACACACACACACCACATTTTCTTTTTTTAAATTTATTTAATTAATTTATTTATTTTTATACAGCAGGTTCTTATTAGTTAGGAGATTGGGATTGACATATATACACTAATATGTATAACATAGATTACTAATACCACATTTTCTTTATCCATTCATCTGTGATGGACACAAGTTGCTTCAATATCTTTGCTATTGTAGATAATGCTGCTCTGAACACTGGGACACACGTATTTTTTTGAATTAGTGTTTTTGTTTTCTTCAGATGTATTCACCAATATAATAATCATAATTTACTGGAATAGTACTTTAGGAGGTTAATCCATGATAGATAGTCTATCCATGGAAACACTTATATATTGCAAGTCATAAGATACTGGATTTACATGGTACCTCATATATATATATATATATATATATATATATATATATATATATATATATATATATCACTGAATTACTGTGCTGTACACCTGAAAATAACATGAGATTGTAAATCAACTATACTTAAATAAAATAATAGAAAAAAAGCAAAAAAAAAAAAAATGAGGTATCATGTAGATCCAGTATCTCATAATATATATGTTCTTTTTCAGATTCTTCTCCTTTATGGGTTATTACATGATACCTCAATTCTTTTTATCAGGAGTATAATTTACATGGACACAAAAACTGTTACAAGAGTTTTGTATGTAAAAATGAAGTGTGCCTCCTAGCACTGTATATAGATGAGAGTAACAACAATTTATCTTTTCATTATAAATGTCTGAAATTTTTGTATTACATTTCACAAAACATATCTCTTAAGTTACACTTTTATTATCACCAAGGTTTTTGTTACTTTGATTAGCAAAGCAGCCCACAATGCAAATAGCAATCCATTACCTCTGCAAGAAAACTTTTGGAATAGGAAAGCCTATTAACGGTGGTCATTCAGGCCTAGACATCTTTGACTTGATAATCTGTTGCAACACTGGATTACATATGTGGACGTGTATATTTTTGAGGACACGTATTTCTAAAATATTGAAAAATTTAGTAATAGTTGTTTCTAAAACTATTCTTTAATATAGTTTTTAAAAGGGGATAAGAGGATCTTACTCTAGATGTTACGTTGAGAACCTCTGCTTTGGTATTTTGAATATATTGAATGGAGACAAGTTCACCCTATCACGTAGAACTATTTAGGTAGCTGAGTTATACTTCATAGAAGGAGAAATACCAGGACACATCTATAAGTCATACACCAAGGGAAAAATATCTTTCAAAATGCTTATAAGAAACACCCAAGTGGAAGGAGTCCTTTAAAGTATTATATAACACTTAATACCTGACAACTGCAACACAACACATGTATACATTAAAAGACAGTCACCCATATTGAATTTACCTGATGATGGAGTGGAATATTGTTCTGTGCTTTTCTTGACAACAGGACTGAAAGGTATGTCCTCCTCTAGCACACAACAAAAAGAAAGATATTTCCTAAATTTTAAAGTAGAAATAGAGGTACTTAAATAGAGGGTGATATTGATGGTGTTAGAAGGTGAGTGTCACCTCTAAAGCTGTTTGCTCAGTACATTTTGTCACCTTCTTTGGCAATATCACAGTCCTGTAGATGATTATTTTTTATCTATACATTTTTAGAGTGAAAATGGGGGATACAGAAGATAGAATAGGAGGAGATCATTGTAGAGACCACTATGGTGAACAGGCTTGTCAGAATCCTGAGCTTGGCCACATCACAAAACGATACTCAAATTTGAAGTCAGAAAAGAATGAGATATCAAACACACTAAGCTTGGTTTTGTTGATATTCATCCAGATCAGCACTTAGAGTACCTAAAAGTCATATTCCAAATAAGTCACAGATCTGAATAGATTCAGCATCCTTGCCCACTCATAGTCATGTCCATATTTCATGGTCACAGCAACCATGTGCATTAAAGAAGCTAATAGTTCCTAGGAGCCCAGATCCCCAGGCCTGTGATCCTTTTATTGTTTTGAAAAGGATCTGGAGATAGAATGCAAGAGTATTTTCAACATTCAAGTGTCTGATCTGTTGTTTTATGAGAAGATTCATGCCATATCATATCTAAATTGTTTCCCTAAATTTATTATACATTTTTACAACCTCTTTAGGTCTATGTAAGTTTGTGTAACCTGATCTTGGCTTAGAGAAGGCACAAGGTTAAACATCTAATCATCAAAAATTAGCAGAAGGGCTTCCCTGGTGGTGCAGTGGTTGGGAGTCCGCCTGCCGATGCAGGGGACACGGGTTCGTGCCCCGGTCTGGGAAGATCCCACATGTCGCGGAGCGGCTGGGCCCGTGAGCCATGGCCGTTGAGCCTGCATGTCCGGAGCCTGTGTTCCGCAACGGGGAGAGGCCACAACAGTGAGAGGCCCGTGTACCGCAAAAAAAAAAAAAAAAAAAAAATTAGCAGAAAGTTTCCTGAAATTTGAGGTGCAGTAACTTTGGGGATTGAACCATAAGTATCCCTTGCTGCTCTGATTCCCATCCAGACCATCGGTGGCTAAAATTTAAGCTTAATTCTTCTTGTAATTAAATATTTGTATTCATCTATCATTCGTTTTTGATAAAATGCCTCGAGAGATAAAATGAGGATGTCAAAGAACAATCTCTTATAAAAATGTGTATGGCTTTAATCATAATTGTATGTTCTGTTTATTTGACTGCTTCTAAACTCTAAAGTTAATTTGTAGCAATTTTTTATTTTTTATGCAACAATTCACCTGTCAGGATTCCTATAATAATTGTCAGCTATCAGTGGGCTGATAATGTTTTCTTCAGTTATAATGTATTTCCAATTGTTAGTAGTACTAGGACCTTTTAAATAAGAGAAGCATCTGAGGATGATAGGTTTAAGGGAGATAGTCCTTTGACCAAATAAGACAACATGGGACTTACTGTGACATTTAACTACCAATGATAATTTTAAGTAAGACAGAGAAAGACAAATATCATATGATATCAATCATATGTGGAATCTAATTTTTAAAATGATATAAATGAAATGATTTACAAAACAGAAACAGACTCACAGATTTGGAAAACAAACATATGGTTACCAAAGGTGAAATATGGTGGGGGGAAGGGATAAATTAAGAGTTTGAGATTAACATACTACTAAATATATAAAATAGATAACAAGCAAGAACCTACTGTATAGCACAGGTATCTCTAGTTAATATTCTGTAATAACCTATATGGGAAAAAATCTAAAAAACGGTGGATATATGTATATGTATAACTGATTCACATTGCTGTACACCTGAAACTAACACAGCTTGTACATCAACTCTACTCCAATAAAATTTCTTTAAAAATCCCAAAGCATCAGTATATTTTATTTTAAACATAAACAATATTGACAGTGTACAATAATAATTACACATTCAGACTTAGGAAATTCCAAGAGCTTGGGGAGCTGTGAGTCAGGAACTGTGAACAAAGGCCAAATATATATAAGTATATTTTGGTCTTCTGAACAATCAAATATATACTTTTCTTATAAATCACAACATCACAGTCTTATAAACATTTAGTGGGCTTTGCTTTTCTCTGAGATGGGAGCCAATGGAGGGTTTTCAGTGAGAGGTGATGTGATTTGACTCGGGCTACTACAGAAGATACGTTCTGGCTGCTAAATTGAGGACAGTCTGGAAGATAGCAAAGATAGGGGCAGAGCAAGCAAAGAGGCTATTACAAAGGTCCAGGGATTTATGTTACATAGAAATTATTTGTTCTGTGGAAGTTCACAGTAATGCACCCATGAAGTCATCTGAGGTTGGAAGCCATTTTTGGAGATTTCTATACAGCAAAAGAAGGCATGAAAATAAAAGATAAACACCAATGTGGGAACTTTTGACAACAGAGAGCTGAAAACTCCACCCTCAGATCCTGTGAAGCACCTGAATTTTTGAAACTAGAGGCCTGTAGCTTAGTTACACCTATGCAGAACAGCCCTGTCTTCACTGCAAACATCAGATTTCTCAGCGTTTTGGCTTGCTGTGTTTCTGGAAAAGGGAACCTGGCTCAGATAAATCGCCTAGCAAAGAAAAATCCAAGATACCAGTCAGATTTTTACAACAGTTGTCTATGCTGAGTGGCTGACAGGGTCTTGGTGCTTCTGTTGGTTGGCAAGCCTGAGTCTTTGAGGTGGGATAGCTGAGTTCAGGACACTGGTCCACCAGAGACTTCCTGGCCACACGTAATATCAATTGGCGCGAGATCTCCCAGAGATCACGGCCTCAACATTAAGACCCAGCTCCACTCAATGACCAGAAAGCTCCAGTGCTGGACACTCCATGACAAACAACTAGCAAGACAGGAACACAACATCACCCATTAGCAGAGAGGCTCCCTAAAATCATAATAAGTTCACAGACACCACAAAACACACCAATGGATGTAATCCCACCCACCAGAAAGACAAGATTCAACCACATCCACCAGAACACAGGCACAAGTCCCCTCCACCAGGGAGGGAACACAAGCCACTGAACCAACCTTACCCACTGGGGGCAGACACAAAGAACAATGGGAACTACCAACCTGTGCCTAAAAAAGGGAAACACCAAAACATAGCAAGTTAAGCAAAATGGGAAGACAGAGAAATATACGGCAGATGAAGGAGCAAGGGAAAAACCCACCAGACCAAACAAATGAAGAGGAAATAAGCAGTCTTCCTGGAAAATAATTCATAGTAATGATAGTAAAGATGATCCAAAATCTTGGAAATAGGATGGAGAAAATATAAAAAAAAACTTTTAACAAGGACCTAGAAGAACTAAAGTGCAAACAAACAGTTATGAACAACAAAATAAATGAAATTAAAAATTGTCTAGAAGGAATCAATAGTAGAATAACTGAGGCAGAAGAACGGATAAGTGACCTGGAAGATAAAAGAGTGCAAATAATTACCACAGAACACAATAAACAAAAAAAGCATGAAAAGAATTGAGGAAAGTCTCAGAGACTCTGGGACAAAATTAAACACACCAACATTTGAATTAAGGGGTGCCAGAAGAAGAAGAGAAAATAAAAGGGACTGAGAAAATATTTGAAGTGATTCTAGTGGAAAACCTCTCTAATATGGGAAAGGAAATAGACAATCAAGTCCGGGATGTGCAGAGAGTCCCATACAGAATAAATCCAAAGAAGAACATGACAAGATACATATTAATCAAACTATCAAAAATTAAATAAAAGAAAAAATATTAAAAGCAGCAAGGGGAAAGCAACAAATAGCATAAAAGGGAATCCCCAAAAGGATAACAACTGATCTTCAGCAGAAACACTGCAAGACAGAAGGGAGTGGCAGGACATATTTAAAATGATAAAAGGGAAAAACACTACAAACAAGATTACTCTACCCAGCAAGGATCTCATTCAGATTCGATGGAGAAATTAAAACCTTTACAGACAAGCAAAATCTAAGGGAATTCAGCACCACCAACTTGCTTTACAACAAAGGCTAAGGAACTTCTGTAGGAAGGAAACACAAGAGGAGGAAAAGACCTACAATAACAAACCAAAAACAATTAAGAAAATGGTAATAGGAACATACATATCGATAATTACCTTAAATGTAAATGGATTAAATGCTCCAACCAAAAGACATAGACTGGCTAAATGGATACAAAAACAAGGCTCATATATATGCTGTCTACAGGAGACCCACTTCAGACCTAGGGACACATACAGACTGAAAGTAAGGGGATGGAAAAAGATACTCTATTGCAAATGGAAATCAAAAGAAAGCTGGAGTAGCAATTGTCATATCAGACAAAATAGACTTTAAAATAAAGCCTATTACAAGAGACAAAAAAGGACACTACATAATGATCAAGGGACCAATCCAAGGAGAAGATAAAACAATTGTAAATATTTATGCAACTGACATAGGAGCACCTCAATACATAAGGTAAACAGCCATAAAGGGGGAAATTAACAGTAACACAATCATAGTAGGGGACTTTAACACCCCACTTTCACCAATGCACAGATTATTCAACATGAAAATAAATAAGGAAACACAAACTTTAAATGATACATTAAACAAGATGGACTTAATTGACATTTATAGGACATTCCATCCAAAAACAACAGAATACACTTTCTTCTCAAGTGCTCATGGAACACTCTCCAGGATAGATCATATCTTGGGCAACAGATCAATCCTTGGTAAATTTAAGAAAATTGAAATTTTATCAGGTTTTTCTTCCAACCAAAATGCTATGAGACTAGATATCAATTACAGGAAAAAAACTGTAAAAGTACAAACACATGGAGGCTAAATAATACGCTATTAAATAACCAAGAGATCACTGAATAAATCAAACAGTAAACCAAAAAATATGTAGAAACAATTGACAATGAAAACACGATGGCCCAAAACCTATGGGATACAAGATAAACAGTTTTGAGAGGGAAGATTATAGCAATATAATCCTACCTCAAGAACCAAGAAAAATCTGGAATAAAAAACCTAATCTTACACCTAAAGCAATCAGAAAAAAAAAAAAAAAACAGAAGTTAGCAGAAGGAAAGAAATCATAAAGATGAGATCAGAAATAAATGAAAAAGAAATGAAGTAAATGATAGCAAATATCAATAAAACTAAAAGCTGGGTCTTTGAGAAGATAAACAAAATCGATAAACCACAGGCCAGACTCATCAAGAAAAAAAGGGAGAAGACTCAAAGCAACAGAATTATTTATGAAAAAGGAGAAGTAACGAATGACACTGCAGAAATACAAAGGATCATGAGAGATTACTACAAGCAACTATATGCCAATAAAATGGACAAACTGGAAGAAATGGACCAATTTTTAGGAAAACACAACTTTCTGAGACTGAACCAGGAAAAAACAGAAAATATAAACAGACCAATTACAATCAGTGAAATTGAAACTGTGAATAAAAATCTTTCAATAAACCAAAGCCCAGACCAGATGGCCTCACAGGTGAATTCTATCAAACATTTAGACAATAGCTGACACCTATGCTTCTCAAACTCTTCCAAAATATAGCAAAGAGAGGAACATTCCCAAACTCATTCTAACAGACCACAATCACCCTGAAATCAAAACCAGACAAAGATATCACAAAAAAAGAAAACTACAGGCCAATATTGTTGATGAACATAGATGCAAAAATCCTCAACAAAATAAGAGCAAACAGAATCCAAAAGCACATTAAAAGGATCATACACCATGATCAAATGGGGGGGGGTACCCCAGGAATGCAAGGATTCTTCAATATATGCAAATCAATCAATATTATACACCATATTAACAAACTGAAGGATAAAAACCATATGATAATCTCAATAAATGGAGAAAAACTTTTGACAAAATTCAACACCCAATTATGATAAAAAACTCTCCAGAAAGTAAGCATAGAGGGAACTTACCTCAACATGATAAAGGCCATATATGGCAAACCAAAAGCCAACATATTTCTCAATGGTGAATAACTGAAGCCATTTCCTCTAAAATCAGGAACAAGACAAGGATGACCACTCTCACCACTATTGTTCAAAATAGTTTTGGAAGTTTTAGCCACAGCAATCAGAGAAGAAAAATAAATTAAAGGAATTCAAATCAGAAAAGAAGAAGTAAAACTGTCACTGTTTGTAGATGACATGATACAACACATAGAGAATCCTAAAGATGTTACCAGGAAACTACTAGATCTAATCAATGAATTTGGTAAAGTAGCAGGATACAAAATTAAAGCACAGAAATCTTTTTCATTCCTATCACTAATGATGAAAAATCTGAAAGAGCAATTAAGGAATGAGTCCCATTTACCACTACAACAAAAAGAGTAAAATACCTAGGAATAAACCTACCTAGGGAGACAAAAGACCTGTATGCAGAAAACTACAAGACACTGATGAAAGAAATTAAAGATGATACAAACAGATGGAGAGATATACCATGTCCTTGTATTAGAAGAATCAACTTTGTGAAAATGACTATACTAACCAAAGCAATCTACAGATTCAATGCAATCCCTATCAAACTACTAATGGCATTTTTCACAGAACTAGAACAAAAAATTTCACAATTTGTATGGGAACACAAAAGACCCAAATAGCCAAAGCAATATTGAGAAAGAAAAATGGAGCTGGAGGAATCAAGCTCCTTGACTTTAGACTATACTACAAAGCTACAGTAATCAAGGCAATATGGTACTGGTAAAAAAACAGAAATGTAGAACAGATAGAAAGCCCAGAGATAAATCCATGCACATATGGTCACCTTATTTTTGATAAAGGAGGCAAGAATATACAATGGAGAAAAGGAAGCCTTTTCAATAAGTAGTGTTGGGAAAACTGTACAGCTCCATGTAAAAGAATGAAATTAGAACACTCCTTAACATCATACACAAAAATAAACTCAAAATGGATTAAAGACCTAAATGTAAGGCCAGACACTGTAAAACTCCTAGGGGAAAACATAGAAAGAACACTCTATGACATAAATCACAGCAAGATCCTTTTGGACTCACCCCTAGACAGAGGGAAATAAAAACAAAAATAATCATATGGGACCTAATGAAACTCCAAAGTTTTGTAAAACAAGGGAAACCATAAACAAGAGGAAAAGACAGCCCTCAGAATGGGAGAAAATATTTGCAAATGAAGCAACTAACAAAGGATTAATCTCCAAAATATATAAGGAGCTCATGCAGCTCAATATCAAAAGAAGAAACAACACAATCCAAAAATGGGCAGAAGACCTAAACAGACATTTCTCCAAAGAAGATATTCAGATTGGCAACAAACACATTAAAGGATGCTCAACATCAGTAATCATTAGAGAAATGCAAATCAAAGCTACAATGAGGTATCACCTCACACTTGTTAGAATGGCCATCATCAAAAGATCTACAAACAGTGAATGCCAGAGAGGGTGTGGAGAAAAGAGAACCATCTTGCACTGTTGGTGGGAATGTAAATTGATACAGCCACTATGGAGAACAGTATGGAGGTTCCTTAAAAAACTAAAAATAGAACTACCATATGACACGGCATTCCCACTACTGGGAATATGCCCTGAGAAAACCATAATTCAGTAAGAGTCATGTACCACAGTGTTCATTGCAGCACTATTTACAATAGCCGGGACATGCAAGCAACCTAAGTGTCCATCAACAGATGAATGGATAAAGAAGATGTGGCACATATATACAATGGAATGTTACTCAGCCATAAAAAGAAACAGAATTGAGTTATTTGTAGTGAGGTGGATGGACCTAGAGTCTGTCATACAGAGCGAGGTAAGTCAGAAAGTGAAAAACAAATACAGTATGATAACACACATATATGGAAACTAAAAAAAAAAAAAGGTTCTGAAGAACCTAGGGGCAGGGCAGGAATAAAGACGCAGATGTAGAGAATGGACTTGAGGACCTGGGGAGGGCGAAGGGTAAGGTGGGAAGAAGTGAGAGAGTGCCATGGGCTTATATACACTACCAAATGTCAAATAGGTAGCTAATGGGAAGCAGCCGTATAGAACAGGGAGATCAGCTCGATGCTTTGTGACCACCTAGAGGAGTGGGATAGGGAGGGTGGGAGGGAGACGCAAGAGGGAGGAGATTTGGGGATATATGTGTATGTCGATCTGATTCACTTTGTTATAAAGCAGAAACTAACACAACATCGTAAAGCAATTTTACTCCAATAAAGATGTTAAAAAAAAGAGTAAAAAAAATTAAAATTCAAAATAGTGTTAGCTCAGGTAATGTCTTGCAAAGTTATGATTGTGCTGTATACAGTAGAAAATAGTTGTTACTTCAAAAACTACTTACCATGAAATTAACAGATATTTTTTGAGCACATACTAGATTCCAGGAGCTCATTTAAATGATATGGATGTAGGAGACTGAACAAAAGCAAATTCTCATTGAATGTACATTCTAATGGAATACTATATGCATAGCTTGATGTTATATTATGCTAAATAGGGAACCAGCTGACATAATCAGTATCCTGGAAACAAATAACTTTTTGGTGAGCATTTCTATTTACAAAAGCACAAAGGCTCCTTTGTGGAGTGTGTACTTGTGTTTTTTGTGTGTGTTTGTGTGTGTGTGGGGGGAGCAGGTAACAATAATTTTATGCCTTAATTATCCAATTGAGAAAAGAATGTCAATAATAAAAAGAAATTCTGGTTTAGCTGCTAGCATTTATTTGGTCAACTGAGCATTTTTTTCTTCAATGTAATATTATATCCTGGTTTTACACACACGTGCACACACACAGACACACACACACAATCTGTTATATTCTGCTCATGGTAATAGAAGGAATAAAATATTGTTTCTAGTATACATCAAAACTAGCCATTTTGAGAGATGCCTCCTCTGAAAAATAAAAATTTATAGCTACTTTACAGATTATTATGAGTATTTGATTTTTCTTTTCCAGAAATGTAAGTTCACATTTCAGTAAATGGGCATCCCTCTCTGCAAAATTTGGGAAAGTAATTGTTTTGAAAAATAATCTGTTTGGAAAATTACATGCCATCTTGGGTAAAAGACACTCACAAACAGTAATCAAACAGCAAATCAAGCAACACAGACATTCCTCACACTTAGAGTTGAGAGTCCTTGCCACTGTGAAACATAGGCATAAAAACTGATTTGGGGGTGAATGGCTTTGACCCTTCAGAGAGAAAATCCCTTGAACATCTCAGCTGACACAATCAAACATATGCAAATCTGGGAAGGAGCAAGACAAATGTTTCTCATATTAGTTCAGCTCTCAAGAAAGTGTAAAATAAGACTAACATTCTTTACTAAGTAATGATTTTCTTTTTCCAAGTCTCATCATTATTTATTCAGTTTGCAACATCAGCTTAATCCCAGGGTCTGTTCCATGGCACTGAAGGACAATTAAATTTCATCCATGACAGTGTAAGAAAATGTCAGAAAAGCATGGCAGCATTGAAATTCATTTCTATTATTAGATAGTATTTGACTAAATCTTTTAAGTTGTATTTTTCCCCAGCACTCTAATCAAAATGAACAGTTCATAGATTACAGGATGTTTGTGATTTTAAAAATCAGGCACACATTTTCTAAGAGTCAGACTGCATTTAATCTATTAAAGTTTCTGCAATTTATAGTTAATGCCTAAAACCTTGATGACTTCCATTTCCTTTTGATATTTCACTTCCTTTACATCAAACTTCCATGTTTGGCTTACTGTAACTACACACATTTGCTATCTGCAACTAAAATAGTGCTCAATAATCAACACTTACCTCCATATAGTTTCCCCCTTATCCACGGGGGATATATGTTCTCAACCCCCAGTGGAAGCCTGAAACCCCAGGTGGTACTGAACCTATATATGTTATGTTTTTTCCTGTACATACATATCCATGATAAGATTTAGTTTATAAACTGGGGACAGTAAGAGAATATCTGAATTGCTAACACCAGTACTTTTTCACTTTGGGGCCATTATTAAGTAAAATAAGAATTACTTGAACACAAGCACTGTAATACAGAGATACAGACCTGGCTACTAATTGACTATCTGGCAGGAGAAGCCAGACAAAGGGATGATTCACCTCCTGGGTGGGACAGATCAGGATAGCACAGGATTTCATCACATTACTCAGAATAATGTGCAATTTAAAATTTATGAATTGTTTATTTCTGGAATTTTCCATTTAATATTTTTGGACCATGGTTCGCCATGTGTAACCAAAACTGCAGAAAGTGAATCCATGGATAAGGGAGGATTACTGCATAAGAAAAATAAGTTAAGTTCCTATTCTGTATTTTTAAATTTCTATTTTCTTTCCATAGCTCCAGCTAAGATTAAAGCTTTATATCAATAATTTGTTCTCTTGTTATATTTCAAATACTGTGAAGGAAAGAAATTATATTCTCTCACATAATTTTTTTCTCCATTATTGAAGCACTCTATGTATTACATATTTTCCTATTGCTGCTGTAACAAATTACTACAAGCATAGTAGCTTAAAAGAACACAAATATTTTATCTTACAGTTCTGTAGGTCAGATGTTTGATATGGGTCTTACTAGGTGGGTAGTTCTATGTTCCTTTCTGGAAACTCCAGGAGATAACCCATTTCCTTCTATTTTCCAGCTTCTAGAGGTTACTTTCATTCATTGACTTGTGGTCCGTTTCATCCATTCTTCAAAGCTAGTAATGTCTGTTCTTCCATAGTTGCATTTCTCTGTTATTTTCACCAAAAGAGATTTTCCATTTCTAATCTCCGTGATTAGATTGAGACTGTAAGGAAAATCCAAATAACCTCCCATCTCAATGTTCTTAACATAATAACAGCTGCAAAATCTCTTTTTCCCTGTCAGATGACATAGTCACAGTTTCTGGGGATTAGGAAATGAGCATTTTAGGAGATTATTGTTCTTCCTACTGTACTGTCTTTAGCAGAGAAACATTTTTTTGAATAGATGAGTTAATTTCAAATTGATTGAGTGGTGACTCTGAGTGAACATGAAATAATTCAACTATTACACTAATCATCACTTAAACGATATTAAAAATTATTAAATAAATATAGAAAATTTATTAAAAAAACTGGAGATAGGAAAAAAGTCTACACCATTTCCTTGTTTTACATTTTCCCCAGCACACATATGCTTCCTCATCTTTAAGGTAACATTCAGGCTATTTATCAAATATAGGCTTGGGAGGAAACATAACATTCCTAACCAGTATTTGCTTCAGGGCTGTATTCTTAACTAAGAATACATCAGGTTTTAAATTCTGAAAGATAATTTTTCAACCTAATCTGGAAAGATGCAGCTTTCTGACCTAGGGTCCCAACAATTACAGAGTTTCTCTATATCAGTAATTTCTAATCAGGGATGGTATTTCTCCCCCTATAGGACACTTAATGTCTGGAGACATTTTTGGTTATGATAGTTGGGTAGGGGTACTCCATGTCTATAGTGGTAGAGGCCAGAGATAATGGTAAACATCCTACAGTGCAAAAGATAGCTCTCCACAACAACAAGAACAAAAAATGTCTGGCATAAAATGTCAGTAGTGCTAAGGTTTAGAATCTCAACTCTATTCCTTTTCTTTCTGTTCTAAAAACCATCTCTTTCTTGCCTGAGTTCATCTCTTTCTTGTAATTCATTGTGGAACATAAAAAGTGTGAACAAGTGCACATTAACTTTCTGGCTTTTCCCAAACACAATGACCTAGGGGCATTTAGTTGAACTCGATTGATTTTAAATGACAGTTTCAACAATACTTTTTTCAGTGAATACATTAGGTCTTCATCTTCCAATCCTCTGAAGTTGATTTAGCTGCCAATGTAATGCTAATTTAGTGCAAATACTTTAAGGTTTGTTATGGCAAAGACAATTCAAACAACTTATATCTGTATTATTTGGATTAATGCTAGCTGCTTTGTCAACTAGACCCAACAGCATATAATACTTTAAACAAACTGAAATTCGTTTCTCATTCACATGATATGTTTTTCAAATAAATCATCCTCCCCCTTGTCCTCATTCAAGGACCAGGTTACTCAGTTTTTTGTGTGTGTGTTTTTTTTTTAATCTACAGCATCTTGTTTCCCAGACTACTTTAAAATTGGCCATCCTAGTCGGCCAAAATGTAAAAAGTAGATGAGAGAGTACATGTGCAGGATCTTGAGGCTAAGTCTGGATATACATTATACTCATTTTTCACTATTCTTAAATTAATTCCATGACCTAATACAATGCAAATACAGCTAAAAACTGTAGTTTATGTGTCTAACAAAACAGAACCCAAATGTTTGTGAGCATATGAATCTGTGAATCTGTCTCTGCCATATTAAGTGACTGAATTGATGAATGTGTAAAACTTCATTGTGAAATAATGTTTTAATAAGCAAGATGTTGATACATAGGTATTATTAAATGTTTTATTTTAATTGATAATTTGTCAATTAATTCAAATATGATAGTAAAGTATTTAGTCATCACTAAATACAAAGTTCTCAAAAGCAAAACATGATTATCATGCTAGTGCTGTACTATCTTTATCCAATAGTACACTAAAGAAAGCAGACTCTGGATCTACTCTTTTAAATATGCACCCTCAGGTGGCAAAGAAAACACCATACTATTAATATTCAGTGTCACAGATCATGGGAATTGACTTTTCTGTTTGGTCTTGAGATCCTAAACAAATCTCTGCCCTCACCCATTGGAGTTATTAACCAGACACAGACTGGTATAAGGTGTGTTTAACATTTTTGCTATTAGCTTTTCAGCTATTGATTTTAAAACTTTAGCTTTTGGTTTTCAAAGGTTCTGTGCAAGCTTGATGGCTTTAGCCAACCCAGTTGAATTTGAGGCTTACAAGGGTCTGATTCCTTGTGGATATCTGTAATTTAGGTTTGATTTAGTCAATGCTCATATTAGCTAAGACTTCCTTATGAATGGAGGAGGCAGAATGGGAACTCAGGAATTTGAAAAAGAGCATTCAGTCTAGAAATTCCATTTGCAAAACACATCTTTCACAAAAAATGAATTAGTGGATGCAATTTTACAAAGGAGGTAAAAAGTCTTACTGAAAGATTTGAGGATACAAGTCATGATATCAGACACAGGATGATTGGAGGTTACTGAAGACATCCACCACCTGAGTAATTAGTTGATTCCAAGGGAGAGTCTCTGTGAGAGTAGGCGGGTTTAAGTTTGATATTTTAGCATCCTGTCAATTCAAAGTTTGCAGTTACCATTTAATGTTCAGGAAATTTGTTATTTGTGACTTTATGGGCAAAATTGTAAACTCCATGTTCAGTTCTCACATGTAAGGCTCTCATCGATCACCTACTTTTGTAAAGCTACCAGTCTATTGTTTTTTTTCTCATTCTGTTTTTTATATTTTCAACCAGTGTTTAAAATATTACAAAACAAGAGATCTGGCAATATGGTTAATTTTCCATTACAGATTTTAATTTCCTATGGAATACTTATATTGCTTACTTAATGTTATTTACAAAACATGCAGAAAGGGCTGCAATCACATTTGTATAAAGATCTACGCCTGAATGCTGTATAGAAGTGTTACAGGGTCTATCAAAGATATTTCCAATGAACTTACCCTTTCAATATTTTTAAGACTGGAGTAGTGCCTATTCTATATTTTTAGATGAGAAAATCTTAGGGGTAGGAATGATGTCTACAGGTTTCTAAATTTTTCTGAGATCTCATGCAATTTGAGATATCATGTCATCTTCTACCTTTTTTTTTTTTTTGCAGTTGAGATTCCTTATATCATATAAACCAGCTGATCTAAATCTGGGAGCTGTGGAGTATATGTTATTAGAACTATTCTCACCCTTTGTCTAGACTTTGGAGAATATTTGAAATTGGATCTTAACTCAGATGAATACCAGGGATAAAATGTAACCACATGTACTTTCTCTATAATATATAAAGTTTAATTTTAGAATATAATGGAGCTTTTGGATATTTAAGGTGGGAAGGAGGGAGAAATAATGCTACAAACAGAGAATATAGAGGGAGACAAAAATTGTGAGATAAAGACTTTTAGTTTTGAGTCAAGATTTGCAGACAAGGGGTAATAAAAACTATCTAGCTTCAAATTTTTATTTTTCCTTGCCCATATATTTCTTTTTAAAATTATTTTAAAAGAACACTTTGGAGAATTTTCTGGTGATGCAGTGGTTAGGAATCTGCCTGCCAATGCAGGGGACATGTGCTCAATCCTTGGTCTGGGAAGATCCCACATGTCATGGAGCAACTAAGCCTATGCACCAAAGCTACTGAGCCTGTGCTCTAGAGCCTGCGAACCAAAACTACTGACCCACGTGCCATAACTACTGAAGCCTGTGCACGTAGAGCCTGTGCTCTGCAACAAGAGAAGCCACTGAAATAAGAAACCTGCACACAGCAACGAAAACCCAACGCAGCCAAAAATTAATTAATTAAAGTAAATAAAAACAAAAAAATAATAATAACTCTTTTGGAATCTGAATTTCCTTTGGAAATTTTTACATAACAATAAACATTTTCAGGAATTTATCCATTATCATTCTAAGTAACTTGTTAAACATATTTATCCTATAAAAAGGTCTCCAAAGAGATGACTGTAACTTTAAATGATGCTCAGTGACATGTGTTCTTTAATAAGCATACAAAACAGAATTATTGTGTGAACTATGTAAGAAGCAGGAGTCTGCCTATATAAGTTGTGAAACTAAATTAAGTTGAACCTATTAAGAGTTTGGTGATGAGTAAGTGAAGAATTTGCTTTTGAAATTTGTCATGGGACCCTAGCATGGTATTTGGATCTCTTTATTTATTTATTTTTATATTCTTTTCCAAATTATTTTCCCATTTAAGTTATTACAGAGTATTGAGCAGAGTTCCCTGTGCTATACAGTAGGTCTTTGTTGGTTATCTATTTTAAATATAGCAGTGTGCACTTGTCAGTCCCAAACTCCCAATCTGTCCTTCCTCCCCACCCTTTCCCCTGGTAACCAAAGTTTGTTCTCTAAGCCTGTGAGTCTATTTCTGTTTTGTAAATAAGTTCATTTGTATCATTTTTTTTAGATTCCCCATATAAGCGATATCATGTGGTATTTGTCTTTCTCCATCTAACTTACTTTGCTTAGTATGATAATCTCCAGGTCCAACCATGTTGCTGCAAAAGGCATTATTTCATTCTTTTTATGGTTAAGAAATATTCCATTGCATATATGTACCGCATCTTCTTTATCCATTCATCCATCGATAGACATTTATATTGCTTCCATGTCTTGGCTATTGTAAACAGCTCTGCAATGAACATTGGGGTGTATGTATCCTTTCAAACCATGTTTTTCTCCAGATACCCAGAAGTGGGGTTGCTGGATCATAAGGTAGCTCTATTTTTAATTTCTTAAGGAATGTCCGTACTGCTCTCCATAGTGGCTGTACCAATTTACATTCCCACCAACAGTGCAAGTGGGTTCCCTTTTCTCCACATCCTCTCCAGCATTTATTCTTTGTAGATTTTCTGATGATGGCCATTCTGACATATGTGAGATGGTACCTCACTGTAGTTTTGATTTGCATTTCTCTAATAATTAGTGATGTTGAGCATCTTTCCATGTACCTCTTGGCCATCTGTATGTCTTCTTTGGAGAAATGTCTATTTAGATCGTCTGCCCATTTTTTGACAGGTTTTTTTTTAATATTGAACTACATGAACTGTTTATAAATTTTGGAATTTAATCCCTTGTAGGTTGCATTTTTTGTATCTCTTTAACTGAGGGCCAATAAATCTGAAATCCCAAGCAAGCAGAACATTTGGAGTTAAGATCTCTTTCAGGAATAGACTCTCACAGGTAAAACATGACAAGACTAAGATAAGCTTTCATAAAATTCTGATAGGTGACCCAAAGCAAAATGTGTTCTATAAGTATGCTGATCTCTGAGATCTTCTGAACTCATTAGTCCTAGAGTCAAATGGCAAAACAAATTTATTAGACTTAAGCTTGTTCTTTGTTCTATGAACTTCATTTTATAAGATCATAAAAATATGATAATAAAATACAGAAAGAAAGTCAGCAAGTACTATGGCAGGATTTTATAATGCATAAAATATGATCAAATGATCAAAGTATTCCTAAAAAGCATTCCTCATTTCTAGAAATCAAAGTAAATAGAGAATCTGAGACTCTAATGAAAATAATTTAGATTTCAGATTCAACACAAAATGCCTTTCATTACTGTGACCAGGGAAGCCCCCAAGTGAATGGTTCAAGGAGCCTCAGGGAAACTCCAAGATCTTGAACCATAATGGGAAGGGTATCCTGGCTGGTTCTTGTGGAACCTCCAGACATTGCCTATTGTCTCCCCAACAGACCAACTAACACATGTTGGCTAAGCAAAGCTAAGTGAAATAGAAGTATGGCTATAATGGAGAATAGCTCTTTGACAAGGTGTTTTTAGATGAGTAGATAATGAGATGATATTTATAGCTATTGAAATCTGGGCTCAAGTGGTTAAGGTGGGCCTTTCAAGGCCAGTAACAAATTAGAAGAGATGAAGTTCATGACATAAGCATTTAGGATGGAGGGACAGTGAGTAGAGAGCCTTGAAATAAGTCTTCATAAATGAACTGCTGTTTAATAAACAGCACTCGGCCCAGGTGAGTGATCTATTGTCTGAGAGGAGAGTTGTTTGCTCACACAAATTTGTTTGCAGGAATTTCCCGAAGCAAACAGTGATGTTATTTATGTATTTACAGCCTTATCTTCCTGAAAAATAATATTCTGAAATAAATTTTTAAATCATATTGACACAGATGGCCTCAGGTTTCATTTCTGACAGTTCACCTACGTAAATACAGATAGTCTTAGGTTTCTGTGTATGGTTGATTAATAATATCCAGCAAAGATCATATTACCTTTATTTGTTATGAGCTTCAGCTGAAAGTCGAAAAGAAACTTCAATTTCTGATCTTTAATGAAATTATTGTAGCTGAGATAATTTTCTTAAGCTGGATGTGTGTGTGTGTGCATGTGTGTGCATACTCTGTCAGCATATTCCAAGATACCTTCTCTAAAGTTTCAATTTAAAATGAATGGAAGAAGTTTTAAATTGTTTAAATCCTTTATTTCTCAAGTCCTATATTACTTCAAATGATTGTTCTGTATTTTTATGGCGAAGTTTTTGATATGTTGTCATGAATTTAAACGAAAAAGCTGTTCAGCAAGAAAGCAGGAGTATTTATTTTCAAAAAGGATTCACCACCATATGTCATTTGCAGAAAAGAATCAATTCTTCAGGGCATAAAAGTATAAATTTCATTTGTTGGTATGGAAGTAAGCAAAATGACCATTATTACATATTCTTCACAGGGTTCTCCAAAGCTTCAGGTAAAACTGCTTAGAAGGAGAAAAGGAAAAATGAATTGCTAAAGGTTCTTAGTTACAAATCGGAAAATAAAAAAAAAAGTGTTGCTTGAATTTTGTACTTCTCCCCAGGGAATTAAAGGCAATATATAACTTTTTTTTTTTTTTACAAATATTGATACAGTTCCATGTTGATTCCATATATGAGCAATTTGCCTTCTGTTAAGCTCACCATTGCATGTTTTTAATTCAGACTGCAGTGCACTTGTCTGCCAGAAATTTTGATTTCTTCATTTGAAGTGAGGTAATAACACATTCTAAAGTAAGTATATTTCTCAGAATTACAAACATGTTGTGCTTTTGACTAATATATAATTGAATAATCTCATATTTGATTGAAACTAAGGAACAATATTTCATATCCAAAGAAAATTAAATAGCAATGGCGTACACACACTCATATCTGATATTTTATATAATATAATATTAAAATATTATATATAAATATTATGTCAATATAATATAATGAAGAAAGTTGAAAAAGTCTCCTGAATAGCAAATTTAGACTTGAATATATGGAAAGAAATATCATATTCTCAAAAAAGACTCAAAATCATAAATGTATTGGTTCCCCTTAAGTAAAATTTTACCTTTTATGTTTTTACAAAATAGTGTTTTCTCAGGCTTATTTTTCTGTAGTTTATATAAGTTGACTGAAATGGACTTAGAGGAATAAATAAACAGAAGTCTGAGACAAGGTATTCTCAGGACAATGTTCTCTTTGAAGGCTCTGAGGGAAATCATTTCCATGTCTTGTTCTCTTGGTTGGTGTTGCCAGCAAGCTTTGGTGATCCTTGGTTGGTAAATGCATCCCTCTAATCTCTCTGTTTCTGTTTTCACATGGCCATCTCCTTGTTTGTCTGCATCTTCATGTGGCTTTCTCCTCTGTATATCTGCGTCTTTTCTCCTTTTGTAAAAACAACAGTCATGTTGTATTAGGTCCCATCCTATGATATCATCTTATTCTGATTAGATCTGCAAAGACTCTATTTCCAAAAACTGTCAAATTCATGACAACTGAATGTTAGGACTTCGGTGTATGAATTTTGGGGTGACACAATTCAAACCATACCACCATCTTACTGTTTCACTCACTAATGAATTGATAAATCTTTGACGCATAAACTTACTTACATTTGAGTGAGATTATCTTAAAATTATACTTTATTGTGTAGCTTGTTCCACCCAGATGACCAAATGGAATCACCAGTCTGAACCAATTAAGGTATATTGTTCAAGAGTAGATTTCATTGACCACTGACATCTAAGCACAAGAATACCTTTAATTTTGTCCCTAGAAAACAAGAAATAGAATATACCATTACTGCATTCCTATTTCTCTTTTCCTTGACTTCATGTTGTGTTGTTTCTGTTATTTCTGGTTATTGGTCAAAATTAATCAAGTCCTACTTCTGATGGTGCATGCCACATGAATTATTCCCCACTGGCCTATCACTGGATAGTACCTCCATTACAATGCTGAATAGAAATAATGAGAAGTAGAATAATAGAGTAATGAGAAATAATTTTTGCCTTATCCTTGATCTTAAGGAGTATTTAACATTTCATGGTCTACAATGTTAATTGTAAGTTTTTACAGATGCCTTTTACCAGATTAAGTTATTTTCTGTTCCTACTTTGCTGAGAATTCTTATAAAGATGAATTTAGTCAAATATTTTTCCTCTTATAGGTACATGATCATATTAATTTTTGTTCTTTTATTTTATTAATTTGGTGAATGACATTTATTTAGTTTCACATGGTGAGTTTACTTTTTGCTTCAGATAATATTTTTATTACTTTTAATGGTGGACATATTTCCAACGGGACTAGAATTTTATCAGCCAGAGAATGGACTACCTGGTCTATGGCCTACTTCCACTCAACTGGTCACTGTGGGATCTGATTCAATATCTGTGTTTATCCATAACTAAAATCCAGACACACTTTCCTGAACATCACAGCTAAATAGGTCACTAGAAAAGCATGAGCAACTTAGGATTCTGCTATTGAAAGTTTTGCATTTTGTTTCATTTCTTGCCTGCCAGTTTCTCTTCTTTATTATAAATTTCCTAATTTATATATTTAATATTTTATCATTAATATGTCAGTAATAATTAAACAATTCATCACAGCATCCTCTCAGGCTTTTATCTATACATTGATGCATGCTTAACACGTATGAGCTCTGCTTCACACATTATCAGCTCTGCTTCTTTTTCATTTTCTTTTCTCTAAAATATATCCCAGTGTATCTTCAACTAACCTTTGATTTTTCAGCAGTGTACATCATAGAGTTTAAGAATAATCTGTTCCTTGTTAAATTTTGATTTCCACCTCTTAAAGGAAAATTAGATGGATTGCATTTACTGATAGATATGACAAAGCTTTTCTGGTTTTTGGCTTCCAAGCAATATCTTAATATATTCTTTTGTGTTTACAACAGCTGCTTCTTTTTTTTTTTAACTATTTTCAAAATAAAATAGAACTGCAATATTTTGGTTTATTTTAAGCATTTCCATACGTAATTTTTCATTCACAGTGCAAATAAGTAAAAATAATAAATAAAGCAAGGAATTTAGCATTTAAAAATTCATAGATCTGATCTTATTAAAATGCAGATTTAGTACAGCTGGAATAGGGCCCAATATTCTTAATTTCTACTGTATTAAATTAACAATGAAGAGGAGAAAATAAGTTTTTGATTACTTTAGTAAGCACAGGCAAATCCCATATTATTTAAAATATCACTCTACTAAAAATAAAAATTAATATACTGTATAAAGACCACATTTTTAGGTTTAGAATGATCTATTATTAGAATAAAAATGGAATCTTTTTACTTTCTGTAACTCTGTATTCCAAACAGCTAGAAATTTCTGAGTAGCAATTGTTCACCATTTAATAACATTTTCCCAAGATACCTAATGCACCTAAGGATGAAATAGCTGCCTTCCAGTGATTTCCAATTTATCCAATTTTCTGGCAACTTGTCTCCCCACAGAATGACAGATTACTCTTTCAGTCTTTCCACTTTCTGAACACCTAAGTGAATTGTTTTCAATCTTTTTCCTTCAGCAACTCTATCTCTTAAAACACTTTAGAGTGGTTCTTGAAGGGATTTCTCCTTAGTTAAATGGTGATACACTTCTCCCATCATCCATAGTGTCAAAGGGGAAATAGTGATATTTTCTTTACATTAGGGCAAGTTCCACTGTTTCCTTCATCTTGCAGTCTTATCAAAAACACTGGTATAGATCCAATCATTTAGTTTAGAGTTTCAGAGAATTTGAGGGCACAGAACTTCAATGTCTATTTGTCAAATGGTCATGACATTTCTGAAATATCCAAATTTGGTGGTCTCCTTAAAATATCAAAATAGAAAGTTGAATGCTATACAAATAAGAGTTTACTTAAGAGGAGATCTGCCTAGCAATTGGGTCAACTAATACAAAATCCTAAATAGTTCAAAAAACTGCTTAGAGCAGGGGAGTTATGAAGTGGATATGTCCCTCATAGAGCATCAACCAACACTTGCCAAGTATGAATCTGGTAGACTCAATAATGACTCAGAATGCTGTTATCTAGAGATTCAACTCTTTTTCTTGCTGTTAAGTGGAAGTGTACAAGTAATTCAATTCTCTTATGCAAATTTACAGAAGTCCTATATATAGATTTACATTAAAGTTACATGATGTCAATGTCAAATGCTAGTCATCATCTTTTTGCACAAGGATAGGTTCTCAGAAACATTTTTGGTGAGATCACTAATTTATTTAACTTACTGGATGGATAGAATCATCAAATTATCAATCTACATGTCTTTCTAATATTCTATGAAGTAGACAAACAAACCATTTGAATAACGATTTGTATATAAAAACTAATATATTTTGGTCTAGTGTCTTTAATTTCACTAATGAAAACACAACATTAACTTTTTGACTCTTGAGACCCACTTTCTTATCTGATAAATTATTTTTTAATTAAAAATATCCATGGGATATGTTTTAACATATATTAACTCATATTTAAGAAAAATTAACTCATATCAAAGTTACTAAGGATCACCTGAAGACACAAGTTGACTCTGCTTTTGTATACTACAGAATGCCCATTAGAATTCTCTTCAAACTATTCATACATTTTTTGTCTTCTTTTATATTTTCCATGAAAATATATACATTTATATATACATATTTATAGCATAGACGTCTTTAACATTATAGGATTAGCAAAATTATATATAAATAAGTTCTTACTGAGCATAATATAAATTTCTTTCTTTAATTTTAGTTTTCAATACCTTCTGAATGTAAAATCAGGGGACAGGGTCCTCATCTATGGTTCACTTTTGGCTTCCAACATCTAGGCAGTATCTTGTAAAGAGATGGCACTCAAAAATTATATCATCGAATTATGAAATGAATGAGTATTACTAATTTATTATTTATATTTATGTTGTTTTTCTTACTCTGACAATTAGATATTTCTGTTTGTGTTTTTGTTATGATTGTCAAATAAAATTATTGCTTGTATTATGTATTTTCTCATGATATATTTTCTAATATTTGAAATTTCTATCCAGTTAATTATCTTTCATCCTTTATCTATTTTTTTGTGAGTTGTACAATAAAAAATGGAAAAATAGATACATTTATTGATAACAGTAGAGTCTATTGTGAAACGATAATTGTGAGTTACTGAAATAGGCGGGAAATTGAGACCATTAAAGTACACAAAGTCTAGAAACTTAGATGCCAATATGCTGGAGAAATCATCTAAATGAGTTATAAAAATCACCAAGAGGGCTTCCCTGGTGGTGCAGTGGTTGAGAGTCCGCCTGCCAATGCAGGGGATGCGGGTTCATGCCCTGGTCCGGGAAGATCCCATGTGCCACAGAGTGGCTGGGTTTGTGAGCCATGGTCGTTGGGCCTGCGCATCCAGAGCCTGTGCTACGCAGCAGGAGAGGCCACAACAGTGAGAGACCTGCATACTGAAAAAAAAAAAAAAATCACCAAGAATTACAGCTGGGGTAGCATTGAAAAAGGTGACTATAATCTAGTTTCTAAGACATTCAAGTAACAATACCAGGGTTTGGCAGATGACTATTACAAGGAAAGGTAGCAGTCAGTATGACAAGATGTACTGTCATAACATTCTTTTTTATTTTTTTAAACATCTTTATTGGAATATAATTGTTTTACAATGTTGTGTTAGTTTCAGCTGTATAACAAAGAGAATCAGCTTTATGTATACACATACCACCACATCTCCTTCTTGCATCTCCCTCCCACCCTCCCTATCCCACCCCTCTAGGTGGTCACAAAGCACCAAGCTGATCTCACTGTGCTATGTAGCTGCTTCCCACTACTTATCTATTTTACATTTGGTAGTGTATAAATGTCAATTCTACTCTATCACTTTGTCCCAGCTTACCCTTCCTTGTCTCTGTGTCCTCAAGTCCATTCTCTACATATATGTCTTTATTCCTGTCCTGCCCCTAGGTTCACCAGAAACTTTTTTTTTTTTTTTTTAGATTCCATATATATGTGTTAGCATATGTTTTTCTTTCTGACTTACTTCACTCTGTATGACAGATTCTAGGTCCATCTACCTCACTGCAAATAAGTAAACTGTGTTTCTTTATAGGGCTGAATAATATTCCATTGTATATATGTGCCACATCTTCTTTATCCATTCATCTGTTGATGGACACTTAGGTTGCTTCCATGTCCTGGTTATTGTAAATAGTGCTGCAATGAACAGTATGGTACATGACACTTTTTGAATTATGGTTTTCTCAGGGTATATGCCCAGGAGTGGAATTGCTGTGTCATATGGTAGTTTTATTTTTAGTTTTTTAAGGAACCTCCATACTGATCTCCATAGTGGCTCTATCAGTTTACATTCCCATCAACAGTGCAAAAGGATTCCCTTTTCTCTACACCCTCTGTAGCATTTATTCTTTGTACATTTTTTGATGATGGCCATTCAGACTGTTTTGGGGTGGTATCTCATTGTAGTTTTCATTTGTATTTCTCTAATGATTAGTGATGTTGAGCATCTTTTCATGTGTCTGTTGACAATCTTTATATCTTCTATGGAGAAATGTCTGTTTAGATCTTCTGCCCATTTTTGGATTGGGTTGTTTCTTTTTGGATTTTGAGCTGCATGAGCTGCTTGTAAATTTTGGAGATTAATCCTTTGTTAGTTGCTTCATTTGCAAATATTTTCTCCCATTCTGAGGGTTGTCTTTTCATTTTGTTTATGGTTTCCTTGGCTGTGCAAAAGCTTTTAAGTTTCATTAGGTCCCATTTGTTTATTTTTGTTTTTATTTCCATTTCTCTGAGAGGTGGGTCAAAGAGACATTTTTTGTAAAACTAATTGGGTGGTGCTGATTTCTCTTAACTTTTGCTTGTCTGTAAAAGTTTGAATTTCTCCATCAAATATGAATGATATCCTTGCTGGATGGAGTAATCTTGGTTGTAGGTTTTTCCCTTTCATCACTTTAAATATGTCCTGTCACTCCCTTCTGACTTGCAAAGTTTCTGCTGAAAGATCAGCTGTTAACCTTATGGCAATTCCCGTGTATGTTATTTGTTGCTTTTCCCTTGCCGTTTTTTTTTTTTTTCCTTGCCGTTTTTAATATTTTTTCTTTGTATTTAATTTTTGATAGTTCGATTAACATGTGTCTTGTCATGTTTCTCCTTGCATTTATCATGTATGGGACACTCTGTGCTTCCTGGACTTGATTGACTATTTCCTTTCCCATATTAGGGAAGTTTTGAATTATAATCACTTCAAATATTTTCTCAGTCCCTTTCTTTTTCTCTTCTTCTTCTGGGAGCCCAATAATTCGAATGTTGATGCATTTAATAATGTCCCAGAGGTCTCTGGGACTATCCTCTATTCTTTTTATTCTTTTTTTTTTTATTTATTCTGCTCTGTGGGATTTATTTCCACTGTTTTATCTCCCAGGGCACTGATCCATTCTTCTGCCTCAGTTATTCTGCTATTGATTCCTTCTAGAGAATTTTTATCTTCATTTATTGTGTTGATTATCATTGTTTGTTTGCTCTTTAATTCTTCTAGGTCCTTGTTAAACATTTCTTGTATTTTCTCCATTCTATTTCCAAGATTTTAGATCATCTTTACTATCATTACTCTGAATTCTTTTTCAAGTAGACTGCCTATTTCCTCTTCATTTGTTTGGTCTGGTGTTTTTTTTTACTTTGCTTCTTCATCTGCTGTGTATTTCTCTGTCTTCTCATTTTGCTTAAGTTACTGTGTTTGGGGTCTCCTTTTCACAGGCTGCATGTTCGTAATTCCCGTTGTTTTTGGTGTCTGCCTTTAGTGGGTAATGTTGGTTCTTTGGCTAGTGTTGGCCTCCTGGTGGAGGGAACTGTTGCCTGTCTTCTGGTGGATGAGGCTGGAACTGTATTTCTGGTGGGTAGGACCATGTCCAGTGGTCTGTTTGGGGGTGTCTGTGAACTTACTATGATTTTAGGCAACCTCTCTGTTAATGAGTGGGGTTTGTTTCTGTCTTGCTAGTTATTTGGCTCTGGAGCTTGCTGGTCATTGAGTATAACTGGGACTTAGCGTTGAGACAGAGACATCTCAGTCAGCCCTCACTGATTGTTATTACATGAGGCTGGAATGTCTCTGGTGGTCCTATATCCTTTACTCAGCTCTTCCACCTCAGAAGCTCAGTCCTGACAACCAGCTGGAGCACCGAGACCCTGTTAGTGACACAGCTCAGAAGAAAAGTGGGGAAAAAAGAAAAAAATAATAATACATAAAATAAAATAAAGTTATTAAAATAATTTAAGAAATGTTATTAAAGTAAATTTTTAGAAATGAAATAAAAAAGAAAAGAGCAACCAAACCAATAAAAAAAATCCACCAATGATAACAAGTGCCAAAAACTATACTAAGTTGCCTATAAAAATCAGAAACATTTTATACAACAAACTCCAAGTCTGCAGCTGCTCCCAATGTCCACCGCCTCAATTTTAAGATGATTCATTTTCTATTCAGGTATTCCACAGGTGCAGGGTACGTCAAGTTGACTGTGGGGATTTAATCCACTGCTCCTGAGGCTGCTGGGAGAAATTTCCCTTTCTCTTCTTTGTTCGCACTGCTCCAGGGTTCAGCTTTGGATTTGTCCCCTCATCTTCGTGTAGGTCACCCTCTGGCATCTGTTCTTCCCCCCAGACAGGAGGGGGTTAAAGGAGCAGCTGATTAGGGGGCTCTGGCTCACTCAGGTGAGGGGGAAGGAGGGGTATGGATGAGGTGTGGGCCTACATTGGCAGAGGCTGGCATGACATTGCAACAGCCTGAGGCATGCCATGTGTTCTCCTGGGGAAGTTGTCCCTGGATCATGGAACCCTAGAGGTGATGGGCTGCACAGACTCCCAGGAGGGGAGGTGTGGATAGTGACCTGTGCTCGCACACAGGCTTCTTGGTGGCAGCAGCAGCAGCCTTAGCATTTCATGCTTGTCTCTGGTGTCCACGCTGATAGCCGCAGCTTGCTCCAGTCTCTGGAGCTCGTTTAGGTGATGCTCTGAATCCCCTCTCCTCATGCACCCTGAAACAACCCTGACTCTTAGGCAGGTCCAGACATTTTCCTGGACTCTCTCCCAGCTAGTTGTGGTGCACTAGACCCCTTCAGGCTGTGTTCACACAGCCAAAGTCAGTCCTCTCCGTGGGGAATGACTTCTGAAGCCTGAGTCTCAGCTCCCAGCCCTCACCAGACAAGTCTCTCAGGCTTGTGAGTGCTGGTCCACATTGATCCTTTGTGCGGGAATGTCTCCATTTTGCCCTCTTCACCCCTGTTTCCACTCTTTCCTCTGTTGCTCTGAAGCTTCCTCCCCTGCCCACCCCCTGTCTCTGCCAGTGAAGTGTCTTTGTAGTGTGTGGAAACTTTCCCTCCTTCATAGCTCTCTCCCAGTGGTGCAGGTCCCGTCCCTATTCTTTTGTCTGTTTTTTTCTTTTTTCTTTTGCCTTACCCAGGTGAGTGGGGAGTTTCTTGCCTTTTGGGGAGTCTGAGTTTTTCTGCTAACATTCAGTAGGTGTTCTGTAATAGTTGTTCCACATATAGATATATTTTTTATGTATTTGTGGGGAGGAAAGTGATCTCCACGTCTTACTCCTCCACCACGTTGAAGGTCCTCCATCTTCCATCCTTTAAATGTTACTTTTTGAATAAAACCTCAATTTTTTGACTGACTGAAAATGTCTTTACTTTGGCCTAATATTTAGAAGTATATTTATTTACTTGACATAAATTTTAGGTTAGCAGATATTTCTTGACCCTTTCAAGATATTCCACAATTTCCAGACTTTCATTTTTCTGTTGATACATCAGGTTAAAGTTCATTAATTTGTGTATTCTCTTTCTTGGGTTGCTCTATAGTTTATTCATGAGTCTAGGAATGGATTCATTTTACCATTTAGATATTTCTTTTAAATCTATTAATTTGGGTATTTTTTTCTTCTGGAAACTTCTTAACCATTATATGCTTCTCTCTCTTCATTTTCTTAAAATCTCCAAATGGACATCTGTTTAAATACATATGAAACCATCTTGTTCCATTTCATCACTATTTACGTCTCCTTTATACTTTGTATCTTGCTGTCTCATTTGACTGTCTTTGAATGCCTATTTTCTGTATATGTCCTCTGCTTATTTTATCTTTTTTTAATCACTGCTGTATAATCTGTCGGTATTGTTTTCATTTATTATATTTTCTCACTATGATACGTTCCACATGTGTTCATTTTGTGTGGTATATCATATCATACTTGTATACTGTGTAGAAGTTAAAAAAAAAAAACTGGAGTAAAGATATTCTATCCTTAACTTTGGGGATGCCTGAATGTCTGACTTTGACTCTTGGCCAAGATAAAGCAGTAGAGTATGTGCTATATAAAGTCTAATATTATAGATCAAACTTATTAAGAAAAAAATGAATATAGAGAATATGGAAATATAAAGAGTGCATGAATGGAAATTTAAGCTAGAACTCTCAATTTTAAGAGATTAGGAGATATTTAAAAATAGTTATGTTCATAAATAACTGTACAAGTGAACAAATGTATCTGGTTAAAATTTCAGCAATGTGTATACAAACATCTTTTCAGGAATCCATGAAGTACTTTTTAGTGACAACACTCTAGCTGCTTGCCATTTGAGAATCACTGAAGTTTTCTGTGCCTTGTAATATGTGCCTTATAAAAATGAAAGTATGTTTAAAGTATATTTCAGTCCTAAATTTCTAAATTTCCATAGCACTGTATTGTCTAGAAAGGCATCAATCTCTCAACTTTTCTGAGACTTTTCAAAAATCAATCATTTTGACAAGTTATAAAAAAGGTAGACTCTTTGGTTTGTAATACTGTGATACATTATTTATTTCTAATTACCTTTATGTTAAATATTTCTTATTCATATTGGAATATATCCTTGTTGCAGTTTGCTCAAAATTTGACATGATGGAGATATATATCTTTAGAATTATATGCCTTAAAGTGCAAAATACTTGTATTTTTATTTCAGACAACTTGACTATAATTTATACAAATGTTTTATATCTATGGACTTAATTTTCAAAATGCAGGCATAGTGTTAGACATATATAATGTATAAAAATCATGGGCAGTCATATAAACATTCCACCTTTTGCTACTTATGAAAAAAATAGCAGACTATCCAATTATTTTGTGATAGTCAATTATATATACATTACTAAAGGCTCATCACTGGTGTCTCTTCTGCTCAGAGTCCGTACTAATGTAAAAGTAAGAGAATGTGTTGGATAGCAAAGGCTGCAGAGAAAGAATGTTAACTTCAACAGCTAAAATATATAAGTTGCTGTTCTTCTCTATAGTTTTCAAGCATTCAGCAAATCTTTACAATCAATATATGTAAAATATCAAAGTCATCATATGTACCTTTGGGATAACACATAAATGCAAAGGTAATATTTATATTTCCTTCAGGATAACTTGAAAATGTTATCGTAAGTTTTGTTGTATATCAACTTAAGGGGTGAAATTATTATTTATTATAATGCTTGCTGTAACATAGCTAAAGGATTTTAAATACTTGCTGGAAAACCCATAGGAGAAAATGCAAATTCTTGTCTTACAAACAAGTTCTAATGGAAAAGCTCATCTGGTGAAATATAAATTTGAATCATTACAAAATTTAGGCCAATGAAAATGTTTCCCCCAAAGACAGTCTTTTCTTACTAGATTGGGGGGTTTACTATCCTACACCACTTCTGACAGCCTCTTTTTAGCAAACATCTAGAATTAAGTGAATTAACCTATTGTACCTATTAGGTATTATACTTAACTATTATAAGTATAGATGATTTTCCCATGTAACTCCATAATTGAGATTTACATATCCTTGTAAGCTATCATGCATTATATCACCTTTGACTTGTGAGACCCACTTAAAATCATAGAAAAAAAAAAGGAAGTGAAATTTTGTTTCCATGTGACACCTCTACATTTTTTTTAACTTTTAAAAGTTCTTTTATAATATTTTATCATAGTATTTATATAGTATATAATACATCCAACAAATAGGTATTGATTACTTTTAGGTGTTGAAGATCAAAAGGCTAAAACTGCACAAATCCATTCTATTTGGAAATTCAGTCCATGCGCGAATAAATACATATATAATACCAGACAAATCTAATGTGACTCTGTAACACAGCACATAGGAATCTTTAACACCCCTGAGTAGTTGGGAAAAATATGAATTAAGGTAATGCAACACTGGTATAATAATTATTGTGCCTAGAAGTTCATAGCTCTTCTTGACATGCCATTGGCAGAAAAAGCAGTTAGTTCTTTTTAAAGAAATAGTACAGTCACAGGATGTCAGGGAAAAATGAAAAAGAAAAACCATTGGCCAAGTCTGAATATCTCTTCAGCAGTTTGGCCCTTTCAAAATTGCAGTGTATTTAAAATTCATTTTAAACCTTAGCAATTATTTTTTATAATTTAGAATATTTTATTTTGTATATTCTTTATTATGGAATTATTATTGATTTGCAATATTATATTAGTTTTGAGAGTATAATGTAATGATTCAATAATTTTATACATTATGACCATGATAAGTCTAGTTACCATCTGTCACCATACAAAGTTATTACAATATTATTGACTATATTCCCTATGCTGTACATTGTAGTCCCATAGCTTTTTTATTTTATAACTTAGCAATAATTTTCACACTAATAGACTGCCAGAGTTTCCTTGATTGAAAGAATCAAGTCAAGGATAAATAATTTTTGAGATTTAAAGTTACTTTAAAATGATCACATGTACTGTTATTGCTGTTTCTATTTCTCTTTTGCTTCCAATTTTTGCCTTATTATGTCTTATTTTGTCTTTCCTTTCATTTTTAAACATTGTTTTCTATTTTTTTTACTTTCTTTCTTTGTCCTGCCTTGCCTTTCTTTTCTCTTCTTTTCATTCTTTTTCCAGGCACACTCTGAATCCAAATGGGCATATTTGAGGTGAATATCATATGGTCTACTGAAGAGCACACATACTAAATATCTAGAGATTCTCTTTACTAACAAATATTTCAAAGAGCAAGCTGCCTATTAACCAGATGTCATTGTTATGTTTTTAAAATATATTCTAGTTATTCTCAGTTTTGTGTGGCTATTATATTTTAAAGCTTGCATTAGTAATAATCTACCCTGTCCCAGGGATGATGTCATTACTTGCTCACTTACTCAAGCCAGATATTTAGAGTCCATTTTTGATTCTTCACTTTCCTGTGGGCCAATGTCTTATCCATTTCAAGTCTATTGATTTAATCTCCTACATACTATAAAACATGCCTACTTTTCTCTATCTCCTTTACCATCAGCTTAATTCACAAGAGGGAGAAAATGATGATTCTAGGATTCCTAGCTCTGGTGATTGGGAATGACACCATCCTTACTGAAATGAGAAAACTTGGGGAAGGTTAGTAACTGTTGTCAGGAAAATCAACTCCAGAAATATTCTCTCTGCTTCTACCTTTCCCAATCCTTATTCATTTTCCTTCTAGCAGATCCAACTGCAGTGGAAATTTGGTCATGGCATTTCTATTTTTCAGTTATTCAATAGATCCCTATGTCACTTCGAGTACAATCAAACTCTCCATCTCAGTCTACAAGGCTATGCATAATTTGATCTATTTGTATGTTTTAATTTTCTTGAATCACTAGTTCATTATGGTGAGGCAAAACTGCTCTTAATTTTCAAATATTTCAAGTTTTATCAAATTTCAAGAATTGTGCAGATGCTTTTACTTGCACATGCTCATCAAAGTCTTTTCTTCATGTTCTCTTTACTAAGTCCTTCTCATAATTCAGATTTCTGTTCAAATGGCACTGACTCAGAGATACCTTCTCTATTCTATTCTTTCTAAGTGGGTCTTCTCTGTTTATTTTCTGTGGCCTGCTTTTTTTTTTTTTGGTTCTGTTTTCTGTGAACCATTTTTTTACAACTAGAAATATTGTGATTTATGTCTTTTTATTTTTTCTCTAAGTTCACTTAGATATTGTTATTTATTTCTTCCCTCAATTGTATGTCTGATGTCAGCACAGTGCCTGGTAGGAGAGAGGTATTCATTGAATATTTACTAATGAATGAATACAAATATTTAATGAATTAGTGCTTACATTTTGATAGAGTGTGCATTGAATTACAATATTCCCCTGATATGTACTCTTCTAAAACTTTCATTTTAAAAGAGATTCCTGCTTTTATCATTTTTCTTGTAAAAGAGGACTTTCATAAATTACTTAATATATAATTTCATGAAGATGGAAATTTCCAGTTTTGTCTTAGAGTATTATGTATTAAAGCTAGTTTATATATTAAAAGAAATATATTTCACTTCCAGTGTGAATTTTTATAGTAATATAAGGAACATTTTTATGAGTTTCAGTACAGGGAAGAATAGGTAACTTGCTCTTTTTGGGAAACAATATTTTTATCCCTTTTCAGTTTTAATGTCCTCTGCAAATAATATTTTCTCCAGATGCACAGTCTGTAGTCCATTTTGTAAAGTTTTCTTTTTCTGTCATTTTGCTCAGACGCATCTATACACAAATATATTTTGCTCACGTTTCAGGGGCAAGGACATTTTGTGGACATCATTATATTGATTTTTTTTACTTTAGACCTAAGCTATCAAGATGATTCTTAGTATATTTCATTTTCTAAACATCACTTTGATCTGGCTAGATTTTTCTAATTATGCAGCATAGAAAGTGAATGCCAAATCAATTGTATTGTTAAAAGTGCTCAGGACACAGCCATTTAGATATCTAAATATTAACTTCATTGGAAATGAAGCATCACATTTTTTTTTTTTTTGCCATGTCATGTGGCTTGCAGTATCTTAGTTCCCTGACCAGCGATCTAACCAGTCCCAGGGCAGTGAAAGTCCTGAGTCCTAACCACTGGACTGCCAGGGAATTACCAAAGCATCATCATTGATGTTGGATTACATTTGTGGTTAAAAATTATAAACGTACAATTTTCTTTCACAATTTATAAGTAACCTGTAGGATGATGCTTTGACTTTATGTGATAATCTGATGCTTATTCACTACACTTCTAAAATCACTAGACCTACTATGTAATTACGTCATCTGTATTAAAATTAAAATAAAAAAAGGTTTGATAGAACAGCATCTATAGTCAGGTCTCTTTCACTTATAAACTCTTCTAAATAAACTCTACCTTTAAGCTAAAAGAAGACTCTTTTGGAAGATACTGGAGATATCAGGGGCCCAATGTAAACTTTCTCAGAGGCAGGGCAGCTCAAGAGTCCTAGGGACTGTGATCGGGAACAGGGTTCTACTATGACCAATGCTCTCTTTTTCAGTTCTGCTTCCATATGGGTGCAACGTCATTCTCTCCTTTTGTAGATGTGTTTATTTTTTCTCCACTAAGAGCAGGAAAACTCATCTGTAACCAAAGTGTGGGAGGCGGTGAGGGCATTCTTTTTATTCCTTAGCCTCACAATTAAATCTATAAAGAATGAATCTGACTAAACTGCCCTGGGCATGCTACAAAGGTTGGCTCAGCCTGGGCCCTGTAGGAGCAGGTGGTATGGCATCAGGGGAGTCTGAGAATAATGGATCAGTGGCCATTGTTGATACTGGGAATATAATTGTTGTGAGCTAAGAAGTTACTTCAACTTGGGTCTACTAGAAGTTGCAAAGTGCCATACAATTCAAAAGAGGAAGAAAGTTTGATCATGGAAACAATATATTATTTTTATCCAGAACTTAATCTCAAGTATCCCTTTTATATCTCTTACAATAATGATATTTTTTTTCCTTAGGTACTAACTGACTAAAGGTTCATTAACTACCTACTGCAAAGACTTCAGTGCCTGGTTCAATATAAAAAAAAATGAACATATGGACTCGCTAACTGAAAGGAATGTTACTTTTCTTAATTGTTGCAACTATCATTAGACAGAGTTTTTTAGATGACTCAGCTTTTATAATAAAATTTTAGATATGATTTTATAGACTAAAACAACTTGTATTCCTATCTCATTAAATCTGTTGAATAGCCTACTCATTTAGTCACTAAATTAATTATAAACAACACAGCATTAATACATTTGGTTAATGTCCATTGACAAGGAAAAAAAAAAGAAAAATTCCAGCATATATTCCCTGAAATTTCTTATAAAATAGTTTCTTGAAAATAATTTAGAAATGAAGTGGTGAATAAATAAAAATATCTGTATATTTTTTAACTTGAGAAGAGCAAAACATTTCTAGCTCTCCTGTATTTATTTCTACAATATTAGAAGTTATAAATGTATTTGAAATATTTACTGTTTTTTTAAGATCTTTATTGGAGTTTAATTGCTTTACAATGGTGTGTTAGTTTCTGCTATACCACAAAGTAGACATGTATCCCCATATCTACTCCCTCTTACGTCTCCCTCCAACCCTCCCTATCCCACCCCTCTAGTTGATCACAAAGCACCAAGCTGATCTCCCAGTGCTATGCAGCTATTTCCCACTAGCTATCTATTTTACATTTGGTAGTGTGTATATGTCAATGCCACTCTCTCACTTCGTCCCAGCTCACCCTTCCCCACCACCGTGTCCTCAAGTCCTTTCTCTACATTTGTGTTTTTATTCCTGTCCTACCCCTAGGCTCTTCAGAACCATTTTTTTAGATTCCATATATATGTGTTAGCATACCGTATTTGTTTTACTCTTTCTGACATAATTCACTCTGTAAGACTGACTCTAGATCCATCCACATCACTACAAACACCTCAATTACATTTCCTTTTATGGCTAATATTCCATTGTATATCTGTGCCACATCTTCTTTATCCATTCATCTGTTGATGGACACTTAGGTGGTTTCTATGTCCTGGCTATTGTAAATAGTGTTGCAATGAATATTGTGGTACGTGACTCTTTTTGAATTATGGTTTTCTCAGGGTATATGTCCAGTAGAGGGACTGCTGTGTCATATGGTAGTTCTATTTTTAGTTTTCTAAGGAACCTCCATACTGTTCTCTGTAGTAGCTGTATCAATTTACATTCCCATCAGTGCAAGAGGGTTCTTTTCTCCACACCCTCTCCAGCATTTATTGTTTGTAGATTTTTTCATGATGGCCATACTCGGTGGCCATTCTCACACCTCTCAGTGTAAGGTGATACCTCGTTGTAGTTTTCATTTGCATTTCTCTAGTGATTAGTGATGTTGAACATCCTTTCATGTGTTTGTTGGCAATCTGTATATCTTCTTTGGAGAAATGTCTATATAGGCCTTCTGCCCACTATTGGATTGGGTTGTTTGTTTTTTTGATATTGAGATGTATGAGCTGATTCTATATTTGGGAGATTAATCCTTTGTCAGTTGCTTCATTTGCAAATATTTGTTTTTCCCGTTCTGAGGGCTGCCTTTTCATTTATGGTTTCCTTTGTTGTGCAAAATCTTTTAAGTTTCATTAGTTCCCATTTATTTATTTATTTATTTATTTCCCTTTTTCTAGGAGGTGGGTCAGAAAGGATCTCGTTGTGATTTATGTCATAGTGTTCTGCCTATGTTTTCCTTTAAGAGTTTTATAGTGTCTGGCCTTACATTTAGGTCTTTAATACATTTTGAGTTTATTTTTGTGTATGGTGTTAGGGAATGTTCTAATTTCATTCTTTTACATGTAACTGTCCAGTTTTCCTAGCACCACTTGTTGAAGAGCCTGCCTTTTCTCCATTGTATATTCTTGCCTCCTTTATCAAAAATAAAGTGACCATATGTGCATGGGTTTATCTCTGGGCTTTCTGTCCTGTTCCATTGATCTGTATTTCTGTTTTGTGCCAATACCATATTGTCTTGATTAAGATTGGAGTATACTCTGAAGTTAGGGAGCCTGATACTTCCAGTTCCGTTTTTCTTTCTCACGAATTCTTTAGCTCTTTGGGGTCTTTTGTGTTTCCATACAAATTATGAAATTTTTTGTTCTAGTTCTGTGCAAAATGCTATTGGTAGTTTGATAGGGATTGCATTGAATCTGTAGATTGCTTTGGGTAGTATAGTCATTTTCACAATGTTGATTCTTCCAATACAAGAACATGGTATATCTCTCCATCTGTTTGTAACATCTTTAATTTCCTTCATCAGTGTCTTATAATTTTCTGCATACAGGTCTTTTGTCTCCATAGGTAAGTTTATTCCTAGATATTTTATTCTTTTTGTTGCAATGGTAAATGGGAGTGTTTTCTTATTTTCACTTTCAGATTTTTCATCATTAGTGTATAGGAATACAAGAGATTTCTGTACATTCATTTTGTATGCTGCTACTTAACCAAATTCATTGATTAGCTCTAGTAGCTTTCTGGTAGCCTCTTTAGGATTCTCTATGTTTAGTAACATGTCATCTGCAAATGGTGAGTGTTTTAATTCTTTTTTACCAGTTTGGATTCTTTTATTTCTTTTTCTTCTCTGATTGCTCTGGCTAAAACTTCCAAAACTATGTTGAATAATAGTGGTGAGAGTGGGCAACCTTGTCTTGTTCCTGATTTTAGTGGAAATGGTTTCAGTTTTTCACCATGGAGAACAATGTTGGCTGTGGGTTTGTCATATATGGTCTTTATTATGTTGAGGTAAGTTCCCTCTATGCTTACTTTCTAGATAGTTTTTATCATAAATGGGTGTTACATTTTGTCAAAAGCTTTTTCTGCATCTATTTAGATTATCATATAGTTTTATCCCTCAATTTGTTATTATGGTGCATCACATTGATTGATTTGCATATATTGAAGAATCCTTGTATTCCTGAGATAAACCCCACTTGATCATGGTGTATGATCCTTTTAATGCACTGTTGGATTCTGTTTGCTAGTATTTTGTTGAGTGTTTTTGCATCTATGTTCATTAGTGATATTGGCCTGTATTTTTCTCTTTTTTGTGACACCTTTGTCTGCTTTTGGTATCAGGGTGAAGGTGGTCTCAAAGAATGTGTTTGGGAGTGTTACTCCCTCTGCTATATTTTGGAAGAATTTGAAAAGGATAGGTGTTAGCTCTTCTCTAAATGTTTGATAGAATTTGCCTGTGAAGCCATCTAGTCCTGGACTTTTGTTTGTTGAAAGATTTTAATCACAGTTTCAATTTCCATCCTTCTGATTGGTCTGTTTATATTTTCTATTTCTTCCTGGTTCAGTCTCATAAAGTTGTGCTTTTCTACGAGTTTGTCCATTTTTTCCAGTTGTCCACTTTATTGGCATATATTTGCTTGTAGTAATGTCTCTTGATCCTTTGTATTTCTGCAGCATCAGTTGTTACTTTTCCTTTATTTCTAATTCTATTGATTTGAGTCTTTTCCCTTTTTTTTCCTGATGATAATGGATCACAGTTTATCAATTTTGTTTATCTTCTCAAAGAAACTACTTTTAGTTTTATTGATCTTTGTTATTGTTTCCCTGATTTCTTTTTCATTTATTTCTAATCTGATCTTTATGGTTTCTTTCCTTCTGATAACTTCGGGGTTTTATTGTTATTCTTTCTCTAATTGCTTTAGTTGTAAGGTTAGATTGTTTATTTGAGATTTTTCTTGTTTCTTGAGGTAGGAATGTACTGCTTTAAACTTCCCTCTTAGAACTGCTTTTGCTGCATCCCGTAGGTTTTGGGTCATCGTGTTTTCACTGTCATTTGTTTCTAGGTACTTTTTGATTTCCTGTTTGATTTCTTCGGTGATCTCTGGGTTATTTAGTAGCGTATTGTTTAGCCTCCATGTGTTTGTATTTTTTAAAGTTTTTTTTTCCTGTAATTGGTATCTAGTCTCATAGTGTTGTGCCTGCAAATGATACTTGATAGGATTTCATTTTTCTTAAATTTGCCAGTACTTGATCTGTGACCCATGATATGATATATCCTGGATAATGTTCCGTGAGCACTTAAGAAAGTGTATCCTGTTATTTTTGGTAGGCATGTCCTATAAATATCATTTAAGTCCATCTTGTTTAAGGTGTCAATTAAAGCTTGTGTTTCCTTATTTATTCTCATTTTGGATGATGTGTCCATTGGTGAACGTGGGGTGTTAAAGACACCTACTATGATTGTGTTACTGTCAAGTTCCCCTTTTATGGTTGTTAGCATTTGCCATATGTATTGAGGAGCTCCTATTTTGGGTGCATAAATATTTACAATTTTTATATCTTCTTCTTTATTGATGCCTTGATGGTTATGTAGTGTCCTTCTTTGTCTCTTATAATAGTCTTTATTTTAAAGCCTATTCTGTCTGATATCTGAACGGCTACTCAGCTTTCTTTTGATTTTCATTTGCATGGAATATCTTTTTCCATCCCCTTACTTTCAGTCTGTACCTGTCCCTAGGTCAGAAGTGGGTCTCTTGTAGACAGAATATTTATGGGTCTTGTTTTTGTATTCATTCAGCCAGTCTATGTCTTTTGGTTGGAGCATTTAATCCACATACTTCTTAGGTAATTATCAATATGTATGTTCCTATTAACATTTTCTTAATTGTTTTGGGTTTGTTGTTGTAGGTCTTTTCATTCTCTTGTTTTTCCTGCTTAGAGAAGTTCCTTTAACATTTGTTGTAAAGCTGGTTTGGTGGTGCTGAATTCTCTCAGCTTTTGCTTGTCTGTAAAGGTTTTAATTTCTCTGTCAAATCTGAATAAGGTTCTTGCTGGTTAGAGAAATCTTTGTTGTAGGTTTTTCCTTATCAGAACTTTAAATATGTTCTGCCACACCCTTCTGTCTTTCAGAGTTTCTGCTGAAAAATCAGCTGTTAACCTTATGGGAATTCACTTGTATATTATTTGTTGTTTTTCCCTTGCTGCTTTTAATATTTTTTCTTTGTATTTAACTTTTGATAGTTTTATTAATATGTGTCTTGGTGTGTTTCTCCTTGGATTTATCCTCTATGGGGCTCTCTGCATTTCCTGGAATTAATTGACTCTTTCCTTTCCCATATTAGGGAAGTTTTCAACTATAATCTCTTCAAATATTTTCTCGGTCCCTTTCTTTTTCTCTTCTTCTTCTGGGACCTCTATAATTCGAATGTTGGTGTCTTTAATGTTGTCCCAGAGGTCTCTGAAACTTTCCTTAATTCTTTTCATTCTTTTTTCTTTATTGTGCTCTGAGGTAGTTATTTCCACTATTTTAACTTCCAGGTCACTTATCCGTTCTTCTGCCTCAGTTATTCTGCTATTGATTCCTTCTAGAGAAATTTTAATTTCATTTATTGTGTTGTTCATCACTGTTTGTTTGCTCTTTAGTTCTTCTAAGTCTTTATTAAATGTTTCTTATATTTTCTCCATTCTATTTTGAAGACTTTGGATCATATTTATTATCATTACTCTGAATCCTTTTCCGAGAAGCCTGTCTGTTCCCTCTTTATTTGTTTGGTCTGGTGGGTTTTTACCTTGTTCCTTCATGTGCTGTGTATTTGTCTGTCTTCTTATTTTGCTTAAATTATTGTGTTTGGCGTCTCCTGTTCACAAGCTGCAGGTTCGTATTTCCCATTATTTTTGGTGTCTGCTCCCAGTGTGTAAGGTTGGTTCAGCGGGTTGTGTAGGTTTCCTGGTGGAGGGGACTGCTTGCTGTGTTCTGGTGGATTAGGCTGGATCTTGTCTTTCTAGTGGGCAGGGCTGTGTCTGATGGTGTGTCTTGGAGTGTCTTTTACCTTATCATGATTTTAGGCAGCCTCTCTGCTAATGATCAGGGTTGTGTTCCTGTCGTGCTAGTTGTTTGGCATGGGGTGTCCAGCACTGTAGCCTGCTGGTCGCTGAGTGGAGCTGGGTTTTAGCATTGAGCTGGAGATCTCTGGGAGAGCTCTCTCTGATTGTTATTACAAGGGGCTGGGAGGTCTCTGGTGGACCAGTGTCCTGAACTCGTCTCTCTCACCTCGGAGGTTCAGGTGCGACACCTGGCCAGAGCACCAAGATCCTGTCAACCACACAACAGTGTCATCCTGGAGAAGATGGACTGAATCCCGGAGAAAGCTAGAGGATGGGAGACCTGTCAGAAGGTTTGTTTGATGAAATCAAGAAAAGGATGGTGACATTCTGTACCCAAGATCTACTCGCGAAGGGGAAAGTGGTGCCTCGGGAAGCTGAGCATGTATTTCTACCCACTCTGTTTTTAAGAAAGACACACTCTATTGTTAATTATTGAAATAAGATGCATTGATTTAGTCTCTGAAATGTTTGCACCAACAAATCAATTTGAAAATATTTCTTTCCTTAAAAATTATTGGTAGACTAAAAACATTTAAAAGTTAAATAATATGAAATGAAAATTTTAGTTACTGAAACAAAATAAAAATAGTTTTAACTACAGTAGCTCTATTACAATACCTGCTTTGAAAATATGAATTTGTTCCAACAGGGTGGATATATTTGAGAACAGTTAAGACATAATGTGAAAATGGGTCCTTATGTGAGATTTTGATCTAACGAAATGCTAGTTGAATGTTGGAAAATGCACCCAGATGAATTGTGTACTTAGAAACATACAAAATGTAAACATAGACACACCTCAGGTATCTACCACCTACCTCAGTTAACTATGTACTTGTTGTGAGCCATGTTTCTCCACCTCAGGTCTTACAGTTTTCCTTCCAATTACAGAGAACCCTCCTTTTACTACTTCATAATAAATCATAGGCTGTAAGCCCTCCAATATCTACTTCCACAGGCAAATTTCAAATAAGTTTGAAGGTAAATTGCCATACTCAATGTAATATTTATGCATGAACCTTTTACTATGTGTAAAACTGTACTATCATATTTTTTATGGCCTTATTTTTTTTCAGTGTCACTGACCAAGTTTCTGTGTGTGTCATTCTTCCCATGAGTTCTGTGTTTTTTATTGCACAATTTTGCAAGGCAGAATTATTTTTAGGAGCATATATATTGCATTGGAGGGTGACTGGTTGTATGTAGATTTTATGGTAAACTTCTGACCAAAATAAATGAACTATAAAGACAGTTTCTGTGGAGTTTTAATAATTCAATGTTACTATACATAATTTGATTTTATATAATTTTTGAAAACAATCAAAATGAATGTTAGTAAAGATAGTAATTAGAAATTGCACATAAGTCTATATTATGTCTACTTATATAAATATTCACACTATATTAGAATTAATTTCCATAAAACACATTATTTAGGTATATGAATTATAAATTAATTATGGTCTTGGTAAATGGCAGGATATTTTTATTACTGTTGTTAATTCATTAAAATGTTTTAATTTAAAATTTGAGTACTAATTGTGGGAGGATTTATAAAATGTGCTGTGTTACCTTTAAAAATGAAACTAATCTTCAAAAAGAAGAAACTAATAGCTTGTGTACATTTATATTTTACATATAAGTAATTTTTATTTTAAGATCAAAATAGTGATTTAAATCTACTTATTTATATCTACTGAAATATATTCAGGTTTGTGGCAAAACGTAAGTTAAAAGTTTCATGTCAAAAAGTATGAAAATTCACATTATTTATCTTACAACTGAAAGCTCTTGAGTTAGTTAACCCCTATCGACCTCACATTTTTCACAAAAAATACAAAACATAAGATTTTACTATAGATTTAATGAGAAAATTTATATGAACTAGAGCTTACTACCATACCTACCATAAAATATATGTACAACTATTCTATTTTCCCTCATACCTCCTTTCTTATTTTAACTATCACACATTAATAGAGAAAATCATTGAGTAAGAGCCTAACAAAAGTTTTTTCATGAGTTATTATGAAAAGAGCCAGAAAAGAGCCTGGCAATAGATAAAACACCTAGATAGAAAATGAAAATATCAACTGAAGGTTTAAATATCATACTAAATATCTGCAGCTATAATATAGTTTATATTTGGATCTGAGTATACACAGAATAATTTAATTTATTTTTATGTTTTTTTTGTAGTTGTCTAACATCTTATTGAAATCTTTATATGCCTTCCTGAGGTATAGGTCCTCAAGAATGATGGTACCAGCTTTCTCTGTTTAGAAATATCTGGGTGTTTCATTGTCAAAATGACTGGAAGGTACTAATGTCATTTCACACGTGGCAGCAAACAATGCCGATGTCCTGTAAGCCTACATTGCAAAAAGTGCTCCTCATCAAATGTTACAGTGAATAGCCACATGGGTGACAATCTGCAATTATCTAGTCAAGATACTAAATATTTTACATGTAAACACTTTGAGATTTTGATATAAAGTAAAATTTTGATATAAAGTAAAATTTTCAAGAATGCAATTACTGTGTAAATTAAAGAAACATTGTACCTTTTTTAATCTAAAAACTTCCAAGAGTTTTCAACATTTACAAAAATTATGTAGAAAAAGCCATATTACTGAAGTTATTTAAGTCACCAATAGAACACTGAAGCAAGCTGAATTATCACATCTGTGTCTTGTCACATCCAGGGTAATTGTAATATTTAAATATATAATTATTTAGTCCTCATTTTAAAATATCAGATAAAGAGAAAAGGCATCAATACATTTCATTTGAATATTTCAAATTGGTCATTACAACATAATGAGGAATGTACTGATACAATGTGGTCACCAATTTTTTTTTAATTGAAATAATAAAACTCAGGATATAGAGCTTACTTAATAAAGCATATATATATATAATGTTTATATATGTGCATATGTTTATATACCTATATAATGTAATTAATATACTATATAATGTAATTAATATACATTATATATTAATGTAATATATTAAAATATATTCAATTTTTAGAAATCATAAGCATAGTTTAAAAACCAAATACTGCCACTAGAGTGTTTACAACATATTTTAATATTTTAGTTATCATGGGAAGAGTTGCACTAGACATTTTATTTCCTCTTTGTGATAAAAGTACAAAAAGTTAAGTCTCATTTGTGTTAAGAGAAGCAATACAATTTTAATTTGGATGATATTAATTTGAGAAGGCTCATGAATCTTAGTAGGGTTTATGAAAAGTCTTCTAGAATGCATGTGTCTTAATAAGGGCTCCAGCACTGTAACCACTTAGACCAGAAAACCCTGAATTGGAGAAAGACTCCCTCCTTGACCAAAGTTTAGACAGGTCCCTCTGGGCCTTCTTTTCAAGTCCAGTTTTAGCAATGAGTCTTGGTAAGCCAATTTATCTAGAATTCCCTCACCCTTGATATCTGACCTTGGCCTGACTTTAGCAAAAATCCATTTTAACAAGAATGTCTCTACCCTTGATATCTAATTAATTTTCTTCCACTGAGCCCCTCACTCTGTTCTGCACTTTGGCTGTACATCCATAGCTGTCTTTGCTGTACCTAGAGTCAAATTCAACTTCTCTCTCCTATTGCAATAGTCTTTCCCATATTACAATAGACCTGAATAAAGTCTTTCTTGCTGTTTCTAACAAGTGTCTAGTGTAAAATTTCTCTTTCACAAAACATGTGTCTTTATGTGGAGAGAAGAAGAATGTCAACAAAATGTTAAGTCATTAAAACCATAAAAACCATGGATTCTGATATGTGAGGCATGGGAAAGATGAAGAGCTTCCTCCAGAGGTGCAGGGGGGTACACTCAAGGCACAACCAAGGTGATGGTGGAAGCATTTATGCAGTAAAGAGGGAATGCATGGCTGGCACCTCTCTTGACTGATGATTGATTGATCAATTTGGAGGCATGCAGGCAGTTTTTTGTCTTGTTTCGCTGAGTACAATGAAAATGTTCTCTTTCCTTCCAGGTTTCCTGCAATATAGTTAAGGTTAAATATATATTTTTACTTATTTCCGAAGGCATACTGGGCAAGATTTAATGGTATTAATTTGGTAGAGAAAATAACCAATGTAATAAATCCACGTTTTCAGCCTATTCTTTTAATACTTTCAGAATGATTCCAGAAGAACCTAAACTAAATGGGATATTTATATTCATTTTATGCCTTTTTATTGTGACTTTATAATAAATGAGAAGTTTTTTAGGTAATATTGGAAGTTAACATTCTTTGTTTGGATAAACAATTTTGAATATCTAACTAGCAAACCCGTATAAAACTAAGTAACACCACAGAATACAGCAAAATAATAATTTAATGAACTTAGAAGACTAACTAGACCTTTATGCCTACCTTATCAGGGAAGGTACAATTTCAATACCAATGAAATAAACTCTCACAAATTGATTTTTCTTTGTGTGCACTCATCAGTGTAAACACAATTAAATTGTAAAGCTTGTACTTGTTCAGGGAAGATGTTTTCTATTCATATTCATGCTATATGGGTGCTTTGGTTTCTGATACTTTGTTATATGGAAACCTTGAAAGTGAAAAAAAAATACAACCACAACTTTATGAGCCTTTATCACAGAGGATTAAAACATATGCCTTTCCTTTAAATAAATACTATTATTATTGCTTTTCATCAAATTTTAATATTAAGAATGCCTTTCTGAATTAAATTCTAATTATTATGAGGTCTGAAACTTTTAAGTTAGCATGTGCTGTAATTCAAATGAAATGATAGCTAATTTGTTCCCATCAAATTAATACAAAAAAAAATCAAAAGTTGTGTCTTTAATTTTTTTTTATTTCAGAAAGTAAAATCACACATAAGTACTATTTTTTAAGGGCTGAAGAGCTTCCTGGCAAGTTTATAAAATGCTTAATTCAATAATATAAACTTCACAAAAATGCCCTAAATTACTACTGTGACCTCTGATTTTTTAATGAGGAAACCATGACTCAAAGATTATCATCTTGTCCCAAATCATGCTGTTAGTAAGATATGGTTTGAAATTCAACTTTTACTGACACCAAAACTTGTACAGTTAACCAAATAATCAGTTATGTTCAACTCTGTGTAACTAAATACCAAATAGACATTTTCCCAGCAGTAAATCAATGTCTTATAAGAGTGTCTGTCTGTATCAGCATACCACATATTTCATGTGCTGCTTGCAGGTATATATTCTACATAAGATTTTATTCTTGGGTTACATTAGTATAAATTAGCTATCTCAGGAAAATGGAATGTCCATTATTGTGTGTAGGACGACTACTTTTTTACATTGACACAACTAAGAAAATTTCCCTTTTATAATAGTTTCAATCAGGAAACTGGACTGAATGATATTTTTGGAACACGATTTTCCAGCAATTACTTTATCACCATAAGATAGAAAAAAATATAAAATTAAAATAAATTTCTATTTAAAACTTGAGTTGTTTAAATCATTAGACATGTGACTTTATTACAACATTAAGATTTCAGACACTAAGGATTCAAGAAATTAACAGGGGTAAGCAATTAAAATATGACCTCAAACGCCCTAGTATATTGATCAAGAGTTTGCCATTTTTAGAGCTACATTTATGAAAAACAATAACAAAAGCCAGAAAGCTAAAGCTTAATGCATATTTTAAGGCCAAAAGCAATATAGGGAAATTCACCTCCTCTTGAGAGGTGTTTTAAAAATTGTTTAATCTATGATCCAATTTGAATCTCATTGTTCTGAGAACTCCAATATGTCTCCACAAGAGGTCATCCCTGTCACCTCAAAATTAGCTGTTAAATGCTACACTCTATTGTTTTGGCCTGCTTGGGATACACATAAAATTATCCCAAAGATTTATCTAAATAAAGAAGGTTTTAAAAAACACATGCCCTGATTTAAAAGTAATAAGCAATGTAATTCTGTATCTTCACAAGTGATTTGATAAACAAGGCTAAGTGATAGTTACTAGGCAGAGGTGTTGTAAACTAGTGCTTCAAATAACAAAGCATTGATGTATAGTCTTTGCTGATTTCCAATACTCCCACTATGGCCTATTTCAAGATATTAACATGATACCCCTGAATATGGAGTTGGGAATGTTGTCAGCAGAATGAATATGTGGGTGCAATCTTTAAATAAAAGGAAGTAGCAGTACAAAGCCTCTGAGGCAGGAGTAAGCCTGGGAATTTTTTGAGCAAAAATTTCATTGGGCTAAAAGAATGAGAAAAATCAGCTAATGAAACAATTTTATTCAATAAGAAGAAGATGGGGATATGCAAATATCTCTTTGAGATCTTGCTTCAAATTCTTTTGGCTACATACCCTTGCTTTCACTTCTATTTGAACCTGTTTTCATAGGTTCTGTAGGTGGATAATTAGAACATTGATTTGCAATATTTTTACTCTTTTAATATGAGTATTTGATCTTGAAATTATTATGTGATTATAGATTTAGCTTCAGCCGATGCATTTCTACAAGTTGTGGTTTAACATTTATTTAATTCACAACAATTTCAAATGTCCTGCTGGATTTCTTCTTGAACCTATGCATTACTGTATTTAAAATTTCTTTATTTAATTTCCAAACATTTGAATATTTTCTCAGTATTTGTCTTATTTTTTTTTCTATTTTGATACCACTATGGTCAAGGAATACCCTTTGTATGATTTTAAATATTTCTATTTATTTATTTATCTTAGGTTTGTTTTATGGCTCAGAATGTGGGCCATAAAATTAGAATTATCAGAATTATCTTGGAAAAACTTTTATGTGAACTTTAAAATAATAGGTACTCTGCTGTTAGCTGGAATACTGTATAAAGTTTGATTAGATAAGTTATTTGAGAACATTGTCCAAATTTATTTAATTAAAGATATTTGTTCTACATTTTTGTCAATTACTGAGAGAAGCGTTTTGAATTTTTCTATTATAATTGTGAATTTTTCTATGTCTTTTTTCATGTCTAACAGGTTTTTCTTATTGCATTTTATGGATTATTGTTAGATGCATACACATTTAGAATCGAGGTATATTTCCAATGAATTGAACACTTTATAATTATGAAATATATCCTTTTGTCCCTATTGGTAATTTTTCTTATTCTGACATCTATTTCATCTTTTATTAACATAACCCCCAGCTTGAGGACAAATGTATCTGTCCTTCCATCTAACCTGATTTGTACAACAGGAGGAGATGTGTGTAGGCAGAAAGGCAAGCTGTATGTTTCTGTGTTTATGTTCAGAGTTCTTAGAATGGACCTTTCTCTTCCTACCTCCACTGCACTGGGATCTGCATATGCCCCCTCTGCTTTGATCACCTCTCCATGGCCCTGCCCTGCTTCAGCTCTTACTCCCTTCATTGCATTTCGGCTAAAGCCTTTTCTGATCTCCACCCTTAGACTGGGTCAGATCCCTTACTATATATAATTTACCTGCCTACCATGCTTCAAAATAACCATGAATTTAACAATTGACATAACCCAAACATGGGCTGGTGTCTCCCTGTTCCCTTCTCAGGGATTTGTTTCAATGTGGATGGATCCCCAGAACCATGAGCTGTGATAACCTAAAGTTCTCCCCTTGATTTCTGAGAATGCTAGAAACCACTTCCTCCTGTTTCTCTCTGCTTCTGCACAGACCCACCATCTCTTCTGTTCTGCATTCATCCTGCACAAATCGGTCCCTCCTCTGGCGACACACTCCCAGCATCTCATACTAGCTACTGGTGGGAGTTAGGGAAGACGTGGGGATGCCCAGGGGAGGTCCGTGTATCATCACTTGTGCTAGTGGTAATAAGTAAACTAATCTCACCATCCCCCTCTCTCTTCCCCCTCCTCTTCCCCCTCCTCTTATCTTGACACAAAGAGAAATTCTTCCCTTGCCAGAAGGGCAGGTCATCCCACTCTCAGGTCCTTTCTGCTCCAAAGAAGAGTCATCAAGGAAATTGTCTGAGTAAATATAGAGCTCACTATTTCTTGTAAGTCAAAGAAAGCTCCTTTTAGTGTTTGCTTTGCCCCAGGGTGATTGGTTGCTAGTTTTATTTTGACTAATGTTTCCATCCTTTTATTACATTCTTTTTTTTTTTTTTGCGGTAGATGGATCTCTCACTGTTGTGCCCTCTCCCGTTGTGGAGCACAGGCTCCGGACACGCAGGCTCAACGGCCATGGCTCACGGGCCCAGCCGCTCTGCGGCATGTGGGATCTTCCCGGACCGGGGCACGAATCCGTGTCCCCTGCATCGGCAGGCGTACTCTCAACCACTGCGCCACCAGGGAAGACCCACATTTTATTCTTTTATTTTTCTATACATTTTAAAATTATGTTTCTTATACATAACATATAGTTGGTTCTTTCTTTTAATACAACATGACAATTTCTGTCTTTGAAATACTCTGCTTATACTATTAGAATTTAATGTATTTATAGTTATGAATGGAGTAAAATCTATCATCTTGTTATTTTCTTTTTACCCCATCTCATTTTTCTTCTATTATGCTTTTTCTCTCTTCATTTATAGTAATTATCTTTATAATTCTATTTAATATCCACTACTGTCTTATTATTCGTAGCTGGGTTTTGTTTTGTTTTGTTTTGTTTTTTACAAATCTGTATTTTATGTAGGAATTACAATATGCAACGTAATGAATTTAACTTATGGTAGTGAATGAAACTTACCTCAGTACATTATACAATACATTGTAAGTAGAGAACTTTCAATTTTAAAAAGGCTGGGTTTATGATTTTGAATGTTAGATCATTGATATAAATACTATGTATAAATCCCTCACATGTTTCTCAATCCTGATTCTTCAAAATGTTTCTTCTACTTTCTAACTTTTATCTATAAAAACCAAGCAGATAAATCTGTTTAAAAAAGAGGAACACACACTTTTGCAGAAAAGTGGCATACTGGCATGGAAAACTAGATTTTAATTATAAGGCTTATAGCTGGATGAAACCTTGAAACAAAGTGAAATGGAAAGCATAGTATATTTTAATCAATAAGTTACTAACCAAATTCTTCAATTTGATCATTTTCATAAAAAACATAAAGAATACATGTGTATTTGTATGAATACTCCTTTTCTTTAAAACATAGTTTCCCTCAGTTTCCTTTGTAACTGTCAGTTGAGTAGTGGTTTCTGTCCTTAGATGTTACTATTTCTTAGTTGCTATGTGGTTGATTTGTTTTGAGTTATTCATGTCCTATTACTCTTCTGTTTTGTCAGTTTTGCATGCTTAGCGAATAGCTAGAAAGAGTAGAGGATAATTTAATCACAAAATATAGGGAAATTTATTTTTTGTACATAGTACCCTTTTTAGACTAACGGATGTTTTTAGAAAAATTCTTGCTAGAAAGAAAAATAAGGTAATCTCTTAAAGTTTGTGCCTTTGTTTTCCATTATATTTAAAGAGTGTAATTATTCCTTGCTTATTCTTGCTGCTTGGGGAAAATATTTTTATTGAAATAGACTGTGTTTTATGAAGCTTATTATATTCCCTAAAAATAAATGCCAGACGTTTGTCTTCATTTTAATTTAAATGCAGAAAAAGTAAAATCCCTTGTTTAACCTGTTTCCATTGCACTATTAGTATGAAAAACATATACCTAAGCAATTTTAAATAGACCAAATTTAAGAAGAATGAAAAATAAACTAAAAAAATTTGCTTACAAATCATATATACTGACTTCAATGATGGGAAAATTTATTTCCTGTTAGAAACTAGATTGTAAATTAAAATATATCTTTCAAATGAAAGATTCCTATTCCTGTACTTGAAAGGTAACTGAACTATTATCAATTTTAACAAAGCTCAAGAAAATCATCATTTTAGAGCGTAAAAAATGGAAAATACCTCAGAAGTGATTCTTAATAAATCTGCCAAGACAGAGGGTTTTGTTTTGTTTTGTTTTTGTCCCTCTTGCTTCAGCTTTCACTAGTATTCTTTCCCCTCATTTAAAAAACTAACGCTCCTGCAGTGTGCCCACTCTGGACCCAAACCTGCTTTTTTCAGGAACTATTTTGAAAACCATTTCCCTACTGTGCATTGACCCAGTTTTTCTTAAATATGTACTAAAGATTTCTATTGTTGAAAGGCTAATCCCACATTAATAATCCTTAAAGAACTAACAAGAATTCAATCACACACAACCTCTACATCAGCAGGATGTTTCAAGGTGGAAGGGAGTACTGGTGTTGGGTTTGTCCTCACTTAATAACATTATTAATGATGTGGATGAGTGAACAAATATTATGAGAAGGAAACTCATAGATGTTAAATATGTAGACTATGCAGAAACAAATAGGCTAGAAGCTAATGCATGTGAAATGACCTAGAGAGGTTAAGGAAAGTTAACAGTTGTTCAATATTCTTCTAGGTTTCAATAAACTAGGTCATTTAATTGATAAAATAATATAATCAGTAAAGAAAAATGCACAATGATAGTTAAACTGAAAGGCAAAGAAAGAACAGAAATTATATAACGTTGCATTGTTACATAGTACAGTGTTTCATGAAAATTTCTTAAGTGTTAATTCATAAACAAATCCAAAAGCAGTAGTTCACTGTTCTTCACTGAGAGAATACATTATTTATGTGGAAGAATATTTAAGTTCACATAAATAACATAAGTAATCTTTTCATTGTGAAGATATTCATAACATTCAAATAACTTGATAAAATATGAACTCTGGATCATCAGTATTTTTGATCAATAATTAATAATCAAGATTCAGTTTGCAATAATTCATGATCTGATGATAAGAAGGGGAAACAGGTTTCTTCTTTAACTTTCATATTGGCTTTACTCTATTCAATAGATTGTGAGTTGAAATTCATTCTCGGTCTTTACAAGTTATTTTGAAATGTTTTCAGATGAAAGTCATTCAACTATTTTATAATTCCTAACTTTTGGAAAACTTTTTATCTATTACATCTCAGATCCTTAGCTTAACTCCTCTGTTGATCCAGTGTAAATAAATGGTTCCATTTTCTTGTTATATTAAAAATTCACTATATATATAGGCACACAAAAATAAACAAACTGGAATTCTTTTAATTCAGATAATATAGTATCCATGGCACTTCTACTTTTACCATGACTCAAGTTAATACCTTTTCATTGTGATTCATTAGATTTTACCTGTGAAAGGAAACACATAACGTGTTTTATTATAAAAATGGGAATGAAACTAAATACAGTGTTTTATGAGGTAACAAAGTTTTATTTTATCTTAAGGGGTATTTAACAAAATCTCTCTCTCTTACTACTTGACTCACAATCTAGCAAAACTGAACTGAATCCACAGGCTTTTTAACAATGTTACTACTGGATTTTATGGTTCATTGCAATCAGATATATATTGAAGCTGCTGTCTTTATATTCTAGGCTTCTATAAACAACATGTATACATTTTCAAAATGATGACACTTTCTTGTCTAGCCAAATCATCACAGAAAATGTCCATTATTTCCTCAGTATTAATAACAAAACAGTATAGAATTCACCCTCTATATATTCACAGAATTCACTCTTTATACATTCAATTTCTCTGTTACCAATTATATTTCTGGTATAATTAGGTTTTGAAAACAATCTCAGTTATAAACCTTATTTTTAATAATTTCATTTAAAATGCACTGATAAAAGAAATAAACAAGGCACTACCAAAAAAACCTCTGCGCTTTATTATTTTATATGTCATAAATTCTGTCTGTCCTTGATTTTTCACCATTTAGTTCATCACTAAAATGTTGACTAATTATTAAGCATTTACATTCCTCTACATTAAAAAATAGCAATTATTAACCCCCCATTTAATATTCCGGGAATGGTTTAGTGTGATGTTTTATTTCTTTTAGTGATATGTACCAATGATAACGAAAGTAGCGTGCAGCATTTGTGTTCCATCTATTTCCATATAGATTACAAGTTTTTTCAATTTGGGATCTAACAGTTCTAATGCCCATGATTATTATTTTTTTAAATACCATTGGGCTTCCCTGGTGGCGCAGTGGTTGAGAGTCCACCTGCCAATGCAGGGGACGCGGGTTCGTGCCCCGGTCTGGGAAGATCCCACATGCCATGGAGCGGTTGGGCCCGTGAGCCATGGCCACTGAGGCTGCGCGTCTGGAGCCTGTGCTCCGCAACGGGAGAGCCCACAACAGTGAGAGGCCCGCATACTGCAAAAAAAAAAAAAAAAAGAAATACCACTAACTCCTTACATGATTATTTAGAATACATATTTTTTAAAAAGTCCTCCTCATTTTTAATGGAGCTATGAATAGCTTTAGCAAAGTTTCTGATTTACTATTCATTTAACAATATATTTCTTGAAATTGTAAGATTTAGTCTGATATGCTCCTTTAAGGAGTACCACAGGCTACTTTCATAGCTCCCCTGAGAACTCCACTCACTGTGCAGGATCCAAGAAGAGAGTTGCAAGTACCTTCTAACTTTGAGAGTAGTTCCCCATATTTACATGATTTTGATGTAAGAGAAATCAATTTAAAGGGAAGCCAACAGAGTAGTACTTAGACGGTGGCGCTCTCATAAGAACCCATATAAGTTATGCCATCCCCCATAACCAAGTACCTATTGAACACTTCCTCCAGACAGGAGAAGAACTGGCAGGTATATTGCCTGCATACTTGGGAGCTCTCACATAAACAATATTTGTCTTCGCTTACCTTTGCAAATGACCCACCAATAGTTGTGGTAAAGTATATCCAACTTCTCCTAAACCATAAAAAAATGTCGGATTAGTGGACAAAATTCGATTCAGTGATCTCTCCCTCAAGTCTTACACCCCTAATTCTCAACTCTAAGACATTGTGGACCCTTTTCCTCAGCATTTTGCATGCTATTAGTATGTACCTATTATAGCTGGAATGGAAATGTTGGAGGTAGTAAAAAACAGCATTTATAACCCAGGAGTTAAGGGAGCAGTTCCACATAATAGGGTGGTTTTCATAACTGTCTGACCATAATCTCATCCGTCTTCAAGACTCAGTTCAAAAATCACTTTTCTCGAGCTTCCCTGGTGGCTCAGTGGTTGAGAGTCCGCCTGCCGATGCAGGGGACACGGGTTCGTGCCCCGGTCTGGGAGGATCCCACATGCCGTGGAGCGGCTGGGCCCGTGAGCCATGGCCGCTGAGCCTGTGCGTCCGGATCCTGTGCTCCACAATGGGAGAGGCCACAACAGTGAGAGGCCCGCGTACCGCAAAAAAAAAAAAAAAAAAAAAAAAAAAAAATCACTTTTCTCAAGCTTTCTTTGGCCCTCAGCATTCCTGGTCTGTGCCATAATTCTAGGACTAACAAGAACCTCTTAGTCAGTGTTTGTTTGCTTGTTTTACTGTTGTCCTCCAAATTCAGAACCTATTGCTGATAGGGCTTATATGTGTTTTCAAGATTAAGTTAGATTTCAATTACACATTTAATATATTTTCATGAATATATAGGTAATTACATGCTACCCACAGATTTTAAAGGGTCAAAGTCTTGATGCTCTGGAATCTAAGGGCAGGAATTCAGAAAGACAGAAGTGAGTCATTGTAGAAGATGATGTACAGAGAATGAAATGTGAAGTCAGAAAGACTGAATATCATATCAAACATGTTTTTCCAAAGCAATTAAACTGGCCTTTTAATATTACTTAGACTTTCCAGACAAAATGTGTAACAACTGAAATAATTCTAATTCTTATAAAATGACTTTGCAATCCCCAAACTCAAACATAATCTCACAGTCATTATTTGTGATAAAACATTAATGTGTTTTATACCTTGATTGTGAAAAATACCAGAAGTGAGGGAAGAAAATAGATTTACTGAGAGTTACAAAATTTGAAACCGAAATTGATCATTTTTATTCTTTCAAGAAATATTTCCCCAGGGCTATTTTAGCAGCAAAATCAAAGTCAGAACCTAGGCTCCTCTAAACAAAGGAGTTTAATTGTATCTTACTCTCCCTCTCTTCTCTGTCTCTTAAGTTTCTCAGTAGTATCTAAGGTGTAAGAACCATCCCCCATGGAGGGTAGAGATTCTTGGAATTCTGATGATGGTAATGATCTTTGTGAAACTGTGAAGTGAACATTGAACACAAAATCGCTTTATGATGGGGTGTCTGTGGAAAACTGCACTCCTCCTGGGTCTCCTGAAACTAGTCAATATCACCTTTGTTTAGGGTAGATGCTCTGTCCTCTGAATATAATCATGGTGCTGTTGGAAACATCTTTTCTCTGGGCTTCATGCCATTCCTTTTTCTCTCTTTTCTTTCGTTTTTTAAAAGATGTTGATGCATCTATCTCCATAGGATTTGTGACAACACTACAGCCCTCAGGTTTTGCAAATTACAGACTTCTTATCAACGTTGAGGTAATTTTTTTATTAAAATCAAATTTAAACTCATTACTGCCGAAGGTTTATTTCTATTATTTTTAAAACATTATTAAACAGCAAAATAAATAAATAATTTTAGATTTATATCATGCAAGAAATGACAGGTCCTTTGCAGCAAATATATTTAGGCTACACTGTATACAGTCTACAGCAAGACTGTTCATCCACAGTTATTTCATATAGTTCTTACACAACTAAATGTTAATTTACAAACTTCTCGCTGGATGAAGTCAAGGGCTAGAGATTTTACAAACACATGTGAGAAAATTATGCATCTGGACACACTTTAGGACATATAGAACAGGTTGGGACATTATAATAGGAACTGATATGTTATTTTATACATGCTAAAATTCTCCAGGTTAATATAGCTCTGCCCATATTTTATACAACTCGTTGGTTTGGGTTTGCTAATTCATAATGTAAAAATAATCCAGGGGTGGGATCAAAAACTCCTTCAACTGGAAATGAGCCTCCTATCTCAGTACTGTCAGTTTTTCCTCAGATGAACTGTAGTTTTTGTCATGAGTAAAAGAGAATAGAGATCTTACAGAAAAAAATTGTCAATTTTTGGCCATGCAGCTGTGGCCAATATCCTAAGTATCGAAGGACCAAGGATGAAAATATATATTTTTAGGAGGACAGCCATATAAGAGTATACTTCTTACCAGTTGACTACCTAAGTAAAGAGAATTTAACAATTTTATATAAGCTACTGCATTTTAGTGTATTTTCTTATAGTAATGTACAAGTCTCTCACATTACTCAACTTCAAGAGAGCACTGTTTTTATAAAATTCATTCCCTATGGTGTGCCCAAAAGTATACTCCTAGTAACAACTGATGTATAACATATAAAACAGGAAAGAAACACTTAGGAAGAATTGGGAAATTATCATCTAGATTTCTGTTATTTGTGCATCACCCTTTAGCTTTAACAAACAAACAGAAAAGAACAAGTTGCAATTATAGGCTCATAATTTACATGAATGATATTTAATGAAACTATAGAATACTGATAAATAGTAGAGTCTATATTGGGAAAGTGAACTCTAGCAACTACACAACATGGTAAGCATGGTAAACAATGACTAGGGGAAGATGGCAAATAGAAAGGGAAAAAATAGAATTAATACTGACTCATTTAATAAATCTTGATAAAATAATATTAATTTTTAAATAGGAACTAAAATATTAATCAGATGTAGATATTTTGTAAGTTCTATAATTTTTATTAGATAACTGAACACTTTATAGTACTTCTTTGTATATGAGTACACCTAATATAAGATAAATTTGATATATAGAGAGATGGGTAAGGATAGTAAATACAGGTAGGGAGATGTATTATAAAAAGTGTCTTGTTGGTCCTAAGGGCCTTTTACCATCTCTTCTTCATATTCATGTAAGCATACCTTATTAGAAGACTTAAGTCTGAGTTTTTCTGGATATGTTTGTAATCACTTCCCCCCGCCCCCAATTCCACCCCCATTTTGAAGATCATTGGTCCAGGAAACCTACAAGTATATGGGGCATTGTAATAGGCAAAGTCACATATGTTAATAATGACAACAAAAACTGTATTGTGAGACCCTTTACACAATAGAATATAGAGAATAAGGTCTATATTGTCTCCCACTAGGTCTACATTCCACAAAGCTGGATTTGAAAAGCTGAGGCAGAGGTTCATAGCTCTTCACTAAAATTCTTTCTCCTGGGTACATAGCTTGACTACATTCCCATATGACTGAGACCAAATTAACATGCACCACTTCCAGGGCTGGACCATATAAATCTCTCCCTGATCCTCCAGTTCTTTTCACATTTGTCTTTTGAAAATAGAGAGATCCAAGACAACGCAGTTCACTAGAGCTGTAAGAAAGGAGACCTTGAGTTCCTGAACTACCATGTGAAGAAAGCCACCCACTGACTGGGAATGTCTTCATTTCAATGTTGTCAAGACATCAAATTTAACCTTTAATCTTATTTAACCTTGAGGATCATGTGTTAAAGCAACTAATATTACCCAAGCTTTTACAGGAGACTAACAATAACTCTACATTTTCCTCTATTCAAATTCAGAATGAAAGAAAGAGGCATGGGAGTGGAACAGGTGGTGATAAAATATGACCTTACTAATGTATAAAGTTATTCCAAGGGGTGCAATGTAGCATTCCGAGTTGATCTCATGAGTTCCAAAGACATCAGTCTAAGTGACTCTTATTCTGGTTTCAAAGTTCTGTTCTAGCTCTAAGTACACATATAAACTTCAGGAAGAACTACTTATCCCATAGGGGCTGAGGATGATTAATAAAACCCACTGTTACACCTAAAAGCACTGACCTATACTGTACCCTTTAGATAAATTGCATAATCATGATAAATGAAGTGTACCAGGCCTAGATAAGCTAGTCTCTGGCATATGTCCAGACGAGACTAAAAGAACAATCGTTCAAGCCATGAGTGCAAAGATGCACTTTGATTGGGGTATGGAGCTTCCTGAGGTGTGAGGAACCGCTCCTTTCCTCAGAAATTACAATCTGCCTTGGGGGCTCCCCTGACAAGGATACTGGTATCCAGGTCCTTGAAACATTCATCATTTTGCCATGAACATGTATGTGTTTCTTTTCTTCTGTAAATTTGAATAACTAAGCATTATTTGTTTTGCCCAGGTGGTATCAGTGTCTGGTCTCTTCACAAATTTGGAAATACTGTTGACATTGGTAAGTACAGAGGACACACAGAGGCAGAGACAGACCACCATGCCTTGCATTAAAAGCAAATAAAATTTAAAGTCCTTTCACAACAATGTTTCAAGTTTAACTTTATTTGGGTTTGGTTTTTAATGATTCCTGGGGATGCTGTGATAATTATAGAGGTGAACTGTAAGTTTCTGGTACTTGTTAAAGTCACCCAAGCAAAGTAATTTTGCAGAACAGTTATCTAAATAATGTTGATAGTGAATAATAAGACAAACAATGAGATCATTGCTGCTTTGAAGGGTTTTAGAACTGGGAAAAGGGCATCATCTGCTTTTAGAAATGGAGTTGAACAGTTTTATTTTCTACTTCTTAATTTACAGTTCTATTATTCACCTCTAAATGCCTTTATCCATTTCTTAGTAGCTTGCTCTTAAACAACATGCTTCTACCATTCTCAGAAGCAATTTGATTTCTCTTTTAGTTTAAATAGAAGCTGGTTGACATTAGATGCAAAATATCTACTATGTCAATTGTCTAATATTTTTCCTTGAAGTGGAAAGAGTAAGATTAACGCACACACACACACACACACACAGCGCTCTAAACAGCAACAACAACAACAAAATATATATATAGATATAGATACAGATACCACCAGAAATCTATTAGGATTTGCTGTGAGATAAAACTCTAAATGGCACTGCATCCAAACTTTCTGCGTAGGTCTGCAGATTTTTATGCATTATTCAATTCATAAAAAAAACCTTAGAATAAAAAGCAAACACAATAGAAACTAAATGAGATAGTCACAGAGAACATCAAAAATAGTAATTTAATCACCCGTACAATATTAAACTTGTTCACAGACTATTTTTTTTTTGTTGTTGTTCTTTGGATTCTCTTTCGAATCTAATTCAGTTTATATATGGACATGTTTATAGGGAGTGGAGGGTAGAATTAATTATCCCAAGCAGTGTGCATCCACCCCTCTAATATTTTTCATATTAACACACGAATCTGTTTTCTTCATTACTATTACACTGCACTCAGATTACAGCACAATTAGAGATCATTAACCCTCTCCTTTATAATCAGTAATTTTCACGGGCCACAGATATGCATGCACCTCTAATATATTCCTATGTATCTTACACTTTCATTTACCAAAGTGTCAAAACAACTTTTTTTACATCATTGCTATATGTTTTAGTTTCTGCAAGCTGGCTGCTAGAAGACAATTATTTCTCCTAAATGGCTTTCCCCTCGATCTGGCTATTTTATTTTTTTAAGAAAGAAAAAAACACTGTAAAAATCAGAAACTTTGGTCCCACGCCTTTTATTTTATGCACAAAGAAGCTTATTTATATATGCCAACATCACACTGCAGAGAAAGACACACTGGCTCTTTATTATTTCTTCTGTACTTTATATAGGAAATGTGTGGAGAACAGGTCTTTCCTGAGGTATTATACTCATGTGCTTTAAAGATTAAGAACACTCAGTATGCCAAAAAAATGCTGTATATGAAAACATGTTTTATTGATTAATTTACCGAAATTCAGTTAAAGTTTCTTTCAACTTAATGTGCTTATATATATAAAATTGTATATTCATATTTTGTAGTGATGTGATTGTCTGGTGCTACAATTCTAACATCTAATAGGTTTTATTCTATTTCAGTTTATTTATTTTATGCTTTGCTAGAATGTGCTTACGGAAGGCATTCTCAAGCATGAAAATAAATTATAAGCAGCTGGCACATAGCAATTCTTTAAATTATAAACTTCCTGATTTTTAGGGACCTGTATTCTTTTTCTCTTTCACTCCTCCACGTATCAAAACCCAGGGAATATTCGGTTGTTTTGTATGAAAACGTAGTTAAGGGAAGTACACCCACTTCTTCTGTTTCATGCAAAGACTGAGCTCTTTAACTGGTCTCTCCTTTGCACTCACTTTCCTCTCCAAACTATTTTGCACAAGGCAGCCAGGGTGATCCTTCACAAACACACATTTGACCATGTCAACTCCCTGCTTACAAGAGTGTAATTACTTTCTATTGTCACTAGCGCATTGCTTTGAACAGAATATATAATCACAAAAACCTGCTGAATATTGCATGTCCCCAGGATAAAGTCCAAACTCTAATCTGTCTTCACTTACAGTGCTCGGTGACCTTTCAGCTTCATTACTGATCAATCACCCAGTGTCCCTTAGGTGACATAAGGCCACTTCCATAATATCTAGTATCAGAAGACAGAGAAGAGATGAAATAATTCCTTCAGCATTTAAATATCTAAGCTCAGAAGTGACACCTGTCACTTCTAATATGTCATTGCCCCAGAGTCACATGATTCTTCCTAAGTGCAAGAAATTGGTGGTGTCAGAAGTACAGTCTCCATGTGCCTCAAAGAGAAAAGAGCCAAATATCAGAGAACACAGTACTGTGGGCCACAGGCCCTTATCCATAACAGGAATTTCATAAACTCTTAACGAGTCATAATCAAGATTCATTAGACTGCAAACGATGACACAGAAACACTTTGGCAAACAAGAGAACTAACTAGTTCTTGTGTAAAATTTCAAGAAAGGCAGGGGTACTGCTTGACTTTATGTTTCAGAAACACATTTTCCATTTTTATATATTCCTATTGATTTCCCATCTCTACCCTCCCCTGGTTCTCAGCCTTATTTCTCAGACTGGTCTCTGGCACAGCTGTAGAGGTGGAATTGTTGTCAAGTCCAAGTTGTACATTCCCTATTTTCCCAATTGAGTCTTGCTCTCTCTTCATTTCAAGTTCAAATACATTATTGAAGGACTCTGGTTCCCAGTTTAGCCTCCTCGGAGTTGGAATAATATGTTCCATGCAGCTTGAACTTGAATGAAAAACGCTTCTTTAGGCCAATCACCACATCCAGAAAGCAAAGGTTAAGCACTGTACAACTTACTAAATCCTTATTACCTGGAACCCTGAAGTAGTTTCGGCCCTTATACTATAACAGAGACTATATGAATGGACAATGGCCATCTCACGTGTAAAAACAGAACACTGACACAGAACCTCTGCAGCCATCAGTTTAAACCACAACTTCTGCAGCATTTGGCCCCAAACAGTAAGGAACTAGTTGATAACTGACAGCTTCCCTGATCTTTGCTCTCCAGCTCCAACTTAGGCCCAACCACAAAAAGCCAATTATGAGCCCTAAACAGTCACACAGGATGCCCCATTCTGGTTAGCCCACCCCCAGATTCCCTGTGCCAACATCTCTAATCAGGTCACATGTGAAGTTTTATTTTCTTTACACTATAAACATTTTCCACTCCCTGCCTGCCATGTAGTCTCTGTGAAATGCAAGTGTTGGTGACTATACTCTTGCTATATCAAACTCTGATAAATATCTTTTACTTGTTCTCATTTGGGAGGTTTTGTTTATTTTCACCGCCATTAAGGAGACTTTGCAACAACCCTTAAACTAAATGCACCTAATTATGTAAAGCCTTTATTTTCTACCTAAATAAAAATTCTTTTGAACCATGTTACCAAAGAATGCCCCCTTTGTGTTGAAAACTTGTGGTCGCTACTAAATTAGTAGAGGCTTCTGCTTTGCATATTTATTGTCCTTTTCCATTTTTGTACTATCTTATGGGTTCCCTATATGATAAAAACATTATTTCCCCAAGGTGACAGAGTATATTTAAACCCATGCTATTACTACTTATTAGTTTGTTTTGTGATTTACATGTTATATTATTAACAAAGATGCATTAATCTTAACGTGATTTTTTTTCTCCCTCAAGGATGAAATACAACCAAACATATATCTGATAGTGATTCAAACTCTCATCTTGTCCAGTCAGACCTATCTTAAGTGGCACACTTTTAATTAATAGCTTCTACCTTGGAAAAAAGAAAGGTAATCTCGTTTTGGATACGTTATTATTTTGCAAGTCTCAATCTGCCTGGATTCTTGAGTTAATTCTTAGAACTGGAACATGCATCCTAGCCTGAGGCAGAAAGAGAGAGAAACAAAAGAGTTAGAGAGAGCACAACAGAGAGAAAATGGGCATTTATAGAGATAGTATTAGGATAGTATTAGAATAGAAGGGACTTTTTTTTCAGTACCTACTAACCGTATCAAGTGATGGAAGGACTTATTTCCCAAACATATCACTTTAATGATTTTGCATGGTTGTCCTCTGCTCTGAAGAATGATTGTCCTTATAGTCTGTAAAGTATAGAAAAGGTAGAGAAATTAAATCATGTATTAAGACAAAAATTACTTGACCTTTCAGAAGGACTCCATCTCCCTTGGTCTGCAATGCTTCCCTTATGTACTTCTTTTCCCCAATAGGCTTTCCTTTATGAAATTGTTTCTGCGTGACCTGTGAGATGGGACCTCGTTCCACCACTAGTCAAGTCTTCAGTGTTGAGTTCAGTTACTACAATTGATGTAACCCAGAGCTTGATGTAACTATCTCTTAATGTGACTATCTACATATCTATCTTAAAATTAGAATTCAGAGTTGAGATGATTGTTATAAGGACACTTCAAAATGCATTAAATTAAGATGACTGCTATAGGGACAATTCAAAAGACATTAAATTGAATTTTAAAATGAAGTTGGAGATTTTAATTTACAGAAAATAAAACTGACTTGGTTGTTTGAACGGTTTTATTTGCCATTTATGCTCCTAATTTCAATCTGAGGTCTGCTAACCCCTGGGTTAAAGAGAAAACTTTATGAAGAGCATTCTGACCAAGCAAATAATTTTAACCAGTTTTCAGGTGTCAGATTAGAATAACTGTTTCCTAATTCTTGTTGTTCCTCTTTCCATTCTTTCCTTAAAAACAAACAAACAAACAAACAAAAACCTTTCTCCCACAAGGTTTCATTTTTCAAAAGAGAAGTGTACTTCTCAACCTTCTTGAACTTGACTCTGATGCATTGTCTTTGGGCACTGAAATCTCCAGGATGCAAAACAAAGGGGACAATTCAAAACATTCATCTCTATTTTAAAAAGAAGATGACTCCAATAGCTAGGTAAAAACCTTTGACAAATATTTTTTTTTTATGTTTTTATATTGAATTCTTTCAAAAAATTGAAAAAAATATCTAATTGAGTTGTCAGTGGACACATGATTATAAATCAGTTTTTATGATAAATTACTCTGCAATTTTTGTCATAGTTCTTTGAAAGAATTCAAAGAATTGAGTGACTTATATAAAAGCCTCTTCTCTCATCTCCTTATTTCTAAGAATAAGATTTCTCAGAGCTTAAATCTCTAAAAATGAGAATATAGAAATATAGAATCAGATGGTCACCTTCTAACAGTAAGCAAGATTTATCTATGGGTACATGAATTTATAAAAAAAATGTATTAAGAAATGCATTTTCCCAAGAATGCTTTTAAAAATAATTGCATTTCAAAATCTACCAAATTATTACTTGTTAAAAATTACACCAAAACATAAATTTAGTTTTACTTTTAACAAATAATAATTGAAATAATAATTTTAAAAATGCATAAAACTATACAGCAACTGAAAATTAAAATTATTATTATTTTTGTCCATGTGATCAATACATGGTTTTCAAGCACTAAATCAGTAAATACGATTGGTAACCATTCTGCAGGAAAAGCAGTGCCATGAACTCTGGGGCCGTTTGATTTAAGTGGCCCAGGAAGGCTTGCATGGTGGCCATCTCAAAGATGGCAGCACTATATCAGAAACAAAAGTCTCTTCCATTTCTCTGAATTCCAAACCTCTAGGGTTTTATAATTACTGAAGAAAGGTAGAGAGACCTTTAAAATAACAGATACTTAATTTTTCCACAAAATAATTCAGGCAGGAACAGAGCCACATTTAATGTTTATTTAGGAAAGTAAGTGAATGAGGCATTTTTGCCCTTGAGCATTGTGGAGAAACTTCATAACCCTTAATACCCAAGTTGCCAGCTTTCCTATATCCTGAGGATAGTGACAGACTTCCTCAGTTGATGGTTTCATGTGCATTTACCTCACCCCTATCAGTATGAAATACTGTGAAAACTCTGAGATGGCAAGAACCACCACTTGTAGATGCAGAGGGTAAGAATCCAAATGTCATCAATGCAGATATCATCTTCTAGATATCTTTTTTTGAGGGTCCTTCTCTTTGAAACTTCACTTGCTTTCATAAATGGTTAATTGGGCAGTGATTCTATTTTAAAATGTCCTCTTTTCATCTTTCCAACGGAAAGATTTTGAAAGTTGTCTGAAGCTGACATTGTAGATGTTCACATTTTAATAGAGATGCCTTCTTCCATGAGATTTTGAGTGTCTTTTTAAACAAAAATTGAAAAGCACTGTTTGTAGTTCTATATTTCTAGTAGTTATTTCATTGACTGAGAGCATCTAATGTGTCATTCTATTCATGTGTTCATTTTTATTTAATATAGCTGTGTGGAAGGATCGACTGTCATTTTTAAGGCAGTGAAGCATTGGATATTGATGTGTACCACAGTTATATCAATGCACTTGTTTTCAATTAGCAATAATCACACCTCAGGTAAACCTCATTGGCTATGCTTATACTTCCCCTGTACAAAGCTTCAGTGTATCAGATTGTAGAGAAAGAAAGTTATGTGGCATAGAGCTAAGAGCTAGGATTGTGAATATAAATATCTCTAGGTTTGAATCCTGGTTCTGTCGCCTTCTTTAACCATTTTCTGTAGATATTTGGTTAATTGTTATGTAATTGATACTTTATAATTTTAAAAGAAATATTAAACATTGTTAATTTGTGAAGGTTAGATCAATGATTTTTATTCAGATATCCTGGCTCTAGGTCATTAAGAGTGGTGGAAATCAATATTAAACTGTGATAGTTTTGAAATGTTTTTATTTTATAATGAGACTAGATTGATAGATAATAAATCATTCCACATTATAAGAAAGAGTGTAACAGACAAGAGCTTGGAAAATTCCTACCAGTCTTTGTCTCCTTCCCTTTTGCATTTCCCTGTTTTTTAACTTGGTTGGATTTCTTGAGATTTTTTTTGAAGCTAACATTTTGATATTCCTCATCACAGAAATCAATTTATTCTTAATCTCACAAGATATATTGTCTTTGATGGAGAAGCTAAGGAAACTCTTTATTAGAGTACTAATTCTACTTTACAGTGTAGGTCTCCTTTATCCTAGGAGTCACATTTACAAAACTTTTTCTTTTATTTTTTAATTTATGTAAATTTAATACTTCTAGGTATTAGAGATGAGTAAAATAATACAACAGAAAGAGAACTGTTATATTACACTAAATTTGTTATAATGGTAACATTTTAAAACAGAAAATTAATTTTATCCCTTATCTTGAATGTGCTGTGGAATTTTAATATTCACTTATTTTGAGTGAGTAGATCATAAAAATAGGTGTTAGTTTGGAATGTCAATATCTTTACTGTTCCATGGTAGCAGTGTGTCTTCCTTTGGACAATGGGCACTTTTCAAACAACAAGCGTGTATTTGAACTGTATATACCTTGCCGGTGTCTCCTTGGACTGGAAGACTCCTCGGACTGGAAGACTCCTCTCTTCAAGTTGTCAGTGCCTTCGTAGATGTGGCTCTTCCAAACTGAGGAGAGGAATTGATGCACTATTATTAAATTATGGTCACAAATATTAACTTTTGGTCTGATCAAAGTTAAAATTATAAGCATTCATAGTTTTAAAATTCTAATTTTAAAATAGGTGACACTTTAGATACCTAGGTACAGACACAGACAGTGATTCCATCTTGGAAAACACATGCTGTCATTTAGTTGTTGTGCTTGCCATTACCCAGGGCTGATTATATTTCAGAAGTTGAAATTGTAAATATTACTTTTATCACTTTACACATTCCTTCTTCAAACACACACACATATCCACACACACACACACACTTACATACACAATTATATGGTTGCTATGGTAAAATATTTTCCCTGAAAAAAATTGTTTGCCTCAATTTGGTATAATCAAATTTATTATATTCTCAACAAATTTTGTGCTTTTGAGCAGATGAGTTTTAACTCGTGTGGGATTGACTGTTATTCAACTGACATACAAAAGTTCCAGGATAAAGGACTGTTTGTACTTTAGTATTTCTTCAGCAACAACTATGAGATCTTTGCTAAATACAAATAAATCTATTCTATGTTGCTAAATCTTATTTTAACACTTAGGGATGTTTACTCTGCATCTTTATAATTTACCACATTATAACAGATTTTATACACTTAACAGATTTTCTCTTACTTGGCTAATGTTCCTTGAGTTCAGATATAAAATTTAATCTATTATTTAAAATTAACATTAAATAAATTTAAATAGCTTAATTTTCTATGTCTATATCTTTTCAAAAATAAAGAATCACATATTTCTCTGTGTGATTTTAAAAATGCACTTAAAAAATCTTCTATTCATGCAGTTAAGCCTACTAATTCCTTTAGCTCATCTTTTATATGAGAATTGGTTTCTAAATTTGGCTAATAAATAAAGAGTGGTCAAAATCACTCTTCAAATCTCCTTGGACTGTATCTCATAGAAATTGCTATACTGTTCTTAATATGTTTATTAAAATGTATCTTTCTTTCTATGCTGGAATATTTTTCCTTTAGGTAAGCATCAGTTAAGCCATTGTCATACTTTTAGAACCAGTATTCCATTAAAAATATATACCCTTCAACAATAGAATCACACCCAGATGGGTGAGATGCTCATATAACAAAAGCCAGAGTGGATTTGAGATTAGATGGGGGAACATCAGGTATAAGTGTCCCTTTCTCCCATTTTATGTTCATTGCTGAAAGGAGACAAGGAGAGGAATCAATTGTGACATTCATATTTTATTTTGTCTTCATTGTTTTTTTTGGTTGAGTGACTTATATATCAATTTTCTAAGTTAAATATATATATATATATATATATATATATATATATATAGAGAGAGAGAGAGAGAGAAACTCCATTATAAAATAAATAAAATATATTTTTCGATTTACAAAACAAAGATAACTGTTAATATGTTCCTCAATAAGAATACTGAAAATATTATCAATCAATGTAGTTTAGATTAACACAACTTTCTATAAAAATAAAAACATTTTATTATTTCAATATAACACTAATTTTTGAATAAAGGTGGAAGAGGTAAAGGTGCTATTTTTGCCAACTAAGTTGGCAACTGAGAATATATAGAATATATTTCTAAATAAAATGCAGTATACGTTTTGTTCAAAAAGTCTTCTTTGAAGAAATTCTTTAAAGTGAATCTGCTCAATATCTCCTTCTGATTGTGTTATATTATTTCTAGATGCCTGCTGTATGATGCAAAATATTTCTTCTTTACTCATCACTGTTGTCCTTTCGGGAAAACAATGTATTTTTTTTATAATTTCTAAAATACCTTCAGTGTGATGTTCAAATGAATTAGTAAGTTTTTTTCAGATAATATAAAGAATTTTGCTTTTTGTTAGTTATTGACCAAATGATTAAATTTAGCAAAATCTGTGGGAGAGATTATCAAAGATATCCACCATCAGTTCCTTCCCATCCTGTACATAAGTGAAATTCTCCCCAAAGAAAAGAGCCTGTTTTACTTCCTCTTGAATCTGGGATGGCCTTGTAACTTGATTTGTTCAGTAAAATGAGAGGCAGTGATACTGTGCAAATTTCAAGTCTGGTAGTTTATTTATTTATTTGTAACTGAAATATATTTGACTCATAATACTGTATAATTTTAAGATATACAACATGTTAGTTTGATGCACTTATATTTTGTAATATGATTGTCATTGTAGTGATAGTTAGCACCTCTATCACATCACATAATTATTATTTCTTTTTTGTGGTGGATATAAGTAAGATCTAGCCCCTTACCAAGTTTATTATAGCACAATCTTGTTTATATTCACTGTGGCGTGTATTAGATCTCCAGGACTTACTTGTCTTCTAGTTGTAAGTTTGTACCCTTAAACAATGTTACTTCAGGTACAGTAATTTAAGTTTAAATTTAAGAAAGCTGGGCTTCCCTGGTGGTGCAGTGGTTGAGAGTCCGCTTGCCGATACAGGGGACACGGGTTCGTGCCCCCATCTGGGAGGATCCCACATGCTGTGGAGCAACTGGGTCCGTGAGCCACAACTACTGATCCTGCGCGTCTGGAGCCTGTGCTCCACAACAAGAGAGGCCGCGATAGTGGGAGGCCCACGCACCGTGATGAAGAGTGGACCCCGCTTCCCGCAACTAGAGAAAGCCCTTGCACAGAAACGAAGACCCAACACAGCCAAAATAAATAAGTAAATTAATAAACTCCTACCCTCAACATCTAAAAAAAAAAAAAGAAAGACGGCAGTTTCTGCATAATCTTTTGGGAAAGTCATTCACCACGTAGAAATCCCACTTTCCCGGGGCAACTATATTGTGAGGAAGCTTAAGAAAGCTAGATTGAAATGAGACATGGAAGACAGCTGAGGAGCCTGGTAAGAACTGAGACTCTGAAATAAGACATCAGTTGAGTCATCCTAGCTGCTACGGGCAATTCCGGTGGTCCCCATCAAGGCCTCTGCTACTGTAGAGAGACACAAACCATTGTGTTCTGCCTTATCTGAACTCCTAATCCATGGAATCACGGAGAAATGAAACTCATGTCATTTTGGGTTAAGTCTTTATACAGCCATAGATTAATGCAACAAAATCTTCTCAAAGACCATTGGGTACTATGCCTGATAAATAATATTAATGGTAAAAGTAAATACTATTTCTGAATCTCTTACTATGTTTCCAGCAAGAGTTTATATGTAAAATCAAAACAATTCTTACAACAACCCACTGAGTTAGATAGATGGTGTTGTCCTGAGTAAACTAAGACTTAGAGAAATGACTGGCAGAGATACTTAATAAAAAGGCAGCCAAGACTGGACCTCAGGTCTGACTTACCCAGGGTCAAGTTTTCAGCCTCAGGAGGTGCTTAATTGTACCAGAGGTTGGGGAAGATCACTGGCTCCTGGATTCCATCAGGTCTCTCTCTTGGGCTGAAGCTTGTTCAGCTCAGATATTTTATTAGTGTTCCATTGTTGCCGTAACTGACTTCCGCAAATATTGTCAATTAAAATAACAACCATTTATTATCTTCCAGTTGTACAGATCAGAAATCCAGCAGGCCCTACTGAGTACACTGCTTAGGGCCTTATGAGGAAGTAGCCAAGTTGTTGGCTGACATGTGATTTTACCTGGAGGTTCTGAGAAAGAATCTTCTAGGCTTACTCAGGATATTGGATGCATTAATTTCCTTTCATTGTTTCCATATGGTCCCCTAGATCTATCTTCAAGCCAGTCACATAAATTAAAGCCTTCTCATACTTGTATATCTGACTTCTCTTTCTGCCTTGCTTATCTGACTTGTGCTTCTGCCTTCCTCTTCTACTTTTAAGAGCTCATGTTATTATTTTGGAGCCCCTTGGATAATACAAGGTAAACTTCTTATTTTAATCTCACCTATAAAGTTATTCTTGCCATGCAGTGTAACACATTCACAGGAGTAACACTAGTGGGTGAATGTCATGAAGGCCAAAATTCTACCTACTGCAGCCACTGAGTGTTGGTTTGCAAACCTTGGGAGCTTCCTGAGTGAAACCTGAAACTGGTCCCCATACACCCAGGGGAAGGGGACACCAAAGAAAGAAACAGACAACTCCAGATTGATGGGTGGCAGGTTTAATAAGCCAGGGAAATTACATACTAAGCTTGCCTTGCGTGGCTGCAAGATGAGTAGATCTCTGCAGCTGCTTGCCAGAATCTTTAAAAAGTTTATATAGAGGCCCAAAGTGTGTTCAGTCCCATATTCAGTTCAGATGGTCTCAACAACACCTGACTCTCTCAAAGATATGTCCTTGAAACAGCTCCTAGTGTGGGAATGGTGGGTGGAACTTGAACATTCATTCCAAGGACAAGGCAGTTGTGAGGATCCCCTATTGCCTGCGTCCAGCTCAAGGGTCAGTTGGTAAGCACATCCTCTCAATGACCTCCTCCGACCTTTGAGCCTTGGATTGCTTGGCATTGTGGCAAATTCTGGAAGAATACTCATTCCTGCTGAGCTGACCTCACCCCGTGACCCAGTCTTCCCAATAAACTATCTATCCTGCCACCCAATGCCACCAGAGGAAGGAGCTATATTAGTCCTAGTAGTCTTGATGTATGTTGTTCTATTTGCTCCAACCCTTTGCCCTGCCCTTGTGCTGAAGAGATAATGTTTTATTCCACCTATTATTAGCCATCTCATCAAAAGGCATCACAGTTACCACCCTCAGTATATGTACTATACATTGAGAACAATTGGCTTTGCAGAAGATCTCGCTAATTTAGTGAGACCAGCTTAATTCATAGTTGGGGAAAAAAAAAAGCTAATATTCACTACATCAGGTCCTGTGGTGAATATTAATCAATCATCTAGTAATACATAGTGGATTAAGGATTGAAATCAGGTTTATCTCTATACAAACTCAGGTTCTTTTTATGTTTTATAAAGTAGTTTTCATTAAATTATATTAAAAATGTGGTCAACAACATGGTTTCAGAAACTATCATCACACGTATACACTAGATTTTATCTAATGGTATACATTTAATGTAAGTTATAAACTCATAGATGTAAGCTGTAAGATGAAATAAACATGAGCACAAAACAAATAATAAAAGTTTTCCAAGACCAACTTTAATAAAAACATTGTTTTTGTTTTATTTTAATATCTGGTCTTCCATATCAAAGCAATAGACCAGTATCCAGTTGCCAATTTAGTTTACTCTATAGAACTTTGTATTCAATCATTTGCTAGCAAGCATGCCTTTATTACTAGCCAATTGAATCTTTGAAATTAGAAATTGAATATTTGAAGTCAGGACTTGAGCCTAATAATCAGCTTATTCATTGTGCTTAACTGAATGCCTACAACTCACAAGTCATTTTATTATTCAACAGATATTTCTGAATGTACTAATAGTACTTGGCTTTTCATTAGGCATCAAAATTCAAAGATAAAAGTTATAGTCTTTGCATTCATGAAATCTATGTTCTTATGGACACTCATAATGTGTTTGTGAACTACAATAAGGGCATGATACCCATAGGAAATAAAACATCTGTGTCTTCAGGCAAAAACCAGAATGATCTTTCTAACATGTGAATCAGATGCTCTATCTCTGTGATTTAAGCCCTTTCAATGACTTCTACCATCTTTTGAAATAGTTATCCGTGACCCTCATTCATTGATGCATTCATTTAGCAAGGATTTCAAGTCCTGTTATGACTCAAGAATTGTTCGTAATGATAAACAAGGTTGATAAATTGTGCCACCTCTCCAGAAGTCTATGATCTACTGAGAAGAATATATGGAAATAAGCAAATATATGAATAAGGAAATAAACACAATTGCATATAAATATTATAAACACATCAAATATGTGTGTATAGAAATTATTTTTATAAGTTCTACATACATAATATGTTTGTGTCCCATGCCCTGAAGAAAATAAAAAAGTAATAAATAAGAGTCTTGGAGGGGGTAGTTAGAAAACTGGGAAGACCTCTCTGAGAAAGTGTCATTTAAGCTGTGATCCCAATATTTGAATTTGTAGGAGTGTTTCATGTAAAGTACATGGTTCTATGTAACGAATCAATGAAAAATTCCTTAGCATAGAATAAGCTTCAAATGTGTCAAGAATACAAGAACACCAACTGTGCCTTGAAAGGCAATGCTTAAGAAGTGCAGTAGCCTGAGAAAAAAGTCAGAAGTTTTGTTTATGTATTTGTTTATATATTTGTGTGTATTTCCTCTTTTGAAATGAGAACTTCATGTAAGCAAGGACTTTGTCTTTTTCAATTACTGTTCCTACAACTAGGACATAGTAGAAATATTCATACTATGAAAAATAAATAAGTATTGATTGATTGAATAAATGAATTTATTTTAGTTTGGGGGCAGTTAAATTTGTCAAAATTAAAAAAAAAATAGTGTCGATGTTTTTAGATAACTTTGAACACCTAGTCCTTAAGAAAAAAATTTCAACACATTAAACTCTTCATGAAAGTAATTAAAAAATTATAGTAAAATGAATTATAAAATTCAACAATTTTCTATAGTCTTTGCTATACTATTGGAATAATAAACACAATTATCAACTATTGAAGAAAAGTAATGTAAAAACTAAATAAAGTTTCAGAAAACATGGAAACCCATCCCAATTATCTACCCTGGGAAATAGTTGAGGTATGTACAATATCTAGAAATGTCTAGTTATTATTTAATATAGTCACACATTTAGCAAACTAAATACTACATTAGTGAATGTTTAATACACTTCCACTCAAATAAAACTAGATAGCTAAAGTCCAGAAAATTTTCTAAATTTTACATTATTTCAAAGGGTAGTAAATTTTAATTTAGAGATCATTTGTTATTAAGGAAAAATACAGAAAACATGGGAAAGCAATTTACTTTAATAATGAACAATTCTGAGAGTCCCTTTTTGGGTATTAAACATTCTCTTAGTGTCATAAATAAACCATTTTTTAAGAAAATAAATAATTAAAATTATGCCATATGTTGTACTTTCCATTTTTAATTATTTAAAATATGTAGATTAGAGTGGGTTAAAATATACTTTCAAAATTAAACTGAAACTACATCTTCTATTAAAATTGGAAAGTAATTTTTATGAATGAAACTTATAGTTTAGTGCCATCAATTCATGCTTCTTACCTCTGCTATTCTATTTTAATTTTAATTTAAACCAGCTAAAGTAAGCCTATAGGGGCATATATTGAAAGGAAATGAGTTTATTTCACTTAATCAACCATTTCCTAAGCACTGACTCTCTTGCCTTTAGCTTCCACAAAAATAAGGCCATAACATAACCTAGAATGTTGTTTCTAATTTTATTTATCTTTTATAATATCCCTAGAACTTTGTAGTAAATGGCAAATGTTACATTTGTCCAAACATATAGAATCACATTCATGAAAGACCCCTCAAAACTAATGACATCTGGTGTCATTCAATAGTCTTCATCTAGTGCATTTTCAGAAGCTACTCAGACTCAGATATTCATATTCAATGTAAGACTGTATAAGAAAGTGTAAGTATTAGTTTTCTGAATACTAGTATTAAGGAGCAGACAATTAAGAAGGTAATTTCCTGAATGGCAATCTTCAATTTATGTCAAATTTCCTTTCAAACATAAAGAGCTTTACAATTTGCTTAATCATTTTCAGTCTGTATATAAAGTTATATTTATAGGATTTTATTTTCATGGAATGAATAAGTAAATAAATGTCATACTTGAAAAGAGTATGATAATTGTGTCAAATATCAAATCTGAAAAGAGGTATTATTTTCTATAATTTGAAAATTCAAACTTAGAAAAAAAATACCTGCTCCTCCACATAGGAAAATGAAAAGCAGATTGATTTTATTTGAAATTTCTGAAATTTTCAATTACTTGTATTCAAACAATAATAAATATATGGATTATTTCCAAACTGTATTCCTCAGAACCTCAGTACCTCACAGCTTCATTTTTTTTACAATGGAGTCCTTATAAAATTTAATTTATTGAAGATTCAAAAGTAGTATTTATACCTGCGATCATCATTTATATTTTATAGTGATTATCTGTTATTTCCAATAGAAATGCACGTATTTTATTTATGTAAATAGATGATTCAATACTTTAAAGTATTTAGCCCTGTAGTTTCCCAAAGCAACTCTTTGAAGTAGGCAAGGACATTATCCTCCAAAGAATTCAACTTTAAGTAGAAGAGGCAGGGAAAATAAGTCAAATCTTAGTCCAAAATTCTTTCTAGCATTCTTTACTGTTTCATTGCTTGACTAGCTCCTGAGACAGTTCAGCAAGATGTCCTCCTATTCTTCAAGGGAACACATAGAGCTGATGTGTATCTGAACATCTGTAGAGACTAGGTAACCAACAGACAGGTAAATCACTCAGAATTTGCTCTTTCTGTTCTTTTCCTTTTTTGCTTTCTCTCCTTTTGGTCTTCTGAAAACTTAACAACAATAGTTTCAGAAAGATTACAGAGTCAAAATGTAAATAAAAATTCAAAAGAAATGGACTGAATAAGTAGAAATAATGTATAAGAAATTTATAGAAGAAAGGAAAATGGCCTGGATCAAAGGGGTGCTTTTTAAGGTAGGCAGGGTAAGCATGTTTAAACAATGATCAGCAGTTTTTGAAAAGGGAGGAGAAAAGGGAAAAAAGAAGATTTTAAGACAGGTTTTGGGGAAAGTATGGATTCAAGGTAAAAAAGAGATGGACTTCAAAGTCGGTATTAAATTGGTAGACTCACCGAGGTATGAATTTAAGTCTAATCACCACTTGGATAGGTGTTGGGAAAACAACAACAACAGTAATAACAAAAATTAGACTCTGGATCAAGGAGTTTACATTTATGGAAAGAGGAGATCCTTCATTAGAAGGCTCAGGACAGATAGAAGCATGAAAGAATTCAATATTAGTAATAGGGATTCAAGTGCAATATATGGTTCTGTAGAAAGGATAATGACCCCTCAAAGGTGTATGTGTTCTAATCACAGGAATCTTTGAATATATTAGGTTTTATGGTAAAGGGGAATTAAGGTAGCAGAAGGAAATAAGTTTCCTAATAAACTAACATTGAGATGGGAAGATTATCCTGGATTATCTGGATGGACACAGTGTAATCACAAGTACCCTTGAAAGGAAGAATGAGGCAAAAAAACATAGTCAGAGAGTGATTTGAAGACGGTACACGGCTGGCTTTGAAGATGGAGGAAGGGGCCCCAAGCCAAGGAAATCAGGAAGCCTGTAATATCTGGGAAAAGCAAGAAAATAGATTTTCTCCTAGAGACTCCAGAGGAAACTCAGCCATGTGAACACCCTGTTGTCAGCTCAGTAAGACCTATTTTGGACTTCTGACTTTCAAAACTAGAAGACTGTAAATTTGTTTTTAGCCACTAATTTTGTGTTAATTTGTTAAAAGAGTAATAGAAAACTAATAGAAACATGGGTAGCAAGAGCGTGTTTAATATTTTTTCTCCTGTTATATTTTAAACCCTGTGGAGAAAAGAAATTCCACTTTATTGATTATAATGTTGCTTCTTTTATTTAAAAAATAAACACATATTAGTTTTCTATTGCAAGAAATTGGGTTATGTGACTGTCAGGCTAGTCAAGTCTGAAATTTGTAGGACAGGCCTTCAGGAAGGGTCAACTAGAACTCTAGAGCATCGGCTAAAGATATTGTCCACATATAATATTTCTTAATCAGAGAAGCTCCAGATTTGCTCTTAAGGGCCTTCAACTGGTTGGAACAGGACTATTGGAATTATCTAGCATAATCTTCCTTTTTTAAAGTTAATGCTTATGTGCTTTACTCATATCTGCAAAATATGCTCACAGGAAAACCCAGATTAGTGTTTCCACAGCTGGGTACTGTATCCTACCCAAATTAATGCCTCAAAAGACCAACACATCTAGTAAGGCCAATATTTTGAATATAAGGAAGTGAGATCAAAATCAACTGGGATGAAATAGAGATGAATGTACTTAGCTACTAGCCAAAACAGCAGGCAGTGTTCCACTTTAGTTTTATAATTCAGAATGTATGAGATATGCCCATGGAAGGAGAGGGTCCTACATCTCCTAGGTCATTCTCCCAGAAGAAGATTGGGTGCAGGGAATTGTGTTGACAAAAATGTTAAGGCTCACATTTTATAAATTTGAATTTGCTTTTTATAATGACTCCTTTGACAGAAGCCAGAGGCAGAGGCTGCCACATAACCTCTTAAAACATCAAAATCTAAGCACTTGTTTTCTACATTAGTAAACCATAAACCTTTTCTAAGAACTGCTGAGTATTCTCCAGTGACCTTTAATTGAGAAAGATGAAACTTCATGAACTGAAGGAGAAGAGAGAAGTCAGAATAGTCATAAATTGGTGAACTTCAAAAAGACTGCTTAAAGGAATACTGAAAACCTATATTTGAAGATCGTAGATTTTATACAGAAAAAAAAACAATATATGCTACATGAAAGTATTATCCTTCCTTTTGCTGAGGATTAAACATTGATGAACTATTCAATTACCACTGTGTCTGGAAAAGTGAAATAAAAAGGATATTTTGTTGCCTGAGATAGAAAAGTTTAGAATATATAATATGTGATTCTGCTGATTTTAGAGACTGAGTTCCTCTTCAGAATTCGTATCTCTCAACAATGGAAAGTACTGGTGCATCTTGGATTATTGTGGAGATGGAAGACAAAATCCAGTTTTCCTTTTTGGCCTATAGTTGCATCAGTACCCCAATTATTAGTATGAAGTCTAATGAACATAGGAGACAGTAGACTAGGTCCTCATTTTCATTGTGATGGTTTGATGGAGGGGTCTGGGAATGAGAGCAGTGTCTAAACGAGATCCACCTAAAAGAGAAGGATAGAAGGTAGGGAGGATACTGGGTATGGGGCACATTCCCATGTGACTATTGCCTCCATGGCCTTAAAAAGCACTAACAATTAGAAATAAGATCAAGCGTGTCCACTGATGGAACCACCCAGATCCTCACATCCCTAGAGCTTGTCACGCTACACTGTGTACTGTTTCTCTGATGTAACCAAACATGTCCTTATAGGATTTTTTAAATCAACTTAGAATGTAGGAGTCTTGTGTGTTTTTGCCAGCATTTAGTGTGAAGGCAAATAATAAAGATATAAATTATAGTCATTGATGAAAGGTAATGATGATTCAGTCACACTGTGGGTAGATAATATAGTTGAGATTTTCTGATTAATGCATTCCAAGTGAAATCTGATCTAGTGGTTGGTATAGATCTGATGAAGATAGTTTCAGGCATTTTTAAAGTCTCAGGTTATAAAAGCAGATGGAGTTAAGGAAGGTCAATTTGTACTCTCTGCAGGCAGAATATTTTGATCAATAATATAGTTAGCCTAACCCATAATGTAAGTTGTATTTTTTTTTTTTTTTTTGGTCAAGGTATCTATAACTGAACAAGTTTCATTACACTTGGGATACAAATAAATCAACTGAACTAGTTTCATACCATTGAAAATGAAAGTAAATCCATATTACAGTCACAATTAGAATTTCCTAGGTGAATTTAGGTTTGGAGCTCATGTAGTAGTCATCTCTGTCTTTAAGAGTCAGCCCAAAAAATACTTATCACATTATTGTGAAAATGAGCAAAAGACAGACAAAAGTACTGCTTGTTTTCTTCAAAAGTAGGCTTGACCTAAGTCAGAACCTGCCCTCTTGAGAACTGAATGCAGTGGTAGAGATTGCTTTACTTGAGATTAAGTTGCAGGAGGATGCCACCCCAAAAGCCTCAAAATTAGTTATTTTGATATGTAGTTCTGTCTTGCATCTGGATGGAAATTTTTTCAAAAAAGTTGTGATGGGCTTCCCTGGTGGTGCAGTGGTTGAGAGTCCGTCTGCCGATGCAGGGGATACGGGTTCGTGCCCCGGTCCAGGAAGATCTCACATGCCATGGAGCAGCTGGGCCCGTAAGCCATGGCCACTGAGCCTGCATGTCCGGAGCCTGTGCTTTGCAGCGGGAGAGACCACAGCAGTGAGAGGCCCACGTACCGCAAAAAAAAAAAAAAAAAAAAGAAAAAAAAAGTTGTGACAAAACATGTATCTGTTATAGTAACTGTTTTATGCCACAATCTGATTTTCTTTTCTTTTTCTTTCAAAGAACATTGGGGCCATTTTAGAGAAGTGCACATCTTTGCAAAATGTCACTGAATGTCTGTGTAGATGCATATCTGATCTTAGACTACAATATCTAATTCTTTGTAGTTTGATGTGTAAAAGAATTGGGATAGGTCCTTTAACCATACAATGTGAGGTTATTTAAATATATATATATATTCCTCCTCCAATTTCAGCTCTTTTGGGAACTCAGCTGAACTCATTCTTCTTTTTCAGGTTGGCACATGCTGATCTCACTAACAGGGACAGAGAGAATAACGGAAACTGAAAATACAACAAGTGCCATAGAAAGAGGCAATTTCTTATAAGATAAAAATTTAAAGAAAACGTGCTGTCAAACTTAAGAGTACAGGGTTTTATTTTCTTGCAGAGGTTATAGTATGAGGCTCCGTTAAATTGAGGAACTGTTTTCTCTCTCAGCTGCTACATGGCCAGGATGTTAATCTTCACCTCATCCTTACATTGAATAGAAAATCTGCTGAAAATGGAACAGAATACTTAACAACCAAGTCTGAGAGCTGTGAAGAAAATAAGGGAAGGTACTTTAGTTTAAAAAGAATATTAGAATTTGGAGGAGGGGAGAAATGATAAACCATCCAAAGAGGCAAAATTTCCCTCCTAATCAAGTGAGAAGTGTTTATAGCCTTTAGAATCTTGAGTCTATTGATGAATTAGGGAATGAATTAATAAAGTTATAGCTGATCCAAAGTTATCTGACTCATGGGATTTTTGTGTTCAGGAATGTATGAGTTGATTATGTGGTGAAAAGACTCATAAGTATTATTATTTTTTATTTGGATTAAGACAGTATAGAGTTTGCCTTCTAACTCTATCATATATATATATATATATATATATATATATATATATATATATATATATATATATATATTTTTTTTTTTTTTTTTTTTTTTTCTGTACGCGGGCCTCACTGTTGTGGCCTCTCCCATGGCAGAGTACAGGCTCCGGACGTGCAGGCTCAGTGGCCATGGCTCACAGGCCCAGCCACCCCGTGGCATGCGGGATCTTCCCAGACCAGGGCACGAACCCATGTCCCCCGCATCGTCAGGCGGACTCCCAACCAGCGCACCACCAGGGAAGCCCTCTATCATATTTTGATCTGAGATTTAGCCTCTCTAAGCTAATATTTACATCTGTATTATAAAGGTCATAATTCCTTTCCCTGTGTCTACTTTAATTAATTTAAGATTGTTTCTGAATATAATCACATTTCTAAATATATTCAATCACTTATATTATAAAATAAAATTCATTTTCCCAAAATGAAGGACTAGATATATGATTTAACTGATTTAAGTAAATTGTCACATTTCAATCCTTCTCCTTTAAATATGCAGATATTCTATTAATTATTTTTATAGCTTTAGTTGTTAAGCTGTACTTCTTATCCTTTACTTGAGTGACTTCATTTCATGCTCTTCCAACAATAATCCTTATTTATGGTAGTGTTGCTGGCAGAAAACATCATCTTTAAGGTCTTGGCTATGGTCCTGGGGTGGGAATAAGTGTAGAGGTGAGGGTGGAGGGAGAAACCAGCTGTTTAGGACACTGGCAAACGTTCCTACTTTATAACCATCAAGAAGTTAATAAAACTGTTTATTTTCTTTCCTCTCTGTATTCATTTTTAAACGGTGCAAAAAATTCCCTCAAACAAGCAAATAAAAGCAGCCATAAAACCAGATTCTGCCATAGAACATGGCATTCAAACTGTGGGCATAACAACTTAGTAAGAAACTCATGGCAGTTAATTCAACCTTTCATCTGAAGATTGAATTGCTACAGGCACTGTTTCCAGCACCTGTGGCAGATGGTCAGTGAAGAAGAAACTGTCCCAGTCAGCACATCCCCACATACAAAGTCACAGATGGCAGTGGAAGCGTGGCTCAGTGCAGCAAGGGCTCTGAAAACAGACCTCTGTCCACCTGAGACAGGCCATTAATGACAAGCTTGCCTTTTTTGTAAATGAACCAAAATCCAAACGCTGCCTTAGGATAATAACAACACTGAATAATGAAGAGTATACATTCTAAAACTGTACATTTTCAGAGTGAGGAGTTATATGCACAGAGTGTATTTAAATCTCTAGTCCAACATATATAAAAATCACCAAGAAGAAGAGAAAAAAAAAAAGGTAATTTCCTCAATTTCATTTCCTTCTGTTTGAATATAGTAGCAAGAAATCATACACATAAAAAGAGAAATCAAAGCTTTATCATACTGCCCTCCTCCAAACTCCCTTATTACTAATTAGAGCTTACACAGGATGGAATTGTCCTGCAAACATGTTTTATTTGGGTGGCCAACAATTACCAAAATTTGCTACCAACAATTAAAAGTCATGAAATAGCCATCTATGAATCTATTCTGCTTGCTTACTCTAAAAAATAAAGACCATTCCATATTAACCAGCTGTATTGGCTGGCCTTGACCCCAATGAAGATGTGTGCCTTCTCTAATTTGCCAAGATGCCAGAATTTGCTGTTGACTTACTCTTGGGCTGCATCACTCATGCATGTCAGCTGCCCAGTCCCTAGTTCAGTACATCTGAAACACTTGTTCTCAAAATTTAATGTGAATCAGATCACCTGGAGGACTTGTTGAAACAGATTACTCTATCCCATCCCCAGAGTTTGTTTCAATAGTGCCTGGGGCTCAAAAATGTACATTTCTCAAAAAGTGTCTAGGTGATGCTGATACTGATGGTCTGGAGATCTCACTTTGCGAACTATACCTCTGGAACTGAATTTAATCAACTAGTATATACAGTGTGATCTTAGTCCAATGTCTTGTTCTATAGGGCATAGGAAAAGAAAAAGCTTCCTCAAGTAACTTTAACTCCATCAATGGGTTTACTGATTTTCTAGGACTGTCATAAAAAAAAAAATATAACACAAAGTAGCTTAAAGAATAGAACCTTATTTTTTCACAATTTTAGAAACTGGAAGTCAAAGATCAAGGAGCTAGCAGGGTTGGGTTCTTTGAGGTCTCTCTCCCTGGCTTGCAGATGGCAACACTCTGGTCTCTTAACATGGTCTTCTCTGTGTAAGCACCTCCCTGGTGTCTTTCTCATACTCTTCTATTAAGACACCTGTCATATTGGAACTGGGCTTGACCTTAATGGCCTCATTTTAACTTAATAATCTTCTTAAAGACCTCATCTCTTAATATGGTTATTGTATTAGTCAGGGGTGTTCCAGAGAATCAGAACCAATATGATATATCAATATATAAATTTATAGAATGAGATTATGAAGGATTGGCTCATGTGATTATGGAGGCTGAGAAATCCCATGATCTTCCATCTACAAGCCTGACCCAGGAAAGCTAGTGGTGTCATTTAGTCAGAGTCTCAAGTCACAAAAACAAGGAACACTGTTGTTGAGCACAGAAGAAAATGGATTTCCCAGCTCCTACAGAGAGCAAATTCTCCTTCCCTCTTCCTTTTTGTTCTAGTCAAGCAATCAGTGGATCAGATGATGCCCACATGTATTGGTGAGGGTGATCTTCTTTACTCAGCCTACCAAGTCCAGTGATAATCTCCTTTGAAAACACACACAGAAAAAATCAGAAATAATGTTTTACCCACTTTTTGGGCATCCCTTACCCCAATCAAGTTGACATGTAAAGTTGACCACCACAATTACATTTTGAGGTACCAGGGATTGGGACTTCAACATATGAATTTTGGGAAGACACAATTCAGCCCATAACCATGAGGTAAAACAAATCTCAGGAAGTAGAAACTTAAAACTATAAAAACTGACTTTTTATATAAACATAAAGCTTGCTTAGCCACATCCTCTGAGGAACTAGAGATTCTATCTAGGTTTCTGTTGAGTGTTTGAAAAACATTATCACAAGTTACCAGTCAGTGTTGCTGAATCCTGTGGTTAGATTCCCTCCAAGCGAATCCTTTCCCTCTTTTCTATCTGGAACCGTTCATACCCACCTGGTATATTAGTGGCTTTTAAATTGGCCCAGCTGCTCTTAATATAGTATTCATCCAAAATTCCATTAAGACAGATATATATATAAAGTACAGATCGGGAGGAGACTTTCAAGATGGCAGAGGAGTAAGATATGGATATCACCTTCCTCCCCACAGATACATCAGAAATACATCTACATGTGGAACAACTCCTACAGAAAACCTACTGAATGCGGGCAGAAGACTTCAGACTTCCCAAGAGGCAAGAAACTCCTTTGCCCTTGGTAGGGCAAAAGGAGAAAGGAAAAACAGAGAAAAAAGAATAGGGAAGGGACCTGCACCTCTGGGAGGGAGCCTTGAAGGAGGGAAAGTTTCCACACACTAGGAAGCTCCTTCACTGGTGGAGATTGGGGGTTGGTTTGGGGGGAAGCTTCAGAGCCACAGAGGAGAGCACAGCAACAGGGATGCGGAGGGAAAAGCAGAGAGATTGCTGCACAGAAGATTGGTGCTGACCAGCACTCACCAGCCCAAGAGGCTTTTCTGCTCACCCGCCGGGGCGGGCGGGGACTGGGAGCTGAGGCTCTGGCTTCGGAGGTCAGATCCCAGGGAGAGGACTGGGGTTGGCTGCATGAACACAGCCTAAAGGGGCTAGTGCACCATGGCTTGCTGGGAGGGAGTCCGGGAAAAAGTCTGGACCTGGCTCAGTGGCAAGAGACCATTGTTTCAGGGTGCGAGGAGAGGGGATTCAGAGCACCGCCTAAATGAGCTCCAGAGACAGGCTCGAGCCGTGGCTATCAGCACAGATCCGAGACCGGCATGAAACACTGCTGCTGCAGCCAACAAGAAGCCTGTGTGCAAGCACAGGTCACTCTCCACACCTCCCCTCCCGGGAGCCTGTGTAACCCACCACTGCCAGGGTTCCGTGATCCAGGGACAGTTCACCCGAGAGAACACACGGTGTGCCTCAGGCTGCTGCAATGTCACACTGGCCTCTGCTGCTGCAGGCTTGCCCCACATCCATGCCCCTCCCTCCCCCCGGCCTGAGTGAGCCAGAGACCCCTAATCAGCTGCTCCTTTAACCCTGTCCTGTCTGAGTGAAGAACAGATGCCCTCACGTGACCTACACACAGAGGCAGGGCCAAATCCAAAGCTGAACCCCAGGAGCTGTGCGAAAAAAGAAGAGAGAGGGAAATATCTCCCAGAATTCTCAGGAGCAGCAGATTACATCTCCAAAATCAACTTGATGTACCTGCATCTCTGGAATAGCAGAATAGACAATGAATCATACCAGTACTGAGGCAGTGGACCTTGGGAGCAACTGTAGACGTGGGGTTTGTTTTCTGCATCAAAAAAGTTTCTGGTCTTATGTTTACCTTAGTTTAGTATTTAGACTTTATTATCAATAGTAGATTTGTTTATTGATTTGGTTATTCTCTTCCTTTCTTTTTTAATACATACATATATATATTTTTTTCCTTTTTCTCTTTTTGTAAGTGTGTATGTGTATGCCTCTTTGTGTAATTTTGTCTGTATAGCTTTGATTTTACCATTTGTCCTAGGCTTCTGTCTGTCCATTTATTTCTGTTTGTTATTTTTCTTATACTATAGTTTTTAGCACTTGTTATCATTGGTGGATTTGTTTTTCGGTTTTGTTGCTCCCTTCTTTCTTTCTTTTTTTTATTACATTTTAATTATTTTTGATCTTAATTTTTTTTCTTTTTTTTTATTTTAATAACTTTACTTTATTTTTTTCTTTTTCATTCTTTTTTTCGCCTGTTTCTTCAGAGCCGTGTGGCTAACAGGGTCTTGGTGTTCCAGCCAGGTGTCAGGCCTCAGCCTCTGAGGTGGGAGAGCCGAGTTCAGGACATTGGTCCAACAGGACCTCCCAGGTCCACATAATATCAAATGGCAAAAGCTCTCCCATAGATCTCTATCTCGATGCTAAGACCAAGTTCCACTAAACGACCAGTAAGTTACAGTGAGGACACCCTATGCCAAACAAATAGCAAGACACAAACCCACCCATTAGCAGAGAGACTGCCTAAAATCATAATAAGGTTACAGACACCCCAAAACACACTATCAGATGTTGTACTGCCCACCAGAAAGACAAGATCCAGCCTCATCCACCAGAAAACAGACACCAGTCCCATTCACCAGGAAGCCTAAACAACCCACTGAACCAACCTCACCCATTGAAGGCAGACACCAAAAACAATGGGAATAATGAACCTGTAGCCTGAAAAAAGGAGACCCCAAACACAGCAAGTTAAGAAAATGAGAAGACAAAGAAACACATAGCAGATGAAGGAGCAAGCTAAAAACCCACAAGACCAAACAAATGAAGAGGAAATAGGAGTCTACCTGAAAGAGAATTTAGAGTAATGATAGTAAATATAATACAAAATCTTGGAAATAGAATAGAGAAAATACAAGAAATGTTTAACACGGACATAGCAGAACTAAAGAGCAAACAACCAATTATGAACAACACAAGAAATGAAATTAAAAATTCTCTAGAAGGAATCAATAGCAGAATAACTGAGGCAGAAAAATGGATAAGTGACCTGGAAGATAAAATAGTGGAAATAACTACCACAGAGCAGAATAAAGAAAAAAGAATGAAAAGAATTGAGGACAATCTCAGAGACCTCTGAGAAAACATTAAATGCACCAACATTCGAATTATAGGGGTCCCAGAATAAGAAGAAAAAAAGAAAGGGACTGAGAAAATATTTGAAGAGATTATAGATGAAAACTCCCTGATATGGGAAAAAAATAGTCACCCAAGTTCAGAAAGCACAGAGAGTCCCATACAGGAAAAATCCAAGGAGAAACTCACCAAGACACATATTAATCAAACCATCAAAAATTAAATACAAAGAAAAAATATTAAAAGCAACAAGGGAAAAGCAACAAATAACATACAAAGGAATTCCCAAAAGGTTAACAGCTGATCTTTCAGCAGAAACTCTACAACCAAGAAGGGCATGGCAGCACATATTTAAAGTGATGAAAGGGAAAAACCTACAACCAAGATTACTCTACCCGGCAAGGATCACATTCAGATTTGATTACATTAAGATTCACATTTAATTTAAAGGAAATTAAAACCTTTACAGACAACCACAAGCTCTGAGAATTTAGCACCACAAAACCACCTTTACAAAAAATGCTAAGGGAACTTCTCCAGGATGGAAACACAAGACAAGGAAAAGACCTATAATAACAAACCCAAAACAATAAGAAGAAGGTAATAGGAACAACATATTGATAACTACTTTAAATGTAAATGGATTAAATACTCCAACCAAAATACATAGACTGTCTGTATGGATACAAAAACAGGAACCAGGGCTTCCCTGGTGGCACAGTGGTTGAGAGTCTGCCTGCCAATGCAGGGGACACGAGTTCGTGCCCTGGTCCAGGAAGATCCTACACTCTGCAGAGTGCCTGGGCCCGTGAGCCATGGCCACTAAGACTGCACATCCGGAACTTGTGCTCCACAAGGGGAGAGGCCAAAACAGTGAGAGGCCCACATACCACAAAAAAAAAAAAAACAGGAACCATACATATGCTGTCTACAGGAGACCCACTTCAGACCTAGGGACACATACAGACTGAAAGTAAGGGGATGCAAAAAGATATTCCATGCAAATGGAAGTCAAAAAAAGCTGGAGGAGTAATTCTCATATCAGACAAAATAGACTTTAAAATAAAGAATATTACATGAGACCAAGAAGGTCATTACATAATGATCAAGGGATCATCCAAGAAGAAGATATAACAATTGTAAATATTTATGTAACCAACATAGGAGCACTTCAATACATAGGCAAATGCTAACAGCCATAAAAGGGGAAATCATCAATAACACAATCATATTAGGGGACTTTAACGCCTCACTTTCACCAATGAACAGATCATCAAAAGTGAAAATAAGTAAGGAAACACAAGCTTTAAATGATACATTAAAGGAGATGGACTTAATTGATATTTATAAGACATTCCATCCAGAAACACCAAATACACTTTTTCTCAAGTGCTCATGGAACATTCTCCAGGATAGATCATATCTTGGGTCACAAATTAAGCCTTGGTAAATTTATGAAAATTGAAATTATATCAAGTATCTTTTCTCACCACAATACTATGAGACTAGATATCAATTACAGGAAAAATCTGTAAAAATTACAAACACATGGAAGCTAAACAATACACTACTATACTAAATAACAAAGTGATCACTGAAGAAATCAAAGAGGAAATCAAAAAACACCTAAAAAGAAATGACAATGAAAACACGATGACCCAAAACCTATGGGTTGCAGCAAAAGCATTTCTAAGAGGGAAGTTTATAGCAATACAATCCTACCTTAAGAAACAAGAAACATCTCAAATAAACAACCTAACCTTAAACCTAAAGCAATTAGAGAAACAAGAACAAAAAACCCCCAAAGTTACTAGAAGGAAAGACATCATAACGATCAGGTCACAAGTAAATGAAGAAGAAATGAAGGAAACAAGAGCAAAGATTAATAAAATTCAAAGCTGGTTCTTTGAGAAGATAAACAAATTGATATACCATTAGCCAGACTAATCAAGAAAAAAAACAGGGAAGACTCAAATCAATAGAGTTAGAAATGAAAAAGGAGAAGTAACAACTGACACTGTAGAAATACAAAAGATCATGAGACATTAGTACAAACAACTATATGCAAATAAAATGGACAACCTGGAAGAAGTGGACACATTCTTAGAAAACCACAGCCTGCCAAGACTGAAGCAGGAAGAAATAGAAAATATAAACAGACCAATCACAAGTACTGAAATTGAGATTGTGATTAAAAATCTTCAAACAAACAAAAGTCCAGGGCCAGATGGCTTCACAGACTAATTCTATTAAACATTTAGAGAAGAATAAACACCTATCCTTCTCAAACTCTTCCAAAATATAGCATAGAGAGGAACACTCTCAAACTCATTCTACAAGGCCACAATCACCCTGATACCAAAACCAGACAAAGATATCACAAAGAAAAAAACTACAGGTCAATATCACTGATGAACATAGATGCAAAAGTTCTAAACAAAATACTAGCAAACAGAATCCAACAGCACATTAAAAGGATCATACACTATGATCAAGTGGGGTTTATCTCAGGAATGAAAGGATTCCTCAATATACACATATCAATCAATGTGATAAACCATATTAACAAATTGAAGGAGAAAAATCCTATGATCACCTCAATAGATGCAGAAAAATCTTTTGATATAATACAACACCCATTTATGATAAAAACCCTCCAGAAAGTAGGCATAGAGGGAACTTACCTCAACATAATAAAGGCCATATGTGACAAACACACAACCAACATCATTCTCAATGGTTAAAAATTGAAATCATTTCCTCTAAGATCAGGAACAAGAAAAGGTAGCCCACTTTATTCAACACAGTTTTGGAAGTTTTAGCCACAGCAATCAGAGAAGAAAAAGAAATAAAAGGAATCCAAATCGGAAAAGAAGAAGTAAAGCTCTCACTATTTGCAGATGACATGATACTATACATAGCGAATCCTAAAGATGTTACCAGAAAACTACTAAACCTAATCAATGAATTTGGTGAAGTAGGATACAATATTAATGCACAGAAATCCCTTGCATTACTATACACTAATGATGAAAAAGCTGAAAGAGAAATTAAGGAAGCACTCTCATTTACTTTTGCAACAAAAAGACTAAAATACCTAGGAATAAACTTACCTAAGGAGACAAAAGACCTGTATGCAGAAAACTATAAGACAGTGATGAAAGAAATTAAAGATGATACAAACAGATGGAGAGATACACTATGTTCTTGGATTGGAAGAATCAACATTGTGACAATGACCCAAAGCAATCTACAGATTCAATGCAATCTCTATCAAACTACCAATGACATTTTTCACAGAACTAGAACAAAACATTTCACAATTTGTATGGAAAAACAAAAGACCCTGAATAGCCAAAGCAATCTTGAGAAATAAAAACGGAGCTGGAGGAATCAGGCTCCCTGACTTCAGACTATACTACAAAGCTACAGTAAACAAGACAGTATGGTACGGGCACCAAAACAGAAATATAGATCAATGGAACAGGATAGAAAACCCAGAGATAAACCCATGCACATGTGACCACCTTACTTTTGATAAATGGGGCAAGAATATAAAATGGAGAAAAGACAGCCTCTTCAGTATGTGGTGCTAGGAAAACTGGGCAGCTACATGTAAAAGAATGAAATTAGAACACTCCCAAATACAATACACAAAAAGACACTCAAAATGGATTAAAGACCTAAATGTAAGGCCAGACACGATTAAACTCTAAGAGGGAAACGTATGCAGAACACACTATGACATAAATCACAGCAAGATCCTTTTTGACCCACCTCCTAGAGAAATGGAAATAAAAACAAAAACAAATTGGACCTAATAATACTTAAAAGCTTTTGCACAGCAAAGGAAACCATAAAAAAGATGAAAAGACAGCCCTCAGAATGGGAGAAAATATTTGCCAATGAAGCAACTGACTAGAGATTTAATCTCCAATATATACAACAGCTCATGCAGCTCAATATCCAAAAAACAAACAACCCAGTCCAAAAAAGGGCAGAAGACCGACATAGATATTTCTCCAAAGAAGATATACAGATTGCCAACAAGCATATGAAAGAATGCTCAACATCACTAATCATTAGAGAAATGCAAAACAAAACTACAATGAGGTATCACCCCACACCAGTCAGAATGGCCATCATCAAAAAATGTACAAACAATAAATGTTACAGAGAATCTAGAGAAAAGGAAACCCTGTTGCACTGTTGATGGGAATGTAAATTGATACAGCCATTATGGAGAACAGTATGGAAGTTCCTTAAAAAACTAAAAATAGCACTTCCATATGACACAGCAATTCCTCTGCTGGACATACACCTTGAGAAAACCATAATTCAAAAAGTGTCATGCACCACAATGTTCATCATAGCTTGATTTACAATAGCCAGGACATGGCAGTAACCTAAGTGTCCATTGACAGGTGAATGGATAAAGAAGATGTGGCACATATACACAATGGAATATTACTCAGCCATAAAAAGAAATGAAATTGGGTTATCTGCAGTGAGGTGGATGAACCAAGAGTCTGTCATACAGAGTGAAGTAAGTCAGAAAAAGAAACACAAATACCATATGTTAACACATATATATGGAATCTAATAAATAAATAAATAAATAAATAAATAAATGATTCTGAACAACCAATGGCAGGACAGGCATAAAGACGCAGAGGTAGAGAACGGATTTGAGGACACTTGGAGGGGTAGGGTAAGCTGGGACAAAGTGAGAAAGTGACATGGACATATATACACTACCAAATGTAAAATAGGTAGTAGTGGGAAGCAGGTGCATCACACAGGGTGATCAGCTCGGTGCTTTTTGAACAATTAGAGGGGTGGGATAGGGACAGTGGGAGGGAGAAACAAGCAGGAGGAGATTTGGGGATATATATATGTATAGCTGATTCACTGTTATAAATCAGAAATTAACACACCACTGTAAAGCAATTATACTTCAATAAAGATGTTAAAGAATAAATAAATAAAGTACGAATCAGGATAAAGTCTACCACGCATATGTCTCTAAATAGGGGAGAGAAAATACATTATAGTACATATATGTATTGATTGAAAGAAATTTGCATCTAAGTTGGCCCATGCACTTCCGTCCTGTGTTGTTCATGGTTCAACAGTATTTCAAAAAATATTCCTAAATTGTCAGAGATGTTTATAATTTTATTGGAGACTGGGATTTATATTTTGTTATGAACTTCTTATATAATGCTTATAAAAGGATAGAAACACATGGAAAGTAATATTATTAAAATTGCACAAGAAATCTGAAAAAAATGGAAAAGCAAACATAAATTGTTTTAGGGTTCCATTAAATATAAATTATATGCTTTAAAAAAAGCCCAGATAGAAACACAAAAATGTTAACAGTGGTTGTCTTCTTCTAGAGGAAATATTCATATTGTTTTGCATTTCTAAAATTTGTATAATTATCATTGGAAAATAAATGTGACAGAGTCATAAGTTATAGATGCTTTTCTTCTCCCCTAGTTTTTGTTTTTTATTCCAATTAATAGGCTCCTGGAAATGCAGATCTACTAGTGATATACGTTACTAAGATACCATGAGGTTTTATTGTTTTGTTCCTTGTTTTCTGCTTTCTTTTATGGATAACAGTAACAAGCTATTGATGAAGAATGGCTTGTCTTTAGCTTCTGTGAGATACTCCAAGCTCAGCATTTGGAATACCCTTTTGTTTAATTTTTAGTGTGTGCCAATTTCATTTCTTAACCTAAACTTTATGCTCCTTGAAGGCTGAGAGGAATGGAGGTTAATAATTTGCTTCAAATCAAACAGTATTAGTAAGTGGGAAATGCCAGGACTCGCCCTAGTTCTCCCCAGTTATATCATTTCCTTTTTGTTCCCCACATTTATTTATTTATTTTTTATTGTGTAGACTCTGTGGTATTTGCCATAGGACTAGGTCCCTAATTCACAGACATACATGCTTTATCCATGCTTAACAATTTGTGAAGGAGGTTTGGACCTCTAAAAAATCACAGTACCTACCTCAGCTCTCCTTTGGGGGCTGAAACAATTTTATTGATGTCGCTATTATATTTCTGTGTATGTATTGGAAAATAAAGTGATACATCTCTTCTGGTCATTTGAGATTGTAAATATTCCTTTAAGAGAAGCTATTTCCAAAATGCATATGTGACAGGAAAATACTGGCTTCTAACTGAACCCCTGCCTAATACATAGGTGCAACTTTATATTCCAATGAAGTAAAAATCTAGGGAAGTATGTGCTGAAATGCCAAATCGAATCATTTGGTTAATAAATACTGTACAATTTTTCAAAAGTAAATTGTTACAAATTAGAGATCTTGAGGGTGATCTAAGTAAAAAAAAAAATTTGAAGGATTTGTAAGGTCAGGATGGATATGGGTGGCTAAAAAATTGATTCCCCATGGAAACCAATTCTGCAAATATTCATCAGGTATTAGAATTCGTGCTTTTATATATATTCTCTTCTAACAACTCTGCAAAGTGACTATTATTATTCCATTTCATGGAAAGAAACTAAATTTCAGTGAGGTTAAGTGGCTGTCTCTATTCACAGAGGTATTAAGTTTTAGACCTGAATTCAAATAAATTTCTGACACAAAAAATATGACATGAGAATTGAGGCTTAGTATCCAAAACATCTGTGCCTGTGACTAAAGTAGTAGTATATAGCTATGAGGTATATTAAATTCCTAAATGATGGCAGTAGCAATGGAGAAGAAGATAAAAGTATATTAAATGTGACACCCAATGAAGTGATACTTAACCACACACCAAACTATTTTTTCCCACAGAACTCTGAGTTTCAGCGTAGAGAACCACCGTCTATTTGTTTAATCCAAATAGAAAATTAAACAATCACACAAATGAGAATATTCTAAGTCTTTCTTAATTCTTCTCATTGATAACTCTTCCTCATGCATTCCACCAGCAAGTCTTTAATTTTGTATTTTCAAAATATAGGCTTCCCACATTATATGAGTCAAAAACATCCTTGACAAAGAGTTGAACAGTTGAATTTTGGATTGTGAGGGCTTATATTCTGTTTAATCATTTTTAAAAGGGAAATAATGAGGCAGTGCCAACTTATCCTAAGACCCCAACTGACTTTGCCAGCAAAACACCTGAAAATATCCATATAACGATTATTCTATGATAAATATTGAACAAATTTCCTTTCTTTTGTACACAGGGAAACATTGCATTCATGATAGATTGGGATCAGTCCACTCCCATGCTTAGATTTTTAGGTTTAAGCTGTATTTTATCCTGCCAAACTTTCTCCTAATGTGTGAGCCTTTCTGTGACTTTTAGTCTTGCTTTTTTTGCTGACTTTTGAAAGTGCCTAAAAGATCGTTTTACATTTTATTAATGAACAATATATTTTAAGAATCAAGCACAAGACTAATTTCAATGGGTAGGACAGTGGCACTCTATGTGTAGGGCATCTCCATACTACCCCCAAAGATGTTCGCAGTTCAATGCTTTGATGACCATAGACTAGGTGGCATAACAAGAGAAATTTCTTTTCTTACAGTTCTGAATGCTGCTGAGATCAGGGTGCTAGCATGCTTGGTTTCTGAGGAGAGCCCTCTTCGTGGCTTCTAGATGGCCCCTTTTCACTGTATCCTCACATGATATTTCTTCTGTGTACAAGGGGAGAGAGAGCAAGCCCTGGTTTCCCTTCTTCTTCTTATAAGGACTCCAGTGCTTTTAGATTAGGGATCCACCCTCAAAACGTCAATTAACCTTAATACCTCCACAAAAGCTCCATCTCCAAATACAGTATCCTGGGGTTTAAGGATTCAACATATAAACTTTGAGAGACACAAGTATTTTGTCTATAATTTTTTTCCCTGGCTCAGCAAAACTCATGTCCTTCTCAGATATAAAGTACATTCATTCCATCCCAACAGACCCAAAACTCTATCTCATTTCAGCATCAACTTTAAAGTTTAAACTCTGAAGTCTCATCTAAATGTCATCTAAATCAGACATGGGAGAGAGTCGAGGTCTGACTCATCCTGAGTCTAAATTCCTGTATAGCTGCGAAACTCTGAACCCAGAAAAGTAAGATGCTTCTATAATACAATGGGGGCACGGGCATAGGATTGATATACCCATTTCAAATGGAATAACTTGGAAAGAAAAAAAGGGTGACATGTCCCCAAAAAGTCCAAAAATGAGTTAGGCAAATTCCACTGGATCTTAAGGTTGGGGAATGATCCTCTTCTGTCTGATGATCTGCCCTCCAGGCAAACCGACTGGGGTGGCAGCCTTACCCTCCCAGCTTGGCCTGGTGGCCCTGCCCCTTCAGCTCTCTGCCAGGGTTTTGCTCATGATGCTGCCTGATTTGTTTCTGTAGCCCCAGGAAACAAATACAATGGCAAATTGATTTATCAAAGGAATTCAATGGGGAATGAAGGTCATTTCAACAAATGGTGCTAGAACAACTGGATATATTTATATATATATGTATATTTATATATATTCATATTTATATATTTACATATAAATTCTCATGCTTACCTTGCACAATAAATAAAATTACTGAAGTGGTAAAGTTAAAGGCAAAGGTAAAGTTACAAAGACTCCAGAAGAAGTAATAGGGTGTAATCTTTCTTACTTTGATGTAAGCAAAGCTTTCTCAGGTAGGATATAAAAAACACACACTATAAAAGGGTAAATTTAACTTCACTTCCATGAAATTTAAAACTTCTGCTTTTTTGTGTTATTTTATTTTTATTAGAGTATAGTTGCTTTACAATGTTGTGTTAGTTTCTGCTGTACAATGAAGTGAATCAGCTATATGTATACATATATCCCCTCCTTCTTGGACCTCCCTCTCCACCCCATCCCACCCATCTAGGTCATCACAGAGCTCGGAGCTGAGCTCCCTGTGCTATACAGCAGGTCCCACTAGCTGTCTATTTTACACATGGTAGTGTATTTAGGTCAAAACTAATCTCCCAGTTCATCCCACCCTCCCCTTCCCCTACCCTGTGTCCACACATCCATTTTCTACGTCTGCATTTCTATTCTTGTCCTGAAAATATGTTCATCTGTACCATTTTTCTAGATTCCAAATATATGTGTTAATATATGATATTTGTTTTTCTCTTTCTGACTTATTTCACTCTGTATGACAGACTCTATGTCCATCCACATCTCTACAAATGACCCAATTTCATTTTTTATGGCTGAGTAATATTCCATTGTATATATGTGCCACATCTTCTTTATCCATTCATCTGTTGATGGACACTTAGGTCGCTTCCATGTCTTGGCTATTGTAAATAGAGCTGCAATGAACATGTGGGTACATGACTCTTTTTGAATTATGATTTTCTCAGAGTATATGTCCAGTAGTGGGATTGCTGGGTTGTATGATAGTTCTATTTTTAGTTTTTTAAGGAACCTGCATACTGTTCTCCATAGTGGCTGTATCAATTTACATTCACACCAACAGTACAAGAGGGTTCCCTTTTCTCCACACCCTCTCCAGCATTTATTGTTTGTAGATTTTTTGATGATGGCCATTCTGACCAGTATGAGGTGATACCTCATTGTAGTTTTGATTTGCATTTCTCTAATAATTAGTGATGTTGAGCATCTTTTCCTGTATCTCTTGGCCACCTGTATGTCTTCTTTGGTGAAATGTCTATTTAAATCTTCTGCCCATTTTTTGGTTGGGTTGTTTGTTTTTTTGATATTGAGCTGCAGGAGCTGTTGTATATTTTTGGAGATTAATCCTCTGCCCATTGCTTCATTTGCAAATATTTTTTTTTTCCTATTGTGAGCATTGTCTTTCATCTTCTGCTTTTTGAAGGACACAGTTTAGAAAAATGAAAAATGACAAAGCAAGATGCCAAATTTGGATAATATTTAAAATCTACATGCCCTACAAAGGATTTGTAACTAGAATACATTAAAACAGACACACAACTCATAACTCAGTAAGAAGGCAAACTGCACAATTAAAACATCATGAACTTCTAGCTACTGCCTAGAATATAAAAATCTGAAAAGAATGTAGATTCCACACCACGAAAACCTAAAATGTGTGAGAGCCACATGTCTACACTGGCAGGATCATCCTGGGACACTGAAATGGGAAAGGAGACCCCATCACTTGAAACTGAAGGGGAAACAGCATCAGCCTCTGGGCCTGTGGTCCAAGTGACAGTCCTGTTGATCCCTGAATCAACGTTAGGGTTGGGATTTCAACATATAAATCTGGGGGGAATCCAAACATTCAGTCCACACCTGCAAATTCAAATTCATTCTAGTCCTTTTTCAACAGCAATTGTGAATTTGAACTACCATTGTTTCACATTTATTACAGGGAATATTCAGAGCATCAGAGTTCAGACAGCCAGGAATACTAATATAGCTACAGTTTATGCACTTCTCGCCATGTCTCTCTATCATATGGATGAATGCATCATCCTCCAAACTGGTCTCTGCAATACTTCAACTTATCAGTGACTTCCCATTTAATTAAAAAAGATATTGTAGGTCCTTACAGGTAACACCCTTAATGGGATCGAGCTCCCCCTGCTTGTTTCTGCAGCCCCACTTTCTGCTTGGCCGCGCTGCCCTTCTTCTATTTGATTTACTCCTTCAGTCACAAACTGATTCCGTAACTTTGTCTTTGCATGTTCTTTTCCCTTCACCAGAAGCACCATTTCCATTACTGTACGTGGCTGACTCTGTATTCAGTTCTCAGAACGCTTATCCCTGCCCACATATCAAGATTAACACCCTCCCACCTACTCACGCACATACCTGTATTCCCCACTCCTTCACCGACCTTCTTTTTGTATCTGTGATTTTGTGCAATTACTTTTCCCTTCTACTTTAAAGTGAAGATACCTTTACGACCTGTTTTATTAACTGCTTTATTTCCAGTGCTTATTACAGAAAAGCTTACACGCAATACTTATTCAATAAATATTTAATAAAGAAAGAAGGAATGAATGGATTAAATATTTAGCAGGTAGGTTGTATAGAACTTGGTTGTTAATTTTATGTCGTGGTGAAACTAAGACAGCTTAGCATAAAAAAGATGAGTATCCAAATGAGTGTGTCCATTAGTATGGTTGATGAAGATATTTAACAGGCTAAAATTTAAGATGACTGCTGGGAATTTTTAGGAGATGAGTTTGGATAGCACAGTGTAAGCTCTGACAGTTGGGTATGCTCTTTTTTGTAATGCAAGTGCCTGATATAAGTTTTGATTGCAGAGACATCCACTTCAAAGATGTGTTATCTGAATGAACACCTTGCAGCCACGTTAGTAGATAAAGAGCCAGGCCAGCCCTTTCAAGCTCCTTTGTTTTAGAGATCTTGGTTGATTTTTATAACTGACCACTTGGAACACATTTTTCTCTTCCCTCTTTAAATACCCATGCTTACGTTTTACATTCACCAAGAAAAATGAGCCCAAGAAACGGTAGGCCACCACCCTCACCTCCAACAGAAGCAGATCCCCACAGCCTACTCTCTCTATCTCTCTCCCTGTGACCTCACTGTGTGACCCTAGATGTGTCATGTAATTTCCAGGACTTGTAAGTCATAAACACGAGGAACATTTATTTCTGTCTACATTTATATGTAGACTGTCCCTGACTTATGATGGTTCGACTTAAGATTTTTCAAATTTACAATGGTGTGAAAGCAACATTCAGTAGAAACTGTACTTCAAATTTCGAATTTTGATCTTTTCCTGGGCTACTGATATGTGGTAAACAAAGCCCTTTCACAATGCTGGGCAATGGTAGTAAGCCACACCTCCCAGTCGGCCTCACCATCCCAAGGGCAAACAACTAATACACTTGATACATTTACAGTCATTCTGTACCCAGACACCCATTCTGTTTTTCACTATCCAGTTTAAGCATTCAATAAATTACATGGGGTGTTCGGCACTTTATTATATATAAAGGAGGCTTTGTGTCAGAAGATTTTGCCTAACTGTAGGCTAATGTATGTGTTCTGAGCGTGAGTTTGTCTAGGATAATCTATGTTTGGTAGGTTAGGTGTATTAAATGCATTTTGACTTACCAATATTTTCAGCTTACGATGGGTTTATCAGGCTGTAACCCCACTGTAAGTCAAACAAGATCTCTATATAATCCCTTTCTTTCTAATATTAGAAATGATGCCCCCAATTATGATGCCTGATTTTGTCTTTGTTGTCTATTTCACCCTTGAATTATATAATTTTGAATGTCATGGTAATAGTAAGTAGACAAGATATTGATATTCTTTTTTATTAATAGATATATAAGAATAGTAAAGATTAAAATTGTTTGTATTTATTCAGAAACTATTTGTTGAACACTGCAGTATATACTGGGAATACAAGGTCAAATAATATGTGATCCATATCATTAAGAATCAAATTTTATTAAAACAAAATTCCATTTAAGTGTAGCAGGTTATATCAAAGTACTAACAGTATTCAGTGCAGGTGCTATTGGAGGAAAATTGCAGGATCGAATTCATATCTAAGAACTGAATTGGTAGGGACTTCCTTGGTGGTCCAGTGATTAGGACTCCATGCTCCCAATGCAGGGGGTACGGGTTTGATCCCTGGTCAGGGAACTAAGATCCCACATGATGCATGGCACAGCCAAAAAAAAAAAAAAAAAAAACTGAATTGGTAGAATTGGTAGGATTAGAAATGGTATCTGAGGCAGAGAGATCATGGGCTTTGACATCAAAGTCATACAGCTAGTTATTGGTACAATAAAAATTAGTAGTCACTTCTTATGAATTTAAATCCAATATTTCTTATGTATTAATTTTTATGGACTTAGAAGTTTGTTACAGTGGTTTACATGATAAAGCCAGAGAAAAGTAGTTGAAGTGGCAAAGGAGAAAGAAATCCTCAAAGAACATTCTACAGATAAAAGAGACAAGGCTTTGTGACCTATGGAGAGGGCAATGGAGAGGGAAGAGAAAAAAATGAATCTGAAGAATCAAGCCTGATTAATGAAAAAAACTCTCTTTTCACACCTGAACTTGGGTAGGAGATTGGTTATTAGGGAGAAATTTTTTCTTGCCTTCAAAACGCCATCATTTAAGTAATTCATCTGTATGTTCAAAGTAGATTGCAAAAAATCAACTGAAAAATTCATTTGTGTTTTAATCATTAGCTCAATCTATTGTTGCTACTAACAAGGCACCAATAAAAACATTGTTTCTCCACCCAGGTTTTGAACTAACTGACAGACAAAAGAAGGAGGTTTAGATGGAGATCAAAATATCTAACAGTAAATAAACAGTGCCTAATTAGAGAATGAGAGCCTAAAATCACTTCCTGACCCTAAACCCTAGGATTAGACAGACTCACCCACCCAATGGCAGGATGGCACCTTCTTCCCAAGAGGAAAAAGATAAAGCTCAATTGATATCTATAGTTACTTTTTCCCAAAATGTATCCATTAGATAAGTCACTGACCTCTCTCAGGGGCAGAGAGAGCCTAGTGGCATAATCAGAGAAAATTCTCTATAAACCAGATTATGTCCAATATTTCTGTGATATCTCTGACTTTTTATCACTTTTGTCTACAAAAAATAGAAAATGTGTTAATCATTAAGTTGTTGATCATCCCACTGAATAAAAGTTCTGGAGGAAGTTTGTTACAGAGTATTTAAGTCCATAGCTTAGAAATAGCAAAATCTAAATTCCTTTGATTCTCTTGGGTTGACTCTCTTAAGTTAACATGGTTCCAATAGAGCTGCCCCTGTTCCAAGTCTTCTTTTTAAAGCATCCATTACCCTAAAGCAAGTAAGTGGTCTTTTAGGTTTCTCCACATTTACTTAGATATGCTAGTATAATCTTTCCCAGAAGTCTCATGTCAGATGTCTTCTTATGTCTTCTTTTGTCATCCTCCCAATCCTAAACTAAAAACAAATAAAGCAGAGTGGAATTAAACTCTGAAAACCATCAGAATTTATCCCCTGGAACTGCTGGAGGAAACCATCATTCCTGGGCTCATTGTTGAAAAGGGGAAAAAAGTCAGAGATAGTTTGGCAAAAAAGTTATGAGATTAAATAATGCTTGTCAAGTAATCTTTTCCTTCCCAACCACCATTCATTTGCCTTCTTATAATGGAGATTTAAGTTTTTGGAATAAGTGTCATATTATTAATTTATGGATGAAGTGAAATGCTAAAGTCTGCAAATATTTTCATGCAAATGCATATCATTAATATAATTTGACTTTAGGTTATGTTGAATTTTTCTAACATAAATGAAAGCTGAAACATAATCAAAAATCAATTTAACCAACTAATCAAACAAAATCACTGAGAAAAGTAACATTACCTACAACAACTGAACTCTTTGTTCATTCTATATTTTATGAACAAAGTATTTTTCCTTTTCTTTCAGCCATATAAAACAAGCATCTAATATAAAATAAAAACTTCTTTGTAGTGTATTAAAATAAAGATCTACAACTGAAATCCTCTATTTTTTACATAAGGAACCAGCAAAAATTCTCACACACATTATAGTAAAATGAAACACAGGTATTAATTAATTACCACAACAATACATTATGACTGATTATAATATCAGACTAAGGAACAGTATGGTAGCTAGTTTCAACTTTCAAGTGTAACTTTTTTAAAAAATAATGATGACCTTTTGATTTAAAAAAAACTTTTGCAGGATGTATTTAATCGGTATGCTTTAAATAAGATGTTGCAAATGTTCAGAATACCACGTGGTCAGATGATTACCACAGCTCTGTGGTTCTTAATTACCCATATGAAGGCCAAATGAACCAGTAGTCAAATGGGGGCAATTATCACATTTATAGAAGAACATGACTTTCTGGACGGAATTTTCTGCAAGCCTCATTTGCTATTACAAAGTAAGTAGTACAGCATTTCAATACAAATGAGAATGGGAGGATGCAATATAAACTAAATATCATCAGTTTGGGGGATGGAGAAAATATGGTAGAGAGTCACAATTTTTCAAAGTTTATTTTGGCAAATTTCTGGATGTAGAAAAGGTGAAGCTTGAAATCAAACTAAAAGCAATTTCATACTGAAAGGCTTATTTATGGGAACTGAAACTCCTGGTGGTATAGGTTCCACTAAGATCTATCATTTCATTAAGGCACAAGGAAGGAAGGAACGTTCAGAGGGCTGCCAAGTGAAAATGATCATCTTTGTTGCTTGGCTGTACTGAGTATATTGACATGGAGAAGATTTTCTGTCTGCAGCAGCTGTAACAGTGCAGCCCCATCTCCCAGATGTCCAGCTGAATAGACTCTATGGCAATTGGCATATATGCATGTAGTTAGAAATCAAATAGAAATACAGGCTTTTTCTTCTAATAATTATGCTTTGCTATTAGTCAAGAGTAATGACTCTCACAGCACTGTTTCAGTAGTTATAAAGATTAGAAACATAATTGACTCATTGATGCCTCAGATGCCCAAAAACTTCTCATGAGTCAGTATATTAAATGTCTAATTATAGGCAATGGTAATTCTTTTCCTGTGACATGTCTCAACAGTAGTTTGGTTTCTAAAAGCAAATAAAAGGACTAGGAATAGCTCCATGACTCACTTTTTAAAATGAATGTCTCTTTTCCTATGGAGCAGGTGAACTTTCCTAAATAGCCACCAGTACCAGATGCTATTTGATTAAACTTATGAGAAGTTTATCTCATATCTACATGTCAATAACTCTTAATGAAATGGATACCTCCCTTTATAATACCAGAAAAAAATCCAAACACAAACTTACACACCACACAAACACTCCACCACCCACCACCAAGAGCAACAATTAGGAATGAGAAATATCAATAAATATAAATAAATACATAGATAAATAAATAAATAAAAATCTGTATTGACATACATCCCTGTCAATGAATACACAAATCCTTGAGAAAGTAAGAGATCTGTCAGTGTACACAAGAAAACAAGATGCAAAGGGAATCGAGGTTCTAAAAACAATAAAACCATTCAGATTTTATGTCATCGAGGGTCTGCACTTTTGTCAAACCACCTAAACTTATATTCCTCCCTCTCCCCTCTCCCCATCTTTATATCTCTTTCTCCATTTTTCACTTTTATTTTTTTAAATTTAATGGAGTATAGCTGATATACAATGTTGTGTTAGTTTCAGGTGTACAGCAAAGTGAATATGTTATACATATACATATATCCACTCTTTTTTAGATTCTATTCCCATATAGATCATTACAGAGTATTGAGTAGACTTCCCTGTGCTATATAATAGGTCTTTATTAGTTATCTATTTTATATATAGTAGTGTGTATATGTCAATCTCACTCTTCCAATTTTTCCCTCCCCCCCTTACCCCCTGGTAACCATGTTTGTTTTCTACATCTGTAACTCTACTTCTGTTTTGTAGATAAGTGCATTTGTACCCGTTTTTAGGATTCTTCATATATTTTTCTTTCTCTGTCTGACTTACTTCATTCAGTATGACAATCTCTAGGTGCACCCATGTTGCTGCAAATGGCATTATTTCATTCTTTTTTATGGCCGAGTAATATTCCATTGTATATATGTACCACATATTCTTTATCCATTCCTCTGTTGATGGATATTTCAGTTGCTTCCATGCCCTGGCTATTGTAAATAGTGCTGCAGTGAACATTGTGGAGCATATATCTTTTCGAATTAGAGTTTTCTCCTGATATATGCCCAATAGTGGGATTGCTGGGTCATATGGCAGCTCTATTTTTAGTTTTTTAAGGAACTTCCCCATACTCTCCATAGTGCCTCTCCATAGCGGCTGTACCAGTTTACATTTCCAGCAACAGTGTAGGAGGGTTCCCTTTTCACCACACCCTCTCCAGCATTTATTTCTTCTAGATTTTTTGATGATGGTCATTCTGACTTGTGTGAGGTGATACCTCATTACAGTTTTGATTTGCATTTCTCTAATAATTAGTAATACTGAGCATCTTTTCATGTGCTTCTTGGCCATCTGTATGTCTTCTTTGGAGAAATGTCTATTTAGATATTCTGCCCATTTTTTGATTGGGTTGTTTGTTTTTTGTTTTTTGTTTGTTTGTTTGTTTGTTTTTATATTGAACTGCATGAGCTGCTCAACAAAATACTAGCAAACAGAATCCAACAGCACATTAAAAGGATCATACACCATGATCAATTGAGATTTATCTCAGGGATGCAAAAATTTTTCAATATCTTCAAATCAGTCAGTGTGATATACCACATCAACTAATTGAAGAGTAAAAACCATATATATAATCATCAAAATAGATGCAGAAAAAGCTTTTGACAAAAGTCATAATTTATTTATGATAAACACTCTCCAGAAAGTGGGCATAGAGGGAAACTACCTTAACATAATAAAGACCATATATGACAAACCCACAGCAAACATCATTGTCAATGGTGAAAAACTGAAAGCATTTCCTTTAAGATCAAGAACAAGACAAGGATGTCCACTCTCACCACTTTTAATCAACATAGTTTTGGAAGTCCTAGCCACGGCAATCAGAGAAGAAAAAGAAATAAAAGCAATCCAAATTGAAAAAGAAGAAGTAAAACTGTCACTCTTCGCAGATGAAATGTTACTATACATAGAAAATCCTAAAGATGCGACCAGAAAACTACTAGAGCTCATCATTCAATTTGGTAAAGTTGCAGGATACACAGTTAATACAAAAAAATCTCTTGCATTCCTATACACTAACAATGAAAGATCAGAAAGAAAAATTAAGGAAACAATCCCATTTACCATTGCATCAAAAAGAATAAAATACCTAGGAATAAACCTACCTAAGGAGGCAAAAGACCTGTAATCAGAAAACTATAAGATACTGATGAAAGAAATCAAAGATGACACAAACAGATGGAAAGATATACCATGTTCTTGGATTGGAAGAATCAATATTGTGAAAATGAATATACTACCCAAAGCAATCTACAGATTTGATGCAATCCTTATCAAATTACAAATGGCATTTTTCACAGAATTAGAAATTTTTACACTTTGTATGGAAACACAAAAGACCCCAAATAGTCAAAGCAATCTTGAGAAAGAAGAATGGAGCTGGAGGAATCAGACTCCCTGACTTCAGACTATACTACAAAGCTACAGTAAGCAAAACTGTATAGTACTGGCTCAAAAACAAAGCTATAGATCAGTGGAATGGATAGAAAGTCCAGAAATAAACCCATGCATCTATGGTCGCCTAATCTATGACAAAGTAGGTAAGAATAAACAATGGAGAAAAGACAGTCTCTTCAATAAATGGTGCTGGGAAAACTGGACAGCTACATGTAGAAGATGAAATTAGAACATTTCCTAACATTATGCACAAAATCAAACTCAAAATGGATTAAAGACCTAAATGTAAGGTCAGATACTATAATACTCTTGGAGGAAAACATGGGCAGAACACTCTGTCATATAAATTGCAGCAAGATCTTTTTCAATCCATCTCTTAGAGTAAAGAAAATAAAAACAAAAATAAACAATTGTGACCTAATTAAACTTAAAATCTTTTGCACAGAAAAGCAAACCATAAACAAAATGAAAGACAACCCTCAGAATGAAGAAATTATTTGCAAATGGAGCGTCATTTCTTTTTAATTATACCAAAATAGGGTCATATGATCTAATGTCTTTGTAATGACCATCTTCTTGGTGCATATATAACCACTCAAGGGTTGATTGTCTCCATCACTACATGGTTTGTGATTCCAACAATTGCACAACTCTCCCAATCATAGTAAAACACTGATAATTTCCACAAGAAAAATCCAGCAGAAGTATATTGAGACAGTCAGAATTAAGAATTGTTATTGATTTAAGTACTCTCTTTATAGGACTAAAACTCTAAAGAAGCACTTATTGTTGTATACGACAACTATGATACATCATTAACACAAATAATTAGTTCATTGAATGAAATGAATTAGATAGTAGGTAAATTTAATAACTAATTTTTATTGTTTCTACTTTTCTAATTTGTTCTTTTTACAGTTTTGCATGAAACAGAAAAAAGGAACCTTAAATATCCATTACTTGCAATGATTACATAAATGTTCTATTTGTTTGGTTTTAAACAAGTTAATACTAGTCTTAATTAAGAAATGCAGTTCATTGCATTGTAAATATTGACTATATCAACTCTATCCAACTAAGGCCTGATCCAATTATGTAAGTTTGTGGGAGGGAGCAGGGAGGTGAGGGAGATGGGTACAATCTTATGCAACTTGTTTTCTTATAATTTTGGGAGCCAAAGCTGGCATTTAAAAGACTCCTTGAACAATCATGCAAGAATAGCCTTTAACACAGTTCTTTTGGTTCTAGCAATGCTTCAAGCCTTCCTGCTTAGTTCTCATGGTTTTTGAGGTCCCCTCTAACACATGGATTATGTACTGTCTCCAGGCTCTCTTCTGAGACTGTGTTCATTTCTCTCTCTCCATCTCTCTCTGTTTTGTCTTAGTTACACTTGGTTTCCAAAGGCACAAAGTTTTGCCCACCCATCAGTGGAAGCACAGTGCCCTTCTAATGAAGCTCACACTTTACTCTGCCCCATCTACCCTTAGATTTATCAGATTAGGAGTCAGATATAGTCCCCTGCATCCATTAATCTCCAGAGCAGCCATGGCAACCTCTCCAAATAGTCTTTTTGAGTGCCTCTTCTCTGACTTAAATTTCAATATTAGGGATCCATTTCTGTTTTCCCCACCTCCAAGAACTGGAGAGTAATGCAAACAGACTGAAAATCTCTACAATAAGATCCTCTTTCTGGAATCTTTAACGCTAACTCTTATATGGTTCATGTAGGAGATAGACTAATGTTGGCCAGATCAACTCCACAAAGCACAAAGATGCTTAAAAGCTGGTTTAGCAAAAGAGTTTAAGATTCTGGGGTACTTGGTACCTATTTAATGGTTCTCTGACTTTGGGGCTACAGCCCAACAAATTTTTGGTTAACATTTTTTTCTATTAAACTGGTGAATTCTTGGTTCAGTTATTATATATAAAAGGAATTCAACTAAGCACTTTACATATGCTATAGAATTTAATGTCCACAACATCTATATGATGCCATTATGATTCTTTTGTAGATGATAAAAACTAAGAATCCAGGATTTCATAAAACTCAGTCAAGGTCAACCACTTGTAAATGCCAGAGCTGAGATCAGGCCCAAGGTTTCCAAGCCTCTTCAGAAAAGTTAAAGAAATTGGACATAACCTCCTTTGAATGATTCCTATGTGCCAGGCATTGTTAGAGTCTTTTACATTTGGTTACCTCTCTTATTCTCATAAGAACTAAACAAAAAATATATTATTCTCCTTCACAGGGAAAATGGAAAGTGATTATACACATTTTCCAAGGTCATAAGGTACTTCATTGTACAACCAAAGTGAGATATATTTTTTTAATATAAAGCCTATGCACATTCAATTACACGATTTTGCCTTCTGGCAATTATGTCTTGTTTACTCCACTACAAATCCTGCCTACTGCTTTAGGTTTTTCTGTAATTGACTACATTTATTAAAATGGGTAGGCAGAGATTTTCTATGACATGATTCATGCAAAGGCAGCAACATTCATTAGTTTCTTCACAGTACCAATACTGCAAGAGTTAGGTAAACCATAATAAATAAGAAAGGCCTTGTATTGGCCTTGATTAGCTCACACTTCAGTAAGAGAAAGGGATTCTAAAAGAATTACAATACACTGCTAAAAAGATTCAGTAGAACTGGGAACGATTACAACATACCAAGGAACCAGCAATGAGGGAGAAATTGCAAAAAAACTGATGTGTGAGGTGAGATTTAGGAACGAGAAACTAAACAGCTCAGACAAGAAGGACAGTGGGGGGATTATTGAGGAAGTAATAAGGCTGAGAATAGAAAGTTATGAGTAATTTGGTACAACAGTGGCATTGAGTATATGGAAAGAAGACAAGATTATTGTTGCCACATAGGAAAGAAAAAGTAAACAGCTCTAACATTTGATTTGGTTTCTTTTCATTCATTTAATCAGTTCTTTATTTTTCCAATCATCTTTTTGGCATATATTTCCTGAGTTATTGCCAGCTTCCAGTGATGAGACAGAAGCACAATATATATGGCCCATCGTGGAATCGCCATGAATGCTATTAAGATTTAGTAGGTGGAGTTGGAAGATTTCTACCTGTACTGCCCTTCACAACACTACCCCTTTCAAAGCTTTAGGAGGGGCCTAAACAATGTGTTCACATGGACTGGTGATTCTAATTTTTACAAAATTAATTAACAGACTTTATTTTTTGGAGCAGTTTTAGGTTTATAGAAAAATTCAACAGATAGTAAAGAGTTGCCATATACTCCCTCCTCACCCACCCTCCACCAATAGAGTTAAGGTATTATAAATAGCTTGCATTAGTGTGGTATATTTGTTATAACTGATGAATCAATTTGATACAGTATAATTAACTGAAGTCCATAGTTTATGTTAGGGTTTACTCTTTTTGCTGTACAGCTGTACAGATTTTGACTAATGCATATCATGTATACACTATTACAATGTTGTACAGGATAATTTCACAGCCCTAAAAATCCTCTGGGCTTTATCTATTCATCCCTCTCCCCATCTCCTCTGAACGTCTAGCAACCACTGATCGTTTTTAGTCTCTAAACTGCTTTTTCAACAACATCATACAGTTGGAATCTTACCATCTGTAACATTTGTAGACTGGTTTCTTAGTAATATGCATTTGATATTCCTCCATGTCCTTTGTGGCTTAATATCCAATTTCTTTCTTTGCTGAACAATATTTCAGTGTCAGTTATGTACTACAGTTTATCCATTCACATTTTGAAAGACATCTTGGCTGCTTTCAGTTTTTGGCAATTGTGAATAAAAATGCTATAGACTTTCATGTGCAGGTTTTGTAAGGACATAAGTTTTTAACCCATTTGGGTAAATATATAGGAGTGTGAAATCTGTATCATATGGTAAGGCTAGGTTTAACTTTGTAAGAAATTGCCAAATTATCTTCCTAAGTGGCTGTATCATTGGTGTTCCCACTAGCTATGACTGAGAGTTCCTGTTGTTCTGCATCTTCACTAGGATTTGGTATTATTCATTTATTTTATTTCTTTTTTTTCTTTTTAATCCATTCTAATACATGAATAGTGGTAACTTGTTTTAGTTTGCAATTCCCTAATGACATATAATGTTGAATATCTTTTCATATGTTTATTTTTCATCTGTATATCTTCTTGGTGAGGTGTCTGTTCATATCTTTTGTCCATATTTTAGTTAGGTTATTTTTCTATTGGTAAATTGTAAATACTTTTTGTATATTTTAGATATCAATCCTTTATCAGATATTTGTTTTTGCAAATATTTGCTCCCAGTCTGTGACTTGTCTCTTTATGTCATTAACAATATTTTTTATAGAGCAGAAATTTTTAGTTTTAATCAGTTCCGAGTTATAATTTTTTTTTCTTTCATGGATCATACTTTTGGTATTTTACCTAAAACTAATCATTAAATTCAAAGTCATCTAGATTTTTTCTTATGCTAGCTTCCAGAAAGTTTATAAAAGATTTGCATTTTACATTTAGACCTAATATCCAATTCGGATTAATTTTGTTGCACCGAGTAAGGTTGGTGTCTAGATCTTTTTTTTTTTTTTTTTTATGTAGATAGCTGATTGTTCTAGCATGATATTTTGAATATACTATACTTCCTCCATTGAATTGGCTTTGCTCTTTTTTCAAAGAATGCCTGACTATATTTGAGTGGGTTTATTTCTGGGTTCGGTATTCAGCTACATTCATATATTAATTTATTATTTTGACAATACCACACTGTCTTGAATACTGTAGCTTTAAAATAAGTCTTGAAATCAGGTTGTATCAGTCTTCCAACTTTGTTCTTCACTACTGTATTGGCTATTCTGGATTTTGAATTTTCATATAAACTTTAGTATCAGTTTGTTGATATCCAAAAAAAAAAAAAAAAAACTTTTGGGGACTTTGATTGGGATTGCACTGAATCTATAGATCAAACTGGAAAAAACTGACATCGTAACAATCTTGAGTTCTTCTCTACAATAACATGGAATATGTCTCCATCTATTTAGATTTTCTTTGATTTCTTTCATCTGAGTTTTATAGTTTTCTATATATATATCTTGTACATAATTTGACTTATACATAAGTATTTAATTTTCTATTTTTAGTGCTAATGTAAATGGTGTTTCTCTAATTTCAAATTTTAATTGTTTATTTTTGGTATATAAGATAGCAGTTGACTTTTGTATACTAACCTTGTATCCTACAACCTTTCTTTAATTGTTTATTTGTTCCAGGTTTTTTCTGATTCTTCGAGGTTTTCTACATAAATGAATATGACATCTGTGAACAAAGACAATTTTAGTTCTTCTTCCCCAATCTGTGTACTTCTTTTCTGTGATACGGTGATTTATAATAAATATATATGTATATATATGTATATATAGTCTTTGTCCCAGATTCTGGTACAATGCTCCCAAAACCCTTGCGTTTTCACATGAGAAACAAAAGTGCCTTTTCTTAGGTTAATGAGGTGATTTGAGGAAAGCACTAAGAATGGGGACTGGTTGTTTGTGGAGCCAACTGTGTGATTAGAGAATTGGACTTTTCAGTCCCACCTCAGACCTTGGAGGGGAAAGAGGCAGGAGATTGAGTTCAATCACCAATGGCCAGTGATTTAATCAATCATGCCTATGTAATAAAGCCTCCATAAAAATCCAACAGAATGGGGTTTGCAGAGCTTCTGATTTGGTAAACATGAAGATGCAAGGAGAACAGCACACCAGGAGAGGGCATAGAATCTCCACGCCCCTTCCCACGTACCTTGCTCTATGCATTTTTTATATTTGGAGTTCCTGAGTTATATTTTTTTTATAATAAAATACATCTCTGAGATCCGTAAGCTGCTCTAGCAAATTAATCAAATCCGAGGAGAAGATTCTGGTAACCTGGTCTTGTGGCTGGCCTCTGAAATTGGAGGGAGAAGGAGGCTTGTGGGACAGAGCCCTTAACCTACGGATCTGATGCTATCTCCAGGTAGATGGTATCAGAATTATATTGAATTGTAGGACACCCAGATGGTGTTTGAGAACGGCTTGATGGTGTGAATCAGTGTGGGGATGAAAATTCCCCCACACTTTGACATCAGCTACCAAAATCATAATTTCTTAAAGCATTTGCTAGGTCTTTCAGTATAATGTGGAATAGGAGTGTTAAGAGGGGCTGTCGTTAAATTGTTCCTGATCTTACGGGGAAAGCATCAAGTTTCTCACTATTAAGCATGTTAGCTATACGTTTTCTGATGATGCTCTTTATCGAGTTGGGCAAGTTCTCTATTTGTAAATCACTAAGAGTATTTTCTATCATGAATGGGTGTTGGTTTTTGTCAGATGCTTTTTCTGCATCTATTGGTATGATCATATGTGTTTTCTTCTTTAGCCTGTTGATGTGCTATATTGCATTAATTGATTTTTGCATTTTAATCTGCTTTGTATAGCAGGAATAAATTCCACTTAGTTGTAGTGAATAATTCTTTATATAAGTTGATGAATTTTATTTGTTAATATTTTGTTGAGGCTTTTTACACCAATGTTTGTGAGATATTGGGCCATAGTTTCCTTTCTTGTAATGCCTTTTTTTTAGTTTTTGGTGCTAGGAAAATGCTGCCTTATAAAATAAGTTAGGAAATTCCTCCTCTGCTTCCATTTTCCAGAAGACATTTTAGAGGACTGGTATAATTTCTTACATAAAGGTTTTTGTTTTTGTTTTTGTTTTTGTTTTTGTTTTTTTAATATTCATCATTGAAAACGTATGGTTTCTGATTATTTCTTTATTGGAAGGTTATTAATTATTGATTCAATTTCTTTGACATGGGAGTATTCAGATCAATTTTTAAGGTATCGAACATTTTAAAGAATGCTTCCTTTTTACTCTTTCCATTCATTTTTCTGCCATTCCCATTGAATTTCCCTTCACAAGTGGCACTGGAATGGTCTAGACAATTTTAGGTTCTTGAGAAAGAGAAATAGGGCTGGGTAGAGTTTGTATAGTGTTGTGTGGCTTTCCATTAATTCAGCATTTAGTGAAGTTACTATAGGCTGTCTAGGGTAACAATGATTTCCCTGACTTCTCCAGATGCACATTTTGTCAACTTAGTATCCTGATACCAAGCCTTACTGGGATATGACTGGGTCATAGAACGCATAGCACTACAAGTATTCGGGTAGTAGAAAAGAAACAAGGATTTACATGTAGTCTTTGGGAAATGCTTCTGATCACTAGTAGTACAAAATTTAAAGTGAAGAATTTGGTTCTCATGGGCATCTAGTAAAAACTAACTTTCTATCTTGTCAAAAAGATGTAATGATATACCATATAAAATACCTAATACACTATTTTGTAGGAGTAATGTAAAATGGAAGTTATTAGAATCTCTGATTGAGGGTTTAAACATACAAAAATAATACTGCAGCAACCACATAATTATGTCATCATAAATTCCTCATTCCCAGTAACAAGTCCAAAGAAACAAACAAATATTAATCAATTATGCTAGTGGAAAACTTGAATTATAGAAACAATATTAAAAAATTGCTTTTATATAAGGAAATTTTCAAAAACTTTAACGGAAGAATATAGGAAAATGCTATAAACAGATAATCTATAAAACCTTAACATTATTGACTAAATTTGGAGTATTTATCAGTTGTCTTAAAAAATCTATTGGTTGTGATTTTTTTCTTTATTAAAAAAAAGTTGGATGTAGTTTTGTGTCCAAAACTTTGTGTATTTTATTCTTAAAGAGGTTTCATCAAATTTTACATATTACATAAGGTTCAGATCCCATAAAACCTGAATCTATTCCTGATTTTGAAGTCATAAAAATTTATGGAATACAAACATAGTGAAAATTATGTCTTCTTTGTGAGTTGAATCTTTCTTCACTGAGATCTTATATTCTGTTGTAATGCTTTCTGCTTTGGAGCCTCCTCTAATCAATACTAATTATAGTTATCCCAGATTTATTTTACTTTCCCATTGCACGCTCTACATATTGCTATCTTTTATTTAAAATATTTTCCTGTATTTTGCAGATGTGTTTCTTGTAAAAGCATATTCTTAGCCATACTTTTTCTTATGCATTCTCAAATTCTGTTTAAACTGGGTCATTCTGTCCATTTCATTTAATATCACTACTGGAATATTTAGGGGTTAAATGCTTTCTTTTCTGACTTGTTCTATGTTACTTTTTTTCCTTTTTGTTTTCCTCTCTTCTTTTGGATTCTTCAAACCTTATCTATCTTGGTGCCATTACCCTATATCAATTTGTTTTATAGCATCTCTTTCTGTTATTTTAGTAATTAATTATGTGGTATCTACAAATTATTTAATAATCCTCCTTTCAAGAAATTTGGTTTATACGTCCTTCCTTAAAATCTGTTTTGACATTAGTGACTTGCCTATAATCAATGGAATGCAGCCAAAGTGACACTGTTTGATATTTGAGGCTAAGACAACAGGCCATGCAACTTCCTCCTGGTGATCTTAGGGTGCTTGCTCTTCGGGAAGTTAGCCACAACTACCCTAAGACTACCATCCTAGAAAAGTGACTGGCCAACGACCCCAACTGGGCTCCCATCTGATAGGTAAGCATCATCAAATGTCAGTCTAGCCAAATCATCAGATGCCTGCATAATAAATCAACATATTTTTCTATTTCTGAAATATATATTTTATAATTGCATTTAGTGAGTTTCCTATGTCTGAAGGATCCCTTTTATAATTACGTTTGGTGGAGGCTTAGAATTGGTGACTTCTGTCAGTGATTATTTTGTCTGAAAATTTCTCCAAAAGAAACAAACAGCTCCATTCTTTTTTTTTTTTTTTTTTTTTTTTTCGGTACGTGGGCCTCTCACTTTTGTGGCCTCTCCCATTGCGGAGCACAGGCTCCTGACGCAGAGGACCAGCGGTCATGGCTCATGGGCCCAGCTGCTCTGCAGCATGTGGGATCTTCCCGGACCGGGGCACGAATCCGTGTCCCCTGCATCGGCAGTCGGACTCTCAACCACTACACCACCAGGGAAGCCCAACAGCTCCATTCTTGAAGAATATTTTGGTAGTGCAGAAAATTTTAAGTAGTTAGTTGTCAGTGATTTTCTTTCATGATCTTGAAGATATCTTTCCACTGTTGTATAGTTTCCAATGTTTTTGATGAAAGTCCATGTAAATCTAAGTATATCTTTAAGGATACATTGTCTTTCATTGTCTGCACTTTCACCCTGATGGGTCTGCTTATGGATTTATATCCATTTATTCTTCCTGAGCCTCTCTGACTTTCTGATTCAGAGGATAGGTGTCTTTCAGCAGTTCTTGGGAACTCTTGGTCATTACCACTACACACATTTTCTTTGTCTCATTCTCCCTCTGTGGTTCCATTCTGAAGAGCTCCTCTCACTCTACTTCTGACCTATACACACCGTAATTTTCTCTTTATCTGTGTTTAATTTGATATTAAATAATCTACTAAGTTTTAAATTTGTATTTTGATTTTCTATTACTATTGCTGATTCCATTACAAATCTGCAATCTCATTAGTTACAGTCTTCAGTGCCTTAAGTAAATTCAAATTTTCTCTCTTACCTACAACATTAATATGTTCTATTACAATTTGTGTTCTGTAATCTAATAACAAGGACCTCTTTGGGGTCTATTTTCCTTATCTTACAGTCACTTTGATTCCTGCTTTTTGCATTGTGCACTTCATAATTCTCAACTTTTTGTTCAAACATGTATTCAAAAGTTAATATTGAAAATAAGTGTGAGACCTTTGATAATCTACTATGGCCACAGAATAAACTTAAACATTTGTTCCACAGTGGTAGTACCTTGGGGTAATTGACAGAAGTCAAGGGAAAAAAATCCACTCTGAGGAAATATAACAACTTCCCTGCATGCAACCTTTCAGAATAGAGGGCCAGAGCAGGTGCTGTTCCTCTGGGATTTCTGCCTTTGGAAGGAGTTAAACTGCATTGATGCAGGCTAAGGAGTCCACCTTACCTCTTCTCTCATTCCCTTTTCTTAAACGTGTGGAGGGTCTCAGGGGAAATTCTCTTTGTGGTCCAAGCCCAAATAAGTGGTTTACTTAGCCAGAGTCTCTACCCTGCCAGCCTACCTCACTGGAGACTTTGTTTTTGTTTTTCTTTCTATAATAAATGCCAACAGGGCACATATGACTCTGGTTTACTCCTTAGAGCTCTAATTCTCTTTCTGTGAAATACCTGATACTCTAAAACAGAGTCTGAGGCTTCCATCAGCAAGTTCTCTTTAGCAGAAGGCTTGGTGCTGGCAGTGTTTTTACCTGAAGTTGGAAGTCTTGTTCAGTTATTTTCACTTAAGCATGTGCTGATTGCTTTCACATTTAAACTTCATGATTTTGTTACCATGCTTCACGTTGACAGATTGTCATCTTAAATATTTTATCCTCTGAAGTCAGCATCCCCTGGAGAACCTTGGATGACAAGCTAATACAAACAGTTATTAGTGGACACCTTTGTGCTAAAGCCTTTGCCTAGATTCACATGAGTGAATGTGCCAGATCTCATATTCACGTGTGACTCAGCAATATTTAAGAAGCCCAATGTAAAAAATCTCAATCTCACCTAAAGAGTCTGAGGGATAAATGAGATTAAGGACTTAAAATAATTTTGGAAGGTGTAAAAGGCTATATATAAGTGCTTGTGGTTTTATGATCATGACCTGCTTTTATCAGTCTATTTGCAGGTATTGTCTATGAATTAAATATCTTGATCATAAAGTTTATTTGATGTCATTTTTTTATATTGGAAAATAACTGATTCCTTATCTCATTTTAAAATTCAAAATTTATCCACTTTTTGGCCAAAATCAAGCCAGTAATACAGCTCATACAGTCAACTTGAATTACTACTACCCAATAGAAACAAATAATTGTGAGTTGTTTATGGCTAATATTGGATGTTGAGATTATATATATATATATATATATATATATATATTAGACAAATATATGTATAATATAAAAAATATCTTTAAATAGGTTTATACAATATATAATATATAGATTTAAGCAATTCATAAACAATATATAAAATACACATTTAAACATGCATAAAGGATACATAAAATAAATATATATATTTAAACAACTCATATATATATATAGTCAATATTAGTTGAATACACAATTAAAAAAAAAAAATTTCAATGAACCAGCTTCTATTGTGATGATTCAGAATGAGAGAAATCGTATTCTGTTTCCTATTTATAATAAAAAGAAATATCACACATACAACACACTATCTTCTTTTGTCATTAATGAAGCTACTTAAAGGAACTGATGTTCAGTTGAAAATATAAAGAAATAAATAAAAACATTTCTCAATGCAGATACTTAAAGTACCAAATACTACAGTATTGTTGTTTCTAAGTCATTATATTACAAAAAGATGTCAAGGAAACAGTTCCTTTTTAACTCCCATATCAAAAAATATTTATGATTTTATTTCTGCATATTCTTTTTTTATGAAATATATAATGCATTCTAATGCATTGGTTAAAGATGTAGATTCTGGATTTAGCTAATTCTGCATATAAATATTGTCTCTACAATTACCAGTGCTGTAAATTGTAGGAATAGACTTGTCATAGACTTTCTCTGCTTTAGTTTTGTTATCAGTAAAATGGCATAATATTTCTTATTTCATGAATATTTTTAAACATTTAAGAATGGGATATTTGAGAGAAATGAATGATGTAACATAAGTACGGATCACGTAGTAAACTCATTACTAATACATACTAGGCTATATTGTTATGAAAATTCTATTGTGATTTCAAAAAATAAAATATCTTTTCACTATATAAATGCAATTATTTTATGCATTGTAGACTAATATTTGTGTTGAATTTTCTGTCACATTAAACAAAATTTTATGTGTGCTGTATTAACAAAGAGGAAAGAAGTCTACCAAAAAAATTCTTCATATACATAGACACAATGCTACTTGACAAAATGTGAACAGTTAAAACTGAAAAACAAAATCTCAGTAACATCAGCATCAAATATTATATTTTATAAAAAATTAGGCACACACTTAATGAACTATCTGTAAGACCTGTGTATTAGATATCCATTTCTGTGTGACAAAACCCTTTAAAACTTAGTAACTATAAAATTCAATAGTCCTTTGCTTATTCATGTATTCCAAGATTGACTAATTGGTATGATTGACTAATTGGATTGACTAATTGGTATTCCATGATTGACTAATTGGTATGGAACTCTTAGTTCCTCCACCCCTAGGTTCTCTAGTATCTCCATGGTGTGGTAGTGGATAGCATGGCAGCTGGCTTCCTCTAGAATGAGATCCAAGAGATTGAGAGTCACACAGAATAAGGGGAGGCGAATTAGTTTCCACCTTTAGAAGGAAGTAGTGGCAAAAAATTTGTGGACATATGTTAAAACCACTGTACATTGGAAACTGCAAAACATTTGAGAGAAAATTTTTTTAAATAAACAAATAAATCAGGAAATATGGCATGCCCACAGACTGGATCAGTTTTATCAGTTCTCTCTGAATTTATCTAAGCTCTAAATATAGTCATGATGAAAGTCCAGCAGGGTTGTGAGTATGTGTGTGGGGGTGAAAATTTTGACAATATGATTCTAAAATGCACAGCTAATATCAGTACCTACTTAGAAGTTACAGGAATAAAGACATTGTACTTTTGGTGTAAGGATAAATATATTGAGCAATAAAACTGATTAAAGAAACCAAAAATAAACCAATGCAAATATAGTGTTATGGGTTGAATCGTGTCCCCCCAAAAGATGTTGAAGTCGTAACCCCCAGTACCTGGGAATGGGATCTTATTTGAAATATGGTCTTTACAGATAGGCAAGTTAAGATGAAGTCATTAGGATGAGTCCTAGTGCAATATGACTGTGTTTTGATAAAAAAGAGGAAACATACACACAGACACAGAAATACAGGGAGGGGAGAAAATGGGAAGACACAAGGAGAATGGCTGTGCCTACCAGAAGCTAGCAGACAGACGTGGAATGGATTCAAGCTCTCAGCACTCAAAAAGAACCAATCGTGCTGATACCTTGATTTCAGGCATCTTTCCTCCAGAACAAATAAACAGTTCTATTGTTTAAACTGCCCGGTTTGTGGTATTTTGTTTCTGCAGCCCCAGGAAACTAATACAATGGGGAATGAAGGTCATTTCAACAAATGGTGCTGAAAAAAGTGGATATATATATATATATAAACTCTCATGCTTACCTTGTACAATAAATAAAATTATTGAAGTGGATAGGGGATTTAAGCATTTAAGGTAAATTTACAAAGACTCTAGAATAAGCAATAGGATGTAATCTTTGTTACTTTGATGTAAGCAAACCTTTCTTAGCTAGGACATAAAAAACACACACTATAAAAGAATAAATTTAACTCTACTTCCATGAAATTTAAATATTCTGCTTTTTTCAGCACACAATTTAGAAAGATGATAAATGACAAAGCAAGACACCAAATTTGGATAATGTTTAAAATCTACATGCCCTACAAAGGATTTGTATCCAGAATACATTAAAACAAACAAACAAATGCATAACTCAGTAAGAAGGCAAACAACACAATTAAAACATCATGAACTTCCAGCTACTGCCTAGGATATAAAAATCTGAAAAGAATGTAAATTCCACACTAACAAAAACTAAAAAGAGGTCCATGTAGAAAATTATAATTTTCTTAGAAGTAGCAGAGAGCTGAATTCGCAAAGCTCCTAATTAGCCTGAAAGCTATTGATAAAAGCAACTTCAAGGAGAGACAGGATGTGAGCACTGACTCACCTGGGGCAGAGGATGGGAGGAAGTCAGTGACCATAGAATAAGGTAAGGAGCTTTCAGATGAAGTTTTCTAAGGAATTTCTGAAGGCTGAGTGGGTGGTGGGGGTAGTGATATATAAGTCATGGTGAGTACAGACACAAAATTGTCTGCACCCACTTTCAGATTCATCTCATTAGAATTCCACTGGGCCTGAGAAAGATTCAAAGCAGAGAGAAACACCATCAGCATTCTTCCAGGCACGGAAAAGAATATACCCTGAAAGCCCCGCTCAGGGATCCTTCTCTGCTGGGGAAAAAAAACAAACAAACAAACCAAAAACAACAAAAAATTTTAAGCTGCTGGGTGAAGGCCAGTAAACCCTGTATTCTCATGATGCAGGTGAAGACCTATTGGAACAAAAGTAAGGGAAAATAAACAAGTAAACAAACAAGAAAACAAACAGGAAAATTCTATCCCTGGGAGAGGGGGATGAAAACTTTCTCAGGCCAAACCAATTAGAGGTCAACTCTACTGTTTGTTTCTAGTGCCTTAACAGTGACCTTTCTATGTCAGGAATTTAATGAACACCTATTTTTCTTAAGATTTTTTTGATGTGGACCATTTTTAAAGTCTTCATTGAATTTTTACAATATTGCTTCTTTTTTTTTTAATGTTTTGGTTTTCTGGCTGTGAGGCATGTGGTATCCTAGCTCCCCAACCAGGGATCGGACACATACCCACTGTACTGGAAGGCAAAGTCTTAACCACTGGACTGCCAGAGAAGTCCCAATAAACACCTATTAGATGGTATAGATATTGCTTGGAAATTACAGAGATGGATTTATACACTCTTTCATTCATACCAACCATAACCTGGGTGTTGTTTCCTCAAGAAATAAATTGGATGACAGATAGATTCTAGGTGGTTTTACAGATACCTAGGATATAAAATACGATTCCATTAAAGAAAATGTTATGTCTTAAAATAAATTTAGTAAAACGTGTACTTTTAAGGAAGATAAATTGCAATGTGAAATCTGTATTAATGATCTTAATCATTTTTTTGTTACCAAGTTAATAATTTTTGGTTGAGATAGTTTCAAATAACCCTTCAGTGTGTCCTAATAATGCTACATTCAGAAATGCATTTTTTAACACTTATTCTGGAAATATTATTAGAGGAAATCTGTGTTTAATTTTCTGGCTTAGACAGTCTCAAATGATCTTTCAGTGTGTCCTAATAATGCTACATTCAGAAATCCATTTTTTAACACCTATTCTAAAAATTGTCTTAGAAGAAAATTAGAATTTACATAGAATTCCATGTAAATATCTGGATGCTGTCAGATGATTCCAACACTTTATTACAGCAAATTGTTCACCCAAGTTGAAAGGTTGTTCTAGAGTAAAAGAATCTAAAGGGAAACAACCCTCCATAATATGCAAGAACTGAAATCAGGTCTTAGTCAAGAGAAAATTAACAAAGCTTTTGATTTATTTTTAGACTACAAAGAACATTTCAATTTACAGTGAATGCTGGATGATATTATGGATTCTGTTGATTTTCTTAGGTGTGATTTTAGCTTGGTGATCCAAAGGGATATGCTTTTTCTTCTGATATGCTGAGGTAGATCAACAAAATATGTAAAATTAACAATACTGAAAAAAATTTTGAATCTTTGTGGTGACGAATGAAAACTGTACCATTCTATATTTTTTATGTTTGAAAATATATGTAATTTAAAAATTTGTGGAAACTTTTCCTATCAAGAACTTTTTGGAGGAGGCAAAGATATACAGTGGAGAAAAGACAGCCTCTTCAATAAGTGGTGCTGGGAAAACTGGACACCTACATGTAAAAGAATGAAATTAGAACACTCCCTAACACCATACACAAAAATAAACTCAAAATGGATTTGAGACCTAAATGTAAGACTGGACACTATAAAACTATTAGAGAAAATCAGAGGAAGAACACTCTTTGACATAAATCACATTAAGATATTTTTTGATCCACCTCCTAGAGTAATGGAAGTAAAAATAAAAACAAACAAATGACACCTAATGAAACTTAAAAGCTTTTGCAAAGCAAAGAAAACTACAAACAAGACGAAAAGACAACCCTCAGAATGGGAGAAAATATGTGCAAATGAATCAACAGACAAAGGATTAATCTCCAAAATATATAAACAGCTCAAGCAGCTCAATATTAAAAAGCAAACAACCCAATCCAAAAATGGGCAGAAAACCTAAATAGACATTTCTTCCTAGAAGACATACAGATAGAAGCACATGGAAAACAGCTCAATATCACTAATTATTAGAGAAATGCAAATCAAAACTACAATGAGGTATCACTTCACACCAGTTAGAATGGGCATCATAAGAAAATCTACAAACAACAAATGCTGGAGAGGGTGTGGAGAACAGGGTACCCTCTTGCACTGTTGGTGGGAATGTAAATTGATACAGACACTATGGAGAACATTATAGAGGTTCCTTAAAAAAACTAAAAATAGAATTACCATATGACCCAGCAATCCCACTACTGGGCATTCTCCCTGAGAAAACCATAATTCAAAAAGAGTCATGTACCACAATGTTCATTGCAGCACTATTTACAATAGCCAGGTCATGGAAGCAACCTAAATACCCATCAACAGATGAATGGATAAAGAAGATGTGGTACATATATACAGTGGAATATTACTCAGCCATAAAAAGGAATGAAATTGGGTCATTTGTGGAGACTTGGATGGACCTAGAGACTGTCATACAGAGCAAGGTAAGTCAGAAAGAGAAAAACAAATATATATTAACGCATATATGTTGAACCTAGAAAAATGGTACAGGTGAATGAGTTTGCAGGGCAGAAATAGAGACACAGATGTAGAGAACAAACGTATGGACACCAAGGGGGGAAAGTGGTGGGGTGGGGGTGTGATGAACTGGGAGATTGGGATTGACATATATACACTAATATATATAAAATTGATAACTAACAAGAGCCTGCTGTATAAAAAAAATAAATAAAATAAAATTCAAAAAGAAAAAAAAAAAAAAAAACCTTTTGGGACTTCCCTGGTGGTGCAGTGGTTAAGAATTTGCCTGCCAATACAGGGGACACAAGCTCGAGCCCTGGTCCGAGAAGATCCCACATGTCCCGGAGCAACTAAGAGCATGCGCCAAAACTACTGAGCCTGCGCTCTAGAGACTGTAAGCCACAACTACTGAGCCAGCATGCCACAACTACTGAAGCCCACACGCCTAGAGCCCATGCTCCACAACAAGACAAGCCACTGCAATGAGAAGCCTGTGTACTGTAACCAAGAGTAGCCCAGCTCAATGCAACTAAAGAAAGCCCATGTGCAGCAACAAAGGTCTGACCCAGCCAAAAATAAATAAATAAATAAATAAATAAATTTACTAAAAAAAAAAAAAAGAACTTTTTGAATCTTCATACCAGAATCTGCATACCAGATTCACTGTCCTCTGGACTTCACTGGGGACTGAAGCCAGCACATTTTCCTGTTTTTGTGTTAAACAATTCTGGGTCCAGGTAATAAAAAAAAAAAAAAGGAAGGTTAGCTGTTTGCTCCAGGAAATACTAGTTCTTGGAAGGTAAGACTGTGAACCAAATAGCTTACCTTTCAAGACTAGCATCTTGCTCACCATGACTCACTTCAGGACCTTCTCTCTTTGGGCCCAACCAGTTCAGAGCATTCACGCCATCAACTGCCTACTCCCATCCAGTTCCCTGATTTTCAATGAGGCCCTAAAAACCCACAAATACCCTTCCCTAATTCTCCTATTTTAAAACAACATCAATGTCTGTCAAGGTGGCTTATTACTGCAATAAACCTAAAAAACTATCTTTGCTTCAACAAGTGGGTTTTTTGATATTTATTTGAGGCACTGACAGTTGACATTTCTCATAGTTCGTTCATTAGAGGTCCTGGTTCTAAAATGACACAATCACCAAATGTCATGTGTCAATCTCAGTTAGATCTTAATGCAGAGAAAACAAAAATAGCTTAAGAGAATGTTGTGGGAATTAGGGAAATTTAAATTTTTCTGAATATGAAACGATATTATGGAATTTTTGGTTACTTGTACAGGTGTTTTATGTTGTTTGTAAATTATGTGGGAGATTGCTTTTTCTTAGAACATGCTGAAATATTGTTGGGTGGACTATTTTCAGAAGGTATAGCAAAACAGATGATGTATAGATCAATATAAAATATTAAGTATGCACAGAAAATTATTAAAATTCTTAAATCCAGCTGGATGGTATATGCACACTCAGTGTATTTGTTTTCAACCTTTGCTAGAAAATCTTATTTTAAAAATATGGGAAATATACTTCCCCAAAGCTTTGTAGGAACACAGACCAGAAACTGCCTTCTGGTTGTTAATATTGTCTACAAGTGGTCTGTTTAGAGTTTCTTGAAGTTTGTCAAAAATTTTACATTTGAATATTTCACATTGAGAATCTAAAGTATATTTTTGTAATATCCTACCAAAGAGCTTTTTCAATGTACTCAAATCCTCACACCCATAAATCTGAAGGTAGACATTTACATTACATTTTATTACATTCAATGTCTACATTAGTCTCTGAGAGATTATTTGGGAAAAAAATGCATATACACACTTTTGTGTATACACACATATACATAAACACACATACATTTACAATTAAGCATTACTTCCTTCTAATATTTTGAACAAAGGAGGTAGGGCCAAATCATAAACATAGCTATTTTAGTCTTTAACCAAAAAGTGGTATTTTAGAATCTTGAAAATGACAGAGCTATCTGCTGAAACATTCCATGAAACTCATGAATTACTACTTCTGAGTTTCCCTAGAGATATTAAAATTTGAAAAGGAGAGAAAGGAAAAAAAAAAAAGGCTTCCATCCCAATCTACGAAAAGGGATTAAACATCATGGCATTGACATCTGGACTTTCTAGCAGGTGAATAAAAGGCCTACCCAGAAATGACGGCCCGCTGACTTCTATTTATTTCAAAATTACTATTCATGTCAACTCAAATTCCAGAGAAAGTGGCAATCTGGTGTCACAAATGCTGAATGTGAGCAAGATTGTCCCACAAAGGTTAGTACCATATGTCACACTTAAAATAGAAACATAATTTTCTTTGGGGGCATGGATTATAAAATGTTCACTAAGACTGACTTTTATTGGTATTTGCAATACTAAATCATTTAACAAATTCACAGCTGTGGTTTATATCATAATACAGCATTTTTAGTATATATTTAACATGAATAGATAATTTTATATAGGTAGAAGTGTATAAAAACACACACATATGTATATATATATATATATATATATATACAAAAAATAAAATATGAGTGTGTATGTATAAAATATACACAAAAACATGTTTACATGGGTATATATGTATAAGCTATATATGATATATCTACATTATATAGATATAAGACAGCCCCCAACAACAAGAAAATTTCTCAAAATCAAAATGTCAGTAGTGCCTGTTTTACACTTTTAAAAATATAAAGATCCCATAACTCATTAAACATTTAAGATATTTTTTGTAAGAATTATATGCTTAGAATGAAGACATTTTAAGATTAAGATTTTTTCTGTTTTAAAGACTTATACTTTTGTAATTCTAAAATCTAGGGCTGAGAGTGAGTAAAAGGATTAGGGAAGTTCATATATATATGATAGAACCAAAACCTAGGATATATATGAAAGTTGCCAGACCTGAGGAAAGAAACTATGATCAGAAATATATTAGTTATCTATTGCTACCTAACACATTTCAGAAAACTTAGCAGCTAAAAACAGTACCATTTATTATCTCACAGTTTCAGTGGTCAAGGGATCCAAACAGAGTTTACTTGGTCCACTGCTTCAAGGTCTCTCACAAGGTTACAATAAAGCTTTTGGCCAGGGTTATGTTCTTATTTGAGGCTTAACTGGAAAAGAATCTGCTTCCAAGCTCATATAGTCATTGGCCAAATTCAGTCCCTTGTGGGTTGTTAGCTTCAGGGCCTCAGCTTCTTGGGGGCTGTCAGCCAGAGGCCACTCCTAATCCCTAGCCACCTATTGGAAATAGGCTGCCCTCTTTTCCAGTTCTTTTGCCAGTGGGCCTCCCCAACATGGCTTCTTGCTTCATTAAAGCATGCAAGTCTAGCAGGCAATCTAAATAGTCTGTTAAACAAGCTGTCATGTTTATAATAATATCACATAGTCATGGATTGGCATCTCATCACATTTGACATATTATTTTGGTTAAAAGCACGTCAAAGATCTCACCTATGCTCAAATGAAGGAGACTACACAAGAGCATGAATACCAGGATGCAGAGACCATGAGGGGTCATCTTAGAACTTACTCCCTATAGTAGGTAAAGGAAGTAATTTATGCAGAGACTCTCCTTTGTTATCACTTGCTGGAATCTGAATGTCATAGACAGGAGGTAGGAAATAAAGAATACTGACCTCAGATGATATCAGCAGAACTGCACACAATGAGTTAATTGTAAGGAAGAGGAAATTTCTAGTATCAGCTGAGGATTATGTATTGCATGACACAGTGAATAAGGTGGCCTCTAAAATAACACTTAGAGTCATTAATTCCATAAACAAACCAAGGTTTACATCAATAAGAAGTTTAAGTGTTTTTAGACTAACTGTTATAATAGAACATATGTTACCATTTACCTGTATTAAGTACATTTTAAATCATTTTTAAATCGATATCAGATTTTTTTTTAAGATTTAAAAATGCTCAACATATGAATTGTTTATGAAATACTCTTTTTCCCTCCTTAAAGAACTAAATCTAAGGGACTGAGTAAATACACTTAGAACTACTAGGGAAAAAAATCATATTGACTTAATTGGATATACATATGTGTGTGTGTGTGTGTGTGTGTGTGTGTGTGTGTGTGTGTGATTTCTACTATTAATATGGTGTTCTGGAAAGTTGAACATGAAAAAAGACAAAACAAGAAAAAATGGCAAGGGTGATGGGAAACAGCAGGCAAGAAAATGTATAGTCCATAAAATCCATATTGTAAAAGTGTATAAAATCAGAAAACTGTATTTTATTTATATTTAAATAAGAACTCATTATGATAAAGCTTTAGGAAATACTTAGTATTGTTTCTGCCAGGCTTTTTGTCAATACATTTCTGTGTCTCACCAGGATCTTATTAGTTTACATTTTCTAACATTATTGCGTATTTATGACTAATAATGAGTAATCATGCATTCTTAATGGAATTGTGATTATCTTTGTGTTTCCTTTCCTACACTCTTCACATTTAATTATTCACATCTAATTGTATCTAATAATTCTCCAGCCTCTTGTTTTGCCATTTAAAATCTATATGATAGAGAAAACAGTAAAAATAATAAATCTAAAATAGATTTTTTCAGCCCTGATTTCTGATTCTTCTTTAAAGGAACTTCATTTTCATTTCTACTATGTCTTTTGGAAATATCTCAGAGACATGTGAAACCCCACATGTCTGTAGTGGGCCTAGCTTGTTGCTGTCAGGCTATAAACCATTCTTCTGTTCCAGTGGTCTCTATTTCAATAAAAAGTACCAAAATCCACTAAATTTCTGAAGCCAGAAAGCTTGAGGTCTTCTTGACTCATCCTTCTTCATGCTTTGTACATCCAATCACTCATTTTCTTTTGAATCGTCAACTAGTCTGTATCCTGATTGGATGCTGATGCCTCCATACCTATATCTGCAACCCGAAGATTTTTTGTAAAGCTTTAACATTTTATTATACTTTCTATAATTGCTACTTGGATGTTTAATAAGCAAATCACTCTTCAAATGCCCAAATCAGACTTGCAATCACCTTCCACACACCTACCTATTCCTCACCAGCCTTCTACTTCTTAGTAGGTAGCCTTAACATCCACTCAGTTGCTCAAACTAAAAATCTAAAAGTGATTTGTTGATTTGTGTTTGTTTTATTCCTTCACATCTAATATGCAGTTATTCAATAAATCCTCTAGGAGATATTCCAGATAGGAGGACTGTACCAACTCTACTGTTAAAATGTTAGTCTGTGCCACAGTACACTTGTCTCTGGACTACAGCAACACATTTCTAAATAATCTTTCTGTAACCAGGTTGGTACTTTATAGTTCAGATTGAGTTTTCCAAATAATACATTTGACTATGTTACTTTTTGATTAACATCTACCAACATTGCTGATCCACTAGTACCTTACCATAGCTGATCCTTGAAAAACACGGGGGTTAGGGATACCAACCCTCTGCATAGTCAAAAATCTAACTGTAACCTATAGCTGAACTTCCCTGTACAGAGTTCCTTTATTTTTGAGGTTCTTCCATATCCTCAGTTCTAATTCCACAGATTCAACCAACCATGCATTGTGTAGTACTATAGTATTTACTATTGAAAAATATCTGCTTATAAGTTCAAACCCATGTTGTTCAAGCGTCAAGTGTATTGATATCAGAAGATAATGCAAATTTTTAATCTCGATTTAAAAGAAGTAAATAATCTGACTCATCACTATTTATTGGGGCTCAGTTCCCACCCCTTTTCATTCTATCCCTCTATCTCAGCCACATTTGGACTCTGGCTTACAGCCTCTGGAGGGAGGGCAGCCCACTTGGCACCCTGATTTTAGCCCAGTGACTTTGGGTTTCCAGCCTTCAGAACTACAAGATAATACATTTCTGTTGTTTAAAACATTGTTTGTGATCATTTGTTACAGCATCCATAGGAAACTAATATCCTTATTTTCTTCTGTGTCTGTTTCATACAATTTGCACTTACTGAGTTTGGTGTTTTGTTCAACCATGTTCTTAGATTATTAGATCTCATAAGCTTATAAATTTAACATGATTGCAACAGAAATAAGTTCGTTCTTTTCACTAGTCAATGATTTTCAAATTCACACAGTAGTCAAGATGACCCTGCATCTGGGAAGAACTTGCAAGTTTAATGAAAGCTCCAGATGACCCTACATTCACCCATGCTGTAGACCATGATGGTTTGGGTAGTTCTAAATAGAATAACCTCTGAAGACCTAGTTTGGTAGATATTAATATTTAATGTTACTGTTGAATTCTTTGCTATTTATTTGCATAACCCTCCAGGTTTGGGCTGTTTCTGCTTCTACTGCATTCTGAATACCAACAGGTTGTTTTTCCTTACCTACCTACCTTATAAGGATGGCTTTTATTCTTTACCCCAGGTCTCCAGCTGCTTTGCTTAGGTACCCAAATCTTTAATATCTTTTTAAAGTGAACTAAACATAGTTGGAGGGCAGAAGACTAATTTTATATATCTCTTGAATCCCACAAAGAAATCCAGGCCTGTGTACACAAGGGTCATGAAAGAAAATAACTGAAGTGAAACACCATTGAATTGCATCTTCCCTTAGTGTTTACATACCACTACCATTCTTTCAATTCCCTCCAGTCATCACCAACCTGTTAACTTCCCTTCTACTTCTCTCCATTTTGACATCTCTTCCAAGAGGTTAATATGTGCAAATATATGTGCCCTTGTTTTCTAAACTTACCCAACTGTATAAAACTTCCCTTCCAAGAGGACAATATCACACACACAAAATAGAATGCCAGATATTTACATCCTGAGAATGTGATGGGGGCAAGTGTTATTTATTTAAAACATAGATAACAAAAACAAGTCTAAAATGACAAGAATTTTTTTAAATGTACTCAAATATGTCTCAAATTTTAATAAGATCCTCTGTACACACATTTATTTGCTACTGAAAATTTTTATTACAATACAACACGCTGCTCTAACAGTGCTCTGGCCAAGCCACCCAACGTTTTCTTTACATTCCTTCCACACAAGTTAATTTGTTTCAAATTCTCGATATTGAGTTTCATTTTACAGGGACTTCAGGCTTCTAAAACAGGCAGTACCTAAGACTTATTAGTGCTTCTTTGTGTCAAATCAAAATGGAACTAAAGTATATTCAAGTCATTCCGACACAAGTTACATAGATTCCTTATAAGTTACTTCTATTAAGGTAGAAAAGAGATGCAAGGAAAAAAGACACCACAAAACTTATAATATAGGTTATCAAAATATTGGTACCCAATCTGCCCTAGTGTAGAGTAGCTATCCCAAGCTACTTCATAATTATCCTAAAATTACTAGTAGGAAAAAAATAGTACAAGAATAAAGTTTATGGCTCATCCGACCCTGTATCATAACTACTGTCATAATTATTGTTGTAATTATTCTCATAATTATCCTCAGAAGGATCTCTATTATACAGTTAATAATGACAGCTACATCTAAATCCTTCCATTCTTGACTGAGTCTCAACATCCTCCTGCTGAAGTTCTCTTTGAGACTCAGACAGAGGAAGTCATTTGCCATAGCAATTTTTAATATATTGAATCATTCTTTCCATCCTTTCTCTCCAAGCAATTAACAATGTCCTCCCCCCACCCCCTCCGCCTGTAGATTAAGTCTCCATCCAGTCTGTTGAGGTGAATATTCTGGTAGAGTGGATAGCAATTTGCTACTAGGGTTGAGAGTCAAGTTACTGAGCTTCTTTATTAACACTGCAGAAATAGGTTGAGAGGCAGCCAGAACTGCCTGGGAATTTTCATCGATGGATATTTGAGGAGACACCAGGGTCCAGGTTGGGTTAATCTCTGATTAATCCATTGGGAGTCTAGTCACAGCTTAAAGCTCCTCCTATATTTTTGGATTCCAGTGGAAGGTGATGGTTTACTCAAACTGCTACAAAGTAGCCTGGAAGAACTATAAAGCAAAGAAACAGCAGAAAAATCCAAGCTCTGACACACCGTGGTGAGGGAAAAATCCCTGCATTTACTGTTGGTTTGACTTAGAATGCTCTTCATCCAGGTCTAATCACAGATGGACTGTTTCACCATTTAGTTAATAAGCAGCTCAAAAATTACCTTTCAGAAAATTTTTCTCTAGTCATCCCGGATAAATAACATCTGTCTTCCAACTACTTTCAGTCATGGAAATCATGAGGCTTTCCCTTTGCTTTTCGAGTAACAGCACACTAGAATTTTATTTTTTTTGCTTTTATTTATTTATTTATTTATTAACGTCTTTATTGGAGTATAATTGCTTTACAATGGTGTGTTAGTTTCTGCTGTATAACAAAGTGAATCAGATATACATATACATATATCTCCATATCTCTTCCCTCTTGCATCTCCTTCCCTCCCACCCTCCCTATCCCACCCCTCTAGGTGGACACAAAGCACCAAGCTGATCTCCCTGTGCTATATTGATGCTTTCCACTAGCTATCTATTTTACATTTGGTAGTGGATATATGTCCATCCTACTCTCTTACTTCATCTGAGCTTACCCTTCCCCTGAGCAAAGCCAATCTTTAGGGGAAAGAAAACAACAGGAAATATGCATGGACCTATTTCTTCTCTTTATTCAATAGCATATACTGAAGACAATATTTTAGGAAGGAAATTTACTCACCTTAAGGAATTTTAAAAAGCTAAAACTGTAGACCACATAGGTCTTAATATTCTCTTGGCAGACATTGAATACATAGCAAATAAGATACATTCTGTACCTACTTGCTTTTCCACTTCTCAAAGCCACCATCCTCTGTTTTGGTGATGTGAGCAGGATACATTCTATAAAATAATGTTCGTACATGCGTATAACATACAAAGAAACGAAAAAACGTTGGCAACATTCCAATATATCATACCAAAACATGCTACCCAGAAATATAACTTTTATTTAGAAACTTCCCACGTAGGAACTATGGCAGCAACTTACTCAATAGACCTTCTTGTCTGATCCAAATGTGCTTGTACCTACATTGTGGCTTCAGTAATGGACTGTAATGAATTTTCCCCAAACAACCATTGTGTAACTGTTTCCACATCTTCATAAGAAATTTGTCTTTAAGGAGGAAGTAGGAATTCAATATTTAAGACATTTGGAAGGAGAGAGTCAATAAACTGATAAAGATGAGATGGATGGTAAGAGGAAAGTAGTGCTTGTGCAGCATTGCATAACAGTTTATTGAGAAGGGCTTTTAAACAGTTATTATTATATTTTACTGAAAGTACTGATATTAAGAAACCATTTTTTTAACTGAAAAATTTTAACTCCCTATTTTTTCTTGTGTGTCAGTTTCTTCAGTTTCTCAACACTGAAATAGTATACTGTGAAGTTTTTGCACTCGCTCAGCAGTTCTGTGACTTGGAAATGATCTACTTGAAAAATGCTGCAGGCCTGTTTTAGTGGGAGAGTGGGAGGAGACCCTTCACGCTCACCACTATACAGGTGTAGTGTTGTTAGGAGAGGATTTTTTTACCATATTTATATGGGTGTAAATGGCGAGAAAAGCAGGTCTGAGCAGAATTTATTCTCTAAATGGAAGTAAAGATGAACAGTCCCAAGTGAGAGCCAAAATAATTCAACCCAGCAGATATATGACTGCATGTTGCTTATAAATAAAAAGCAAGTTCAATCAATTGGAAATGTGAACATTACCAAAAAAAATCAAATATGTTCATTTACTGGCTTATTTGACTAATTCTGCTGAATGCAACCAATCTCCTCTTGTAGCTGACACCAACAATCTACCTCCTGCAAATTCTCTGCTGGCTCCATTCATGCTCCAACACCCCAACATCAACTTTCAACCTCCCTGCCTCAAGGATGCCCTCCTTTCTCCCTGTGACGTTGGACATCACACCCACTGGGTCAGCTTTCCAGGCAGAATCCTCCTTACTCAACTTGAACTCTAAACACTTACTAGGCTGCTGGAGATTCTCATCTCTCCTTTTCATGCAGATACTTACCTACTTTGCTCAGTCACCCATAGTAGTTTTTGAACTAAATTGTTTCAGAAGGAAAGGAAAAGGAATAATGAAGAGGAGTAGATAAAAATCAAGATTTTGATTTTTGAACTTCAAAATTATTCTTGATTTTTAGATAACTAACAAGTGGTAATAGCTAGCTGTAAGGACAAAGCAGTTGCAATCATTGGAACTACGCTGACATATATAAATATTACGTATTCATTCTTCATTTCATCTAATTGATTGCACATGTGTTGACATCTTGTTTTTTGTTTTATTGATGACTATTCCCATGATTAATTACATAGGCTATTTATGCCAATGTGAACTCCTGGCATCCAGGGTGGAGGGTAAAAATATTTGATCAGTTAATGGAATGGACATATAACCTTAACTCAACAATATTATTCAGAGTAACACAGGATCAAGAAAAGAAATATTATTTAATAGTAGTCTGAGGGGAAAAAAGAGTCAGACAAAAAGACAGTCATATAGGCAAGCATATAATGGCAAAAATTAAGAAGATATCTTATAGATATTTTCCAAGACATATATGAACAATGGGAGGGAGAGAGAAAGAGGAAGAGAGAGAGAGAGAGACAAGAGAGAATGAAGGACACTCATTCTTTACAGCCATTCCTCTTCCCCAATGCAATCTAAGAATTCCTGGTTGTCAATACTTGCCAGAGTAGGAAAGTTAGAAAAGCAATGCTATGTAAAATCTTTTATATGTATATATATACATATATATATATATATATATATATATATATATATATATATGTATATATATATATATAAACTCCATGAATCTTTTAATGATCTCATGATCCAAGTGAATGGTGAATTTCTATTTTCATATTTAAGAAACACTATCAGTTTTAACTGTTCAACGTTCTTCTGGACTGAGTTGTCACAAGAATATATATTATCACTCAGGTGTTCTAAAATCATTAACACTTCTGTTTGTATGTCATTCTAGCTAAGGAATGCACTGGTTTTATTGGAGATTTTTTTGTATGGTTGTTTTTAAAACTCATTTCAATATTATAAATATGTGCAATATAAACAAGGCCTTCAAATAACCACATTATTTAAATATGAAGAAATTTTAGGAGGTGCATTCAAGATGGTGGAGGAGTAAGACACGGAGATCACGTTTCTCCCCACAAATACATCAAAACTACATCTACAAGAGGAACAACTCCTACAGAACACCTACTGAATGCTGGAAGAAGACCTCAGACTTCCTAAAAGTATAATTTTTAGAGCTTGTTATCATTGGTGGATTTGTTTTAAAGTTTGGTTTCTATCTTCTTTCTTTCTCTCTTTCTTTAAAAATAAAATTATTTTCTATTTTAATATTCATTTTTTTCTTTCCTTCCTTATTTTTCCCTTCGTTCCTTTCTTCCTTCCTTCCCCCTTTTCTTCTGAGCTGTGTGGCTGACAGTGTTTTGGTACTCTTTCTGGGTGTCAGGCCTGAGCCTCTGAGTGGGGAAAGCCAAGATCAGGACATTGGTCAAACAAAAAGCTCCAGGCCCCATGTAATAGCAAATGGGGAAAGCTCTCCCAAAGATCTCCATCTCAGCGCTAAGACCCAGCTCCATTAAACGACCAGCAAGCTACGGTGCTGGACACACCATGCCAAATAACTAGCAAGACAGAAACACAAACCCACCCATGAGCTGCTTAGAAGCATAATAAGTTCACAGACACCCCCAAAAAACACCACAGGACATGGTCCTGCCCACCAGAAAGACAAGATGCAGCCTCATCCACTGGAACACAGGCACCAGTCTGCTCACCAGGAAGGCTACACAACCCACTGAACCAACCTCACACACTGAGGGCAGACACCAAAAACAATGGGAACAACGAACCTGCAGCCTGCAAAACAGAAACCCCAAACACAGTAAGTAGGCAAAATGAGAAGGCAGAGAAGTGCACAGCAGATGCAGGAGCAAGGTAAAAAGTCACCAGACCAAACAAATGAAGAGGAAATAGGCAGTCTACCTGAAAAAGAATTCAGAGTAATAATAGTAAAGATGATCCAAAATCTTGGAAATAGAATGGAGAAAATAAAAGAAACTTTTAACAAGGACCTAGAAGAACTAAAGAGCAAACAACCAATGATGAACAACACAATAAGTGAAATTAAAAATTCTCTAGAAGGAATTAATAGCAGAATAACTGAGGCAGAAGAATGAATAAGTGACCAGGAAGATAAAAGACTGGAAATAACTACCTCAGAGCAGAATAAAGAAAAAAGAATGAAAAGAATTGAGGATAATCTCAGAGACCTCTGGGACAACATTAAAAGCACAAACATTCGAATTATAGGGGCACCAGAAGAAGAAGAGAAAAAAAAAGTGACTGAGAAAACAATTGAAGATATTATAGTTGAAACCTTCCCTAATATGGAGAAGGAAATACTCAACCAAGTCCAGTAAGTGCAGAGCGTCCCATACAGGATAAATCCAAGGATAAACATGTCAAGATACATATTAATCAAACTATCAAAAATTAAATACAAAGAAAAAATATTAAAAGCAGAAGGGAAAAACAGCAAATAACATAAAAGGGAATCTCCATAAGGTTAACAGCTGATCTTTCACCAGAAACTCTGCAGGCCAGAAGGGAGTGGCAGGACATATTTAAAGTGATGAAAGGGAAAAAACTACAACCAGCATTACTCTACCCATCAAAGATCTCATTCAGATTCGATGGGAAATTAAAACCTTACAAATGAGGAAAAGGTAAGAGAATTCAGTACCACTAAACCAGCTCTACAACAAATGCTAAAGGAACTTCAACAGGCAGGAAGCACAAGAGAAGGAAAAGACTTACAATAACAAACCCAAAACAATTAAGAAAATAGTAATAGGAACATACATATCGATAACTACCTTAAAGGTAAAGGGATTAAATGCACCAATCAAAGGACGTAGACTGGCTGAATGGATACAAAAACAAGACCCATACATATGCTGTCTACAAGGGACCCACTTCAGACCTAGGAACACATACAGACTGAAAGAGAAGTAATGGAAAACTTATTCCATGCAATGGAAATCAAAAGAAAGTTGGAGTAGCAATTCTCATATCAGAAAAAATAGACTTTAAAATAAAGACTATTACAAGAGACAAATATGGACAACATAATGATCAAGGGATCAATCCAAGAAGAAGATATAACAACTGTAAAGATTTACGCACCCAACATAGAAGCACACCAATACATAAGGCAAATACTAGCAGCCATATAAGGGGAAAACAACAGTAACACAATCATAGTAGGGAATTTTAACATCCCACTTTATCCAATGGACAGATCCTCCAAAATGAAAGTAAATAAGGAAACACAAGCTTTAAATGATAAATTAAACATGATGACATTAATTAATATTTACACAACATTCCGTCCAAAAACAGCAGGTTACACTTTCTTTTCAAGTGCTCATGAAACATTCTCCAGGATAGATCATATCTTGGATTGCAAATCAAGCCTTGGTAAATTAAAAAAATTGAAATCATATCAAATATCTTTTCCAACCACAACACTATGAGACTAGATATCAATTACAGGAAAAAATCTGTAAAAACTACAAAGACATGGAGGTTATACAATGCAATAATAAATAACTAACAGATCACTTAAGAAATTAAAGAGGAGATCAAGAAATACCTAGAAACAAATGACGATGAAAACATGATAACCCAAAACCTATGGGATGCAGCAAAAGCAGTTCTAAGAGGGAAGTTTATAGCAATACAATCCTACCTCAAGAAACAAGAAACATCTCAATAAACAGCTTAAACTTACACCTAAAGCAATTAGAGAAAGAAGAACCAAAAAACCCAAAGTTAACAGAAGGAAAGAAATCATAAACATCAGATCAGAAATAAATGAAAAAAGAAATGAAGGAAAAAATAACACTAAAATTACACTAACAATAAAATTAAATGCTGTTTCTTTGAGAAGATAAACAAAATTGATAAACCATTAGCCAGACTCATCAAGAAAAATAGGGAGAAGACTCAAATCAATAGAATTAGAAATGAAAAAGGAGAAGTATCAACTGACACTGCAGAAATACAAAAGATCATGAGAGATTACAACAAGCAACTATATGCCAATAAAATGGACAACCTGGAAGAAATGGGCAAATTCTTAGAAAAGCACAACTTCCGAGACTGTACCAGGAAGCAACAGAAAATATAAACAGACCAATCACAAGCACTGAAATTGAAACTGTAATTAAGAATCTTCCAACAAAGAAAAGCCTAGGACCAGATGGCTTCACAGGCAAATTCTATCAAACATTTACAGAAGAGCTAACACCTATCTTTCTCAAATTCTTCAAAAATATAGCAGAAGGAAGAACATGCCCAAACTCATTCTATGAGGTCACCATCACTCTGATACCAAAACCAGACAAAGATGACACAAAACAAGAAAACTACAGGCCTATATCACTGATGAGCATACATGCAAATATCCTCAACTAAATACTAGCAAACAGAATCCAACAGCACATTAAAAGGATCATACACCATGATCAACTGGGATTTATCCCAGGAATGCAAGGATTCTCCAATATACGCAAATCAATCAATGTGATAAACCATATTGACAAACTGAAGGAGAAACACCATATGATCATCTCAATAGATGCAGAAAAAGCTGTCAACACAATTCAACAACCATTTATGATAAAAGCCCTCCAGAAAGTAGGCATAGAGGGAACTTACCTCAACATAATAAAGGCCATATAGGACAAAACCACAGCCAACATCATTTTCAATGGTGAAAAAGTGAAACAATTACCACTTAGATCAGGAACAAGACAAGGTTCCCCACTCACACCACTATTATTCAACAAAGTTTTGGAAGTTTTAGCCACAGCAATCAGAGAACAAAAAGAAGTAAAGGGAATACAAACTGGAAAAGAAGAAGTAAAGCTGTCACTGTTTGCAGATGACATCATACTATACATAGAAAATCCTAAAGATGCCAACAGAAAACTACTAGAGCTAATCAATGAATTTGATAAAGTAACAGGATACAAACTTAAGCTACAGAAATCTCTTACATTCCTATACACTAATGATGAAAAATCTAAAAGAGAAATTAAGGAAATCATTTACCACTGTAACAAAAAGAATAAAATACCTAGGAATAAACCTACATAAGGAGACAAAAGACCTGTATGCAGAAAACTGTAAGACACTGATGAAAGAAATTAAAGATGATACAAACAGATGGAGAGATATACCATGTTCTTGGGTTGAAGGAATCTACATTGTGAAAATGAATATACTACCCAAAGCAATCTACAGATTCAATGCAATCCCTATCAAACTACCAATAGCATTTTTCACAGAACTAGAATAAATATTTTCACAATTTGTATGGAAAAACAAAAGACCCTGAACAGCCAAAGCAATCTTGAGAAAGAAAACGGAGCTGGAGGAATCAGGCTTCCAGACTTCAGAATATACTACAAACCTACAGTATGGTACTGGCACACAAACAGAAATATAGATCAATGGAAAAGGATACAAAGCACAGAGGTAAATCCACACACATATGGTCACCTTATTTTTGATAAAGGAGGCAGGACTATACAGTGGAGAAAAGACAGCCTCTTCAATAATTGGTTCTGGGAAAAGTGGACAGCTACATGTAAAAGAATGAAATTAGAACACTCCCTAACACCATACACAAAAATAAACTCAAAATGGATTAAAGACCTAAATGTAAGGCCAGACACAATTAAACCCTTAGAGGAAAACATAGGCAGAACACTCTGACATAAATCACAGCAAGCTCCTTTCTGACCCACCTCCTAGAGAAATGGAAATAAGAAAGAAAATAAACAAATGGGGCCTAATGAAACTTAAAAGTTTTTGCACAGCAAAGGAGAACATAAACAAGACGAAAAGACCACTCTCATAATGGGAGAAAGTATTTGCAAACGAAGCAACTGACAAAGGATCAATTTCAAAATATACAAGCAGCTCATGCAGCTCAATATCAAAACAAACAAACAAAGAACCCAATCCAAAAATGGGCAAAAGACCTAAATAGACATTTCTCCAAAGAAGGTATACAGATTACCAACAAACTCATGAAAGGATGCTCAACATCACTAATAATTAGAGAAATGCAAATCAAAACTACAATGAGGTATCACCTCACACCAGTCAGAATGGCCATCACCAAAAGATCTACAAACAATAAATGCTGGAGAGGGTGTGGAGAAAAGGGAACCCTCTTTCACTGCTGGTGGGAATGTAAACTGATACAGCCACTGTGGAGAACAGTATGGAGGTTCCTTAACAAACTAAAAATAGAATTACCATATGACCCAGTAATCCCACTACTAGGCATATTCCCTGAGAAAACCATAATTCAAAAAAACTCATGTACCACAATGTTCATTGCAGCTCTATATACAATAGTCAGGACATGGAAGCAACCTAAGTGTCCATTGACAGATGAATGGATAAAGAAGATATGGCACATATATTCAATGGAATATTACTCAGCCATAAAAAGGAATGAAATTGAGTTGTTTTTAGTGAGTTCGATGGACATAGAGTCTGTCATACAGAGTGAAGTACGTGAGACAGAAAAACAAATACCATATGCTAACACATGTATGTATGTATAGAATCTAAAAAAACAAAACAAAAAATAGTTCTGAATAACCTAGGAGCAGGACAAGAATAAAGACACAGACATAGAGAATGGACTTGAGGAAACAAGGAGGGGGAAGGGTAAGTGGGACGAAGTGAGAGAGTGGCATAGACATATATACACTACCAAATGTAAAACAGATTGCTTGTAGGAAAAAGCTGCATAGTACAGGGAGATCAGCTCGTTGCTTTGTGTCCACCTAGAGTGGTGGGATAGGGTGTGGGGGAAAGATGCAAGAGGGCGGAGATATTGGGATGTATGTATATGTATAGCTGATTCACTCTTTTATACAGCAGAAACTAACACACCATTGTAAAGCAATTATACTCCAATAAAGATGTTAAAATAAATAAATTTGGAGAAATTTAAAATTATTTTTATATTCCTGAGATTAGTGGGCTTTTTCTGGTTGGTGAATATTATGTTCCACTCATTTTATTTTTCAAAATATAGGAGACTGTATCTATTCTCTAGAGTTGTCTTGATCTATAACTGAAATTTTAATCCAAATTTTCAATAAAAAGAGTAAATAGATACTTGTTGGATGATCTTTTTTAATTGGCATGGCACTTAAGGAATAATTTAATATGTTTACTTTTATTAAAATCATCATTGTTTTAAAATAACACTATCAGTTATTGCAGCTCTATAATATGACTAAATATAATAACAAATAATTGATATTACTGGGCTTACCTATAAGAGAAAACATAATACATTAAAATAATCACATGGATAAAAGTCATATAATATGTATATCAGACCCAGGCATGACATTAAATAGCAATGTTTTAGAACAAATAACTAGATATTAATTTCCTTCTATGAGTAATTAAATAGTTGAAATGAGATATCCCCAAGACTCCTTCATTTCTAAAACTCTTTCATTCCTCTCCTACTTACTAATTTTCTCTTCTTCCATCTCTTTTCATTAACTCAAGCTTCTTCTATCCATCACATAAAATAAAACCCTATATTTCTGCTTATATTTAGAATCTGACTCTAGTTTTCTCAACACTGTTTACTGAAATTACTTTTTGCTATTAATGTTTATGTGTGTGGTGTGTAAAAATGAAAACAGAATAAACTGTACATTACTTGACATTTTACCTATTGTCACAATAATTCTGCATAATGTACCACCTCTCAAATTCACTAGCTTCCCTCTGGCTGCTGGATGACCCCAAGATCTCCAGCTACATCAGTGAATAGAGTCACTTAATCAGATGTATCTTTCAATGTGACCACTTGTTGCAGAGGTGAAATGAGGTCCCACACTTTCAGCTTCTGGTCCAGCATATAAGAATCTTCATCTGCTCTACATGTCTCTCATCCTCGTTGGACAGGTAGGCTAGCAGGACAGGTGCTTTTCACACTAATAGCAGAAGGGAAAGAGCTAAAGACCAACCACATAAGTACATTTAATGCCTTTGTTGCATGACAAATGCTAATATCCCATCAGCCAAAGCAAGACATGCTGGGCTAAAATGTGAGTGGTAGGAAAGCAAACTCCACCTTTACTACTTCATTAGTAGACTGGGAGGAACTGGGAAGTTTCATGTGGAAAAAAACTGATACAGGTTAAGTTTGAAAAACTGGGGCTGCTATTTCAAGCTGTCATACTTTCCATGCATTTTGATGTTAGATATGTTGCTTTTAAATTTTCATTTACTCAAAACTGAGGCAATTTCCCCTTCATTTATTTCTTGTCATCCCTGTCTACCCCTTAAGCCACTGTGGGTGGAGCTCCTTCTAGTTCTAGAATCAGTAAAACCTTATATTGTGGGCAATTTATATTTTTTACTCAATTTGTAAATACTGTTTGGAAGTCATTTATTATTTTCCTGAGTTTTGCTCATAATGAGGAAGCCACAGTTCAACCAACCTCTTGTTCCATGGATTGCATCATGCAAATACAGTCTTTCTACTGTTATTTCTGCTGACATATTTGCTGTGGTGCTTAATTATAAGTTTCCTCTTGGGAGGACAATTAGGTGTGAGACCCAGCAAGATGTGCCATTGTTGTCCAATATAAATTAACCACCAGCGTTTTTTCTGAAAAAATTTGCTTCCTAAGTCTTTTCTTTTAAACGTATGTTTGGTTGATGTACAATATTGTAAAAGTTTCAGGTGTACAATATAGTGATTCATCTTCACTACGTGTAATTAGGTTATACTCCATTTATAGTTATTATAAAATATGGGCTATATTCCCTGTGCTGTACCATATTTTCTTGTAGATTAATTATTTTATACATAGTAGTTTGTACCTCTTAATCCCCTTACCCTCATTTTACACCGCCCCCACCATTTCCTCTCCCCACTGGTAACCACTAGTTTGTTTTCTATATCTGTGAGCCTGTACAAATTATTTTAATGGAATCTGTGGGAGAATATGCAAATTACAAATGTATAATAAATAGACAAATATCAGTTCAATTTGAGTTATGAAATTAGACCATACTTGAGCTAAAAAGCAAGTAGGAGATTACTATTAATTACTTACTATTAACTATTACTTTTAATATAACTTTTATCAAAATGTAGGTTGGCTTAGAGCAATTAACTAAATAGATGAATTTATTTTTAAGTGTCATTTTAGGCTTAATTGAAATGTATAATACTTATGATCTATGGAACTTGTCCAGAGAATTCACTTCAAACAAAGTGAAGAACTAATTTCAATCACAGTCATAGATCCACCTGCATTTCTAGGTAAGAATGTACCCATATAGTAAAATATTTTATGTACCCACAAGCTATCAAATATCCTGTTGTTTGTCCTCTGTTTGCAGTAATTACTAATTAGAATTGAATAACTTTTTTGTGCTGTTAAGTGTTATTAGCCTTTTAGATTCTGGGATTTATCTCATTCTAATCAGTTACTCAAAAGTAGTCCATTTCTTTCTTATTTTTTGACATATAGTTGGGTTTTAATAAAAATGGCTTATCTCAGGTAAATAGCATGTAATATCTGAAAAATCAAATATACTGCAAAAGAAAATCTCATAAGATTAAAAATGCAGTTGGTCAAATTATGTGATGTCAATTTTGATGGCCCTGTGAGTTAAAAAGCTACGGTGAACCTTGGTTCTGTTAACTGAAGCGACCTAAAATTGCATCAGACATTTTGATCTGACAGTGGGTATACAGACATGGAGAAATCTTCATGATTCAGTATGTGAATTTTTTTTCCAAATGTACAGGAAAGATATGTGAAAACCCTAATGCTATGAATATTTATGTGGCGACATTTCCAATACTTGACAGTTGGTTACAGACACTAGATAAGGAAAAGTTTAGAACGCTATTGTTTGGAGGAAGTGATTATAATTTTGAATCCAGGCAAGTATAGTACAAATGGCAGCTGGGCGGGGGAAGAGGCACAAGTCAGACGTGCACAACCTGTCTCAGAACATTGAAATTACATTGAATTGTAAAAAAACAAAACAAAACAAATTTTTTTCTGGCCAAAAAAATATACCCACAAGATGAAACTGCTCTATAGACTCCAAGTGCAAGACTCCAAGTGTAGACTCTAAAGGCTTGACCTGGCAGGTCTCACGGAAGAGAGTTGCTCTCCACATGTCAGACTTGGTTCTGCACCAACGCAGTGCAGCTTCTAAAGGGGAGATATGCTTAAGACTCAGGCCCACATCCACTGTGGGGGACAGGCAGGAGCCAGACCATGCTATGGCCATGCTTGCACATAGATCTGCCTTCTTAGCCTAACTCCATTCTGAGCCCTTCTCATGTAGGGACCCTCAGCCAATGGCATTTCCAAGCATCTCCTTGTGAGGAGATATTTAACTACTAAAATATTAAATTATTTTTAAACAAATAAAGCTTAATTTCATATTGATTTTGTCTTGGTAAGTTCTGTTTATCTAGTAATTTTATTTATTTAAGTTTTCAAATATACTATAGAAAGTTAACAATATTCATTAATTTTTTCATAAGATTTGCAACATTTGCACTTCCCCTTTTTCATACCTATTTTCAGGTGTGCCGTTCATTTGAATTAAAATTGTCATATTTTACAGCTAATTTTTCCCTTGGTCTCCACATTTTCCCTTCAACAGGCACCATTCTAGTTTAACCTGTCTTTACTCACTGCCCTTTCTGCTCTCTGGATCTTCTGTCTCTTCTACCTCAATCCACCTTCCATATTGATTTCAGATTGCCTTACAATGTATCTTTCATCACTTAAACTCCCCTGCTCAAAAACTTTTAGCCACTCCTTATTTTTATTTAAAAAAGACGTCTCTAAGTCTACTAATTATGAACTTCTATAATAAAGCCTTAGAAAATTTATTCACTCAATAATAATTAACACAAGCCTATTATATGTCAAGTATGGGGTAAGGTCTGGTGAGCAAAATCATAACAATTCCCTCTCTCATGTCATTTAAATCTAATGAAGAAGTAAAATATCAATCAATCATCAAAGCACATAAAATTTTGGAGTTGAGAGGTTTTGCAAAGAAGAAGAATTAATTACATGAGAATGTGAAGTAGAAGTAATCAACTTAAGGACATCAGTAATCATTCCTTGAAGGAGCCATGCTTCTGCTAATAACTGAACACCAAATGAACACTTGACTCAAAAATAAGGTACAGCTTGGCCCTCCTAGGAAAGAGCAAAGACCCTACGAGGAAGAGAAAGAATGGTAGTGTGTCTGAAGAGGAGCAAGCAATGTGGCAGATGATTTGGGGGAAAAGGAGGGAGCCAGACCATGAAGGGCTGTCATGGACATATTAAGGAACTTGGTCCTCATTGGTGCACAATTCCAATTGTGTCAATGATCACACTTGTGTTCTGTACAAAGTACTTTATTAGCACTTAAAAAACAAGTTCAGAAGAAGCCAGTGGAGCTACAATAAAGTACCTGGGGCAGGATTCCAGGTAAGAGATGATTACAGCTTCAACAAAATTATGAGAATGCAAAGATTCCTCGAAAGAGGCAAATTACAGTTTAGAGACGGAAATGACAGGACATTATGGATGCTAAGTTTGAGTGAAGTTGAGATTGAGGTTTTTAAAATTTTACATATCTATTTTATATTTATTAATACTTTTATTCACATCTATCTGATCTTAATATAGCCTTTACTATAATCTTTAACACAGACTTGGTAATAGACCTCATTAAACTGCTTTACTGTATTTCAACTTTACCTTTATAGGTCAGCTGGTTCCCAAGCTAACCCCTTACAACATGCATTATCCATTCTACCCATATTTCCTTGTTTAATATCATTCAATACTTCCAAAAATGGCATAAGTTCCTGAATTTTGTATGCAAACTTTTTTACATCATTCATGATTGTCACAACCTTACATTTCCAAATAGATTCGAACTGTCATGTTCTTTGCACAAACTTTTTCTCTGCTTATGGATATTCCTGGAGTGTCTTTTTTTATTGTCAAACAAGCAAACTAACATTACAACATCCACTTAATAGGTATCACCTCTATAGTCAACCCTTACTTGAATTTCCAAACATTTTTTCCTTTGCCTTAATTCTGTATCTTATAAATTTTTATATGACATCTGGAATGCATTGGCATTGTTTTTGTTGTTTGTTTGTTTCATCAAAAATCTACCTCTCCAACCGAAAAAAGAAGGAATGCCTTGGTTGTATATTATTTGTGTGCTTCTATTTCTAGAAGATGTGCTTGTTAAATAGTAGATTGTAATTAAATGGTTTATTTTTGTGGAACCTGAAAAAATATGCTATGTGTTTGCCAAAAAAAAAAAAAGGACTTTACCTGTTTGTAAAGTAATATTTTAAAAAGAGAATAGGTAATGTCTGAATTAATTCTTTTTAAGAATTTATTTCTTTTAAGATTTTATATATGTAAGCAAGGATGCATACATTTTCAATGACTTTGATTTACCTTTTACACTCTGATAATAAATCAGTGAGACCAAATTGTCCAATATGATGTATTAGTAGACACTGTTGAAAGTTTTTCTAGAAATTTCAGAAAAAAATATATAAAATTGCAAAAGCATAGTTGAAGTTATTGCATGCCTTTTGTATATTGACTTTATATATTCAGAAAATCAAGGCTTAATTCCTATCCATGTTTGATAACACTGCTTCTAGTAGCTTTGCTGACAATAAAATAGATTTTCATAATAAGCAATAGAAATTCATCTGAACACATGTAATAATGTTTGCTTTGCTTGTTTATTAGATTTGCCCTCATTAGAAATTCAGTACTGGTCACATTTGTATATTCTTTATTTTGTGTCAAAAATATACGTCAAATCACTTTTGATACCATGGCTGCAATATTGAAACCATTCCGCAATGTCCATCGTATGGATCGAATAATATATCAGGAAAAAATTCTGCATGTTTTCAGTTCTGTCCTACTCAAAGAATGTGCCTTTGATTGCTAGTGAAGTTATGTGTTTCCATAGTGGAAAGGATGGAATTTGACTTTAGTTTCTACTCTCTTAAGCATTGATATAAGGGAAAACATGTTAAATAAAACTTAAGTATTTCTCATCCCCAAGACACCCACTCTGAGTCTTTCCAGGACATTTAGAAAATCAATGCTCTAAAATTGATATTTCAGCTTTTATTGTCCAATAACCTCTGAAATTGATTCAAGAGTCTAACTCTGCACCATGTAGAGCTATGGACTTCAGCTCAAGTGATTTTTATGTGATAGGAAATGAGACATGAAACACTTTTGTCTTTGCTTGTTTTGTTGGTTTTTATTTTACTTTTGATCTATCATATAATTGGATTGCATAACTTACTTTTTCAGTAATAACCACATACAAAGCGCTTATTTTGAACTTATAAATTCTCTAGACTTAAAGCAACATTGAATCATCTGGTAGAACCACACATCTTTCCCCTATTTGTGAATTGTTTCCTGCAACGTTTCCTGAATGATTTGAACATTAAGCCACATTTCAGAGTCTGTCCTAGTAACCTATTAACATGTTTCAGACTTGCTCAAAATATAGGCCATTGAAATAACAACTACTCTGAGAGTGTAATATAATCGTTGTAAGTACTAATTACGGCCACAGTCAGAATGTACATTCATGTTTATTAAGTTAGTTTAATGTAATGTAATTTGTTTTTATTTTTTGCTACAGCTTTTCAAATTTTAGATTGTGTTTATATCTGCAATACAAAGCAGTTTGGTTATGTTATATAAATTGCCTTAAAATATGTATATAAGATAATAAATAGATTTTTTTAAAACACCTGTGTTTTAAAATGATCTTTTTGACCTCTTCTACTCTCTTTGCTATACAGACAGTGAACATAAAATTGTAAGAGGAAAATATCTAGTGAACACTTTTTGTTTGTTTTATCCCTCTACTTAAAATGTTTATGTGACAATATTAGTAACTTTGCATGGTAAACGAAAGCCACTTTAAGATAGATAAGTCCAGTTTGTAATTAAACTTGCTATTTAAAATCACTGTTTTTGTTATCTTGTTTTTTTTCAGGGATCACAAACATAACTGTGTTTCAATATGTTATATATTACAATAGATTCTAGTTTAAATAGAGATTTGATTTCCATTTTTTAAAAAAATGTTATTATTAAGGAAGCACTCAATTGAGAACAAATAAAAGATGTTTTTAAATGCCAACAAAAAATGGGAGAAGAATGTAAAAAAGAGGGGATATAGGTATATGTATAACTGATTCAATTTGCTCTAACCTGAAAATAACACAACATTGTAAATCAACTATACTCCAAAATTTTTTTTTTAAATTGTTGTGATACTATGTGGATCTGAAATTGGAAGTAATTTCACAACAAATGCTTACATTAGGATGCATATGGTTACTCCTGATTAGAAAGTTCACCCATTATTCCCTCGACACCATAATAATGGTTATTTGTGACTAAATATTATGTGCAGGTCTAGTTCTCCAAGGTCAGAATACTTTTTGCATTACAAATAGTATGTGGGAGTTGCTAGGTTATGATAAAATTATGGAGTCCATTCTTAAGAAGGAAAATATAAAAAAATCTGCATCTCTAATTAAAAAGTATTAGCTTAATAAGTAAAAAAATGCATAAATAATAAAACAAAAGTACATAAGTGCTTAATAGATTGAAAAAAGTCTCAAAAAAGATTATATTTGACAATATTCATCAGTCTATTATTAATCACATATCTTCTTTGTTTGGATTCTCGACATCCAGGATGAAGTACAAAAAATATCTTGCTATCAAATCTGCCATATCGTGTACTGGATAAAAGCAATAGCTTTGGAGCCAGATTATCTGGGTTAAAACCCCTTCCTTATCACTTAGGATCTTTGTGACTTTGAAAAGTGTCCCAACTGGGCCTCAGTTTCCCCATCTGTAAATGGTGTAGTAAGAGGACACACCTAAAAGGGTCTTTGTGAGGATTAAATGAATAGAGTGAATACAGTAGCATTATGAACATAGAAAGTATTATATGTTTTAGCTACTTGTAACTTACTAAAGCCTTTTAGTTTAATCAATCATTTGAAATAAAAATTACCTTTATTTGCATCAGTGTGAAGCCTTGTGAAAAATAAAAGGTTTTAGTTAAAAGTAGGATGTCATAAAATTCTGTTCAAAAATATAACAGTAATTATGATAGATTGATTTGAATGTGTACTGTATAATTTAACATGGTACATATAAGAATGTTGACAGATTTTTTACTGATTACATGAGTTATATCTATTGTAGAATAAAGGTACAAAGCTACTAAATTTGTGGAATGCTTTCTGAATTGTCTTTTCTTTATTAAACTAATATAATCTGTATTGCCATTATCTCTGTTCCCTCAACCAAAATAAATTAAACAAACTAAAGGCCTACAGATGTCCAATTTTATACAACTAAAACACAACCAATGAGGTTGTGTTAATTAAAAGTAAAATAAATATAAAAAATTAAACTGAGGAGAACAATGATGTAATATATGATCATCAAAAGACATTTTTTATAGTTTTACTATATTTACTAAAATATTAATTTGTTATTTAGATAGATATGAACTATGACTTCTTTTCCAAATTATCAAAGAATGGTTTAAAATAATATAATGAACATGATGAGTTTACTTAATAATATGACAAGTTGCATATTCAATATCTTTTTTAAAACACTGTATAGTTATTAAGAATTTGAGACAGTCAAGGTTATGACTAAGGACCGTAAAGGAATAGAAGAGCAGTTTGCTGGAACTAATTACCTTTAGGAATTGTTCTGTGCAAAAATTGGGGTTTGATTACTCATATTTCCCTTTTTTTCTTTTCTTTATTGCTATGACCTCTGTGATTTATAACCACTTGTCTAATATTTAGGAGTACAAAATGGATTATAGTAGAATTGGATGATGTACCTGATTCTTTGCTTTTCAAATATATCTAAATCATGTATCTTACTACATTTATTCAGAATATTTCCTTTATGAGCATTACATGATGAAATGGATGGAAAACTTAATGTAGTTCATTTTATAGGAAACAAAATGAGTGATTTCATTTAACTTAGAGTTCCTATAAGCATTTATGAAAATTATTTAGATGTATGTTCATTTGAATAAAATACATTTTTTCACATTGTAATTCTTGCCCACTTTTAATAACTTCTGACAGTTCCAAATGCTACCTGCTTGCCCAAGATGGGACATAATGGCTGTTTCCTACGGTCTCCTAAGTTCCTTTTTCATTTCTTTATCACAGCAAGGGTCACATTACATTGATTTATGTTTCCAGTGCATGTCATCACCCACTTAATTCCTTTTCAGTGGCCAACAGAGGATCTAGTGTTCAATAAAATTAGACAACAAATATTTATGACTCTGTGTTGCCAGTCATTATTCCACTCAAGAACTGAGCACTTTAATTTAAAATATTCACTTTATTGTTTTCCCAAGGCCTCAAAATTTAATGCAGATTTCAGAAACAATATTTATTTTAAACATAATTTAAATGTATCACTTCTTATTTAGGACAACTGTACTGACTATCAATGGCTCTACCAATAAATCATTACTTAGTATGCCATACTTTAGGAAAGCTCACTCTCATTCATACATAATTCATTTATTCTCACCTCTGAGAATTTATATATTGTTGTGTGCAGATAAAAGACTGAATATCCCACACTCTCTCTCTTTTCAGTCTATTATTGAAAAGGTAGTTCATGAGCCACATTTAATGAATGGAGGTCTCTGATACTCCTGTTGCTAACATACTCTATGAAGTAGAATCATATGATTGTATATGGTCGTGAAATCTTATAGACATGTTTCAGTTTGGGATATAATATTCCCTGTAACAAAAATGTTCATAAAAAAAGATTAATTAATGTAAGTCTTTGAAATTTTGGTGCATTCCCAGTCTTTGGGAAAATTAAATATAACCAATGCAAAACAATAAACCCATTCCCTAGGAGACAGATTTCTACTTTTATAGAAGGAGTAGCTTGAATTAACTTTAAATTGCTTCATTCCCTTAGGCCGGAATAAGTCCCAGAACTGGATTTTTAGTTGGTTCCTGAAGCTCTTTTTTCTCAAATAGAATCATCAAACTCACTCTGAAATGGAATTTGAAGCCTACATTAGCTCAAGGCAGAAAAATAACCAAAATGAAACGAAACTTGTGTTCACATTTTTCTTTAGTCTAACTCTTTTTACTTCTTGTGAAATCCCTAAGAATGAGAAATTAACTGTGTTTTGTTTAATGTTTGTTTTTTTCTTGTGATGATGTACCTAAGAGTAAAGTCCTCTTAATAAAAGGCAATTTCCATTTTTAAAATACATGTTAGATCAAAGGGTTATGGGAATGCAATTCAAATGTAAATGAGAATTCTAAATATATTTAGCAGTTGATTTCTGATTTATGAGGTTAAATAAAACAGATTACAGATTAATTACATTTTAGCACTGATTTTATCTGTTGCTTTTCCCTTCCACGTGTGTAGTTTTTGTATCAATAAGTCATTTTTGAAATTGAAAGAGGACATGAGGTTTAGAAGATTTGGTCTTCTTATTTATACTATTGACAAAGGTTATAAATGGTGTTTTTAAAAGAAATTAGTCTGTTTACTGAAACCAGAAAAATAGGAAATACTCTTTCAGAATATATGTATTAGGAAACTTTCTTCTATTACAACTGATGTAAAACTTTACCATGTACTTTTCTAATCCATATGAGTTTATCTACTAGCAAACCTCCCTCTAGATGGTGCAAAAACTGAAGTAAAGGATTGAAGATAGCCTCACTGGTGTCATCCTTAATTGTCAAGCCCTTTCATTCTCCTGTATACTTGGTAATTAGTTATGATTTATATTTGTTTTAGAAATCGAGTGTACCAATCATGTTATCAAGTTTTAAACCATCAATTATTCTATTGCTTCTGTGTGTGTGTGTGTGTGTGTGTGTGTGTAAAGAGATTTAATTCACATTATTTATGGTAGTTACATTCTATGAAGTCTGTGTAAATACTAAATTAGGAAACATTGAACTATTGCTTCTAGGGGAAATATAAGATTAGGTCCCTGTGAGCCTCTGGTCACAACATTTTCATCAACTGATTAATACATAACCTTGTTTTATGTGTGTTTCTATTTAATAACACCGGGATCAACATATATTGTTTATTCATTAACATTGAATTCACCACAAACATCACTATAACATAACTGAACACACCTGTTTTCTGTGTAAGGCACATCATAGCTTTCCTGCACTTAGAAACTCTAGACAGCTCTTTAGCACTACATTAAGGGGCCACTTTAAACAACAAAAAGCAGAACATTGCAAAAAATGTGGACTAAATAGGCCACAAAAAAGAGACATTTATTTTCAGTACAAAAGCTGAAATAAGAAAGGTGAGTGTTGCCTTGTTCAACTCATTGAGTCAGGCAACTCACTTTTTTTGCTGCTCTTCACGTGCCCTTGAAGGGTGATGAAAGTGCTGTAAGTACTAATTTGGGGGTAAGAAATAAATTTTCGCAAGCAGGCAAACTTGTAAATACAGAATCTGAGAAAAAAGAGAATTGAAAATATATATAGTGTATATGAGTATTCACACACGTATGTATGTAAACATGTTTGTGCATATGTTTGTGTGAATATATGTACATGTGTACAGTATATGACTTTTGAAGATTTAGAAGAAAGAATGTAAAAGAGATGTTATTATTCACAGTTTACAAATGATTCTCATAAATATATAGCAGTCTAGTAAGTTTGATATGAGCTTTAGAGATATTTCTTCTCATAATTCACACGTTTTTTTCAATGATTCGACTTTATGGTTTTTAATATTATGTAGGTTTAGGACAATATTTGCTTGAATATGAATAAACTCCAACATCCTGTAAAAGTATATACATTGGTAATTTCCCTATGTTCTTAGAATTTCAACAAGAGAAAATTTATGGAAGATTTATTTCCCCAAATATAGTATATGTGCTGTGGTAATCCAAATAATTGCCCTCCAAAGATGTCCACATCCTAATCCTCAGAATTTGAGAATATGTAAGGTTACATGGCAAAGAGAAACTAAGGGTGCAGAGAGAATTAAGTTTGCTAATCACCTGACTGTAAAATAGGGAAATTATCCTGGGTTACCTGTGTGGTCCCAATAGAATCACAAAACTTCTTACAAATGGAAGAAGTAGGCATAAAAGAAGAGTCAGAAAAAAAAAAAAGTGAGGACATTTTCAGCTTAATGTGATGTCAGAAGGACTTAACCCTCCATTGCTTGCTTTGAAGACAGTGGAAGAGGACCACAGCTCAGGAACAGGGGCAGTCCCTAAAAGCTGGAAAATACAAGGAAAGAATTTTCCCCTACAGACTCCAAAAGGAATGTAGCCCTGTTTATTTTCTGCTGATTTTAGTCCAGCGGGATTTCAAGACCTTCAGAACTGTAAGATAAATATTAGTTTTTTAAGCCACTAAAAATAAGCAGAGTTTGCTGAGTGCTTTGAAGATGGAAAAGGGTTGCAGAAACTAGTCCACTTAACAGTCACTTGTCATGACATTATCCAGTTGCACAAGTCTCTACCAGACCCTGGAGAAAATATGTTTTCTTCAAGCATAAGATTTTTGGAGTTTACAGAAACTAAATACAAAAATCATGCTGAAAAATGAAATCTTGAAATCCTCCTATCGCTGTTTGGGAATCAGAGATAGAGTGAATATCAATGTTTTAAGACTTCTTGTAAGCCAACTGGAATATCTGACCAACACAATTTTGCAGTTTTTTTTTTCCCCTTCCTTTAAATACAAGTATATGATTAAGAAGGGTTCCTTTCTCTGAATCTTCTCAGCCTCAAAATTTGACTTTGAGAGAAGAGGAAGAATATTGTGATGAGTAGTTAAAATGGTTGCTTTGAAATCCATTTGCTTTGAATGGTTGCTTTGAAATGGGAGGCAGCTAAATTTACGTTCTATTCTTTGAGCTGTAGCTGGCTTTTTTGAAGTCAGTCCCATGCTTGTCTGGTTCAGGGGTCAGTCAGATATTTGGGCAAAATTTACACACAGAGTTTGGGGTTTCCCTTCCCTAACTTTGTATTTTCTGCCATTTTCACCTTCAGATTCCAGAAGGTGATTGCCCTGAGCTCTGTCTTCTAGTTCTCCAAAAGAAAGAGGCTGATTTCTATTGAAGTTTTAGTCTCCCTGTCAGATGTAACTCTGGAGTAGTCTCAGGCAAAAAGCAGAACAAATGAGAAACTTACCTTTTACCCTGTGTTTTTCTCTGTTTCCAAGTGTTAACTCCCCGCTAGTATCTGCTTTTTATATATTTATTTTTCCAGAAAATATATTCACCGTTTCTTTATTCAACTTAAATCACTGAACTACATCAAGCAAAAACACTAATATTTTATATGTTATATGCCAGAAGACATACCTCACTAGAATACTGTATAGTAGCAATTTGTTATATTTAGGCCTAGTTAGATAAAGAAACAGTATCGAGCAGCCCTTTTTTAACGAAAAATGGGAGAAAGAAAGAAGCTGCAATTTCCTATTCCTACATTAATAATTTTCATTAAAGTCGGTGTTCTTTGTGGGAAGAGAAGAGAAAACTAAATATAAAACTAGAATTTATGCATTGGCCAAAATAAACAGACCTAGAGGAAAATGTTGTCTAATTAAAAGATCATTGAAAATTATTTGCAGGTTATGATATCTACAATTACTAATCATTCTTATGTATAGTGTTCTATAGAGATTTTTTTTTTTAACATAGAGATTTTCTGAGACTTGACCAGTTTCTCAAGGGTCCCTCCAGGATACAAAATAGTAATAAAAATAAAATTAAACATTTAATCAGTTTTAAAATTTAAAAATCATTTAAAGTTAATAAGGAGCCATAGAGTATTATTTATTGAGACTGTGAGATAGCAACATTTTAGATTTAAGTGTGCAGAACGTAATAATCCTTTGAGAAAACAAACAAAAATTTAATAGAAATGTACCATGCATATATTCAAATTAGGAAGTTTTTTTTTGTTTTTTGTTTTTTTTTTTTTCTGTACGCGGGCCTCTCACTGCTGTGGCCTCTCCCGTTGCGGAGCACAGGCTCCGGACACACAGGCTCCGCGGCCATGGCTCGCGGGCCCAGCCGCTCCACGGCATGTGGGATCTTCCGGGATAGGGGCACGAACCCGTGTCCCCTGCATCGGCAGGCGGACTCTCAACCACTGCGCCACCAGGGAAGCCCCAAATTAGGAAGTTTTAATTGGCATGTGGTGTGGATTTTTTTCTTCACGCCTATTATTAGATTTAATATATTTTACAGTTCAAAAGATTAAATCTCTTTGTATTATTATGGTTTGACAGTAAACTTGGATTTTCAAGCACATGGGTGACAGTAATGCAACTGGAAAGTTTCAGAGATAATGATACAGACCCATGTAGAGGGTGTAATTGTTCCAGGGGAGTAAGAGATATAGGTGTACTTGCTTATTCATAGACTGGTGACAGTTTACTATGATGCTAGTCTTTACTTGTTTGAATGAATTAAATAAATTTAAAATGAATGATCATAAAGGCTGAAACATTTGACGCTAACATCCTAGCAACATTTCTTAGTTTCCTGTTGGTATAGAAGTACAAAATGCTAGAAAATATCAATGACGTTTATTGAAGAGATTTCCTTTTTCTGCACTTGTGGGTTGATACTTCCAATCAAGTGCTGCCGATTAGATTCTGAAAGAATGTATTGATATTCAAACTCTTTACATCCTGGTTGCTATGTATTTAAACAGCCATATGAGAAACATTTCCTGAGTCGAGGTAGATTGCTTTTTGTTTTACCTGAGCAATAGTTTAAAAGGTGAGTTGACATTTAAAGAAATAAATATTCAAGCACGAGGTACATTTGAAAGTCATTAAGACTAAAGGTTTACAATAACATATTACCCTTAAGTGTTGACACACATACTATGCTGTATTTATCTGACACTAATCTGGCTAACATATGAAGAATGGAAGCAATGATTTGATTATGACCCAAATAATGATGTAATCATAACCTTTGCAAGAATGAATTAAAGCATATTCTAACCTTTTCATTATTTCACATTTTCACTACCAGAAAATCATTACTCAAAGGGAAAGGAATGATTTTGCAAAGGGGTCTTACTTAGGGTTATATTTCAATTCCTCATAATGAAACATAAAGGACAGGAAAAAGAAGGTGAGGACATTCTATCAAATCCCTACTTGCAGTTTTTCATATGTAATACTCAGTATAGTTTCAGACTTAACAAAGAGAACAACACATTATGTTTCAGCAGCAGATCTGTCAATATGCTGATGGAGCAGAGGCATAATATACATTAATTGAATATTGCAACATATAACTTTTATTTGTGAAATGCAAGGAATATTTTACTTTAAGGGAAAAACTTCAGAACCTAAGGATTTAATTAAAAAATATCAAGTGAACAAAAATTCTGAAAGGCTGTGAACATTAAACTAGATGAAAACTATGAACTTTTAATATGAAAGATTAAGTAGATCATCCCTTGATTTGTTGAGCATAATAATGCTTATTGAAACTAATCAAATGACATTTTTTCTTATGAAGGTTTTTCTGATATATAGCATTGGAAACTTACTTCATTGTTCATGATCATTAATGCTTTATTTTATTTATTTTAATATTCAAACCTTTATTAGCTTCTGACACCAGTCAACCCCTCTCCTGGGAGCAGTTCCCTCCTATACGTGTAAGATCATTTAATATGTACTTCGTAAGGAAGTCTGGATTTAGACTCAGATTTGCTTGCTTGATTAAGTTGGTGAACTTAAAGACATTGCTTAGTCAAAATTCAAACAACACATGGATTCTAAATTGCTCCAAGGTAAATTCTCAATTCTATACAATTTGCTGATTTTTAAAGGGGTAAAAAAAAAAAAAAAAGATTTTCTAACTTTTCTTCAAATGTTTCCAAGGACAATTGACAATTTAATGCTATCATTTACATTTAGGCCAAAACATGATTTGTTTCTGTCTCCTTTTCATTTAATTCAAGTTAAAAAAAATATGTATTGATGGCCCATAATGAGTCAGGTTTTATTTCACTTTCCAAAGATACTTTAGTGAATCAAACAAAGATGTTTGCCTTTGTGGAGCTTATAATCTAGAAGCGATGGTGCAGCAGATAATGATAAACATGGACACATAAATGATATTATTCATTAAAAGGCAATGAGCCTTATGGACTGAAAGAACAAGGAAAGGGTTTTCAATTGTAGGCAGGGCCTGGGGGTGGATTATACTTTTACTTTGGCTGGTATGGGTAGACCTCCTTTTGGTGATATTTGAGCCAAAAATTTGAAGAACTGAGGGAGTTCACCCATGAAGATATTTGGGGAAAATTGACCCATTCAGAGTCAGAGCAAAATCCTAAATGTGGAACTTGTCTGGTATGTTTGGAGAAAGCTATGAAGCTAGTGTCATCAGAGAAGCAGAAGGTGAACCAGAGCTCCCACTGCATCTCAGTGATGTGAGATGTCTGAGAACTAAGGGAAGGGTAATCATGTGGGGCTTTTAAGTCATTTTGAAGAGTTTGGCTTATATTTAGAGTGAAATGGGAACTAATTTAGAAAGACTGAATTTCTATTTGTTAATGATAATTCTGGCTACCACATAGAGAAGTTGTGGGAGATGAAGCAGGGTCATATCAGGTCACCTAATGATGAAGCTCTTCCTGTAATTCAGACTGGGAATGATAGAAAGGAAAATACAGTCGATCCAAATAAGTGCATCTATTTCAGGAAACACCCTGAAGCATCTTTGAATAGGACACTATCTAGTTTACACACCAGTCACATCCAATATTCAAAGGATTTTAAAAGGTTATCACTTTAAGTTACAAGTTTGGGAACACACATTCACTCCTCCTCTGTGGAGAATGGCTTTTGGCAAGATATTTTTAGTGCCATAACTACATTTCAGTGTGAATTATTTGGTGTGCAGATTATATAAAATGCTTTGAAGTATACTATATCAGTACACAGTAAAGTCAAAGAGGAGAACTAAGCAGGGCTTAATTCACAGCCCTAGTGTTGCAAACTTCCTTCCCTTTGTCCCTCCAAAATCCACTTCTCAGAGTTAGACACAGTAGATTGAGCAACAGGCAAGGATTAGGTACGGTTCACATATGATTCCAGAGTTGGTTTATAATCTTGAATGAGAATTTAAAAATCAAAACCCCTTTACTGGGCTTCCCTGGTGGCGCAGTGGTTGACAGTCCGCCTGCCGATGCAGGGGACACGGGTTCGTGCCCTGGTCTGGGAAGATCCCACATGCCCAGGAGCGGCTGGGCCCGTGAGCCATGGCCGCTGAGCCTGCGTGTCCGGAGCCTGTGCTCCGCAACGGGAGAAGTCACAACAATGAGAAGCCCAAATACCGCAAAAAACAACAACAACAACAACAAAAATCCTTTTACTACGATTCCTTTTCATGTGACTCCTGGGCACGCCATGTGTAAAGGCACTGTCTCCCACATCCCTTTAAAAAACTAAACGTCTATCCAGCGGCCACTCTCCGTGTTCCTTCTACTCATGGCTCCAAAACGAGCCATAATTGTGAAGCATCATTCAACATGTTAACTAGTACGTATTCATGTATCTAATAAGCTTGGCCAGCCTGACATTTTCATATGGATTCCCACATATACAGTTTAGGAAGATTACACACATTAAAAATGGTTCTTTCTTCCAAAAGTCCCTGTTATATTTACTATAGAGAAAAAAAAATGGATGATCATTTTAACCCTTGTTAATGTTTTTTAGAAGATTACAAAACATTGTATCTAATAAATAACATAAAATATGTTTTATAAAATATAGATAAATTGGGCTTCCCTGGTGGTGCAGTGGTTGAGAATCTGCCTGCTAATGCAGAGGACACGGGTTCGAGCCCTGTTCTGGGAGGATCACACATGCCACGGAGCAACTAGGCCCATGAGCCACAACTACTGAGCCTGGGCATCCAGAGCTTGTGCTCCACAACAAAAGAGGTTGCAACAGTGAGAGGCCCGTGCACTACGATGAAGAGTGGCCCCTGCTTGCCACAACGAGAGAAAGCCCTCACACAGAAATGAAGACCCAACACAGCAAAAATAAATAAATTAATTAATAAACTCCTACCCCCAACATCTCAAAAAAAAATATATAGAGAGAGAAATTTTACAAAATATATACAGAGGTTGTATTAATAATTAATAATTGATAATTAGTAAATAATTAATAGTCAATAAAAAAACAATCAGGGGGTTGCTGCTCAGATACACAATTATGAGGATAAAAAACGAACAAAAACAAACATCACTGGAATACAGACCCCCCTCAGCTCCATCACTAACTAATAATAGGGATTGTCCTTAAGGGCCTCCTGCCTCTCCTCTTGCTGTCAGAATCCACTGTTAGTGACACCCTTTCTCTTTCATCCCTCCACATGTGTACAAAACTCCCAGTACAACTGTATTTAGCTGTGTTCATTCTCATATCAGGTAAAAAGTAATATGCAAATAAACATGTAATCAAGGAGGTGAGTTATTTGTCAAATCTTGTGAGTTGCAAGGTCTTCTTAGTATGAAAGCTAAGGAGAAATTCAATGCTTATATTAGAAAAAAGTGAATATAATTATGAAATGCAATCAGCACTCATATTCTCTGTGCTTGCTCCTTGAAAAAAGTTTTGCTAAGTCATGCCTTCAATTTCAAGACCTTACAGTTCATTGGAATGAGGAACTATGAATAGATGTGCACATCACTAACTCCAGTATAAGACACTGGGAGAGAAGAGCTGGAAGGCAGCACTATAATGCCCTAGATTGCACTAGACATTAAATCTTTACCCATAGGATACCCATTTCATTTTACTAAATGGATCTCTATAAACCTAGTGAAATGAATGATTTGCCAGATATTGTAAAGAGGGTAGAAATACAGGATTTTATAGTGTAGGTTCAAACTCTTTGTCTGACTCTCATAGCTTATAAGCTAGTCTCTTGCAGCCTTAATATAATGAGGTTAAAAGCAAAGCAGCTACAAATTCCCTACCATTCTGTGCCCTCGTATCTCCAACCAGGAGTCATTGAGAGGACAGAGCAAAGTGTCACCCTGCTGAATAGCAATTACTACTTTTGTAATACCTATAATAACCGGGCCCAAGTTTATAGAATTGAAACAATTTGCTTACAAGTAATTTTTTTCAAGGAACATAAATAGTTTAAAACTATTGCATCTGAAGAGTTAATTACCCTGAGTGCAACTCAGCATAATTTTCTTTTATAAAATAGTTTATATTAAAAACCAGGCTGTTCACTAATGTCAGACAAAGGATTGTTCCCTTTGTGACAAGTTCACTTTTAATTTGTTTTTATTAATTATTTACTGATCCTATTAATAAAGAAAAACTGGAAATATATTACATAGCCTTTTATTTTTGGAAATTGAGATATATTTAGAACTAAAGAGGAAATGAAGGAAGTAAATATTCTTGTAATTCTTCACTCTCTGGCTGCTTCTATTCCAGAAACAGGAACAGCTCCCAAGACCACACTGTAAATTAGTCTGAGAATATCAACTGGGCTCAGAAACATCCTCTCCCTCGCCCTCCAGCAAAACACATTTTATAACCAATCTTAACAAGCTGCAGTCTAGTGACTGTCAGTGGTCATACTAACAAAGCTGACAAATTAATTTACATTAAAGCATAGTAAGTGGTAATAGCAGTGATGTTTTCTCAAAGAATGTTTGCATTTCAGTAGGGACTCCAGGTTACCCCAAAGGAATTGACAATTAATAGTGAAGCTAAACACATATATATGGAATTAAAAAAATATATCATGAAGAACCTAGGGGTAAAACGGGAATAAAGACAGACCTACTTGAGAATGGGCTTGAGGATATGGGGAGGGGGAAGGGTAAGCTGTGACAAAGCGAAAGAGAGGCATGGACATATATACACTACCAAATGTAAGGTAGATAGCTAGTGGGAAGCAGCCGCAGAGCACAGGGAGATCAGCTCGGTGCTTTGTGACCGCCTGGAGGGGTGGGATGGGGAGGGTGGGAGGGAGGGAGATGCATGAGGGAAGGGATGTGGGAACAGATGTATATGTATGACTGATTCACTTTGTTATAAAGCAGAAACTAATAAAAAAAATAGTGAAGCTATACAAATGGCACTGATCAGAAACATGTATACAAATGGGACAGTATTAAGGTATATATTTTTTTCTACATATATTTGCTCCTACAATTTCAATCAGATAATGAATTTCTGTTTTCTTTCTCAATGGACATTCATTGTAGGAAAGCAGAAAAAAGCTGCTTAAAGCCAAAGACTTTTCTAATATTTTATAAAATCTGAAATTGAATAAAGAGGTAGGTGTTCCACATTAGAAATAAAGAGGATGATAACTTTGGGAAAGACAAGCCAACAATTTGCTGGTTTTCCCCAAGGATGAAAGCAGGTTAGAAGAACCTGAGGATTGTGAGAGCCATGAGCTGACCTCCACCTGTTTGTGGGAGGAGGCTGGGGATGAGCTCGGGCCTATGGGAAAGGACTGAACTGAGCAATGTGGAGGCTGGATCCCCACCCAGGAGCATCTGGATTGACCTAGTTCCTGAGCACGGCCCAGAAGCAACAGAGCTATTGGGAATGTGTCCTATAATACCTTGGGCCATGTAAACATGTAACGCACTGCGTTGTGCTGGAGTTGAAGTGTGCGCCCCGGTAATTGAGTTTAAATTGTACTTCTCCCATTCCTAGGAACTCTATTTTTGCATCCACACTGCAATCTCTCACCTTCTATCTTTCTAGGTGTCTCCTTGAGCACCGTACACCACAACACTTTGTCCTTCACTGTTTTACACCTTCAACCCCATGTCCTCTTTGCCTTTTCTTTCAAACTATGCATCCATGATCCATTATAATCAATCTCTTACCTCCTCAAACCCTTTGCGCTTATCTTTTACCTCTCTTCATTTTATTTATCTGCAGATCTTCAAACTTGATTGATTTCACACTTCTCTTAACTGTTCTAACACCTGAATGTGGCTGGAGGAAAAAAAAAAAAGCTGAACAAATCCACTTTGGGCATCTGTGTCACTATGTACCACCCATTTCTACTTAGTCTCCCTTGGCAGTTCTAATCTTCCTGATCTCTATGAGATGCCCCAGGGATCCCAGCTTAAAAATGAATGTCTCATGCAACGTGTCTGCCACAGAATTCCTCATCCAGGTAAATGGTAACTCCATTCTCCCAGTTGCTCTGGTCAAAATATATGGAGTTGCACCCCCACATCCAATCCATCCACAAATCTGGGCTGTGATTTTACTTTATTTTATTTTATTTTTTGCAGTATGCGGGCCTCTCACTGTTGTGGCCTCTCCAGTTGCAGAGCACAGGCTCCGGATGTGCAGGCTCAGCGGCCATGGCTCACGGGCCCAGCCCCTCCACAGCATGTGGGATCTTCCCAGACCAGGGCACGAACCCGTGTCCCCTGCATCGGCAGGCAGACTCTCAACCACTGCCCCACCAGGGAAGCCCTGGGCTGTGGTTTTTGTGTGGAGTGATGTCCTTATTCTTTTGATAGACACAGGAACAAACACAGCAATCTGCTTCTCCTTTGGATTGGAAGAACAGAGCAAGCACATAGTAATGATGTTCTTTTATCCATGTGTTATTTTAAAATATTTTAAGACATAACTGAAGCTTTACAACTATCTTGAATGAAAGATGATTAGGCATATTTTAGCCAACTTGAATCTCAGAGCCTGTAACTGATTAGCATCAGGTCACACAATTAGAGAGCCCTACATTTCTTTCTTTTGACCCCAGATCACAAGCACTATTTGCTACATCACTTTGTCTATTATCATGGGATTAATTACATCAAATTGTATGAAGAACATTAACAAATATCTACTGTGCTGATACCAATGTCATGAGCTAAAAGAATCTGTTCAATTTATAGGCATCAAAGCAGGAGGCATCTTTGCTAACGAAGACAAGATACTTATATGAAATTAAGAAGTTAAAGGGCACTTGTTACTCTTATCACAAACTGAGTGTCCTCTAACCCAAAACTTGACCTTTTTTCTTGCAGAATGAGGGCCTCTCACTGTTGTGGTCTCTCCCGTTGAGGAGCACAGGCTCCGGACGCGCAGGCTCAGTGGCCATGGCTCACGGGCACAGCCACTCCGCGGCATGTGGGATCTTCCCGTACTGGGGCACGAACCTGCGTCCCCTGCATTGGCAGGCAGACTCTCAACCACTGTGCCACCAGGGAAGCCCCTGTAAATGTCATTATTAGCAAAGAAAATATGTATATGTATATCTTATGTTCTAAGCTACAAGAAACTATAGCCAAAAACTTTTACTTGCCTTGCTTTTAGAATTACTATGTTCAGTTCTTTCTCTTACAATCTCATTGTCACCTAAATTTTCTGTTAAATAATTCATCTCCTATCACTGTCACAAAGCATCAGAAACATTGTAATGCTCTTGGATTTCAGTTGGCCAGAAAAATTCTTGCTAAATAAATGAACTGTTATATTGTTAAATGGTGTGGTTTGATTTTATCTACTTGACAAGGGACATTCAGACCATTTTAAGAATTTTTTTTTATTTCCTTTATCTCAGGCTTGAAGGTTATTTACAAGGAGGCAAACTGCTCTAAACTGATTGACTTTATTTACTTTATGGTAGCAATTTATGGAATAATTAAAGGTGTCTTTCTCCAAAATCATTGCTAATAATACCAGCCTCTGATCAATTCGGCCAATTAAAAGGAACTGAAGATTTCTGGTAGCACACTTTAGTGAGTAAAATTTAGCTTAACTCAATATAAATATCCCTTTCATACTGTGAGATTATTTTAAATTTTATTACTTTAATTTTTTTAGTTTCTAATTTGATTGTGTTGCATGCATTTTATTGCATGTAGAAATTAATATCTATACCTAAAGCTATTACTAGAATTTTAAAATTTCACACATCTTATTAATATATACACTTGATGAAAAAAGCATTGAAAATTAGCATCAATACTGATATAACTATTTAGAAATTTAGATTATATGTTCCCCTATATAATTAAATTAATATAAAATTAGGAGATAAAAATTTTTTGAAATCTTAGCAGTTCATTATAAAAATAATCTTAATAATTACATAAATGAAGTAGAACTTTGGTGTGTAGATTTCTATCTATGTATATATGGAAAATTATGAAATATATACAAACATGTACACACAGAATGGCCTTTACATATTCTCTGAAAAATTCGTTCCCACCAACTAATGTATCACAGAAAAAATTTTCCAGAGTAGATATAGACAGATAGATAGATAGATAGATAGATAGATATGGATATATGTATCTATGTTTGCCTCTATAGACCCTTACTAGTAGTTGACATTATGGATGGTTCTACTAATTGACTCTTCTCAAATTTCTCCATGTAAGTTTGAGGTAAACATGTAGGACAGCTTTCTTACCATGTGGGTAGTAAATGGGGGCAACAAGGACTACTGAGGGAGAACACAGCACACTGATGCGTTAGTCTACTGAATATACTAAAAGGAGAAATTGAACCATCCCCATGTCAATCCTTGGGGATTAAGCAGAAGAACAAGGTGTTTATGCTACTCAAGTTTCAAACAAGTGAACAAACACCTCAACACTTCTAGGTAACTAGATTTCCACAAAAACTCCTATGAACATACCAATAAGTCCAGAGCATCAAGAACTATGGCTAAAGAAGCCTTATGAGGCACTCAAATATCTCACTTAGCCTAGAGTAAGTGGTTATAGAGACTAATCCTTCTGTAACCCAAGTGAGGGGTGGAGAAGAAGCACTTCCTCATAACATAGGGCAGTGGTGATGGACAGAGAATGTGCAAGGAATGAACTCTTAATACTGGCAGGTTGTAGGCACACAGAGTATAGATCATAGGAACAATGAGAAAATAAACCTTTAGTTCCTTTAATTGGCTGAATTCATTAGAGGCTAGTATTGTTTAGACAAAAAAAAAAAAAAAAAGAGGCTCTTTCTAGCACAAGAGTTGGAAGATTGGTGGCCTATTTCAGTAGTTCTTATATAATCCAAACTCAGGTGAACAAGTGCCAGAGACAATATATTTTATTATTATCAATCTTTGTAGGAGAGGCATAAACCCAGTCTGATTATATTTGAAAAAAAATTACTGTGATAATACTTCCCTTCCATGTCTTGCAGTATAATCTGCCGTAAAAATTTTGGAGAAAATCTGGAACTTATCATATTCACAGTGAAAAAAATATTCTGTAGTTGTCAGGGACTGGGGAAAGGAGGAGGGAAGGATGAACAGCTAGAGCAGACAGGATTTTTAGGGCAGTAAAACTATTCCACATGATATGGTGGTAATTGTGGATACATAACATCATGCCTTTGACAAAACCCACAGAACTGTAGATCACAAAGAATGTGAGCCCTTCAGATAATTGACTTTAGTTTATAACAATGTATCAGTGTAGGTTCAATTTTAACATGCTTACCACAACAAGGCAAGGTGTTAATAATGAGGGCAAGGGAAGGAGTGGGAGGGGGAGTATATGGAAACTCTGAACATTCTGCTCAATTTTTCTGTAAGCTCAAAACTATTCTAAAAATAAATTCCAATAATTTAAAAAAATGTAAAGGGAATAAGAAAGACATATTAAGTTAATACTAAACTAAAAAACTTTGGAGTAGGCATATTAATTTCAACAAAGCTGATTTAAGAATAAAAAATGCCAAGGAAAAGTGGGACATTACATATTAATAAAAGTATAAATTCTCCAAAAAGACATAAAACTCCTAAAGTTGTGGAATCTGACATCAAGCTTTCAATATATGTGAAGCAAAAATTGATAGATCAAGTAGGCACAGAATCAGTAAGGATAGAGTTGACCTGGACAGTAATTGCAATCAAACTAATATAATTGGCATTTATAGAATACTCTACTCAACAACAATAAAATATACATTTTTTTCAAGCTCCTGTGGATCACTGAGAAAAGTCTCAAGAGGAATTTTAAAAAGCAATTATATAAAAATAAAAATTAAAAAAAAACTTGTAGATACAGAGAAAGCAGTGCTGAGAGGAAAATTTATAGTATTAAATGCATATATTCAGAAAGAAGAAATATCTATAATCAGTAATCTGAGCTCCACCTCAGGAAACTAGAGAATGAAGAACAATTTAATATTAGTGTAAGCAGAAAGTAAAAAGAAATAATACATATGTGAGCATAAATTATTGAAACTGAAAACTTTAGTAGAGAAAATCAATGAAACCAAAACCTTCTTTGAAAAGACCAGCAAAACTGATAAACCTCTAGCCAGGTTAACAGAAAAAGAAAAGAAAAGAAAAAACAATTACCAATATCAGAAATTAAAGAGACGTCATCCTGACCTGTTTCATGAATGTTAAAAAGGCAATAAAGAACAACAAGCAGAACTCTATAATTTAGATGAAACAGAATGATTTCTTCACAGACACAAATGCTTAAAACTTACACAAGGAGAGATAGGTAATCTGATCAGGCCCATATCTATTTTAAAAAATTTTATCAATAACCTTCCAAAAAAGAAACCTTCAGTTCAGATAGTCACTGGTGAATTTTACCAAATCAAAAGAAATTGTGCCAATCACCACAATCTCTTCCAGAAAACAGAAGCTGAGGAAACTCATTCTATGAGGTCAGCATTACCATAATACCAAAAACAGACAGAAGCATTATGTGAAATAAAAATATTCATATATCATGTTAAGAAGCTGAAAAATTTCTCACTAAAATCCAGAAAAAAGGAAAGATATTCTCTTTTACTCCTCCTACTCTCCTTTTTACTGAGATTTTTAGCTAGTACATTAAAACAAGAAAAAAAAAGAGAAAGTATTCTACTTGGAAAGGATTAAATAAAGCTGTCTATACTTGCAGATGACATGATTGTCTCTACAGAAAAAAATAATTTTGGAAAATTATAGAAATAATAAAGGACTATAACAAAGTCACAGGATTCATGGTTTAGTATATATTTTTGTGTATATGCTATACATATATATATATATATATATATATATATATATATATAGTATATATACCATACATATAAATATAAACACACATACATTTAATAAATCAATGAAATTTGAAATTAAAACATACCAGGTATATTGTACCATAAAAATAAAGTACTTAAATATAAATCTAACCAAATATGTATAGGAACTACATGTGCAAAACAAAGATTAAATAAATCAAGAGTTATTCTGTTCATATTGACTGGAAAAATCAATATTATTAAGATGTTTATTCTTCTTAACTGTATCTATATATTCCATGAAATTCCAATCAAAATTCCAGTGAGCTATTTTCTTGATATTGACAAACTAATATCCAGTTAATGTGGAAAGTAGAAAGACCTAAAATAGCCAAAACAATAATAGAAGATTAACAGCATAGCTGTAGTATTAACAATTCCTAAATTGAAGAATTACTATAAAGCTACAGTAATCAAGAGAGCATGATATTGGCTCAAGAATAGACACATAGATCAATTAAACCATATAAACAGCCCAGAAGTAGATGCACAAAAATATAGTCAACTGGTATTTCACAAGGGGCAAAGACAATCAAGAGAGAAATAGATGAATGGATAAACAAAGTGTGGTACATTCAAACAGTGAAATATTATTCAATGAAGAAATAAATGAACTAACATGCCATGAAAGTATACAGAGGAATATTAAATGTATAGGGTAAAATGAAAGAAGCCAGTAGGAAAAGTCTACACACTGAATTATTCCACTTATATGACATCTGGAAATGACAGGACACATAGACATGGTAAATCGGTAATGGCCAGTAGATTATAGAAGGGCTAGAAATGATGATGAAACACAGGGAATATGTTCAGAGTTTCAAAACAATGCTATATACTTTCATTGCAGATACATGACACCAAGCATTTGTAAAATTCCATAGAGCTTTGCAGCTCAAATGGTAAATATTAATATAAACAAATTTTAAAAAATCATTTAAGAGGTCAGGGGAATCCAGGATGGGTACAGAATGTAACTCGGGGCTGGGTATATGGGAACTGTCTGTATTACCCTTTCAATTTTTCTATAAATCTAAATTTTTTTCTAAAAACAAAAATTTATTTTTTAAAAATTCTGCAAGACACAAATAGAATACATTCAAAGAAAGTCACATCATAGTCAAACATCATAAATGAAAAAAAAAATTTAACCAGAAAATAAAAAGATACATTATATTCTGGTACAACAATAAGAAGAATGAGAGCTAACATCATCAGAAACAAGTGATGCCAGAGATAATAAAATCATATATTTAATGAATTTTAGGAAAAATGTGTAAACCCCAAATTTTATATGTAGTAATAATTTTGTTCCAAAATTAAGGTTAAATAATGAAATTTTCAAATAAACAAGAACAGGCAGAATTTGTTGCTAGCTGAACCAGACTGCAAGGAATACTGTTGATAGCTCTTCAGATAAACAAAGAAAACCAAACCAAAACAAACAAACAAAAAAAATTACTGACGTATGTATCTGCAGGAAGAAATGAAGATCACCAGAAAGGGAAATTGTGAATTTAACTATAAAATAATATTTGTAAAATATATTAAATAGTTACTAACTCTTTAAAGAAAAAACTACACTGTGGATACATAACACATATAGAAGGAGAATGAATGACAACTAAAGTACAAAGGACAAAACAACAATACGTGGTATTGTACTTACAATAATGGCTAATTGGCATAATTTAAGTCACTTTGAAAAGTTAAAGATTAAAAAGCTGAATTTAGAAAATAACCAGTAATAAGACAAAGCAACATACATTTTAAAAATTGACAGAATTAACAGGAGTTATAGAAAAATATACAATGAACCACAGTTACTTCAATATGATTTTCTCATAATTAAAAACAAAAAAATCAGTAATGATATAAAAGCTTTATTTTTTATTGAAGTAGGATCGATGTATACCATTATAAAAGCTTCAGGTGTGCAACATTATAATTCAATATACAATGTGATCATCATCAAAAGAGTAGTTATCATTCATCACCATATAGTCGATCCCTTTTACCCATTTTGCCCACCTCTCAACCCCTTCTCCTCTGCTATATCTGTTCTAGATATAAAAGATCTCTAGATCTCCTGTTATTTTGAGATCCATAGATTAACAATTCCAAGTTTGTCACAGCCTCCCTCGTCATCAACTCAGCCTTACAGAATAGAGCTACCACTTAACATGCTATGGTGCCGATGCCTCTCATCAATGCATTTTGGATGGCCTTGGTGAATGGTATGTATTCTGGTTCCTCCTGAAAACCTCTCCTCTGGTAGGTTTTCTGGACTCACGTAATTTATTCCATCCAGCTTTCTCTCTTCCGGTCATGGCAACTCAGCTATGTCTGTTGCTCAACATGGGATATTTCTTTCTTCATTCTTCTAGAGTGTTGAGGTATCTCTATTTTCTGAGGCCCTTGCCTGAGCATTAAATCCTCATGTCCTGAGAATTCTTTCTTATGCAGTCTTATATTCTAGCCTACTCAGCAAGTACCCGCAAAATGCAATCCCTGGGTTATTCCTTCAACTCCTGCTAATATAAGCTAATTCTTATATCTCCTCTATAAGTGTATATGCTCTTTCTTAACACATTCCAGTTGGATTAGGTTGCAATTTAATGCTAATTACAAGCCTGTGACCCAAGGGAGAAGAAATGAATCTCTTGAGGAAAGGTGGTCACTTGTTGCCTTTGTGAGAGAGGCTACTACAGTGTTCTCTATCATGCATAAACTGTTAGCTTTCACTAGGAAGGACTGGAGAGTCACTTCTGTGAACTCGGAGGATTCAAGGGCTCCAGGAGAGACAACTTCTTCAGGATCATCTATCTAGAGAATCTATCCAGATGTCCCCATCCCCCAATTCAGCATCCCTGATTTTACCAACAATGGCCCTAGTTTCTTATAACCTCTCTGCTGGACATCAATACAGGTCATCAAAAACCAATCAACTCCTCATTCCTTAAAGGCATTATTCTCCCCCAAATCTTTCAAAAGGCTGAACCACTGTAAATGTAATGGCAGTCCTCTTAACTGAACCATTTTCTCCAGTCACCACAAATGAAATCATGAGCATTTGGGACTCCATCTTGTACTGGAGACAATCCATAGCCCACTTACCACACAAAATGACATTTCCCTAGCTTGCCAGGCAGTAAGTAACCCAAGAATAATCTACCACCTTTTTCTTGAACTATTTCCTGCTACCTAAGTCGGTTAAACTCTTCTAGAGGGAATTAAATGTAAATGGTTTTATTGAGGAGATACCTGCAAAAGATAAAGGCAAAGAGGCAGGAGCAGGCAAGGAGAGTCTCCAGGCTTTCATGAAGGGATGAAACCCTTAAAATGAGACAGAGGAATAAGGGGAGTTGGGCAGGATGTGGCTGACTGTAGTTTAGATTTGAGGAAGATTTGAGCAGGTCCATGGGAAATCTCAAACCATGCTTTTTAGAGTCAGGAGTGTGTTGGCTCTGCTGTATCTACCATCTTCAGTCATTGATTGGTGGGCAGTCTGGGAAGCACATCCTAGACATGGGTATGGTAATGCTTCCAGAAGTGTGGAGCCACAGCAAGAGATCTGAGAATTTTCATGACCATGATATTATTGAAACACTAATAAATATCCTTTCAGAGTATTATTTAAAACATATAATTCTGAGGCATATATATATATCTTTCCATAGAACTGTGAGCAAGATCTAGAATTAGTAAATAGAATGACATAAAGGAAATAGTGATATCATCAGCAATGCCACCAAAACCGTAGTTTTGGAGTTTGAAATTTGGTCATTTATAAAGGAATATTTTAATTCTAGATTTTCTGCTGAACTTAACAAAATTGTTGAAAAAACAATGTTTGCTATGAAGAATTTGTACATTATATTTTTTATATGTGAAAAATAGTAAAATTTAATTTCTAATTTTTTTTTAATTTTTCTAGAAATTTTTAGTTTCTAAAATTTAATTTCTAAAATTACATTTTAGAAATTAGTTTATAATTGTGTGATCACTGACCTGAATTTAGTTAGTCTGAGTCCAACATTTCTGTATAGATACAATGTGTAGCTTTTTGAACTTTTAGGTTAACAAAGTAATACTAACAATACCATATGGTTATTGTTTCAAATTTGTAAAATATTGAAACAGTTCACTATTAGCTATCCCTCTGTTATTTTTATATATCCTTGCACAACAAAAGCTGATAACTCTATTGATCTACCATGACAGAATCTTGAAGGAAAAAAGACACAGAACATAAGCTACAAATTTCAGTACTAGGGGATGACAGTTGTCATCTCTCTCCATGGGAAAGCTATGGAATTCAAACATTCCTAGACTTAGGAAATAAAACAAAGTTAAATAGATTTCTTTCATTTCACTTTTATGTGCCAGTCATCTTACATTAACTGAAAATAATTAAGTCCTATAACATCTACATTCTGTTCAAATCACACACTTAAATTCTATGTAACAGAATTTAAATAATTATAGTAGTCTTTAACAAAAGCCTTTTCTATGGAGGATGGAGTAGAGGCTGCATGACATACATATCCTTTCAATTAAATAGAGTTTATAAAAGAAAACATAACATTATTGTTCAGCTATAGAACTGCATATATTCCTTTTTTTTTCTTTCTTTTTCAGTTTTATTGAGGCATAATTGACAATAGGTACAAATTTCAGTTATAAGATTAAAAAGTTCTGGGGCTCCAAGGTACAGCATGATAACTATAGTTAATAATACTGTATTGTATACTTCAAATTTGCTGAGAGAAGATCTCAAGTATTCTCATCACACACAAAGAGTTACTATACTTATTCTTTTAAAAGTAGTACAAACAAATATATTCTTTGTTTTTTTGTGTGTGTTTTCTCTTATTACAGTCAGTATTTATATTTTATCCAATACTTGCTCCTCTCTTTTGTGAAGTAGGATTATATCTCCTTATCTATTGTAATTTGAAAACATGTTCTTTGAGGTAGGGCCTTGGGCATGTGACTTGCTTTGACCAAAGAGCTTTGAGTAGGCATGCCATGGGACAGTTCTGAACTAAATATTTAACTTATTGCAAATTTTGCCAGCTTTCATGCTCTTTTCCTCTACAAAAAGAATGATATATCTCAAGTAGGGGATCACTTTAACTTCTATTCTGGAAGGTCAAAACATGTAGAAAATGCTACAACGGGTAGTACACAACCTTGGCATATAATGAGAACAATGTATGGATATTTCTTGTAAGATATGGGATTTGGGGGTTTTGCTACTGTAGAAAAATTCACTAATATACACTCTTTACCTTTTCATATTGCCTATTTTTCTATTTTTTTTGAATTGTGAAGTTGAGATTTTATGATTCACAGCTACTTTGCTTATGTCTGTCACAAAATATTGTATATTTTAATAACCAAATTTCAAATGATTAAAATGAAAAAGAATTGTAAAATTACATCTTTTTTTTTTTTTTTTTTTTTTTTTTTTACCAAATTGAATGCTACATACCATAAGGTAACACCAAATTTGGAAAGAAATATGTCCTTTCTATTGACAAATGTATAAAGTAATTTGAGATTCTAAGGACACACTTTTAGAATACATTACAATACATGCTAGATGAACAAAACATACAAATAAGTACAAACTAACACATTTCTTTGGAAGAATGTACATTAAAAATTAAGTGGTGCTTTAAAATCTGACTGCATGAGTTCTAAAAAGTTGAAAATATTTCATTAGCTTATGTTTGAATTAGTGATTTTTTTAATGATAAGTGGTGTTTTATTTTACAGGAAAAAAATTTAAAGTATCAGAATTTATGTTGCTTCAAATAAAAATGTAGATCTTTTTATATACAGTAATCACACTAATATTAATCCTAATCACTCCTAATATTATCTAACATCTTTTGTTTGCTAGTAGGCAGTTGGCCACATACAAAGATAATTAAATGGGTTTGGTACTTTATATGTGGCAGAAGAGATCCTTTTTTTTTTTTTTTTTGCAGTATGCGGACCTCTCCCTGTTGTGGCCTCTTCCGTTGTGGAGCACAGGCTCTGGGTGCACAGGCTCAGCAGCCATAGCTCACGGGCCCAGCCACTCCACGGCATGTGGGATCTTCCTGGACCGGGGCATGAACCCATGTCCCCTGCATCGGCAGGTGGACTCTCAAACACTGTGCCACCAGGGAAGCCCAGAAGAGATACTTTGATAAGATATTCTGCTTTTGAACACTAAGTCCTAAATAGTACATAATGTTGCCTTATTGCAAATCTGGTAAGAAATAAAAGGTGAGCTAAAACATGTGGTGTTAATTTTGAAGAAAATGCAAATATCAATATTATAAGTGGCAATGAAGATGAGGTGGGAGAGAAAAACTAGTCTATATTAGAAACCATAAATCAGTGAATAAAGATGAGTAGAACACTTTAGTTATAAAGAAGCAACTTCAAATTCAAACTAGGGCAAAAACAACATCCTTACTTAGTTTTTCCATGTTTTCACAAAGTAAATTCAAGTAAATATAAGTACACCAGTGAAAGTCAGCAACACAGAGAGAAGCAACACAAAAGAAGTGATAGCAGAAAAAGAAATAAAAAATGAAATCACTATTATAGAATTGAGAGTAATAATTATGGATTTTCAGAAAGATAAAATATAATTAAAATATTGCTCAAAGAATAAGATACAATAAAAAATAATCCAGGAGATTTTAAAAATAAGACAATGTTTAAATCATTTAAATAACTCAGGTGAATGACAGCTGAATAGAGAATAGTTAAACTGGAAGATATATCTGAAAAATTACTGAATGCCAAGTAGATATGCAAGATTAAAGAAAATATGGAAGAAAGTTTAGAAATAGAATAAAAGGAAAAGAGGGTAAAGTGAGGTCCAAAATATCTAGTTCAAACTACAGAAGGAGGGAATGTAGAAAATATAGAAGTGAGCAACAGTATGTGAAGTGAAAGTGGCTAAGAAGTGTCTAGAATTGGTGAAAGATATCTATAAAACAGGTTACACACTTGCAGCAAAAGAACATATGAGTGGAAATATATTTTAAAAATTAAACCTATAATTATCACAGAGAACAGACGTAATCTATTTTGCAATCCTGAGAGGAAATAACGATTAACCTAGAGTTATGTACCAATGAATCAGTGATCAGTTTTCTCAAGAAAGAAAAAAAAAAAAAGACAAAGGACAAAGAGAGTCAGGGAGATCAAAAAAGAGAGAGTACAAAAATACAAATATCTCCACAATGCTCGGAAAGTTCTAAAGGAGAGAATCCAGAAAGAAGAAGGAAATGAACTCAGAAGGAATTCTGGAGATGTGAGAATAAATAGTAAGCAAAAGAGTAGGTAACTATGTGATAAATATTAATAAATATTTATATTGAAATAAAAATAAAATCACCAGTAATAGCACAGACAATAATTTGTGGGGTTAAAAAAAAGGGTAAAATTAAAATATTGGATCAGAGTAATCTACAATGCAATGTGGGGATTATTGGATTTATTGAATAATGAAGCTCTGATAAAATGAAAAATAAGGTAATTGTTATTAAAATGGAAATAAAATCACATTTAAAAATTTGTAGTTGGACAAAAATAATACGAATTCAAACCCACAAAAATAGCTAAATACACTTTTTTTAAATTAAGGAAGTACAATGAAAACATTAGCTAAATATAGAAGAAACAGTATTGTAAAATAGCCACCTTTTTATATGTACAAAGATAAAAATGAAACAGTAGTTGTAAGAGGATAAAAGAGGAAAGCAATTGTTGAGTTCTGCACTTGCTTCTTCTCCATTATTGTTTAAAACCACAGACCTCGCCCCCAACTCAGAACATAGTCCAGGTATACTAGAAGTGAGACAAATATGTGTGGACAAAGTGATAAACTGTCTAACTTTGGGACACAGGGAGAAATTATGAATTTAAGTTGTTTTATGAATTGAGATCTAATTAACTGTAATTTCCTCTTCAATTTTATGTATCTTCCACCCAAAGACTCATCTACTTTAATACAGACAGCTTTCTGGGGATGCTATAAACAGTACCATAGCTTTCCTTCCTGTATGTTGTTTGACAGAGTAGTATCTAACACAGTATTCTAGATTATCTATTTCATCAGCTGTAGCAATATTAGAATTAGTCAGCCAATAATTATAAATTAGCAAATAATTAGCTTTAGAATACATAATTGGAGAGGTAGAGAACATAATAAGTTGTCAATATAGCAAATAGAGTTAAGATATAAGTTAATAAGAACACAAGATTGAGGAAACCACCCAGAATGAAGCACAGAAGAACAAACCAGGAAACTTTATTAAAAGAAATAAAATTTAAGACAGATGAGAAAATATTTGAAGAAAAGATGGGATTAATTACATAATTTTGAAAAAGTATTTGTTAGAATTAAAGGGCCCATAGACAATAAAATATATATATATATATATATATATATATATATATATATATATATATATATATATATGTATGGAAAAACCCACACAAAGGAATGTTATAAAGAAAACAAAATAAACAAAGCAAAAACAAAAAAGAACACTAAAATTTTCTGTGGAGAATAAATGGATCACTTATGACAAATGAAAATTCTACCAACATTAGCTTTATGGTGAGTATAATTTGATTCAAACCCACAATAATATCGAAAAAGATGAAAATATAATAACAGATTTAACAAATATATATAAATATGTACACTGCAAATTACAAAACTACCCTGAGAAAAAATTAACAGTACCCAAATAAATGGAGACTTGTACTGTGTTCACAGATTGGAAGATTCAGCAGAGTAAGACATCAATTCTCCCCAAGTGGATCTATAAACTCCTTGCATTTTCTATTTAAACACCACCCACTTTATGTGTGTGTGTGTACATATGCGCATGCGCACACACATGCACACACACATATATATGTGATTCTAAAATTTATTTGACGATGCAAAAGACCTTGAATAACTAATAATATTTTCATTAGGAAAATAGAAGTAGAAGAACTTATATTATCAAATTGTTATTTAATAAAAATCTCCATTAATCCAGATGGTGATTTTGTTTTGGGTAGGGTGATGGGGTGTATTAGGATGAACATAAAGGTACACAGAGAGGAACAGAGAGGCCAAAACAGATCCACATATATCTGGTCAACTGGTTTTCAACAAATGCTACCATACAATATAATTGGGAATGATTAGTCTTCTAAAAGAATATTGCCTTAACAACTTGATGGGAAAACACTAAACCTCAAGCCAATAATCACACCATAAAACAAACAAATAAAACTGGAAATGGATTATAGTGTGAATGTAAAAGCTAAAACTTATAAAACCCCTATAAGAAAAGATATGAGAAACTGAGAAAATCCTTGTGACTCTGGTTTGGACAATGTTTCTTATCACTGAGTCCTTTACTCTTCAAGCCCCACAGTTACTGCATATGTCAACAGGTCATTTGCCAAATGTACTGATCTCAATTAATAATAGGTGAGAATGATAATAATCATGACTCCACAGATGCCAGGGGTTAACTAAGACCAACTTGTTGCCATCAGGACCATGAGTAATGTAGTTCCAAAATTCCATCCTTAGGGTTTGGTTTTAAGAACACTCCTGGAACCAACTGTCTTGGCCTATGTCCCCCAACAAGCAGAAATCACAGTAAAAGTTTATATACTACCATTCTATTAAGAACTATAATTCCAGGGAATAGAGTTAAGGTGAAAAAAAGCCAGTGAGGCAAGGGAGGTAGGAGAGCCAAAAGAAAAGCAAAGAATTAATTTGCTTGTCTCCAATTCTCATTTATCAAGAGTTCACCCCATGGTTAATAACTCACCTTTAGTGTTGGTTGTGCAGTTATGGGTCAATCCTAGGGGATCTTGCATCTCAAATCTACAGAGAAGCACCAGTGAGAGAGCCAAATGCGGGGGGGGGGTTATGAACATAAGGCAGAAGCATTTTGTCTTGTACCAGTTGAAGCCAGTTAGAGTCCAAGCTGAGATTGTAACAGTGAGAGCTCAAGAACTTAAATTGTAGTGTAAGGAATGACTGATACAGTTAGACAGGAAACATTCTATATCGCAGTATTGTTATTTCAGTCGCCCACTTTATTTACTCAAAGTCAATCCAGTTATTAACTTTCTTGTGTCATCCATGGTGATATTTTATGCAAGTGTGATTTTTTTTTTTTTTTTTTTTTTTTTGTGGTACTCGGGCTTCTCACTGTTGTGCCCTCTCCCGTTGTGGAGCACAGGCTCCGGACGCTCAGGCTTAGTGGCTATGGCTCACGGGCCTAGCCACTCTGCCGCATGGCATGTGGGATCTTCCCAGACAGGGGCATGTACCCGTGTACCCTGCATTGGCAGGCGGACTCTCAACCACTGCGCCACCAGGGAAGCCCCTGCAAGTGTGATTTTATAATGTACTGTCTGCTTTATATATGTATACATGTCTTAATATGTTTATATATATATGTATATATGTATATGTGTACTCTGTGAATGTGTACACATATTTTACAGTCAACCAATGTTTTATAAATAAAAATACAAATTTTGTCAATAGGCTTACACATTTTACAACTAAAGCAAAAAAAATTACAAACATATAAAATTCCATAATAATATTAATATTTTCTAGCATTCTAAGATGATTGTGCCATATACATATTTATTCATATTTTTTCATTCTTTATATGTCACCAATGTCCATACCATAATAATATATTTAGTTCATGAATCATAATATGCTCTTCAATTTCATAAATAGTTGTTTTTAGTTATAATTGAATTGAATTCCGGCAATAGTTTACATTTCTTATCTATGTGAAACCATACTCTGTATATTTCAAATGTCTACTGAAAGAAAGGCATATCTGGAATCATACAAATTGAATAAAATATTTCGGCATTTCACATAATTTTAAAATCCAAAACATACTATATAAATATTTATAATGGAGAACAAACTGTTTTAACAAATTTGTGAATATAAGGTGAGACCATTAGCAGTTAATTAATGTTCACTGTCTTCCTCAAATGAGACAGACATATACTATAAATACATATTTCCTATGTTTTCCGAACATAAGGATATGCTCCCCAAATTATTATTGTTTTTCTATTTGCACAACCATCATGAAAATATTTCTCATAGCTTTCTTAAATATAAAGAGATTTTTCCACCATTTTTCTTTATCCTTTGTTAAAGTTTTAACTTACTAATATATCTTGATTAACAAAAAATAGAAAAACATCAGAGATAAATCACCAAGAGTTGTTTCTAAAATGTGTGTCCCTTACTTGACATTTAAGATAAATGTCTTCTAGCTTTTGAATATTTTATAGAAGCTGTTACTGAAAAGTCTATTTCTGAACCTAAATATACGGCTTTGATTCAAACTAAGATAATCATTTCCTTTTGAACTATGATGCTATCTGAGAATATTCACCTTAAATCTAATTGATTAAATAACTTCTAAGAGCTTTATTTTGATTCTATAGAAATAAATATTCCAAATAAAATTATAAATGATTAATGTTAGAAACTGGATTGTGTAAAAAAAGATTATTTATGCCCAATATTTTTATACAAAATATTGAGCTGGCTTTCTTTATTTTTCAGTTTCCTCATATTATGGTAAACCCCCCCCCAAATCTATATTGACATATAGTAAAATAAAGCAATATTTTTTCTTGAGCAGTACTTATTTTTTAAAAGCTCACTATGTCAAACAGTAAACTAGTTATGCTCTCTAGTTTTTATTATTTCATCTTCATAACAATACCCCAAAATAATTAATATTATCAATTAAAAAATATTTGAGAGTAATTTACCAAATATCTCATTTCCAGAAACTTGCAAAATGACATTCAAAACCACTGTTTTTTTTTCCACTAATTTATACTGGTTACCTCTTAATTACTTTAAATGAGTTAAGTACTACTTTAAATTATTTAAGTTCTTTAAGGAACTTTATACTTTTATGTTCCTGTTTGTATTTCTGCAAGTTCTTCATTACTCCATTCAACAAATGTATGTTAAAGTTTATGAAAATATTAACATTTGAACATTTTTGACCTAAAAAATGACAATTTAATGTTTTTACTAGTATTTGCTGAGTATTTCCTCTATGGAGGGGATATAGCACTTCATTATTTATGCTCTGTGTACAAATACTACAAAACTTATTGGAGCAAAACAACATTTTTCTCACATTTTCTGAGAGTCAAGAGTCTTAGCATGGCTTAACCAGGTCCTCTACTTCAGAATCTCACACAGGCTACAATCAAAATGTCAACCAGGTAACCATAAGTTTCTTTTCTACATCTGTACATCTGTGACTCTACTTCTGTTGTGTAAATAAGTTCATTTGTACCATTTTTTTAGATTCCACATATAAGCGATACCATATGATATTGTCTTTCTGTATCTGACTTACTTCACTCAGTGTGACAATCTCTAGGTCCATCCATGTTGCTGCAAATGTCATTATGTCGTTCTTTTTATGGCTGAGTAATATTCCATTGTATATATGTACCACTTCTTCCTTACCCATTCCTCTGTTGATGGATATTTCAGTTGCTTCCATGTCCTGACTATTGTAAATAGTGCTGCAGTGAACATTGGGGTACATGTATCTTTTTGAATTATGGTTTTCTCCGGGTATATGCCCAGAAGTGGTATTGCTGGGTCACATGGCAGTTCTTTTTTTTGTTTGTTTTTTTAAGGAAACTCCATACTGTTCTCCATAGTGACTGTACCAATTTACATCCCCACCAGCAGTATAGGAGTGTTCTCTTTTCTCCACACCCTCTCCAGCATTTATTGTTTGTAGATTTTTTGATGATGACCGTTCTGACTAGTGTGAGGTGATAACTCATAATAGCTTTGATTGCGAGATTGGGACTGACATATACACACTACTATATATAAAATAGATAACTAATAAGAACCTGCTATACAGCACAGGGAACTCTACTCTACTCAATACTCTATAATGGCCTATATGAGAAAAGGGTCTAAAAAAGAGTGGATATATGTATATGTATAACTGATTCACTTTGCCATACAACTGAAACTAACACAACATTGTAAATCAACTATACTCCAATAATTTTTTTTTTTTAAATGTCAGCCAGGTCTTTGGTCTCTTTTGATGACTTCACTAGGAAAGGATCCAATTTTAAGCACATTCATGTGATTCAGGATTCAGTCCCTCAATGGTTGTTGGACAAAACTCTCAGTTTCTTATTAGTGATTGCCTAGAGTCCATCCTCAGTTCCTTGCCATATGGGCCCCTCCAGTTTGCTTTACTGTTTACTCTAGCAAGTACCGAAGAAGAACCAGAGAGAGACAGAAACAGAAAGACAAAGAGAGAGCAATGTAGAAATCAACTGTCTTTTGTAACCTAATCTCAGAAGTAACATCCCATAACTCTTGTTACACTCTATTCATTTCAAGCAAGTCACTAGGCCCAGTTTGCACTAATGAGAAGAGATTATACAGGGCACAGAAATAAAGAGGTGGGTATCATTGGGAGCCATCTTAGAATTCTGCTTACTATGAGCCCTGAATTAAACTGTCTGTTTTCATGGAGTTTTCATTTTACTGCTGGAGGAGAGGCAGCAAAGAAATATATATATATATATATATATATATATATATATATATATATATGTATGTGTGTGTATATATGTATATATGTACATACATGTACACACGCAAACACACAAGAACAACAAAAACAATATACCAAGTGACCACATAGGCAATTTAAGAAATGGAGATCAAAGCAAAATGGTATTTGACATAGGATATTGAGAAAAAAATATGAAGAAGTGAACCAGACATATTCTAGGAGAGTAGTCCAGCAGAGAGAATAGCAAGTACTAAGTACGTGAGATAAATACAAGTTTGGTATTTAAGGAAAATAAAGAAGTCCCTCCTGGCTGGGTCAAGATAAGGTAGTGGAATATGAAAAAAAAAATAACTGGCTGTTTATGTAGGGTTTTTATTCTGTGGAATGAATGACTTGGATGCTCCTCTGAGTGAGATTAGAACCATTTAGAGTGTTTGTTGTAGAGGAATAACACAACCTAACCTACAACTTTTAAGGCCCATTTTGAATTCTGTAATAAGAATAAAGGGTAAAATTGGTAAAACATGGGGAGACAGTATAGGAATTTGTCTTGGTAATTCAGGCAAAGTTATTATGATTACTTGGGTCAAATTGCTAGCTGTGAATATAGTGACAGGTGAAGAGCCTCTAAATGAATTTAAACATAGACCCAGCAGCATTTCCTGGCATATTTTCTATTAAGTATGAGAGAGAAAGAGATCAAGGATGACTCCAAATATTTTTGCCTGAACATGAGAAAAGGTGGAAATACCATTTAGAAAGTTGGGTAGTTGTGGAAAGGTCAAGTTGCTTCAAGCCCATTACATTTGAAATAATCATTAGATATACAAATATAGATGTTGAGGAGACACTTCTATATAAGTCTGAAATGTAAGGGGAAGAAGGTTTGGAGATATATATTTCTGAATCATCAGAATAGAGATTGTGTTTAAAACCATGGGACCAAATGAGGTTAGTTGAAGAACAAGCAAAGACAAGGAAGAAAAGAGGTCTGAGAACTGCAACTGGGAAGGTCTCAGATATGTAGAGATTGCAATGATGAATGTTATTCAATGATGGATTATGTGAATTCATGAATAGTGGAGAAGACAACAGAGTGTTATGGAAAGTTTGTACTCAAGGGTTCAGAAAGATGAGAACTAAAATTTCATCATTGTTTCTGGCAAAATGAAAGCCACTAATGACTTTGACAAGAACCTGATCTGAAGAAAGGTGAGGATGAAAGAGTAGGGATGACTCCTTGTGGATTGAGTCAAATAGAAAATTAGAGAAGAAATGGAGACAGGGAGTGTGTAAACTTTTCAGCTGCAGTAAAGAGTTGCATAGAAATGATGTAGTAAGGATGTGGAATCAAGACAACAATTTTATAATTAGGGGTTTAGGATTTTGTGGCAGGAAATAGAAAAACTACACAACGATTTTAAGACTAAAGAGACATTCAATTAGATGTTGAAACAACATCAATCTAGTAGAAGACATCAGCTCTTGCCAGGTGGAGCTTCCTCCCCAGGTGGAGCTCTCCCAGGGCTACAGTAACATTCTGTATTCACCTTGCCCCCTCAGCTCACGTGACATAACTAATGCTGGGCGCATCAATATCCCTTCTGTGCTCCCTTACCCCTGCCCACACCTCTGTTATTAATCCATTTACAGTTGTTCATTTGAAATATTTGGGGTGAATTTTCTTCCCAGACAATCCCCTCCCTAAATGCAGGGAATCCTAAGTCCTCCATTTGAACTACTAACTTCAAGGTAGCTGGTATTTAATGATTAGGAAGCAACCACCACTCTTGTCATCACCACGTAAGAGCAATGAAGCTAGTCTCCAGACTAAGCCAATGACATGGTGGACACTTTGCTGTCAAATACCTCCAATTTTTCTATGACTTTGCTTGCCTGACAGTAAAAGAGCTAGAGGACACACTCTTATCCCAGTGCTGCTTCCAAATTTCTCATGATGCAGCAAGGTGGTAGAACCTACCTGTTAACCAAAACACTCATTACAAGGGTTCTGGGAAATAAAATATTTAGTATCTCAGTCTCTCTAGTTTTGGAGTTTACACTAGAAGGAGGTAAAGATTGATTCTGAGTACTACCTCAGTCATTTATCATATGCACTGCAATATTTCATGGAGTTTCTATGACAATTATTTTTATAGAAATGGAAGAAATGAAGAGTGAAGAGACAACTGCAGGAGAAAAGTCCTTTGGAAGGAATAGGACTAGTGCTCAAGTAAATATTCCATGTATTAATATTACATCCAGTCATAGCTAGGAATACCATCAGATACAAATTTAATGGGGATGGTAGCTTACATTATGGCCTCTGTATCTTCAAGTTTTCAAACAAGTCAGGACGACATGAAGTGAAAAAATAAAAGTTGGATGAAAGTTTGAATATATCTATAAATGTTCCTCTTTGTCAATTAAGATATTTAGCTTTAAATTTGATTAAAGTTGCTCTTCTTTGCAGTCATCTTTATCTAATGCAACTTTTTCCAGTTCTCTAAACATTTTACCATTCTATATTTCCACATGTAACCATTAAAGTGCTTCATAGAAAATAAATTGAAGATCATGTTTGTAAGTTTTAAAAGTTATTTTCTTGGTTTTGTTTATATTTGTTAATTATAGAACCTTCACCTATATTGTTGGGTATGTGAGTTAAGCACATTTATTGTTGTGTTAAGTATTATAATGAGGGTGTATCTGCCATATTATTTCATTGTTCTCTTTATTATATTTTTTTAAAAATAGTATTTATTGTCTTATTTTCTGGCTTAGATACATTGATATTTTTAAAATATAAAATGCATTTAGCTGAAAATTAAAAAAAAATCTCTGCTACAGTGGCATAAACAGAGAGGAATTCATGTTCATCATGTAACAGTAAAACTAAAGGGAAGAAAACAGAATAGTTCAGTGATAATAGCAGAACGCAGACACTTTCCATATTTTAATTATTTCGTACTTGTGAGTGCATCTCACAAGTCCAACTCTTTGTTGCTCCCTAGTCTTAATATGACTGGCATAATTTTCCCAATTTGCCTACATTTCAGGTGAAAAAAGAACATTTGAATCAGGCAGGGGTTACTCTATTAGCAAAGTAAGGATCTTTCTGGATAAACCTCACCTTTCAACTCAATGGTCAGACGTTTTCCAGTTAACCCCTCTCCCTCTCCCACCCAGGTACATTAAGTCTGCATAGGCAAGCATTTTTAGTAATCTATATTCTATAAAGAGGTACTTTAAATAATCAAGAGGAGAGGCTGGGTTTTGAAAAGTTACTCTTTCAATGTCTTAATATTATTAATGTGTGTGTGTGTTTATAAATATTCTTATTATTTTACTTTTGTGACCAGAAAATGAATCAATTATTTACTTTTCTCACAACTGCATTCTTGTAAATGCATTTCTTTTATGACTGATTTTCTCCAAGCTTTTCTATTTTCAAGAGGATCTTGTGGGACTTAGAATATCTTTATATTATTTTCAGATTTAAATAATTATTTTGCATGATATAAAATTGAAGATGTTTTCCAGTATTACTTTGAAATTACTAGTCTACTGTCATCTTATATCCATTATTGCAGTTGATTAATCTTATTTCAATCTGATTCTAGTTACTTTATATGACCTATTTTTTCTTTAGAGGCTTAATGATTTTTCTCCAATTTTTTTAATATTAATTTTCACTGTAGTGTGGTTCAGTGATATTTTATTATTACCTACTAGAAATACATTAGCTCTTACATTTTGAGGGCTAATATCTTTACTAAGTATAGGCAATTTTTAGTCATTTCTTCAATTATTTCTTCTCTGCCATTAAGATTTTACAATATATTAATGTTAAATCTAAACTCCAGCCACCTAAGTGTTCTGATACATATTGCCTCTCTTTTTCTCTCCCTTATACTTTCTAGGATAGGTCTTTGGCCTATTATTCCACTTCATTCATTTATTCTCTGTGTCTATTCTGATATTAAACCCACCCATTACCTTCTTTGGTAATTCTTTGACTTCACTTTTATCTTTTCTTATCCAGTACTTTCTCCTTCATCTTTTGGATGTTCTAATCCTACTTTCTAATTTTTCTAAACTCTCGAATATATAAAAAATTATTTGCAATACTAACTTGTCCTGGGTACATGATTCTGCTTTATTTGCTATAGGTTGTTTCATTTGTGGTGTTTCTTTTAGGCCAGTTGAGTTGCTTGGTATTTTTAACCATTAGACTCGTATTTCTCTGGGGCTATTTGCTCTCTCAGTGGGTTATGTATGAGGGCCTAGAGCTCAGATCCTGGTTAGTATAGTTGCTGACAGAGCAGAGAATATATTTGTGGGTTTTAGTTTGGTTTAGATGGTCTTATTTCACAGTCTGGCTCAGCCACTTGCTGTTTTTCCCTCTCACCCACAAACCAAAGAATAAACTCTCCCTGTGCTCTGTGAGAGGAACTGCTCTTTCCAAAAGTTCTCTTGAGCTACAATATCCTAGAGGTAAGTAGAAAGTGCATTTGGGCTGAGCAGTGGGCCTGTGTCTCTTATCAGCTCCCATGCCTGCCATGCTCTGTGAATTGGCTTGGTGTGACGATTCTACTCCATCACATACTGTTGCTGCTGCATTTCTGCTTTGCAGTAGTGATGGGGTAGAAGCACAATGTCGAGAAAATAAAATATACAACTAAAATATTTCTCTTATTTTCTTATCATTGGGAGCATTTCCTCTTACACTTTGAGCAATAAATCATGGAGTCTCATGATGGGATCTGACTTTCTTTCCTTCCTTCCTTGCTTCCTTGTTTCCTTCCTTCACACCCACCTCTGTCTCTCTCCCACCCCCTTTTGTCCCTCCCTCTCTCTCTTTCTTTCTTCTTTCCTTCCTCCCTCCCTTCCTTTCTTTCTTTTTCTTTCTTTCTTTTTTCTTTTTTTTTTTTTTTGGTTAAATTAAGCTCTCATTATTAGTTGCTTTTTGGCACCTATGACATCTTCAAATATTGGATTGTGGAAGAGAAAAAGTAGCAATAAAAGTTTCCTACCTTTTTAAGAGGTAGAAATCTGACTAACTGATCAACATTTTATAATATAATTTTTAACTTCTAAATGCAAATATAATATGTTAAGAATGTTTTAAACTCAAGGAGACTATATCTAAGTTGTTTTCTCTTTTCGGTGTATTCCAAGTGGTTTTTGTTAATATACTGAATATATACATGGTCAATAAACACTAAGAAACTAATATTTTCTTAAACTTGAACATCTGTTATAGTTTTCTAATTTATAGTTATTGAATAACTGAAATGAGAATGAATCAACAAATAATTGAATAAAAATATTTTCAGAGCTTCCCTGGTGGCACAGTGGTTGAGAGTCCGCCTGCCGATGCTGGGGACATGGGTTCGTGCTCCGGTCCAGGAGGATCCCACGTGACGTGGAGTGGCTGGGCCCGTGGCACATGACCACTGAGCCTGCGCGTCCAGAGCCTGTGTTCCACAACGGGAGAGGCCACAATAGTGAGAGGCCTGCGTACAGCCAAAAAAAAAAAAAAAAATTTCAATTGATTTCTATCATTCGGTGTGCCCACCCCAAATTCTCACACCTTGTTATTTGGGAATAATATTTTTATTCTTCCAAGCTTCCCTGTATCATAGATAAACTACTATCTCCCCCAGTCTAAGAAGAACCAGAAAAGTAATATAGGATCTCAACCATCATCATAACTTTGATGACTGCAATTACAGCTGATGTAACCTTAGTTCAGGTATCTGGTTGTTTTTTAATTGCTAAACACATAAAAGTTATTCAGTCAGATCACAACCAGCTGCTCACTAGTCCCTTACATGGCAGTCTTTTATATCATTAGTAGAAGTTGCAACTTTCAGTCTCAATACAACAGAGAAGAACAAACGTGACTCCATATTGGATCTATTACTTTAGCTCTAACCTTTGTGCTTTGTTGCCTGTGCTTAGTCATGCAGGCTCAGCACCTTGATCTCTTCAATCAGTCAAATAATATTGCCTATAGCCTGAAGGATATATAATAGCCCTTTCTCAAGGCTCTGCCTCCCAGGCCTGACCTTTAAAGCCATAAAACTTTTCATATATATAGAGATAAAAACTGGCAGAACAGAAAATAACATTTGTCTTGCTGGAGGTTTACAGAAACATGGTGACCAGACCTACATGGACAGCTGAAAGAACAAAGGATTATCAGATCCACTCCAGGATCTGGCCAGCAACAAGAAGTCTGCAACAACCAGCCACACCCCCTCCCCTTTTACTGTAAGAGAAACCTGAATTCTAACTCTGGTGAGATGCTTCTTTGGGACACTAGTCTACCATCTTCTCGGTCTGCTGGCTTTCCAAATAAAGTCACTATTCCTTATTGCAACACCTCGTCTCTCAGTTTATTGACCTATCATGTCATGAGCAGCATGAGCTTGGACTCAGAAACATAAACGTTCTTTTTAGTATGCAACCAGAAAAGAGAAAAATAAAAAATTCTATTTAATCAATAGTTGTGTCTTAAGACAAGTTAAATATAAAAACATTTGTCTAGCTTTGTTCTCTTATTACAACATAAAATTATGATTAATTTTAATATTTAATTTGAAACAAAACCCACTATCTACACACTATACATATTTTTTTTTTTTTGGTGGATGAGTTTTTGTAGGCAGACATGTGAGGTCATCTAAGATATTTAATATAAATTATACAAAGTTATGCACTTTACATTTTTATCTCACTTTAAGGTTAAAGAATATCAGACAAGTTACTAATTATTTGTTAATATCATCTATATATCATACATATATTAGAAATTTAAGCATTCAATTATTAAACTCCCTTATAAAAAGTATGATGTGGGGATTCCCTGGTGGCGCAGTGGTTGAGAGTCCACCTGCCGATGCAGGGACACGGGTTCGTGCCCCTGTCCGGGAGGATCCCATGTGCTGCGGAGTGGCTGGGCTTGTGAGCCATGGCCACTGAGCCTGAGCATCCGGAGCCTGTGCTCCGCAATGGGAGAGGCCACAACAGTGAGAGGCCCGTATACCACACATACACAAAAAAAGTGTGATGTGTCTCCAGACACACTTGTGCTAAATGCTAGGAATCCAGGATTTAAAAACACATGTTCCAGGTAGTGGCAGAGAAAACAAGTAAATATCAGCTACATTATAAGTTATATATATGTATATAATTTATGCATATTTATGTATATACATATAACCAGATATATATGTATATCTATGTGTGTGTATTATATATATATATATATATATATATATATATATATCCAGATATAAGAAAGAAAGATAAGATTTAGAAAATACTTCCAAGAGGATGAAGAGTTTAATTTGGGGTAAATGTAAAGAAATGTCAGAAACTGTGTCATTTACAGATGTTGAGGCGTAAGAGAAAATGTCTCTAGAACATTAATTTATCTCATGTAGTAGGAGCTCTTGGTGAAGATATAGTTAAGGAGGGTTTAGAGATAAAATAAACTGATGGGAGACAGAGATTTCTAGAGTGAATCAAGGAAAATCAAACTATATAAAAGAGAATCTAATTTCCTTTAGAAAAGAATGTTAACAAGATAAAAAATATTGTGACTTAGAAACCCAGTTTCCAGAATTTTGGAAATGATTTGAATAGTCAAAAGATCCAAGGCAAAGTCAGGAATCTGTCAAATTTTCATTAAGAAGTGATAACTAATAAACCCATTTGTATTTAGGAGAGTAAAGGAGCAGACAGATAAATATTGATTAAGTGAAAAGAAGTTCTTATTTAGATGGAAAATGAGCTAATATTTTGGCATGCTGAAATTGTTGGCTTGCTCAAGAGACATCCAAATTGAGATATATTTAGGCAATTATATGTGGTTTAGAACTCAGGAAAAACTAAAAGGAATTAAATAGAAATATATGTGTGCATTTTATCAGCTTATGGGTACTGTTGAAATAAAAATCATGTGGATGAAATCAGCCCAGGAGGACAAAAAAATAAGTTGAAAAGATAAGGTGACTGATGATTGAGGTCTGAAGAATACTAACATTTATGATGAACATGAGATATTGGTCTGAGATGGGCATATCTATCTTCGCTCAATATCTAAACCTAATTTTTTAAAAAAAAAACCTGAAATTAATCCAGGTATACAATGAGGAGAGCTAAAGATATCGTGTAAATTATGTCTGTGGTGTACAGTGAGAAGAGCTAAGAGAAATGTGTGAATTATGTCTGAAGATTAAATTAAAAGCTTGAAACATTTACCTTAATGTAGGATAAAAAAGGAAAAATAAACATACCAACAATCTGTTACTAAAGTAAACATTACAAGTGAAAGAATACATTATGCCAGAGAATTGCAGGAAGTAAATACTTATTTTTAAAATATCTACTGAAGTGTGCAATAAAAAGATGACAAAAATTATACCTCATCTTCAATATTAAGTGACATTTACTGCAAAAAAGAACAGAGAACTATCCAGAATAAACACTAAACTGAGAAATGAATGTTAATACATACATTAAAAGCAAATTCAAAATCTAATAGAAACTCTTTTTTAAATAAAGGAAAATTTCTGTATAGTATTATTATTGTAATAGAGTTTCTTTTTTACCAGTATTATGTTCACAACAAAATTGCGGGGAAGGCACAGGATTCCTAACCACCCCAACTACCCTCACTCATGTAGAGCTTCTCACATTATCAACATTCCTCACCAGATTTATACATTTGTTACAACTGATGACTCTACCTTGGCACATCATTATCACCCAAAGTCCAGAGTTTACATTACCTTTCACTCTTGGTGCAGTACATTCTATGGGTTCGGACAAAGGTATAATGGTATGTGTCCATCATTACACTATGGTACGGACTATTTTCACTACTCTAAAATCCTCTGTCCTCCACCTATTCATCCTTCCCTCCTCCTCAGGCCCTGGCAATCACTGATCTTTTTACTGTCTCCATAGTTTTGCCTGTCCAGTTTGTCATATAGTTGGATCATACAGTAGGTAGCCTTTTTTAGAATGTCTTCTTTCACTTAGTAATGTGTATGTAAGATTACTTCATGTATCCTCATGGCTTGATAGCTCATTTCTTTTTAGTGCTGAAAGGGAAAAACAGCTTTTAAAATTAAATAGTTTAGGGATTTCCTCAAATGGAATATTTTAGGAAGACATTCTGGTTAAAATAAGGATGAGAAGGAGACCTGGGTGCCCCTTACTTCTATGTCTACAATCTCTGAGAAGCCCATTTAAATCAATGGGCTTAAAAAGAGAGGAAAAAGGGGAGCAAAATTAAGTAACTGTGTATTAATATATTATTCAAAATTTCTGAATAACATATGCTTTAAAATTTAGAGTTGAAATTGTCTGAAAAATATTTTTTATATATTTATTAGTTTATTGTCACTAATTCAAACTTTTATTCCAAAAATGCACACGTTTTATTGTAGTCTTCCTCACTGCTCAACACTATTTTAGGTTCAAAATCCCTGAGCATTTAAACTAATTAGAAATTTTGTTTTCAGACTCATATGTGAATGAACATTTAAGTTCTTGACAGACTGTATACACACACACACACAGTTAGACACTCTGATGAAAATATTTTCAAAATAAAAAACATCTGAATGTTAAAATTTACACACATGGGCTTCCCTGGTGGTGCAGTGGTTGAGAGTCCGCCTGCTGATGCAGGGGACACGGGTTCGTACCCCGGTCTGGGAAGATCCCACATGCCACGAAGCAGCTGGGCCCGTGAGCCATGGCAGCTGAGCCTGTGCGTCTGGAGCCTGTGCTCCACAACGGGAGAGGTCACAACAGTGAGAGGCTTGTGTACCGCAAAAAAAAAAAAAAATTTACACATATCATATTATAAAGAGAAGAAATAAATATTTCTATACATAAGTGGGGCTCCAAAAATTTTCACAAAGAAGTCTATGTACTATGGTTGCTAATCTTATTCAATCTTTTCCTCATCATCAGAATTTAAGTTCCATCATATTTACCAATGTGTGTATCTTTGTTGCTGCTGACACAGTAAACGGGGTTGAGGCAGTGATTTACAGGAATTTATTAAGCTGTTCAAGGCTCTTCTTATATTTATTCATGATGGCTTGGTTTCTGCACTGTCAGGTGGATGTATTATAAACTATCATTTTGGATCAACAGTGTTCCCGGGCTCATTTTGATTTTATGTGGTCTCTACTTTGAGTTGCTATAAATTAATTTTTAATTTATTTCCCTAGAAAGACTTATGTGCATTCCTATACTGGTCGAATGCAAATCACTCAAGTATTTGCAATATTTTGACTTGAAACCATGTGCATAACAAATATAATTTAAAACTTAACAGTCAAAGATTTCGGTTATAGTATTTATGGAACAACTCTAAGTTATAAAATTATTAACACTAATGAATGCAAAATTTTGTGTGGTGTGTAATATTAAATGCATTTATTTTTGTTTAACATCATTACTTTTTATCAGTATCATGATGAGTTAAGTATAGGTATTTTTATTTGTCTGGTATCATCAGATAATTTTTTATTTCATATAGATAAATTAGATGGCAAGCTAAAAGTAATTCTTTATGTGCTAAAGCTTATGTTGTAATTGATATTTATGTTCACAATGCTAAAATTTAAAAGAACAATATGTTTACACTTAGAGAAATATAATAAACATACTCCAGTACTTTTTATAACTTTTTATGACTGAAATCATCTAATAAGTACAAGTTTTTGGCTTAAAAAACAAATTAGGTAATTTTATTTTAATTGAGCTTGCATATAAATTTATATAGGTCTTTTCTTAAAAGAAAGGGGTCCACCCTTTCTTATAAGCTGCCAGGGCTGCCCAGTGATTTTGAGTTTATTTTGTGAATATCGTGTATTATTTGTGGGTGAGTTTAAGCCTGACAGCCATTCCATGAACCCATTAAAGCTCATGTGTTTTAAGACATTTACATTTTTTTCCTAAGAAGATTATTTTTTTGTAAACCACTGAAATCACATTTCTGTTATATTTGATTACATTATAAAAATATCTAAGGGGCTCCACATCACATGCCATCAGGAAAATGCAAATTAAGTCAACAATGAGATAACACTATACATCTATTAGAATAACCAAAAATCTCAAACACTGACAACACCAAATGCTGGTTAGAATATGGAGCAATAGGACCTCTGATTTATTGCTCATAGGAATGTAAAATTGTACAGCCACTTTGGAAGACAATTCTTACAAAATAACCACACTCTTACCATACAATCCAGCAATAACTCCAAAAGTTAAAAACTTATATCCATACAAAAATCTGCATATGAATGTTTATAACAGCTTTATTCTTAATTATCAAAATTTGAAAGCAATGAAGATGCTCTTCAATAGGTGAATAGATAAATAAACTGTGATACATCCACCCATTAGAATATTACTCAGAACTGAAAAAGGTACTATCCAACAATTGGAAGACAGAGGAAATTTAAATGAATATTATTAAGAAAGAAGTCATTCTGAAAAGGTTACATACTGTATGATTCCAACTATATAACATACTGACAAAGGCAAAACATTGGAGGCAGTAAAAAGTTTAGTGGTTCCCAGGGTTTGAGGGGAGAGAGAGATGAATAAGTGGAGCACAGAGGATTTTCAGAGCAGTGAAAATAGTGTTCATAATGTTATAATGATGAATACGTGTCATTAATTATACATTTGTCCAAACCCATAAAATGTACAACACCAAGAGTAAACCCTAATGTAAACTATGGACTTTGGGTGATAGAGATGTATTAATGTAGGTTCAGCAACTGTAACAAATGCACCACTCTGGTGAATCTAAACCTGCTCTCAAAAATAAAGTCTTAAAATCTTAAGATTTTTTAAATGTGTGTATATATATTTATATACACATACACACATATATGTAAGTGTGTTTGTCTTTTGGAAAAATATTAATTTCAAAGGCAGTAAATAAAATCCCATTCACTAGGATGCCATAATCAGTGCATAATATTACTGCAGTGAACTGAAATTAAGAACAATAATTTAATGTACTACATGTGGTGATATAATCAAAATAAAAACATCCCTTTACTAAAATGTAATTGATTTATGTCTTATAACCATGAAGATATTCATTAGGAGTACATGACAGGTACTCAAAAGCTGTTAGCAAACCTCAACTTTAGAAATATTATTGACTCAAAACTCATAAAAGTTCATTCAAATTGAACCTTTATATCACCATCATGTTACAAATTCTTTCAATGGAAACATTAGAATTTTATAACAACTATAAAATTTTATAGCTAAAACATGATATAAGCAGGAAAATTTTTTTAAATTATGTCTATGCTGAGAATGTTATAGAGTTGTGATAATATGTGATGTTGGAATTTTTGTAGCTAATTTCTGATATTGCATGAGATCCTTGTCCATGGTAATTATATTGCACATAGTTTCTTATACAAGATATTTTGGATCATCAAACCCCCAGGTGTCTGCACCATATGGCATGGCAGAAATGCAATTGTGATTGCCATCTAGTGGCACATCCAAAACAAAACAAAACAGACGCCAAAATCTCACTTCTCAAAATTCCAAGAAGCAAATGGTAGGGGGAGTAAACCATATGGACTTCCTCTCATCAAGAGTGATCTAGCTATAACCAAGGAGTTCTAGGGAAAAGATACATGGATAGAGCTCTCAGGGTGTATATAATGAGTGATGATCTTTATGGCTCAAATCTAAGCCCACTAGAGAGTATGCACTGCAGAGGCTGCACACACCAAGCAGGTTTAAACAAGCAAGCCAGCCTCTCTTCTTGCCTATACCTGTGCTTGCTCTATAAGCCAAGGATAGAGTGTTTCGGATGAGTGGGCAGGGGTCTGCGTGGGTTAAAGCATACAGGCTCCCTTTCACTGAGCTTGATCTACCTATTGCCATTGCCTATATATGTGTATGTGTGTGTGTGTGTGTGTGTGTGTGTGTGTATGGTTTACCAAGACTAAAATCTGAAGTCCTACAAAATGCCTTAAATACCAGCATGGTATGCTATACAATTTTCTCAGAACAAAAGCAAAAACTTATATCAAAGGAACAGTAACAATAGACTTCTAACTATAGAATTAACTTTCAATGCATATCAATAGGGAAACATTTGGCTAGATAGAGGAAGACTCAGATGAAGAGTATTTTAAGGAGTTTAAACATGTGCAGTCTTTTATATAGAATGAGATAGATGCACTGAACTAAAACAAACAATAAATTATATTGTGTCTCCAATTGCTATTACACATGGTTTTCTAGACCAAAGAGTGTAAGAATGATTAGCTTATCTCACTGTCAAACTCAGTTTTCCATGTCTGGCATTTGTGCTTCCCATTCTTAAGAACTTGGGTCTGTAGGGTTACAAAAACTGTTCATGGAGGGGAGGGAACACCTCATAAGAGGACTGGCAAGTGATTCATTGATCTGGAATATGTGCAGTACTCTGGTACTTTGGGTTCCTCACGATAGTGGATAAGCAAAGGAAAAAAAAAAATCACTTGCTAAAACAATCAATCCTCATTACCACGAAAAACTAAGGTTACTACTACATAATGAGGGTAAGAAGGACCACTGTGGAATCCAGAGAATTTACTTAGATGTCTTTTTGTGTCTCCCAGTCAGGTAGTAACTGTCCCTGGGCACTATAAAAATCCAGACACTAGCCGGAATTAAAAAGTTCATACACTTTGGAGATTGAAGACCTCAATTTCTCCAACAGGTGAGCAAACTAAACTAGTCACAGCGTTGGCAGGAAGTGAGGGATATTTAGAATGGTTTGGTGGAAGAAAAATGATGCATGTCTGTTATAACCTTGAGACCAGCTGGGTCAGCAGGGACTGTGCTTTTGTTTTTCTATAACCTTAAATTTTACACAGGATTGTGACTTAGAGCCACCTTGAAAGAGCCTCTGTTATCTATCCTCTAAGGAAAACTGAGTATATTTTGTACTGACAAAAAGTAGTGACGCTAAGTTGTACTGTGGAAGCTTGTCATAATGCAGACAAACAACTGGATCTGAATGGTACAAACAGTACATATTTTCAGCCTCTCCAGACTGCCGAGGTCCCTCCAGTAAACCCTCAGCTGCCTACTGTGCCTCAGGTGATTTCACAGCTGATGGACTCCACTTGCCCACTGGTGCTGAACCCTGCTTCTCAGGTGCAGCCAGATGACTAACCAATGCACAGAGTCTTTGTTTTCCGAAGGAAACAATAAAGGAGATGGAAACTGCCTTCCTGCCTGGTAAGCAGAGGAAACAAACAATAAGACTTTAAATTGCAGTAAAGTTGTCAGTCCATGAGATGAATCTTGACCATGAGAATTAGGAGAGAAGAAAGAACTAAGCTGATAAATCCTTTCTCTTTTCTACCACCTGTGAACTGATCTGAGGTATAGATTATGAATACAAATTGTTTGACAACATCTTACTTGGCTGAATAGCCTAGAATACCTGGCTCTTCTGTGCAGGGAGAGTCTATCCCAGCATCCAACTGATATCCTTCTTTCTCTATTTTTCTCCTCATTCTCAGTGTTTTGGGTTTGTACTCACCAAATAAGAATGAGCACTTATCTTTACTTCAGGAATTGTTTTCTAAAAATCCCAATTGAAAGCCAAAGATTTTACAGTTTTTTTTTCCATAGAAATTTTACCATTTTGTATTTTCAACAATAACTGGCTCTTCACAACAGAAGGGTTTTAAAATTACAGATTTTTTCAACCTGTAAAGTGTGAAAATATATCTCATTGTAATTTTGATTTACATTCCCAGTTTTTTAAGAAATCTGAACATACTTCCCTTTATTTAAAAGGCAATTGTGTATATTTCTCTGTGAGCTATTTTGCATATATTGAGCCCATATTCTTCTGGCTTGTAGATCTTTTATTAATTTTAAATTTGGATCAGGGTATAAAAATGTTACCACACTGGTAAAATTTGACCTACATTGCATATGGAAAAAATTGTATTATAAAAATTGAATTTCAATAATTTAGGCATATTTTGTCCAAGAGACATGAATTCTGTAGGGTATTATAATTTTTTTATTCTCTATTTTTATGCACTGTTTCTTGGAATGGAACACTATTGGAATCTGTAGACTATTTCAATATTATAAGATTTCTCCCTAGCCCTTGGGGCTTTATAATTTTTTTTTATTTTTAAATTTTCTTTGATTTTGTATAAATTGATACAGCAATTATGTATTATCAAAAATAATATTTTTTTATTTTAGCATTTGTAACATAATCATATTTTGGGACATAGAAACTTCAAATTTCATTAGTTCTTCAATAAAGCTCACTAAAGTTATCCTTATGCAAATTTTGCTGTATCAAAGCATAGCCACGTTTTAATACCTTGGCCTTTAAAACTGGAGTCTTGGGCTTCCCTGGTGGCGCAGTCGTTGAGAGTCCGCCTGCCGATGCAGGGGACACGGGTTCGTGCCCCGGTCCGGGAAGATCCCACATACCGTGGAGCGGCTGGGCCCGTGAGCCATGGCCGCTGGGCCTGCGCGTCCGGAGCCTGTGCTCCACAATGGGAGAGGCCACAGCAGTGAGAGGCCCGTGTACCGCAAAAAAAAAAAAAAAAAAAAAAAAAAAAAACTGGAGTCTTAAATTTAGGAGTTTATACTGTTTTAAGTGCTGTACATAAGGGCAAACCAGTTTTTAATACATGTTTTCCATATGATTTTTATAATTAATTAATACTTCAGCAAAGATGGCATCTGTAAAAATGTCTAATTTTATAAATCTCTAGTCTGAAAGTCAGTTATTGTTTCTGAAATATATTTTATAGAATCTACTTTAGTTTGTTACTTTGAAATTCTCTTGTTTTGTTTCTGGAACAGACAACAGGACCCTAGAAGTGATTTTATTCATTCAACCAATGCTTTCCTCCCTTAATATAGATGTATAAATATTTTGCTGCTCAGGACAGCAGTCAGAGATGGCTTCCTAGCAAGTTAACCCTCTGCTGAAGTATTTTAGTATTTCTACAAACAGGACAGCTCCATCCGTGCACACAGGCTAAATATCTGCCCTGCACTAGAGACTTAGACAGCTGAGGATGGAAAGACAAGGGGAAGTTAAATTGTGTAGTGCTTTGAATGCCAGGGGGGTTGGGATTCCCAAAACAAACATGACCATCATTTATTTTTAGAGACAAACCTTAGGGAACCCCTCCTTCTATAAATATCTAATAATAAATGAGTAGTAAAATAAACAATAGTATATCTACACAGTGGAATAGTCTGTAATTATTAATATCAAGTTTCTGAAGACTCGTTAATGACACAGAACAAGTGGAAAAAAAAACGTGTATAGAGTATAATATAAATTTAGTAACTACAAATATGAAGATAAGAATAGAAGAACCAACATCAAACTGTAAATGGTGGTTATTTTTGGATGGTAGTATTTTACTTGATTTTTATTTTCATCATTACTTTTTTCTATGTTTTAACTTTTTCTGTAATGAGCACATATAACTTTTATAATGAATACAAAATAAATGTTATTTTTCATAAAAAGTGAAAATTTTATGTCTGTAATATTTTTTAAAATCTTTCAGACTGCTTTACATTTTTTAATAATTTTTAAAATATATGATTCTTAATCTAAAATATTTAGTAGACTACCATACATTAAATCAAAGTTCTGTAAAACATTCTGGTTTTAGATTGGAAATTTATTGGATTTATTCTCTATACAATTTACTTATATGATTCTTACAAATTATTTGAAAAAGATATAACAAAATATTTTTATATTAAAGTTTTATTTTTTTCAAAGTTTGCAATGCAGCCACATTATTCTCAGAAAAGGATATATTTACTTTATTTTTTGATACCTATTTGAAAATGCATTGCAATGGATTTTATAATTTCAATGGCAAAATAAAGGTTTCTGTATGAAAATAAATGAAAATTTTAAGTAGACAAAATTGATTTATTTACAATTTTGGAAAGGACTTGTTTATATAAGTTTGAACCATTGTGTTTAGAAAAATGTGTTTTATTATTTTATTTACAATTAATAAAGAAAACACAAAATTTGTGACCCAGAGAAACATTTTCATACCCAAGCCCAGCAGGCAATAACTGCTTATGAGGCTTTTCTAGTACAGATAAATTATTAGAGTGAAATACTATTAACTTCAAGTTCACACATAGCAATTAAATGCCATGACGCTCTTTCTGGTGCTTTGCCCATGTTATAAAAACAATTGCTATTTCTTTACTCAGTCTAAGGTTATTTCTGATTTTTAATTAACATGAAAACAAGGACCTTCCTTTAAAACACTCTATTCCCAGGAGTGTGTTCTTCCAATCTCTAATGAAAAAATAACCACCAGGTCTACTAAGCCTCATGCTAGGTTAAATTGGGACTCATCTAATTTTTCTTTTACCAAAATCCTGGACCAAATATGTGATTTCACCTCTACTATGGAGGGTTTTCTGTCTTATTTTTGCACACTTATGTTAACTGCTTACTATATTTATTCTATCAATCTTGCCTTATTTTTCCAACTTCATTCAAAATGTAAGACAGGAAGGAGAAGGGAAAAGTGTTACAAATTAAGGAGATAAATCTACCAGTAGATTAACTAGATAATTGTATTACTGCCTAAGAAAGCAAGTTAAGGTGATAAATTTCTCTGATGGGAGAGAGGGGGAAAAAACATATGAATAAATAAAACATATGTCATTATAGTTTTAAAATATTTTCTTATGAAAACTTGTAACTGTACAGAGGTGAAATAATGCACCTATATATTTACCTCCTAGATTCTAGAAATGAACATATAATTTTATCATCTATCTTTCCCTTGTTGTGCAAAGGATTTTAAGTTTTATTAGGTCTCGTTTGGTTTTTTTTTGTTTGTTTTTTATTACTCTGGGAGGTAGATCAAAAAAGATCTTGCTACAGTTTATGCCAGAGAGATTCTGCCTATGTTTTCCTCTAAGAGTTGACATATTCCTAATTTCCAGTACTCTCTAATTTTCAGTTGGTCACAAACATAAAATGAATAGAATATCAAAGTACATAATATCTTGTAGAAGAAAAAAAAAATAAGGAAGTAAGCAAGAATACTAATTTACCATATAGATCCAGGAAGAGCCTTATATTTTATATCATTGCTTAAGAAGCATAAATTAGAAGGGACAAAAGAAAGCTCTTGACTTTTCAACACAGAGAACTGCACCTTAATAAACATGATCCAATCAGGGTCAGGAATCTCCTCACTTAGGTGTACTTTGCCTCCTTTCTGGGTTGAAGGTATAATGAAACAGGGAAATAGAAAGTGGATACGGAGACACAGAGATAGACATATTTGTTAGGTTAACGATTTTTAACACCACAATCAGCTAGGCAAAGGCAATCTAATTTCTTTTTTTAATCCCAAATTCATCTGTTTTTCCTTCTAAGTCTCTACCAAAATAGTAATGAGAAACGTAATCAATATAGATTCCACTCAGGTAAACAATCCAAAGCAACAAAAGGGAATTCAGTGAAACAGTCACTGTATTTAAATAAAATCTGTTTTTCATAATTTTGGGAATTAACATGTATAATTACTTGTAGCAAAATTAATGAAAAAGTGAAAGGATCATACATAAATATATAAATTATACGAATGGATTTCTATGTTTCCTCCATGCATATTTAATCTGTTATAAAATATACTTTACAGTTTCCATCCTCAACCTGTCTCATGTTTAAACTTCCATTTGAATATGTCTCATACAAATATTCCAACTAAGACATTCATCTATAGAACGAATGACAGTAAACCTGAGAAGGAGTATTATAAAGCTAAAATTAAACCTAGTTACAGATTCAAAATGTCAGCATAATAAACAAAATGAAGGTGTTCTGAGCTAAACCTACTTTATTTCAATATGGGAAATTTGTTTTATAAATGCACAATATTTAACATGCCCAATAAGTATAATTGCAAAATGAATATTTGAAAGGTGAAGTCTAACAATTGATGACCAATGCAATTGTCAATGGGAAAAATGGTGATATATTGAGAAAGATATGTACACAATTAATGACAATAATTAAATTGTTAGGTAGTTAGTCATTTGCAGCAAAGAGAAGACAGTGGAGAGAAAGACAAGAAGAAATCGATTCACACGCAGCCATCTGGGGACTCTCCCTTGACCACACCCAGAATGGGCAAAACTATGGTTGTGTGGTGGGCAGTTTATCCTGATAAAGAGGGAGCACAGTAACATGAGGGTACTTCGCCGGGCTGCGCATGCCCAGACCAGACAGGCGTATAATCTATAGTAAACCCAAACTCTTTATATCATAATTATAATAAAATCGACATGTGGTTTTGCCCCCCTGAGTGGGCGTTTCTTAGCGATTCAAGGGTGAGAGCATGCGCAGCAGTAAACTTGTTACATAGCTCGTGACTGTCAATCAAATAATGATCCCTTGTCACTCAACCCCTCCTCCCTGCAAAATGCTCCTTAAAAGTGCCCTTAAGCCTGTATGGGAATGCTGTTTTCAATTCGCAGAAACAGCCCGCGCTCTCTCTGAGAGTGTACCTTTGCTTTGATAAACTTTGTTTTGGGCTTGCTTCACCTCGCTGACATAGCCCACTCTCTTTCTCTCTCTCCCTCTCTGAGAGTGCACCTATGTTTAAATAAACTTTGCTTTGTGCTTAAGCTTAACATGGTAGTTTGCAATTCTTTGCTTACTATCTTGGAACCGATTGTTGGGGAGGGTCTTCCGTTGACCTCCTCGGTTGAAGCTATTTTGTTACAATGCATGTCCACCCAGTGACAAAACCAAACAAAATTATAATACCTGTCTATCTGTACTCTAAGAATCAAGAAAATTGAAGCAATCAGAAATTCAATTAGGCTAAAGATTTTTTTTTAAAGGCATTTTAAAAAGAGATGAGGATTTAAAGTATTTTAACCAGTTCTGTCTGAGTAGGGTATCAGACAAGCATTGCAGCGCATTTCTCAGTCATTTCCTTATCCTTTTGAAAGCAGCTCTTTTGCCCCTTTCCTGTTTGCCCACTTCTGTTCCCCTCCAACCTTAAAATAACCTAATTATAGGAATGAGATCACTAGGCAATTTAACCTAACTCCTGATTTATGCTCTCCTGAATGCACACCATGCCTTGTCTAACCTGTTGATTAGTTTCCTAGATAAAAAGAAATAAGAATGAAGATTTAAGTAGTTAAATAACGAATAATTAGCTCTCTACCCGCAATAGCCCCCTAAGCAATCCTGCAGGCAGATCAGGAGAGCAAGATAACACCTGAAGAGAGAGTCAACCAGTCTGCATGCAATGGAGATTGCTGCAGAACCCAACCTCCTGCCTGGATAATTCACTGAGATTCTTCCCCCCATTATTTTCCTTTAAGAATTGTCATGGTTGAGCAGAATCTTTGGAGTTGGTCCCTAGACACAAGTCCAACATCTCCCCAGGTTGCTGGATTTCCTAACTAAAGCAGCTTTCCTTTCTATCGAGACTTGCCTCTTGAATTATTGGCTTGTGAGTGGTAAGGAGCCAAACCTGAGTTCGGTAATACTTTGAGGCCAGTTTTAATAGTGTGTACTTGAATTCCTTCGTTCCAGTTGTGTTCCTAAATCCATAGAGAGTCAGTTCTGTGGTTTTCTGGAAGCCATTTCTAGATTTACAACCTAGAGCTGGTGTATCCTACCTGTTGTGGAGTGAACTGCATCCTCCCAAAATTTGTATGACGAAGTCCTAACCCAGGGACCACAGAATGGGACTATATTTGAAGATAAGGTATTTAAGAGGTAATTAATTTAAAACGAGGCCATTAGGCTGGGCCCCAATGCAATCTAACTATTGTCCTTATAAGAAGAGGAGATTAGTACATACGGAAATGCACCAGCGCCACACATGCACTGAGTCATGTCCATGTGAAGAGGCAGCGAGGGGGCAGCCATTTGTAAGCCAGGGAAAGAGGCCTCAGAGGAAACCAACCCTGTCAGAAACTTGATCTTGACTCCAAGACTCCTGAGCTGGGAGAAAATAAATCTGTGTTTTAAGCCATCTGATTTGTGGCATTTTTGTTGTGGCAGCCCTAGCAAACTAACACACTGCCATTTCTAAGATTATTTACCTAAATATTTGTACTTAACTCTTTCTGGTAAAATACATAGATAGTTTATTTTCCCTGGACTGAACAGTGTTTGACATAATGTTTAACAATAAAATTAAGTAACAGATCCTCAAAACTGGAAATCTGGGATGGCTGATCTGAACTGTTTGGGTTTGAAGACAAAGATGATTCTACTCTTCTTGGAAATGGATATTAATAGTGCATGGCACACAATGGCAAAACAGTTACACTATCACAAAAGTAGCCTACTAGAAACAAGACTTTGGCAGAGGGAGCAAGTATGTTTGAACTAGTATAATTTGAATGAGGAGTTCAAGTGATGCAGGAACCATGGTGGTGACAAAGTACAGAGAGTTGAAAAATAGAAAAGATGACAACCTCGGGGCTTACAACATCATTTAAAGGAATGAATAAAAGTTAAAGAAGTAAATCACAAAAGAGAATATTTGAATGCCCTATAAGATGAAAAGTTGCTCAGCATCATTTTTCATTTGGAAAATATATTTTAAGAGAATTTTAAAATAAAATAAACATTTTAATTCTAGTAAAAGTAAAGAAAATGATACCAGACTAACTCTACCACCATAAATATTTTTTAATGAATAATATACATTAAATAACTGTTTCTGGCTAGTGAATGGCAGGCATCACAAGGCTACAATCCCAGAGAGAAGCAAAATTAAAAAGATGAGCCCCCTGAAAGCCATGGCTCTTGGCCTGCGGCAATTTTACCACAGAGGTGTTGGTTGCTGAAGTCTGTCCAGAGCGGGGAATCCTCACTGATCTAAGGACTTTCTATTCTTTCTTATTCTAAATGGTACTTTTGTATTAATGTCTTTTTATTGTTTCCAGAGAATCCTTTGTTGTCCTTTTTTAACACTCCTCACAATAATTAATCCCTACATGAAATTGGTCTTCCCTTCTAGTCTAAGTTGGGCATCTTTTAATCATTTTCACTGAGAAAAACTAATGCACCAACTCTGGCTCAAGAAAAAGTTGCTTAAACAGAAATGGTAAAGCAGCTAAAAATTTTCAACCAATCTTGACCCCAAAACACAAAAAAGAACCCCAAATGAGTAATTATCCGATAAGTAAATGAACATTAACTGTTTCTCAATTTTTATGAAAGACATATATCATATACTTGGAAAAGATAAAACTATTTGTATACTTCTCAAGGTTTTAATTTGAAAAATATATGCAGAAAATAGTTAAATTTAATGGCAAAAATCAATTGTTATGAAAGGGGATATTTGTTGCCTGATTCATATGAAGTAGCAAATATTTTTTGTTTTGTTTTGTTTTTTAACATCTTTATTGGAATATAATTGCTTTACAATGGTGTGTTAGTTTCTGCTTTATAACAAAGTGAATCAGCTATACATATACATATATCCCCATATCTCCTCCCTCTTGTGTCTCCCTCCCACACTCCCTTTCCCACCCCTCTAGGTGGTCACAAAGCACGGAGCTGATGTCCCTGTGCTATGCAGCTGATTCCCACTAGCTATCTATTTTACATTTGGTAGTATATGTAAGTCCATGACACACTCTCACTTTGTCCCAGCTTACCCTTCTCCCTCCGTGTGTCCTCAAGTCCATGCTCTATGTCTGCATCTTTATTCCTGTCCTGCCCCTAGGTTCTTCAGAACCTTTTTTTTTTTTTTTTAGATTCCATATATATGTGTTAGCATATGGTATTTGTTTTTCTCTTTCTGACTTACTTCACTCTGTATGAGAGACTCTAGGTCCATCCACCTCACTATCAATAACTCAATTTTGTTTCTTTTTATGGCTGAGTAATATTCCATTGTATATATGTACCACATCTTCTTTACCCATTCATCTGTCGATGGACACTTAGGTTGCCTCCAAGTCCTGGCCATTGTAAATAGAGCTGCAATGATCATTGTGGTACATGACTCTTTTTGAATTATGGTTTTCTCAGGGTATATGTCCAGTAGTCCTGCTGGGTCGTATGGTAGGTCCATTTTTAGTTTTTAAAGGAACCTCCATACTGTTCTCCATAGTGGCTGTATCAATTTACATTCCCACCAACAGTGCAGGAGTGTTCCCTTTTCTCCATACCCTTTCCAGCATTTATTGTTGGAGCAAATGTTTTGAGTTGATTTATTCATGCTGTAAATACTTATGTGAAAGCATATCACATCAGCTTTCATCATGATTTTACATTCCAAAAGTGATCAAACACCCTTCCACTTCTGAGAGTTGTTAATGTTCTAGAAAGCCTGATTAATTTCATCCTGTATATATGGCTACGACTTAAACATCTTGAACTTGTGTAAAGAGTACTAATAGATAAAACCCACAAATGTAAGGCATCTTTAACTATTTCCCATACAGTTGAAATAATCTGACATAAATTCATGATTTTAAAGAAATAATAAAATGAGTAAGTTGTGTTAGAAAGAATCCCAAGTTTAGTTTGCTGAGCAAACATGCAATGAATTAACTAAGACTCGGTTAATTTTTAAAAGCTAATCTTAAAAAATAAAGTCGGGGGCCTCCCTGGTGGTGCAGTGGTTGAGAGTCCATCTGCCAGTGCAAAGGATGTGGGTTTGAGCCCTGGTCCAGGAAGATCCCACATGCCGTGGAGCAGCTGTGCCCATGCACCACAGCTGCTGAGACTGTGCTCTGGAGCCCGCAAGCCACAACTACTGAGCCCACATGCTACAACTACTAAAGCCCACGTGCCTAGAACCCGTGCTCCACAACAAGAAAAGGACTGCAATGAGAATCCTGTGCATCACAATGAGGAGTGGCCCCCACTCACTGCAACTAGAGAAAGCCTTCACACAGCAATGAAGACCAAACACAGCCAAAAATAAGTAAATAAAATAAATTTATTAGAAAAAAAAAAAGTTGGTTTGATTACCTCTCTGTGGCAATACTGGTGGTTTCACCTGTCTTCACTACTACAGAGCAGAATCCAATCTAGAAAATTAAAAAGTACAACACTGAAAATATCCAGATTCTCCCTCAAGTTCTGTGTGTATTTCACATAATTAATGCATTAAGAATATGTATATGCTAAGTGAGTATCAATTGTTCAGTGGTAAAGGAGCTTATTTTGTGTCCTTGTATTTAATTCAGTTTAATGAAATTAAATATAACAAACTTTTTTTTTGTTTGTTAAATTCTCTACTAGGTGCCAGGCTATTAAGTGTAGAGAAGGAAAGGAAAATAACACATTACCTTGTCCTTAAGAAGTCACTCTCCATAGAGATTGTTAGAGTACTCCCTCCCCCAAAAAAGCCAATGTGTACTTTGCCATCTACATTTGATTTTATTTCTCAGATATTATGGACTCACTTGTGTCCATCTCCCAAATTCATATGTCGAAGCTCTAATACCTAGTACATTGATAAGGTCTTTAAAGAAATGATTAAGTTAAAATAAAGCTGCTAGGGTGGACCCTAATCCACTATGGCTGGTGTCTTTGTAAGAAGAGGAATTTTGGACACAAAAGAGATACCAGGGCTATACACACACAGAGAGAAAGGCAGGCATCTTCACATCAAGGAGAATGGCCCTAGGAGAAAACAACACTGCCACTTCTTGAACTTCTAGCCTCCAGAACTGTGAGAAAATAAATTTCTGTTGTATATGGCACCCAGTCTGTGATATTTTGTTATGGTAGCCCTAGCAAACTAATTTACCAGATTACAACTCCTTTTTAAAAATGTATACATTTAATATATATTTCAGAATCTACTTTTCACTAGGTTCTCTACAATATAAAAGTAATAAACAAGAAAGTCACCATCTCTGACTTTATCATACACTCAGAGTGGGAACGACTAATACTGCATATGTAATGATAGGTTTGATGAGTGTGAAAAACTTTCGTACACTTCATTATGAGAACAGACAACAGGCGACCTAAGTAAAGTTTATCATAGAGATTTTCCTTATGGAGTTATTTCAAATCTATTCAAAGTTGTGTTTGGGCTAACTAAGTAAGATGGCAGAGAAGGAGGAAGAGAGGAGAAACCACTGAGTCTTTACTAAACTGAAACCACTGAATCCTTATTAAACTGAAACCTTTATTTAAGTGAAACAGTTGATGCAGACAAACAGGAATCAACTGGTGGGAGACAAAACTGACAGAAAGGTGGGCGTCGAAATAAGAAAAGTTGTGTTGGTCATGTTATCTACATGATAGTCAAATGTCAGAAAAATGTTTTTCAATAGAGCAGAGGCAATTGATTTTTTTCTATTTGGTTATATTTTGTTTGTTTTCACAGTTTTGTTGAGGTATGGTTTATATATCAAAAAATATCCTTGTAAGGTACTCAGTTTGATGAGTTTTGGCAATTTTATAGAGTCATAAAACCACCACCACAATTGAGATATTGAACGTACCAGATACTCCAAAGAATCCCATCCAGGCCCTTTGTGGTGAATTTTCTCCTCTATTCCTACACAACCATCTATATCATTTGTTTTGTTTTATAGGTTTTTCCCCCCTAGAATGTCACATAAATGGAATCATGCAATTTATACATAGTCTATTGTATTTAAATGTTTTCCACATAGTCTGTTTCAAGTATGGATCCAAATTTTATTTTCTGATTAACCTACTATGGGATATGTATAGTATACATACAATTAGTATGTCAGTTTATCAACTGATGAGTAGTTGATTGTTTCCCAGTTTTGGCTACCATGCATAATGCTGCTATGAATATTAATGTGTAGTTCTTTTTGGGGGCATATGTTTTATTTTCCCTTGGATATCTATGCTTTATTTTCCCTTGGATAACTATCTAGGTGTATATTTATATTATATTTTGGTAAAATAATTGATAGAAGTTTAAAACTGATTTGATGTAAGAGATTATGACAAGGAAGAAGTCAAATATAGCTCATAATTTTCTGTCTTGAAAGAATGATTTAAGATAGCATGGCATTTTCTGAGATGAAAGAAATTTTTGAAATAGAAAATTATGATTATAGTTTGAAATCTTGAATTTGAGATTCTGTGATGAAGCCAAATGTGGTATATTAAATATTGGGTTAAATAAAAACTCTACAGGTAACAAAAGTGTTCTTGGCTAGAAAGTACATATATTGTAATAGTACAGAGACAAATAAAATTCACAATATTGAACAAGATCAGTGGCCAGTAAAGTATGGTCCAAGGGCCAAACTACTTATTTTTGTAAATTAAATGATGTTTTTAATCACTACACCATTGGTATACACATTGTCTATGCTGCTTTCACACTACAATTCAGAACTAAGTAATTATGACAAAGACCAGCTGACCCACAAAGCCATATTCACTCTCTGGTCATATTTACTCTCTGGTCATTTACTGAGAAAAGTTTGCTGAGTCCCCAACACAATTATCAAGAGAATATAGAGTTATAAGAAAATACTGTAAGACAGTGTAGACTAGAGGGATAAGAATATTCTGCATTTAAAAATAAGGCGGAGGACACAGAAATCTAAACAGAAGATCCAGAGAAGTGTTCAGAATATAAGGAGAAAAAAATAGGGAAGTGTTTTGTTGTAGAGTCCATGGACACAAAGTTTTAAAGAAGGAGATATAGACTGAAATCAAGAAATATGAGGTGAATAGAGGTGTGGGATAGGGAGGGTGGGAGGGAGAGAAAAGCAAGAGGGAAGAGATATGGGGATATATGTGTATGTATAACTGATTCACTTTGTTATAAAGCAGAAATTAACACACCGTTGTAAAGCAATTATACTCCAAAAAAGATGTTCAAAAAAGAAATATGAGGATTGAAAAATAAGTATAAAGAAGTCATTGATAAACTTGTAAGGGCAATTGTGGTAAAACAATATAAATCCAATGATGGTGGATAGAATTGGGAAACGGGTATTAGAGCAGGGTATTACATGTATTCAATTTCTTATGGCAGTGGGAAGAGACGATTGAGCTGAGGTCTAGAATCTTTTTGCCTATTACCCAGCAGGAGATCAGGGACCATTTGCTGCATTTGCTGTTATCTAAATGGAACAACCCAAGGATAATGATAATTGCCAACCAGTGCACAATGTACCCCAATACCTGACGGAGAATGTGAGGTGGTTATCAGTAAGCCAAAGGTAGATCTTGGTGGGTGAGGTGATGCTGTAGTGGAGGACACTGAGACTATAGTGAAATAACAAAGTGGAAAACAAGAAAGAAAGTTAGACCCCATAGTGTCATCACTCATTCATAAATGCATGATTGTGATAGGAGTGAGGTTCAGAGGGCCTTGACATTCATTACCTATGGTTGGATTTTGGGCAAGGGTCCCCTTTGCCCGGCTTTAATTGGTCATACTACATGAGAATACTTAAAACTTCCCAAACTTTACTTTATAGTGAATATTAAGTAGTATCACATTTTACAAGGACAAGAAATATCAGCTTTGAATAAGAAATGTTGAAAGAAAGGGCACTAATCCCCACCAAATTTCAATACATCTGTCTTGAGTGCCCTGTGAAAAATTAAATGGCTCATAAGAGTAACTATTGATTATTGTGGTTAGAATAAATTCATGCATTTTACCCTACACATTATCAGACATGATAAAAGTTAATCATGAAGTCCCCCAGTCTAAAGGAATTGGTATTCTCAAACAAACTTGGTGAATGCTTCCTATTTTATTCTAACTTTGAAAGGAAATGAAGTAAAATCCACTTTTTTATACTACTGTACATCATCATCCTCCCATTCATGCAGGGTATCTGAATTTGCAAGCATATTGAATCCAGAAACCAAATTTCAATTTCATCACTATTAAAATAAAATTGATTCATTATAGAAATAATAGGATGATGTATTTCTTTCTTTTTTTTTATTATTGGAGTAAAATTGCTTTACAATGTTGTGTTAGTTTCTGCTATACAATAAAGTGAATCGCCTATATGTATACCTATATCCCCTCCTTCTTGGACCTCCCTCCCATCCCCCCATCCAACCCATCTAGGTCATCACAGAGCACCGAGCTGAGCTCCCTGTGCTATACAGCAGGTTCCCATTAGCTATCTACTTTACACATGGTAGTATATTTATGTCAAACCTAATCTCCCAGTTCATCCCACCCTCCCCTTCCCGCCCTGTGTCCACATGTCCATTCTTCTCAGAGAAACAAGTCAAAGAAGAATTTAAATTTGTGAAAGTATATACATATTACTAGCTAAGGATGGTTAATTAATATGGCATAATAGAGAATCCAGTATGATGATTAAACTTAGGGAATAACTGGATCTGAGACTTTAGATACTTAATGGTAAGATACTTACTATTGAGATATTTACCATCACTTAATGATGAGATACTTAATGGTGAGAAACTGGATGTTAATTTCCTAACATTTTCAACAAATGGCTCTGGAACAGTATGTTCCATTGCCAACTCATAGTGTTACATCTGGATCAACGAAACTGACAAAGTACAATAGTCCATAGAGGCTTGAACACAAGACCTCCTGGGTCTTCTAGAAAAGACCTTATTGGCCTATGGGACATCTTTTCCTGGTTTGGTAATTACTGAGGCTCTTGGCATGTTCACTTCTCTAGGCAGCCTGTCATCCTGTTTGGAATAATTTCTACTATATCCTTGGTTTGCTGTTGCCTCAGACAGATTAACCAGTTATTCTCACAGCCTCTTAATGTTGTAGTCATTTGAGTACATGATGGGTAGCCTATGTTACTCACTCAGGTCCTAAAGGATCAAGAGTTAGAGTTCCTCAACTCTTCAATTCTGGTTCTAACCCCACATCCTAGGTCTTTCAGATGTGACCATAGGCAATTATAAGATTTTTCCTGATGGTCTTCACAAGGCCAAGGGAGGAAGATAATTTGCCCTTCCCCGACAAGTATATTGCAGTTTCTAGGAGGAGTTGCAGTCAAGAACTCACATCCTTCAGGCCAGCCATGCTCATACACATATCAACATTCCTAGAGTAAGAATCCCATTCAGAGAACACTTTATACAGTGTCTTGTCTAAGGCACTTTCTCCACTCTGACTCAGTAATTTGTCAATTATGACATTACAAGAAAAAAGAAAACCCTCAGAACAATAGCTGTCAGGAACATAGACAGAAATTTAAAAAATAAATTCTAACAAGGTATTAAAAAATGGAATGCAACAATCCATACACATGTGTAGATAAATAGAGAGAGGGAGTGTATATGTAGGTTAGTACATATACATATATTCCTATGCCCTGTTGGCTTAGAAAGCCTAGAAGCAATGACACCCCAGGATCAATGAGCACACTTAGCAGAAGATACCAGTCTCTAGTACCATTTGCCAATAAAAGAAATCAGTCAGTGTCCTTGGAGAAATGACTGATTCTAGGACTGGGGCAGAAAATAAATGAGTTTGGAGCATCTTTCATTGCCAAAGTAAGGAAGTACTTATAAGTGAAAAAGAAACAATGATGGCAGTATGTCAAAGGGACAGAGAAGCCAACGAAAAGAGTTCCAAATAATTAAAACCAGAAATTTTGAGCCACAAAATAAAACAGTATTGCATTATAAACTTTAATATAAAATATATATATACCCAGGTGCCCTAAGTATTATAAATCAATGATTCAATAAAAAAATAAATGGTGTACAATAAAAAATTTCCCATATAGAAAATTTCTAAATAATTTGTGTAAATTCTTCACTCTCAAGGAGGTGAAGTATAGCTCCTTAAGTATAGACTGTGAAAATGACTTTATTCCAAAAAGCATAGTATGAAAAGTATGGAGGGGGGTAAAAATATTAATTTAACAGTGGAGAGAGCTGACAAACTCTGCGTTCACATCAGTGGTAATAAGCCATGTTTATGATACATACCTTTGATATAATGTGATAAACAATGATGATTTACTTCTGTGGTTTTCCTCTGTAAAACCCAAAACTGCAGTCTATAATGAGAAAAACATCAACAAATCCCAAGTGAGGACCACTCCACAAAATACCTGACCAGCTTTCTCAAAAACTGTTAAGGTCAAGGAAAACAGTGAAAGTCTTTGCCACCATTATAACTGAGAGGATCCTAGGGAGACAGGACTACAAATTCAATATGGTACTTGGATGGGATCTTGGAATTGAAAAATGTAATTAAATAAAAACTAAGTCAATCAGAATAAATAATGAATTTTAGTTAATAATAATATATCAATATTAGTTAATTAATGGTAACACATGGACTATTTTAATGTAAGACATTAATAGGAGAATATGGGTGTGGAGTATATGGAAACCCTTTGTATTTTTTCACATTGCCTTTCTGTAATTCTAAATCTGTTCTAAATCTATTCCTTCTTCCTGGAAATATGTACAATGGAAGCTATGCTAAGGCTATCCCTGTGGGTTTTCATTATCACTATCAGGGATAAAAAATCTAGGTTAACAGATGGTACATTGGGGTGGAGGTAGGAAGAAATTGTGATTGATTGAAAGGAAGTTTACAGATGGATAAGGAAACCAGAAAAGGAAATTATCACTCCATATCTAACTTAGCTTCCCAAAGCAAGATAATGATTTTCTTGGCCAGTTCCGTTTGATGTAGTGCTGACTTATATTCAAAGTTGGAAGAAGCCCAAGATGTCTCTTCCACTGAAAAGGAGAATGTAACTGAAGCCAAATTCTGAGATTTACCCCAAAACAACTTGAATCGTTTGAAGAAAAGACATCAGCCAGTATTTCTTGTTGAATATCCTGATTAACAGCAGTTGAACTGATCACATCTGTAGCATTTCCTTGGTTGTGTTATCATATAGTTTCTTTTATAATCTTAAAAGAAATACTACCTTAGAACTAGACTGTATGCTCTATGACTGGCAGAGAGCAGCTGGTGTACCATGTGGCCATGAACCAGGATGGCATTTTTTTAGACCACTGCATGGATACAAAGCAAAGGGCTTTTTCCTGCCCGCTCCTCTATCAGATTCTGCTTTGTTCTTAGACCACGTATGAGTATGGAGGGATCATTATAAAAGTGGATACTGAAACAGCATAACATCCGAAATGATGAATGTTGCTGATGTAACCATTAAAGATCAGCGATAATTTGTTTCTGAAACTTCAGAAAAGATATTTATGAGTCATTTTTTGCATATTGATTGAAATGCACCTTGAAACACATCTCTGAACATGATCAGCTAACAATTGCCCAGATGACATATTTGTTGAGGGTGCATATAATTTACTTGAATTTCACCATTACCACAAGTACTCAGAACTTTGATGACTCAGCTATCACTTGCCCCAATGTAGTAAGATGTCCTTAGGGCTTTGGAAACTGAACTTGGTATGGACTGGACATGGAAAGGATTTTTCTGGAGGCTCACCTTGGGTATGATAAGACTTGTTAACTTAGATAGAAACACAAGAGGGAGCTATTTTCAAGGAAACGGGTCATGTTCAAACTGTACCTGAAGAGGAAGAAAAAGTCTGATCAAATTAAAAGACAGTTATCAGGTAAGCTGGTGTCTCAGGCTATATGACCAGCTTAAAATTGACAAGTCATCACTGATAAACGTGGGTAAACATTCAACCATAATCATCATGACCACATGTAGAACTGCTAAATTAGGGCAATGGGAATTTGTGCCTCAGAGTCTCAAAAGTTAAGTTACGCTGTTGCTTTGCATGCTACACTGTTGCCTGTCTTGAATTCTTTCTTAGTTCTTAAAACTAAGCCACCTTAAAACAGGGTGATGCCTGTTTTGTGTTGTGAGATGGATTGTAAATCTGAACCCAAACCACTGCAGCAGGTTGAACAGGGTGGAGACTATTGCTGCATTAATAGAAATATATCCATGGTCAGTGGATCCAGTAATATCACACCAAACGTGATCACTTAGACCTTAATTCATATTGAAGTCTTCCTTTTTTATTTAAGCAAAACCTTTTGAGAATAGTAATATGTATGCTAAAATGTGTATAGATCATAAACGTATACATGAATTACATGAATGAATTAAACTTTCTGTGCAACCAGCATCCAAATAAAGAAATGTCATCTTTTTAGCATAACAAAAGCCCACTTTGGGCTTTTTTTCTGGTCACTATCTCTCTCCAAGACAAGCTTTTTTTGACTGTAATAAATTATTATGTTTTACCGTTGTTCAAACTTGATAAAACTGGAAGTTAAAAGCAAAGCCTTTTGAGATTGTCTTCTTTTGATTAAGGTTGTTTCCAACACTTTAAATCATGCTATTGTATGGAGCAACAATTTGCTAATGTTCATGGCTACATAATATGCACCAGAGGAATACACCTTGATGTACCTATACATTTGGAGTGACACTTAACTTCTCATCACAGGTGTTCTCAGGAAAGATGATTATTGTGTTTTTTTATCTCATATTAAGAAAAAAATAGAGAAAAACCATTTTAATCTTGAAGTATTTCTCTGAAAAGTTGATTTTATTTCTTGCAGCTCTCTCTTTTATTTAGAGTGTTCTTCCCACAAAAGCCTAACTTTTAGGTCTCAATTTCAATTGCCCCTCCCCCCTTATAGTGGCTCAAAACCAGATTCCCCAATCCTTTGATATACAATCGTTGTTAACATGTATCACCTTCCTAGGATGGACATCTGAGCTCAGTGGTGAAGCCTGACGCCAGATTTTGCTCTCCTGTTTGCTGCTCTCAGTTATTTTTGTTGTTGTTGTTGTTATTTTCCCTTTGGGGAATTCCTCTTGTTTTCTGTGAGCTTGAAAAACATTCAAAAATAAAGGTAATGATACTTCATATAACATATACTTATTTTGCCGTGTGAAGTGTTTTCAGTCTATCTAGCCAACCAAACTGTCGGAAAAATAAATTCCTTGAAGCTTTTTAGGGTTAAACTTTCACTTCTACAAACATAGAAGTTGTATGGAGAAATGTGTGATGAGTTTTATTTTAGGCATAAGATGTTGTAAATGAGTAATCTGAACACATATATACCCCGATGAGTTGTTTATCATTTTAATGTTTGTTATTATAACATGATTACTCTTGTATTACTCTAACAACCTTACGTTGGTTTAAAAAAAATCTGATTCAATCTGCTGTCATAATCTCTGTAAATATTTTCCAGGTAGATATCAATATACTTTTTCTTGCTCTGGAAATATTATGAAAATCCTATGAGGTCTTGCTGCCTATGATGCGTAATATGCAAGTAAATTATTTTATTCCCATTTCAAACTGAAGGCATTGATAAGAAACACATACAAAATCCAGTAAAATGAAAATACTTAACATTAAATATCTTTGTAAGTAAAACATTCCTGTGTTGCTTATATATGAAAAGATAAGATTTCATATAATTATATGTTTTATTTATTTATTTATTTATTTATTTTTATGGTACGCGGGCCTCCCACTGCTGTGGCCCCTCCTGTTGCGGAGCACAGGCTCCGGACGCACAGGCTCAGCGGCCATGGCTCACGGGCCCAGCGGTTCCGCGGCATGGGGGATCCTCCCAGACCGGGGCACGAACCCGTATCCCCTGCATCGGCAGGCGGACTCTCAACCACTGGGCCACCAGGGAAGCCCCTGATTTATTTTTAATTGAAGAGCTTAAATGACCCAAATTATGCAAGTTAAATAAAAATGCACTGCCTTCAAATCTTGCGCTTCTATTTCTTCAATATCGTTAAATGTTCCATTTTGATATAAACCCTGTTACCAGATCATTAACTCCATTTCAGAATGATATTTCATAGACTAATCAATACTAGATGAATGTGTCACAGCTACTCTATTAATAATCATATGACTAGAATTGCTGGTGACAGAAGTAATGGGCTAACTATCACTTTTTGACCTCTGGGGGCAAACAATCTTAATAAAGAAAATTGTGCTATTTCTATAAAATTTTCATTTGTCTTCCAGTTTAATAAAATACCAAATTCTAAAAGGATTTGAGAAATGATTCACAAATATGTACATTCTTTGTATCTTCTACCATGCTGAGCTTATCTGAATGAGAATATATTCAAATATATATATATAGTACATACATACTATAGATATATCAGGAATTCCAATTATATAATAAAAATTTCCTTGAATTCTTCAAAATAAATTATTTATAACACTTTATGAATATGAAAAGCTGAAAAAATATCTTGCTGAAGCTACAATAATTCTAGAAAGAAATATTTTATTGAATACTTTGCTTAGCATGTGTATATTCAATGATTTTTTAATATGAAGACTAAAATTTATTAATAGGTTTCTTTCTATTTTAAAAAGTTGAAACTTTGTTAATTCTAATTAATATAAATGGCAAATGTTCACCATAGTATTATTCTTTTTTTTTAATATAGAAATATTTTTATTTGCCACACTTTTATCCAAGGAAAGCAGTTAGAATTCATACAGAATTTCAACCTGATAAAAAGTTATTTTGATCAAAAGAGACACCTAAAGGTAGAGCATACATGTGGTTCCAGGCTGTGTGTGTGTGTGTGTGTGTGTGTGTGTATGCACTGTGTCATGAGGATACTATAGCTTAGTAATTCTGGGGTTCCATATAGCAATCAAAGGAGCAACAGGGGATGTGTGGGAAGACAACAGTATAATTTTTGAGCACTAACTCAAACTAACAATAACAATAATTAACCTAACTCCCTATTATGTCCAATGAACGTTAATAGCAATCTTGCAAAGCAAATATTGTAGCCATTTCACAGATGAGGAATCTGAGACAGCTGATAAGTAACTTGCTTTTGGCCATATGTAGAAGAGGAACCAAAATTAAAGCACAGGTCTGTCTTTAACTCCAGACCTCTAATTTTTAAACCTCACCTGTTTGACGTTTGCAGCCACACTCTTAACACTGCCACTAAACTCTTAACATTTTTTTTAATTTTTTTTTAATTTTTTTTTAATTTTTATTTTTTTATTAGTTTCTGCTTTATAACAAAGTGAATCAGTCATACATATACATCTGTTCCCATGTCCCTTCCCTCATGCAACTCCCTCCCTCCGACCCTCCCCATCCCACCCCTCCAGGCGGTCACAAAGCACCAGGCTGATCTCCCTGTGCTCTGCGGCTGCTTCCCACTATCTATCTACCTTACGTTTGGTAGTGTATATATGTCCATGCCTCTCTTTCGCTTTGTCACAGCTTACCCTTCCCCCTCCCCATATCCTCAAGCCCATTCTCAAGTAGGTCTGTGTCTTTATTCCCGTTTTACCCCTAGATTCTTCATGACATTTTTTTTTTAATTCCATATATATGTGTTAGCATACGGTATTTGTCTTTCTCTTTCTGACTTACTTCACTCTGTATGACAGACTCTAGGTCTATCCACCGCATCACAAATAGCTCAGTTTCATTTCTTTTTATGGCTGAGTAATATTCCATTGTATATATGTGCCACATCTTCTTTATCCATTCATCCGATGATGGACACTTAGGTTGTTTCCAGCTCCAGGCTATTGTGAATAGAGCTGCAATGAACATTTTGGTACATGTCTCTTTTTGAATTCTGGTTTTCTCAGGGTATATGCCTAGTAGTGGGATTGCTGGGTCATATGGTAGTTCTACTGTTAGTTTTTTAAGGAACCTCCATGCTGTTCTCCATAGTGGCTGTACCAATTCACATTCCCACCAGCAGTGCAAGAGTGTTCCCTTTTCTCCACACCCTCTCCAGCATTTATTGTTTCTAGATTTCTTGATGATGGCCATTCTGACTGGTGTGAGATGATATCTCATTGTAGTTTTGATTTGCATTTCTCTAATGATTAATGATGTTGAACATTCTTTCATGTGTTTGTTGGCAGTCTGTATATCTTCTTTGGAGAAATGCCTATTTAAGTCTTCTGCCTATTTTTGGATTGGGTTGTTTGTTTTTTTGCTATTGAGCTGCATGAGCTGTTTATAAATTTTGGAGATTAATCTTTTGTCAGTTGCTTCATTTGCAAATATTTTCTCCCATTCTGAGGGTTGTCTTTTGGTCTTGTTTATGGTTTCCTTTGCTGTGCAAAAGCTTTGAAGTTTCATTAGGTCCCATTTGTTTATCTTTGTTTTTATTTCCATTTCTCTAGGAGGTGGGTCCAAAAGGATCTTGCTGTGATTTATGTCATAGAGTGTTCTGCCTATGTTTTCCTCTAAGAGTTTGATAGGTTCTGGCCTTACATTTAGGTCTTTAATCCATTTTGAGCTTATTTTTGTGTATGGTGTTAGGGAATGATCTAATCTCATACTTTTACATGTCCCTGTCCAGTTTTCCCAGCACCACTTATTGAAGAGGCTGTCTTTTCTCCGCTGTACATGCCTGCCTCCTTTATCAAAGATAAGTTGACCATATATGCGTGGGTTTATCTCTGGGCTTTCTATCCTGTTCCATTGATCTATCTTTCTGTTTTAGTACCAGTACCAAACTGTCTTGATTACTGTAGCTTTGTAGTATAGTCTGAAGTCAGGGAGCCTGATTCCTCCAGCTCCGTTTTTCGTTCTCAAGATTGCTTTGGCTATTCGGGGTCTTTTGTGTTTCCAAACAAATTTTGAAATTTTTTGTTCTAGTTCTGTGAAAAATGCCAGTGGTAGTTTGATAGGGATTGCATTGAATCTGTAGATTGCTTTGGGTCGTAGAGTCATTTTCACAATATTGTTTCTTCCAATCCAGGAGCATGCTATATCTCTCCATCTATTTGTATCATGTTTAATTTCTTTCATCAGTGTCTTATAATTTTCTGCATACAGGTCTTTTGTCTCCTTACGTAGGTTTATTCCTAGATATTTTATTCCTTTGATTGCAATGGTAAATGGGAATGTTTCCTTGATTTCACTTTCAGATTTTTCATCATTAGTGTACAGGAATGCCAGAGATTTCTGTGCATTAATTTTGTATCCTGCTACTTTACCAAATTCATTGATTAGCTCTAATAGTTTTCTGGTAGCATCTTTCGGATTCTCTATGTATAGTATCATGTCATCTGCAAACAGTGAAAGCTTTACTTCTTCCTTTCAAATTTGGATTCCTTTTATTTCCTTTTCTTTTCTGATTGTTGTGGCTAAAACTTCCAAAACTAAGTTGAATAAGAGTGGTGAGAGTGGGCAGCCTTGTCTTGTTCCTGATCTTAGTGGAAATGTTTTCAGTTTTTCACCATTGAGGACAATGTTGGCTGTGGGTTTGTCATATATGGCTTTTATTATGTTGAGGAAAGTTCCCTCTATGCCTACTTTCTGCAAGGTTTTTATCATAAATGGGTGTTGAATTTTGTCGAAAGCTTTCTCTGCATCTATTGAGATGATCATATGATTTTTCTCCTTCAACTTGTTAATATGGTGTATCACATTGATTGATTTGCGTATATTGAAGAATCCTTGCATTCCTGGAATAAACCCCACTTGATCATGGTGTATGATCCTTTTAATGTGCTGTTGGATTCTGTTTGCTAGTATTTTGTTGAGGATTTTTGCATCTATGTTCATCAGCGATATTGGCCTGTAGTTTTCTTTCTTTGTCACATCCTTGCCTGGTTTTGGTATCAAGGTGATGGTGGCCTTGTAGAATGAGTTTGGGAGTGTTCCTTCCTCTGAAATTGTTTGGAAGAGTTTGAGAAGGATGGGTGTTAGCTCTTCTCTAAATGTTTGACAGAATTCGCCTGTGAAGCCATCTGGTCCTGGGCTTTTGTTTGAGGGAAGATTTTTAATCACAGTTTCAATTTCAGTGCTTGTGATTGGTCTATTCATATTTTCTATTTCTTCCTGATTCAGTCTTGGCAGGTTGTGCATTTCTAAGAATTTGTCCATTTCTTCCAGGTTGTCCATTTTATTGGCATAGAGTTGCTGGTAGTAATCTCTCATGATCTTTTGTATTTCTGCAGTGTCATTTGTTACTTCTCCTTTTTCATTTCTAATTCTATTGATTTGAGTCTTCTCCCTTTTTTTCTTCATGAGTCTGGCTAATGGTTTGTCAATTTTGTTTATCTTCTCAAAGAACCACCTTTTAGTTTGATTGATCTTTGCTATCGTTTCCTTCATTTCTTTTTTCATTTATTTCTGATCTGATCTTTATGATTTCTTTCCTTCTGCTAACTTTGGGGTTTTTTTGTTCTTCTTTCTCTAATAGCTTTAGGTGCAGGCTCAGGTTGTTTACTCGAGATGTTTCCTGTTTCTTAAGGTGGGATTGTATTGCTATAAACTTCCCCCTTAGAACTGCTTTAGCTGCGTCCCATAGGTTTTGGTTTGTCGTGTCTCCATTGTCATTTGTTTCTAGGTGTTTTTTTTATTTTCTCTTTGATTTCTTCAGTGATCACTTCGTTATTGAGTAGTGTATTGTTTAGCCTCCATGTGTTTGTATTTTTTACAGATCTTTTCCTGCAATTGATGTCTAGTCTCAGAGCATTGTGGTTGGAAAAGATACTTGATACAATTTCAATTTTCTTAAATTTACCAAGGCTTGATTTGTGACCCAAGATATGATCTATCCTGGAGAATGTTCCATGAGCACTTGAGAAAAATGTGTATTCTGTTGTTTTCGGATGGAATGTCATATAAATATCAACTAAGTCCATCTTGTTTAATGTATCATTTAAAGCTTGTGTTTCCTTATTTATTTTCATTTTGGATGATCTGTCCATTGGTGAAAGTGGGGTGTTAAAGTCCACTACTATGATTGTGTTACTGTCGATTCCCCTTTTATGGCTGTTAGTATTTGCCTTATGTATTGAGGTGCTCCTATGTTGGGTGCATAAATATTTACAATTGTTATATCTTCTTCTTGGATCGATCCCTTGATCATTATGTAGTTTCCTTCTTTGTCTCTCCTAGTAGTCTTTATTTTAAAGTCTATTTTGTCTGATATAAGAATTGCTACTCCAGCTTTCTTTTGATTTCCATTTGTATGGAATATCTTTTTCCATCCCCTTACTTTCAATCTGTATGTGTCTCTAGGTCTGACGTGGGTCTCTTGTAGACAGCATATATATGGGTCTTGTTTTTGTATCCATTCAGCCACTCTGTGTCTTTTGGTGGGAGTATTTAGGCCATTTACATTTAAGGTAATTATTGATATGTACGTTCCTATTCCCATTTCCTTCATTGCTTTGGGTTCATTATTGTAGGTATATTCCTTCTGTTGTGTTTCTTGCCTAGAGAAGTTCCTTTAGCATTTGTTGTAAAGCTGGTTTGGTGGTGCTGAACTCTCTCAGCTTTTGCTTGTCTGTAAAGGCTTTAATTTCTCCATCAAATCTGAATGAGATCCTTGCTGGGTAGAGTAATCTTGGTTCCATGTTTCTCTCCTTCATCACTTTAATTATGTCCTACCACTCCCTTCTGGCTTGTAGAGTTTCTGCTGAGAGATCAGCTGTTAACCTGATGGGGATTCCCTTGTGTGTTATTTGTTGTTTTTCCCTTGCTGCTTTTAATATGATTTCTTTGTGTTTAATTTTTGACAGTTTGATTAATATGTGTCTTGGCGTGTTTCTCCTTGGATTTATTCTGTATGGGACTCTCTTTGCCTCCTGGACTTGATTAACTATTTCCTTTCCCATATTAGGGAAGTTTTCAACTATAATCTCTTCAAATATTTTCTCAGTCCCTTTATTTTTCTCTTCTTCTTCTGGAACCCCTATAATTCGAATTTTGGTGCATTTAATATTGTCCCAGAGGTCTCTGAGACTGTCCTCTGTTCTTTTCTCTTTATTTTGCTTTGCATCAGTTATTTCCACTATTTTATCTTCCACCTCACTTATCCGTTCTTCTGCCTCACTTATTCTGCTATTGATCCCATATAGAGTATTTTTCATTTCATTTATTGTGTTTTTAATTGATGCTTGATTCATCTTTAGTTCTTCTAGGTCCTTGTTAACTGTTTCTTGCATTTTGTCTATTCTATTTCCAAGATTTTGGGTCTTGGAAATAGAATCTTGGATCATCTTTACTATCATTATTCTGAATTCTTTTTCAGGTAGACTGCCTATTACCTCTTCATTTGTTAGGTGTGGTAGGTTTTTATCTTGCTCCTTCACCTGCTGTGTGTTTTTCTGTCTTCTCATTTTGCTTATGTTACTGTGTTTGGGGTCTCCTTTTTGCAGGCTGCAGATTCGTAGTTCCCGTTGTTTTTGGTGTCTGTCCCCAGTGGCTAAGGTTGTTTCAGTAGGTTGTGTAGGCTTCCTGGTGGGGGGGACTAATGCCTGTGTTCTGGTGGTTGAGGCTTGATCTTGTCTTTCTGGTGGACAGGTCCACGTCTGGTGGTGTGTTTTGGGGTGCCTGTGGCCTTATTATGTTTTTAGGCAGCCTCTCTGCTAATGGGTGGGGTTGTGTTCCTGCCTTGCTAGTTGCTTGGCATAGGGTGACCAGCACTGTAGCTTGCTGGTCGTTGAGTGAAGCTGGGTGCTGGTGTTGAGATGGAGATCTCTTGGAGATTTTCGCTGCTTGATATTATGTGGAGTTGGGAGGTCTCTTGTGGACCAGTGTCCTGAAGTTGGCTCTCCCACTTCAGAGGCACGGCACTGACTCCTTGCTGCAGCACCAAGAGCCTTTCATCTACCCAACTCAGAATAAAAGGGAGAAAAAGTAGAAAGAAAGAATTAGTAGAAGAAAGAAAGAGAGAGAGAAAGAAAGGAAGGAAGGAAGAAAGAAAGGAGGGAGGGAGGGAGGAATGAAAGAAAAAGGAAGAGTGAATGGAAGAAGCGAGGGAGGGAGGGAGGAAGGAAAGAAAGGAAGAAAGAGACAGGAGGGAGGGAGGGAGGAAGGAAAGAAAAAGAAAGAGTGAAAGGAAAAAGGGTGGGAGGGAGTGAGGAAGGAAAGAAAGACAGGAGGGAGGGAGGGAGGGAGGAAAGAAAAAGAAAGAGTGAAAGGAAGAAGGGAGGGAGGGAGGGAGGAAAGAAAAAGAAAGAGTGAAAGGAAGAAGGGAGGAGCGGAGGGAGGGAGGGAGGGAGGGAAGGTAGGAAAAAAAGAAAGAGCAGGTAAAGTAAAATAGAATAAAGTATGAAATATAGTAGTGTTTTTAAAATTAAAAAGTAATTATTGAAAAAAAAACGGACAGATAGAAGCCTGGGACATATGGTGGAAGCAAAGCTATACAGAGATAATCTTACAGAAGCATACACATACACATTCACAAAAAGAGAGCAGGGGAAAAAATCAAAAATCTTGCTCTCCAAGTCCACCTCCTCAATTTGGGATAATTCGTTGTAAAAAGAGGAAAAGAGGGGAAAGTCTTAAATCTTGTCCTCAAAGTCCACTTCCTCAATTTGGGATGATTCGCTTTCCATTTATGCACTCCACAGACGCAGGGCACATCAAATGGACCGTGGAGCTTTAATCCGCTGCCTCCGAGGCTGCACAGAGAGATTTCCCTGTCTCTTCTCTGCTCTCACAGCTCCCGGGTCTCAGCCTTGGACCGGGCCCCGCCTCTGCGCGTAGGTCGCCGGAGGGCGTCCGTTCTTCGCCCAGGCAGGACGGGTTTAAAGGAGCCGCTGATTCGGGGCTCTGGCTCACTCAGGCAGAGGGGAGGGAGGGGCGCGCAGTGTGGGGCGGGCCTGCGGCGGCAGAGGCCGGCGTGACGTTGCACCAGGCCGAGGCGCTCCGTGCGCTTTCCCGGGAAAGCCGGCCCCGGGTCCCGGGACCCCGGCAGTGGCGGGGTGCACAGGCCCCCCGGAAGGCGGGGCGGACAGTGACCCGCGCTCTCACACAGGCCCCGCAGCGGCGGCGGCTCCAGCGTCCCACACCCGTATCCGGGGTCCGCGCCTTTAGCCACAGCTCGCGCCCGTCTCCGGTGCCTCCCCAAGCAGCCCTCTTAATGCCCTCTCCTCGCGCACCAGGAAACAAAAGGGAATAAAAAGCCTCTTGCCTCTTCGGCAGTTCCAGACCCTTTCCCCGGACTCCCTCCGGGCTAGCCGTGGTGCACTAACCCCTTCAGGCTCTCTTCCTGCCGCCAGCCCCAGTCCTCTCCCTGCACTCCGACTGAAACCCGAAACCCGAGCCTCAGCTCCCAGCCCCGCCCGCCCCAACGGCCGAGCAGATAAGCCTCTCGGGCTGGTGTGTGCCTGAGGGCACCGATCCTCTGTGCCGGAATCTCTCCGCTTTGCCCTCCACACCCCTGTTGCTGTGCTCTCCTCCGCTACTCCGAAGCTTTCCTTCTCAGCCACCTGCAGTCTCTGCCCGCGAAGGGGCTTGTAGTGTGTGGAAACCTTTCCTCCTTCACGGCTCCCTCCCACTGGTGCAGGTCCCGTCCCTATCCTATTGTCTCTGTTTATTCTTTTTTCTTTTGTCCTACCCAGGTATGTGGGGAGTTTCTTGCCTTTTGGGGGGTCTGAGGTCGTCTGCCAGCGTTCAGTAGGTGTTCTGTAGGAGTTGTTCCACGTGTAGATGAATTTCTGATGTATCTGTGGGGAGGAAGGTGATCTCCGCGTCTTACTCTTCCGCCATCTTCCTCCGGGGTCTCACCATAGTATTATTCTTAATATAAGAGAGATGACCACTTTGAAACATATCGAAACTTTTGGGGGACAAAGATTTGGGGGAAGCAAATAATTAGAATAGTGCATGTGTGGTTGTTACCAAGACTGTTTCCCCAGAATCATACTCCTGCCCCTCCCTGGAATGGAAACCGATTGCTCTTATCTAAGTTTCAGGAGGAAGCTGCTGTCAATGAAAAAGATGTTGCCTTCCATATCAGTAAACAAAGGATGTTGAAGCCATCAAGCCGTCACATTACAGCCGCCCCCCCATGGTGAGCCCTGAAGGAACTAAGAATAGAAACAATGTGCCTGCCATGAAGCAATCAGTCGCTGCAGCCACCCCTGCAGGTGCACCCTGAGAAGACTCAGGATGAGAAAGCACAGGATACTGGCCCCAGGTAGCTGAGGTGCATATCAAAGGTATGATTATAGTGAGCTTAGACTTGCATCTTCCCATACATAGAAAAGTGCCAAATTCCTTAACCTGAGATGTCTGGTTTTCTTTAACAGTAATCTTTCGATGTTTTGACTACCTAGTCTTTGTTGCAAAAACTCCTTGTATCCTGGCTCCTCCCTGACCTCTTCAGAGCAGTGTCTCAGAGCTCTCTGAGATGCTGTGTCCTGGGCTTAAGTCCTCAGTTTTGTCTGCTGAATAAAACATAACTCTCAACTTTTAGGCGTTGCTTTTTTTTTTTTTTTTTTTTTTCAGTCGACACTGTAAAGAGAAAAACAAGAACTGGTTAAAACCAACTAAGCCAAAGATGGCAAAAGATTTGACTTCCAGTAGACCTTGAGCTTCATTATACACTCATTGTAATACATCAGCTAAATGACACAGGCACCAGAACAATGACAGTTGACAATTGCCATGACAACAACCAGAAAAGCCCACACAAGGGCTTAAAGGAGTGCTGCATCAGTTCTGGTTCCAAACCACACCCCTGTTCTTGGCTAACTCAAGAATATTCCTCCCACTCTCTAGTTTCCTCCCTTTTACCTTGACCCTCCTATATATGTGGTGTCTCTGCCCCTATTGGGTTGAGAAGGTGATTTGCAAACTAAGTTCCTGATTCTTCTCTCTGATCATTGAATAAAGAAGCTTGTGCGGTTCCAGTCTCAGCATCAGTTTCATTATTGATTGTGAAATCTGAGCAGAAAAAGAAACTCCCTAGATGAAACAAGTAATCTCAACCTGGGCTAGGACCCTGGCATGAGTCCAGGTAACCAATTCAGTAACATGGTCACAAATAGTTGGGCATCAGAAAGGCAATAAATGAGGCTATTTTTATAAAATCTGAGGCAGAAAATTTTAGATAATTGATTAGTAAATACATACACAACATTTACCAACAAATGCTACAGAGGTACCAACCAGCTATTCAAAACACATATTGACACAATCATCTTATGCCAACAATAAAAAACTGGATAGGTATACTCTTCTGTACCAATGAATTATTGTCTTTTTTCTTCTTTTTTTAGGGTAATATAAGACGAAATATAAGTAATTAAATAAAATCATATTAATTTACACATTTTGCGTATACTTTAATATAAATACATAATTTATATACAATGTATTAGATATATATATATACACACATACTTGAATCACACAGTCTTTCTCCATTAGCTTGATTTTATAATATTAATATATTTCTGAATTTGTGGAGATGACCTATGATTTGTTTTAGCTATGCCTATAAATAATGGCAAAAAATGGCAAAAATCAAAACAAAAGTAAATAAAAATAGTTCATTAATGAGGTTTTACAGTTAAACTTTCAAGTATGGCATTTATGAATTGCCATAACATTATACCCATGAAGAAATAATGCAGGGTTGGGAGAGACAGAGAAATAAACACAGACACACACACAGGCACAGAAAAAGAGTTTAATGTTTACTCACTTGACCAATTTACAACTCTTTTATCACACTTTATTTTGATGGAATAGTGTGACTTCACTTTTCTCCAACAATATATTTAAATCTGTTTTCAAATGTAAATTGTATCTTATCCCTTTCAAATAACTTTTTGAACTGTGCTTACTTGAGTTGCTGAGGGCTTCTCTGTCTCCTGAGGGCTCAAGAGGAATTCTTGGAATTGTGAAGCACAGAATCTTAGGCTCTCTTGTGCAAAAAGAGAAGCTCTAAAATTGCTGTACACATTAAGGAGAGGTAGTTACAGTTGCTTCCTTCTTTTTTCCTAACATGCAAATCTCTGGCTGGAAAGGGTCATATTTTTTTCCAAAATATTATCTGAGATTTTTATGGCAGAAAACTTTTAATACCTTAGAGTCAATATTATACTTATTTTCCTAGGGTTGATAAGATCTTTGAGGCCAACAATTTTCGCATAATTATCAGCCCCTTTTGCAATACAGGTTGCATACATAATAGGAATAACATGAAAGAAATTTCATAAAGATGCATTTTAAAAGGTAAATTATTATTCTCTCTTAAGATAATATTTTCAGTTCCAGATGGGGGGAACCACTTCCTACAGAGCACCGGAACTCTTAAACAAGGATAAAAAACTTTTGGTTCTTTAAAGCTGCTCATTAAATCTCTTGAAAGCTTACTTAAAGATATATTCAAATAGTACATTTAGATAATAAAACTATAAAAATTTATTTAATACTTTTATTTTCTTGTGCATAGTCATTTAAAATTATTAAACATAAAATTCTCATTAAAAAAATTGAAAACATATACAATCCAGACCTTGCATCAAATATGTATTAAAACAGTATCGTTAAGAGCTGAAGAAAAAGCAGTAATATATTCTTATAATGTTCTCTTGATATATATTACATATTTTTTTTGTATTATGTATCATGCTTGTGTTTATTATATTCTTATATGATTTTACAGCATTTGGGTTTATGGATTCCATAACATGATTAAGCTCTATACATACACATACTTCTAATAGTTTTACCCGGCCTTAATACACAACTATAAATAAGAGAATGAATGTTACATTTAACGTACAAAGAAACAAATATAAATCTACACTCTTAGTACACTATTATCACTACTGAAACACTACTCTTCAGAATATCGTAGGAATTTAATATTCAAAATCTTTTGGGTTTTGATTTAAAAGGTGTTTAAGTTTCAGGAACAATTTAGGAGAGCAGATATTCATTTATGAGAAAATAAATAACAAATCAAAATTGAATGATAACATGAGTAAAATGCTTTGAAAATATTTTATATTTCCAATTAACAAATTTAGGGTATTATTATCTTTTTATGTTTGTCATATGAAATATATATATATATATATATATATATATATATATATATATATATTGTTATGTTAAATGTTTGAGGGAAATTATTATCGGGCTAACGTTTACTTTGTATAAATTAACTAGCTATCCAATACTAGTTCACCATTTTCTATCCAAAATATTTAGGTTAAGGTATTTTTCAGAATTCAGTTGTAACTAATAAAATTAATAGAGTGTATATTTCATGTATTACAGAAAGCTCAAGTGAGGTCAGGAGCATAATTCAGAAACAAACACATTAATATGATTTTTAGAAGACTATTAATAGTATTATAGTTTATTTAATATTTACTTGTAGAATATGAAATTTATAAAAAAATATCATGGGATAATTATAGACTATAGCTAGTTTAGTATATATCTAAGAGCAGTGTTTGATAAGTTGTATACTAAGCTAAATACCTGTATACATGCCTAAGTGCTAATTACCCTTGGGTATTTGAGGATCTTTGAGAAAAAGGTAAATCACTATTGCTCCCGACCTCACCATCTTGATCCAATCGAATTGGATATTTGATGATGAGAAAGATACAGGGTCCTTAATTATCAAAGCTGTGCAGAATAGTCTTTGTAAGGACCTCTTCCAGTGGCATCTGCCTGATTAACATGAATTTCTATCTAAGCAGCCTTAAGACCAAAAATTATATGAGCACACATTTTTATCATGCAAAGATATTTCTTTTCAAATAGTTTACAATATCATGCTTATCATCACTGCTGTCATCATTCACTGCTACGTTAAACCCCATGTTCAGCATTTTCACTCTCTCTCAAGAAATGCATAAGCAGTATTTCATATTCAATGTGTACCATGTTTTAGAAGTCAGCTAGGTCTAACTTATTTTACATTTTCAGCTGATAAATGCTGACATACTTAGCAGGGTTTTAAATGATTTTCTCCTTAGCAACACAAAACTCTTTAAGGCCTTCACTTGAAAGTTCATTTTCAAACATCAATGAGTGCTAAAGTCTGTACTAGGCATTTGCTCTCAGCAGCCCACCACACCATGATTAGTAACTGGGTAAATGGCATTCTTTATATTTTTTAATTTTTTTTTATTTTTAATTAAAAAAAATTTTTTTGGCTATACCACGTGGCTTCAGGATCTTAGCTCCCCTAGCTCCCCGACCAGGGATGGAACCCAGGCCTTCTGCAGTGAAATTGTGGAGTTGTAACCATTGGACTGCCAGGGAATTCCCAAAAATGGCATTCTTAACAACTTTTATGAAGTCTTGGTCCAAGCAATCTCTTAATTGTAACAAGGACACAGTAATCCAACTGTAGCAAGCACCCAGTAAAGCAAGCAATCGACCAAACAAAGTGGTTATATATGTTATTCATGGAGGACAAAAGTTCTTAGTCCTAAAGCTGTATAATAGGTTTATATTGGGTGGAAGTAACTGCTGAAAAGATTACATTTTGCAAAATTAGAAGGTAATATGCAAGGCAGTTCTCCCGGAATAATAAAATTTTACACTTATTCCCACCCATCTTGCCTACAAATCATTTGTGCTACTGGTCAAAGTGATTATTAAAGAGGTTAGAAAATATTTCATTTGTTACCCATGCCTTTATGTTTTCATAAAAAGAAAATGCTAGTCTAAAGAACATACACCTTTCAAATATCTCAGATGTTGGTTTTTCCTGAACATGAACTACAACTTTTTAATTTATTTGCCTGTAACATTTGCATCCCAGAACAATTATAGTGTGTTTAATGTACTGAAATATTTGGTGATTTTTTTCTCAGGAATTATTTGTTTTTGAGGAATACAGCCTTAGGCCAGAGTGGTTTCATTAGAACTACAAATGGTATATTTTCAGGGTTAAGATTTTTAATAATAAAATTTTCAATGTAATTTTCAGCTGCTACATGATCAGCATACATTTTTCACCATAAATTTTGTTTTTATACAGTATAATTTTCTTAAATTTCTGTATCCAGTCACCTGAATAGTCACACTTGTTTTCAAAGTTTGAATCATTATGGTATAATGTAGCTCCTTTCATGACATACTACCTACTAAGTGATATGATCACTTCCTCATTGAGAACCTATTCAGGTAACACAAGGTAAAGATCTTCATTGTCTGCCCCGTTCAATGTTTCTCTGTTACCTTAGTTCTTGGTCATTGCTATTATTGTAAAATTTCAGCAACTGAGCTCTGATTCTTTAAGTTGTACTTGTTAGTGTCTGCACCTCATATTATTCAGTAAGGCTCCTTAGAAATGCACAACAGCACAATTCCTTTTTTGTTGTTTTTTAAAAATTTATGTTATTTATTTATTTTTGGCTGTGTTGGGTCTTCATTGCTGCACGCGGGCTTTCTCTAGTTGTGGCGAGCAGGGGCTACTCTTCCTTGCGGTGTGCGGGCTTCTCATTGTGGTGGCTTCTCTTGTGGAGGAGCACGGGCTCTAGGCGCACAGGCTTCAGTAGTTGTTGCACAAGGGCTCAGTAGTTTTGGCTCACGGGCTTAGTTGCCCTGCGGAATGTGGGATCTTCCTGGACCAGGGATCGACCTGTGTCCCGTGCACTGGTAGGTAGACTCTTAACCACTGTGAAACCAGGGAGGTCTCAGCACAATTATTTTTTCATTTCTTATGATACTGATGATGACAGACAGAGTCTTGTCATCTGGCTTTACCCATGCAAGTATTTTTATACATTTTTTAACATTTTTACATTTTCATAGAATAATTGAGTAACGTCACAAAATAGGAATAACAGTAAACTAAGTATCAGTAATGAGCACAACATTTGTTCTTGGTAGGAGTGCTTGAGGCCTAGTAGTTCTCTCATGTCTGTTCAAGTAACATGAGCATAAAACATATGGATAAATAGAAAACATCTTTTTGTTCCCAAAGCTTTTCCAATGTCATAATTTTGGATAAAAATTGTGGGCATATAAGTACAAATCATACAGAGTATTAAATGTCATAAAGTATGCAGAAGTAACAATTTACTGTGTCAGCCACATAAAGTAAAACCTTATATTCACAACATTTGAAAAATTAATATAATCCCATATTAAAGCTTAGAGTTACAAGGAGTTTGAAGACCATATACTAATGTTACTCCACTAAGTTAATCTAAACCCTGAATTTAATAAATAAAGATAATAGCACATTTATATATTGTTACATTTTATGGTTATCCTCATTGATATCCTATCATATGATCCCCAGTAAATCACTGTGAAGTAGGAGAGATAAATATCACTATTATATTCTTACGGACAAATGGTTGAAGGATTAGACAGAGTGTCAAAACACAAAGAAAAGGTAATTATTTGATTTTTAATGTTTTAATATGATATTCTATCACACACTCTGCAGCAGTTACTGGGTTTGTTTTATAACAAATTGATTTTATAATTAAATAAAAATGAATGTGACTTACAAATAATAGTGGAAGAGCCGTGAGACAAATTATTTTGCTATCTTGTAAATCACAGGAAAAAAATGCATAGAATATGACCTTGTCTGGGAATCACCTGCATCATGCCATAAATTTATATGTTCTTAATATCTTTGTAGCTAATTCATTCATATTTTTGTCCTATAGAAAATAAATATTGTACTACATTGTTGGTTGCATCAAGGTTGTACATGATATGAGTCTTATCCTAATTACTGATTAATGTATAGGTTGTTCAATTAATTCATTTAAAGTTATAAGATGAATAAGTGTTGGGGATCTAATGTACAGCAGGATGATTATAGTTAACAGTATTGTATTATATGCTTAAAAGTAACAAAGAAGGTAGATTTTAAATATTCTCACCACAAAAAAAAAGAAATGATAATTATGTGAAATGACAGAGGTATTAGTCATTGAATAAATGAAAATTATATGCTGAACCCTGTACTCTGGATTGGAAAACAAACAAGTAGATTAGTCCCTGCTATTAAGGGCTCTCATGGATTTCTAGACATATAGACATACAAATTATTACCAAGGAATAATACAATTGTCATAGTAAGATAAAAAATATCCAAAATCAAATAATCATTAAATGGTGGAAGTGTGATTCTACAAACCAAGGGCTATGTCTCACCTCTACAACTACATAATTTGGTTTCCATAATATCTAGATTGACACAGCATTTCTGAACAACTTAAATATTTAGAATCTTGTCATGCCATATTAACTAACCTGTATGTGCAGTGAAATATTATGTAATCATTAAAAGCATATTTTCAGTCAACATTTGAAAGCATGCAAAAATATAATGCATATAATGCCAAGTAACATAATTAAATATAAATTGCTTGCTCAAGATGACTAAACTTTTTTTTTTAATTAACTCCATGATCAAACATATGCACTCTCAGAAATATTAACTGGAAAGACAAGCATCCAACTGATGTTTTCATAATGATGCTGCATAGTGGAAATATTAGTAACATTTGTTTTATTTATTTTAGTTTGTATTTTCCAAATTCTCAATAATTGCTTTATAAATACTTCACTTAGTGAAAAAATATATAAATATATACAATTTTACCTGAAGTATTGGGTGCAATTTCTCTTTTTTAATAGCACTAAAATTTAATGGGTAAATAAAATGAGGTCAGTCCAAAAGACTCATTTTAGCATAGCAGGAATAGAGGAGTTAATAGAGGTATTTTTTTATTAGAAGAGAAGTTGTGATTGAAGAAATACTGGAACTGATTTCATTGACCTTTAATTTATTATATAAACTTAATTACTTTGGGAAACATATGTATTAATTCCCAAAGTAATTATACATTATATGTATAGAATGTATAATGTATATATATTATATATTTTATATTTATAATGTAACTATCAATAGATGTATTCTCATAAATTTTTCAGTTATAATGTCTTATGCTTTATTCACATGGGATTAAAGTAGAAAACATTTTTAAAATAAAGTTACTGAGCTGTTAACAATGCAGAGTGGTGCCTTTAAGACTGCATGCTCAATGCTTTCAATTTAAAATGAAAGAAGCATCTCAGGAGCATTTATTTATAAACTGGGAAGGATCAATGCAATTAAAATAAATTGGCTGGCAAGGGTTAATTACCTTTTTCTTATATTTCTCAAATCTTCTATTTAAGCACAGGTCATAATTTAACTCAATATAATCCTCTGTAGAAATATCCATATGAGAACCAAATTTTCACTAGACGTTATTTACTTGTGTCATTTTCAAACCATTGGATCACTTTTCACAAATCATTAATATAGTTCTCCATTATGCTCTTCAAAATTCTAATTTAAATAATCCTATTTCTGTCTGGTAGACATTGAATCATGAATATGGAATGACTTCACCTCACTTCACTTGAAATTCACTTAATTTTCAACTCTGTTAGCTGTGAGGTGAGTAGAAAATAATTTAGTTCAAAATTGAAGTACAAAAAAAAAAATCAATACAAGGTGTGCTGCTGTCCTAAGAAGAGGAACTTATTATTCAGTGTCCTAAATTCAGTTGTGATTTATCTCACAGCTTTGAGTGATTAAATTCAAATTATCAAAATGTTTTTTTCTCTTTATACCTGTGTCATTGTTTATCAGTTTCATGTGTATTTCATAATTATTTGTGACACCACAGATTGGTCAAGTTCCTGTACCTTGACTTACATCAGGTCAATTTCAAGAGACAGATTTGAGCATTCTCCCTCCCTCACCACCCCAGCACCATCCTTTTCTGTATCGTTCTCTCTCTATTTTAAAATCTAAAGCAAGCATTACTTGTTTGGTCCCTCTCATTTCACTTTTGTGACAATAGAGATATATAATGAATGAGTTCCCCATTTAAAAAACATACACATTATTTTCGAGGTGTACATATACATCTGAATACATTATTGATGTATTGATAATTGTATTAATTGGTACATGATGGTCTTACTATTTGACTATGCAATTCTGCTATCATGAATTTACTCAATAGCAATGCTCACATATATGTGCCAAGGTATATATAAGACAATAACCAATTCAATTTTATTTATAATAGTGAATATTTGAATATTCACAGCAATAGGAAAATGACTGACTAGATTATTTTACTTTTGCATTTCAGCTAATTCAAATAAGGAGATAGAAATATAGATACTAATTGAATATATCTGTAATATTTTCTTTATTGAATGAAGGCAATTTTCCAAAACATTTTTAGAGTCAGATTTCAATGATGTAAATGCAGCAGAAACAAAGGAAAAGTATGGGTTTGTATGAATATGTCTTTTGTTCACATTATATAGAAACTGACATCAACTCTTAAAATCACTGGAGAAACAATTATTCCTCCATGTTTACATTTCATATTACATTTTTAAGCTACATATACAATATTCTTATAGGTACAGTTTTTAAGAACATTTTAATGAATTATATGGCATTTCCTCCAATAGATATTAATATGATAATAGCTGCCCCTCCCACTAACAGAGTTGGTTTATCCAAGAGAAGATGCTTCTGCTGCTGGTCAACAGTTTAATCAACTGTACAAAGCCCTCCAAATATATAACTGTATACTTGTTCCTCATCAATTTTCCCATTAATATTTAAATGTTTACCTCCCAATTTCAAAATAGAAATTAAATTAAATTTGAAATGCTCTCTTCCTTTATTTCCCTTGTGGGATATGTTTCTGTTTTCATTCTATCTTTCTAGAATTCTTCTTACTGTCTTTTTTGGCACAGTCTGTCCCCATAATGTCAGCATGTCCAGGGCCTCAGCGTCTGGTCTTCATTTCCTTCTCTGCCATCACTTTGCATGCATTCTCATCCACTCTGTGCCTTCAGTTATCATCTTTATTTTTTTGTTTGTTTGTTTTTGGCCACACCACATGGCATGCGGGATCTAAGTTGCCCGACCAGGGATTGAAACAATGCTCCCAGCAGTGGAAGCACAGAGTTTCTTTTGTTTTGTTTTGATTTTTTTGTGGTACGTGGGCCTCTCACTGTTGTGGCCTCTCCCGTTGCGGAGCACAGGCTCTGGACGCACAGGCTCAGCAACCATGGCTCACGGGCCCAGCCGCTCCGCAGCATGTGGGATCTTCTCGGACCGGGGCATGAACCCGTGTCCCCTGCATCGGCAGGCGGACTCTCAACCACTGTGCCACCAGGGAAGCCCTGAAGCACAGAGTTTTAATCACTGGACCGCCAGGAAAGTGCCAGTCATCATCTCTTTGCTCGCAGCTCTTCTGTATCTCCCAATTAAGTACTATCCATACATTCTAAACATTTTGTACAATTTCTTACTAGGTATTACACCAGTACCTCAATACCAGTAAGTACAGAATAAATTTAATATCATGAAACATTCTGCCTGAAATACCAGCATAAGTGAACCATCACAAAACAACCTAGAATTCCAGCCCCAAGTCTAAAACCATTTTCTTTTTCATTATATGTAATTAGTAATGAAGCACTCAAACCTGCCAAGTCTGTCTTCTTAATATCTCTCAAATATGTTCAAGCCAGTATCTGTCAAGAAACATCTTCATTCAGGTAATTATCACTTTTCACAAGAATTACAAAAAAATTTTATCCTAAATCTCTCTCTTGTTTTCATTTTTTACCTCAATTCATGTCTCTAATGTATACACTTTCCAAGATGAAGCTCAAAGAATGTTTGCACAGTGTAGTTTTGATGAAACTACACCACCTCTCTGCTTCTATGGTTCTTTGAGTCCTTGTTGACTCAGCGATATAATGTGAACTCCTTTAATGTTGCTATACATTGTGACTTTGTGATTTGCCACCTTTTTTCTCTCCAGTCTCACATAGATATCTGTGTTCATCCAGGTCCCACTGTATTGTCCTTCTGAATCAGTTCTGAATAAAGTTTATTATAGATTTTTCCTCTACTTTGATTCTAATCTCTCCAGTTTCTTTAAACTGGAAAATTGTTAATTGTGTCAAACTCCATTGAAAAGCGTTTTTCAAAACAAGCCAGGTTATACATCACTCCTGTGTATTTACAATCTTGTGTTTCTCCCTGTTATAATGCATTTCACATAGTATTGCAAATACCTATTCACTCAACAGTTTCTCTATTATTGGTTAACAGACAAGTCCAGAGTTCTGTTCATTATAAAATATATTTTCACTGCCCAGCAAAACTCCTGTTACAAAGTAGGTGCTCATGAAATACTGTATTACTGTAACACTTTACTAAATGAACAGGTAAATGAGAAAATGCTATAAAAACGATATATATTTGCCTTCCCTGGAAATGAATCAGAAAGTTATAATAATTACATGCACTTGTAAAGATATTGCCCTAAAAGATATCACATCTAAAGTTAATCTCAATTAGCATGTACTTAAAACACTTAGCACGGTTTAGTATAGCAAAAGTTATTCATAAGAAATCATTCAAATTGTTAATTCCATCCCATTTTAATTATAAATGTGATGAGTTAAAGTCACTCATTGAGTGCTTCCCTGGTGTCTCAGTGGTTGAGAGTCCGCCTGCCGATGCAGGGGACACGGGTTCATGCCCTGGTCCGGGAAGATCACACACGCTGCGGAGAGGCTGGGCCCGTGAGCCATGGCCACTAAGCCTGCACGTCCAGAGCCTGTGCTCCACAAGGGGAGAGGCCACAACAGTGAGAGACCCACGTACCGCAAAAAAAAAAAAAAAAAGTCACTCATTGACACTTCTCTCATTGAGTTGTGAATCAATTTTCTCTTTCCTTGAGTCTTGAGTGACCTGTGGTTTTTCTGATGTATAGAATATAACAGACGTGGGAAGATGTCCATTCTAGGCCTAGCAACCCCTGAACCAAGAGGAAGGATTTAAAGCAGTTCAGCTTGTGATCCATTTACTCCTAATACTGGAAGGGCAACCCAAATTTGAAAAGCAAATAAGGTATTTGCTAACAGGAAGGGTTGCTACATAAAGAATGCCCTTGGTTGGATAAGACTGGCTAAGGGTTATCTATGGTAGATAAATTCAGGACTAATGGGTTTATGAGGCACAGATCCCTAGAGAATGTCAAGTAAGACAAACAATTCCACTGAAAATAAATAGGAAAGGCTTCATTACTTAATGCTCCTTCTGCTGTATGGAGTAATCACCCACAATGAAGCACCTGGAAACCAAATCTATTATTCTGGCAAGAGAGTACATGTTTCATGTGAGCATAATAGACCAAGAAACAGTTCTTGACACCCCAGACCTCTGTTGGCTTTGTCTGAGTTTCTTCATTGACTGAATTATTAATAATTTCAAACTCAATTAACACGTACACCTGAGTCTGATTTGACAATTTGATTCTTTGTGTTACATGATCTACAAACCTGTATGATATATAAAAAAGGGTTGTGACTTTAACTGTGTTCTGAGATTGTTTGTTATGCAGTAATAGATAACCAGTATGCTGAAGAAAATAGTTTTAATCTCAAATGGAAATAACAGAAAAAAAAGTCACACAAAAAATCACAAAAACCCACAACTAATTTAATTTGTGTATAAAAGCAGGGAATTTGGTTTTATGTAAATAACAAAATCCCTTAACAAATAAAATATCATAACTGAAAATGTTTGAGTAATTTATGAAAAACTGAAAACCCAGACGTGTTTTGCAAAATATATTCCTGATACGGTGAAGTTGTACACATTTATTAGGACATACACAATTATTAAATTAATTGTGTTAATTTCACTTGAGTTATTTTATTGCATTAAAAGTGGAACAATTAAAGTGCATGGCAGGTTTCGCACCACTGGTGCTTTCAAAATAGAGGACAAATACAACATTTTAACAGAGCTCTACCAGCTGTGCACAGAATATTAGCACTCTGGCAATGATCTCAGTGTAGCACACACTCTAAGGTGCTTAACTTCTCTCATGCTGAGAGTAATGCTAAACCTGCATGCATACTTGAAGTACTACATAAGCCACATCTAATTTCAACAAAGAATAGCAGATAATAGACCACCTGGTATTAGTTTCTTCCAAATGAACACCTAGCTAGAAAACGCCCACATCAAGAAATCTAATTTTAATAACAAATTCTTAATCTTTGTCCACAACCCAATTTCTCATGAAAATTAACAATGTCTTCTGATAGAGAAAAAGGTATTTTAGGCGTATGTTCTACTACCTTATCAAAAGAACATGTAGGGTTGGCTGCAGTGCACCAGCCAGATCTCTCCTTCAGGACAGAGTCCTTCAATGACTCAGCGGCCGGTAATGTTGCTTTCTGACAGCTCACAGCTGACTTCTTTCCCAGGAACAGCCTTTAGTTTAGGGAGGGAGGTGCACAGACTAAAAGCACGTGCCTTCCAAGAGAGGGAGCCTATGTCCTATGGCTGCTCAAGGTTGGGATATAAAGCCATGGTCCCTTTTACTCACATGGTTTGAAGCTCTGTTGCTAAGTGCATACAGAGTAAGGATTGTTATGTCTTCTTGGAGAATTGACTCGTTTATTTTTATTAATACCCTCTTTATCCCTGAAAACTTTCATTGATTTAAAGTCTACTATGTCTGAAATTAATATAGGTACTTCTCTTTTCATTACTCTTAGCATGGAATATATTACTTCATGAATTTACTTTTAACCTACATATGTCTTTATATTGAATTTGGGTTTTCTATAGAGCACGTATAGTTAGGTCTTGTTGTTTGTCCACTCAGACAATCTTTGTCTTTTCATTCGTGCATTTAGACCACTGACATTCAAAGTGATTGCTAATATAGTTGGATTAATATCTACTATAATCATTGCTATACCACTTCACTTAGTGTGAGTACCTAATGCTAATAAAATAATTCTAATTCTTCATCCGGTTCCTTGTATCTTTGTTGTCATTCATTCTACTTATATATAAAAATGCAAAGGCATCAATTTTATGATACAGACTTAAGTTTGCATAATTTATGCACTGTTGGTATTATTGTAAATAAACTGTTATCTGTTAGACCAATTATGATTAAAAAAATAAAAAGCTTTTATTTTACCTTAATTTATTCCCTCTTCAACACTGTTCCTTACTTTATGTAGATCTGACATTTTGATCATAGTATTTTTCTTTCCTCCAAAGAACTTCTTTTAACATTACTTTCAGGGCAGGTCTACTGACAACAAATTCTCTTAATTTTTGTTTGTCAGAGAACATCTTTATTTCTCCTTCATTTCTGTAGGATTTCACTGGGTACAGGATTCTAGATTCATGGGGTTTTCTCTCAACATTTAAATAATTATTTTTTTCTCAAAATTTAAATATTTTACTTTATTTTCTTCTTGCTTGCATGGTTTCTGAGAAGATTCAGATGTAATTCTTATACTTGTTTATCTGTAGGTAACATGTTCCTCCCCCCACCCCCACCCCCACTGGCTTCTTTCAGGACTTTATTTTAATTTTCTCTAATTTGAAAATGATATGTAGTGATGCTTTTTGGTATTTATTATGCTTGATGTCCTCTGAGCTTACTGTATGTATGGTTCGGTATATGACATGAATTTGGGGAAATTCTCAGTCATTATTATTTCAAGTATTTTAGTTGTTCCTCCATTCTTTCTTCTTTTTCTGGTATTCCCTTTACACAGGTTACAACTTTTGTAGTCTTCTCACAGTTCTTTGACACCCTGTTTTTTTTTCCAGTGTATCTTCTCTTTGCTTTTCCTGTTTTGAGCATCTATTGATATATTCTCTAGTGCAGAGATTTATTCTTCAGCTGTATCCAGTCTATTAATAAGACCATGAAAGACATTATTTCTGCTACAGTGTTTTTGATCCCTAGCATTTATTTTTTTTCTTTGAATTTCCATCTCTTTCCTTACATTACCCATCTGTCTTACCAGCAGTCTACTTTTTCCATTTAGAGCCCTCAGCATATTAATCATAGTCATTTTTAACTCCCAGGCTGGTAATTCCAGTATCTTTGCTGCTATGTCTGGTTCTGATGCTTACTCTACCTCATCAAATGTGCTTTTGCCTTTTGGTATACCCGGGTAATTTTTTTCCTGATAGCCAGACATGATGCAGGGGGTAAAAGGAACTGCCAAAAATAGGCCCTCAGTAACGAGGCAGTGAGGTGTGGGGAGAGAGGAAGCATTCTATAGTCCTATGCTTAAGTCTCAGTCTTTAGTGAGCCTGTGCCTTTGGACTGTGAACTTCACAAGCGTTTCTCATTTTCTTTTTCTCCTCCCGTTAAGTGGAAGAGGATGGCTAGAGAGAGCTGAAATTGGACATTTCCCTTTGTCCAGGTCAGTTAGGATCTGAATATACCTCAGCAGGTTGGTCTGTGGTTAACTAGTGTCACCTGAAGGTAAAACTTGTTACAAGAACAGAAGTACACTGGTATATTTCAGAATGGTTTCTTTCCCCTCCCTCTGTCAAAAGCCTGAGGGGATTTTTCTCCAATATTTATTGTGAAACCTTGATTGGGCTGGAGGTAAATCTCACAGTATTGTGGGGGGCCCATTCATAGGAAGAAAGGTTTGGGGGCCCATTCATAGGAAGAAAGGTTTTTAACTCTCAGACTTGTCCACACCGAGCATCCTTACATTTGTTGACTGCAGTTCAGATTTTCCTACCTTTGCACCGGGTCCTGAGGTGGTTTACCCTTTTGAGTTTCTGTTCTGGCAAAAAGCTGAGACCCTCTGCATTTCCCTGCCTTTCTCTCCAATCCTGTGGGCAGATGTCTGCTTTGTGTTCTCCCCCCTCTTATGGATCCAAGAAGAATTGTTGATTTTTCAGTCTGGTTAACATTTTTGTTGTTGTTACGACAAAGTAGTGACTTCCAAGATTCTTACATGTGGAATGGGAAATGTCAAAAATTCAAGAATAGCAGAGGTAAAACCAATGAATCACCGAAGTAGTGAGTACTAAAAGTTTATTGTGTACACACCAAAGAGACAGTTTGTGTAGTAGGAGCACTCAAATCAAAACACGGAATTAGGTTCAGAAGCATATTGTTATATGCTACTACACAGCAGCTTATAGAGTGGGAAGGCAGTGACTGTGGATTCTTCACAACGACTGATTATAATATTAGAATTGTGTTAAATGGTATGGAATTGGTTAGTGGTTGCCTCATATCAATTTTGGCAGACAGTTAAAGATTTCCTTATGATCTCCAAAGGCATGAACAAGAAATGGCCCAGTTCAAGTTAGTCTTACAAAATAAGCCAAATTAAGTTCTGTTTGTATGACTAAACTTATTTTGTCTGCTGAGGGAATTTTTAAGGCTGGTCTTCATTTGTTTTTTATTTTAACAGAAACAAGAAACCCCACAGAGGCTTAAAAGTCATCCATATTTATGAACCGGTATTTAGTAAAAAAAAAAAAACTTTCCTTTAGGTATGTTCTCTGTGACTTAAAGTGTAGATTCTGACAAAGATTACATAGTATTTACCATAATAATTAATAATAATGGAAAATACAACATTTTGCAACTAGACATTATTTAATGAATGTATAGCACTTGCTGTGGGTGGAGAAATTGAATCAAAGGTAAGTTAATACTAGTTGAAAATCCTTGACATCTTTATTTTTAAATCTAAATTTACTTTAATAGATGTCTTCTAATCATTCTGATTAAGATTAAAGATAGTTTTATTGCCAATATTAATCTGTATACATTGTTTTAGGAGTTAAAATAAGTATAAAAATAAGAGGATTTTTATTTTCTATTTGAAAAACATGAATTTCTAATGTAGCAAAACGATGTGTATAGAATTCATCTAATTACAAGTTGCATATACTTTAGATGCTTAGTTACAAAGTTGGAGGGTAGTATTTTATACAAAGTAACTGTCATATTAAAAATACATAAAGGCACATACAGAGAAATTTGACCACTTTCTTAAGTTAGAGATGAAAGGACCCAGTTATGTTTGATATCAGTTGTCAGTGGAATCCTAAGGCAATTGAAGAATCCGTTTCCTGGGATGCTGCATTTTCAGCTCATTCTGAGTCTTGCAAAAGGATAGGTTTCAAGACTCACACCTACTTGAATAAATAGGATATCTGGAAGGTCATTTTTCTTTTAAATGCATTTTAAAGTACATGGAACTCGATATGATCAGCTATGTGACTGTTACGTTTATGTTATCTTTGTTTCCTTCCCTCTCTTTTTACATTTCTCATTCTTCCTACTCCTGTACAATGATTAAAAAATAATAAATTTCAAAAAAATTTATTATACAATTTAACATATTTATGTTAAGATATTGTTGCATTCACTTTCAGTGTAGCAAATCTGCCTGTATCTTCATTGCATTACATTTTGAATATGCTGTAATTATGTAATTGCATAAATGTGTGCAATATGACATATATTCCTTAAAATAATTTCTCACTATGTATTGAACTATATTAATAAAAATAATTTTTGAAATAAAACAAAGCTGTCCATATTAATAACAGATGACAAATTGAATAAGTATGTATTTTAATATTTTCTTTCAGAATTTTAAATGTGCAATACAAATATGTGCCATATAATTGAATTTAGAAATACAAAGATGTCAACTCATAGGAATGTGCTCAATTTTAAACATTATTATTTGAATTTTCTGTTGTGCATGAATTTTATATATTTGCTATCTATCAGTACTAAAGATAACTTGTGAGGGAAATGTTATTCTTTAGTGTTTTGCTTAAAACACAGCTGAGTTCTTCTTTGTACTTTGGAAAGCTATGCAAACACTCTTCACCTCATCCTTTTACCAATTCCTCCATTGAAAAGATGAAGAAAAGAGGAAAAAAAAAGTAATAAAGTTTAAATAGCTCAATATCATTATGTTTAATAAATTTACTGACATTTTAGGGCCACAGAATATATGGCACAGCTGTCTCCCCTTTCCTTGAATTCCTTCTATTCTGTTCTGGAGTCCTTCCCACATTCAATAGGACTAAGTTATTGTTTGCCTTTTTTTTTTTTTTTTAATCTCTGGCTTGAAAAGTTCCCTACCCAATTAAATCTAGGGTCTCAACTGAAACAGATTCCTTAAATTTACAAGGATCTACACTTATTTTAAAGTAGTTATGGTTAGCTGAATTTTTTGTTTTGTTTTGTTTTACCTTTGCCAAAGATTATATATTGATAGTTCTTTGAAAATTTGACCTCAAAAGCTTTTCTATCAGGTAAGGATAATACAAGGTATTATTCAACTTAGCATATCTCTAGGTCATTTTTGACTCACTAACTCTCTTCTCTCGTTTTTTGTTTTTTTTTTTTTACCTCTGTAATCTTTAGGACTAAATTGGATTATTGACTCCTGATTCTGTTCTATTCCTTGGACATTGTATGAGTTTCTTGCACTCAACCTTCATTCCTTCACACAGAGGTCCATTTCTCACAAGCCTAGTCAGATCAGAACTAGTCTCTAGTAGATCTTAAGCGGCTAAATGTTGTACAGTTGCATTTCTTCCTAAAGGGGTGGCATTAGAGTATATTTGTGGCTGGGAAAGAATGAGTACTCAATCTGTGTCTTCCTAAGGATCTCCCACACTCAGAATGACAATTCATTCTTATGGCTCTGATTCCCATTGCTTAGAATAAATTATAACCAAAGGTAAATGTGTTGTGCTCAATTTATCCATATTTCCAGACTCTGCCTCCTTCCAGGGGAAAAATGATTGTTTCTTTCAAGTCTATTTATTTTTAGAGTCAGAACACTTCACATTTCTGGCACTATTACCATTTTTGAACCTCTTTTCTAGAGTTAAATTCTCTTCCAAAGACAGTTTGACAAAAATATGGCATGTTGTCCTTTATTGAAATAGAAATGTGGACATAGTTTATTAGTCCATTTTTTTTTTTGGTTCTTGTTTAATCTTATGGTATTGGTCTCAGCTGGATGGATGATAATCATTGAGTTATTATTTAGACACATAAATCTATTTGTTAAAATTGTCTCCAAGTTGGTAGCAGATTATTAAGTTTACTCTGACAAGCACCATTTATCCTTTTTGAAAGAGATTTGACATAATATGATTACAATACCTTAAAAAAAAAGCAGACATGGTGCTATTCAGGTTATCTATTTCTTACTGAGGGATTTTTGTGCTTTGTGTTTTTAGTGTTTTTTTTTACCATAATCTAAGTTATTGAATTTATTGACATAAATTTTTTATAGTGTTTCCATACTATCTGCTTTAATATCCATAGAATTAGTAGTGATATGACCTCTCATTTTTGATACTGGTAAATTTTGTCTTCTTTCCTTTTTTTTTCCCCTGATTAGTCACATCTGTGTCATATCTAAGTCTATTTCTGATGCTTGCTTTGTTTCTTCAGAGACATGCAATTTGATGGTAATTTATTGTTGAAAGCCAAACATTATGTTTTGGATAAGTGGAACTGAGGTAAACAGTGCTTTAGTGTAAAGTTTTATGTTACTCTGGCTAGGAGTTGGGCTATGGTTAACATTTGCTGTAGCTGCTGGTGCCAGTGGCTTCAACTTCTTCTAGTATCATTGCTTTTTACACCCCTGTTGCCTTTGAATTAACTAAGAACTATTCCTTAGACTCTATGTCTTGCAGCTTTTTCACTTGTAGCTCATTGTTATTACACTGGAGTCCTGTTGATTTGGTGATAAAGTATGTGAGATTGGAAACTTCCTGCAGTCATAATTAATTATCAGACTTTTAGGGGCCCTGTGACCTTCACTAGGGTTTCTTAGTTTTTCACCGCTCCTTTAGTTGATACAGAAAGGCTGGAAGGGGCTTAAGTCAGGGGAGCTCCCCTTAGGGGGGATAAGGCTCTAATAAAGTCTTTTTTGTTTATTTTAGTTTTTATTGGAGTATAGTTGACTTACAACGTTGTGTTAGTTTCTGCTGTACAGCAAAGTGAATCAGTTATACATATACATATATCTGCTCTTTTTTAGATTCTTTTCCCATAGGGGTCATTACAGAATACTGAGTAGAGTTCCCTGTGCTATACAGTAGGTACTTATTAGTTATATATCTTATATATAGAAGTGTGTATATGTCAATCCCAATCTCCCAATTTATCCCTCCCCCCCTTTCCCCGGTAAACATGTTTGTTTTTTACATCTGTGACACTATTTCTGTTTTGTAAATAAGTTTATTTGTACCATTTCTTTTAGATTCCTCATACAATTGATATCATATGATATTTGTCTTTCTCTGTCTGACTTACTTCACTCAGTATGACAATCTCTAGGTCCATCCATGTTGCTGCAAATGGCATTATTTTGCTCTTTTTTATGACTGAGTAATATTCCATTGTGTATATGTACCACATCTTCTTTATCCATTCCTCTGTAGATGGACATTTAGGTTGCTTCAATGTCCTGACTATTGTAAATAGTGCTGCAATGAACATTGGAGTAAAGTCATTTTCTTGGTAGTAGTCATTTGCTTTGGAGAAAACTTGAGAATATATAGCAAAGTTTATTTTGCCCTCTCTCTGCCAGAACCAAGAGGAAACTTTTATTGGTTCTTTACTTTCAGAAACTGGTGGGATTCCCAGAGGTAAGACCGTGAAAGGGTGACGATCTCCCTGAGATTGTGACCCTCAGGAGTTTCCCTCAGAAAGTCCACTCTCAGCCTTCAGGAATTGAACACAGCTACCATTAACTATTTCTCTCAGTTTATGGTGCCTCTCTCTTTCGCTTCAAATAAGTTAATCTTGGCTGTGACCAATCTACCTGCTTCCGGATTTCAGGGTCTCCATTTGCCGTGACTTCACTTCTCTGACAGATCCTAGAAGAGTTATTGATTTTCATTTTGTTCAGCTTTTTTTCTTCCTTTTTAAGGACCAGAATGTTAACTTTCAAGCTCTTAACATGTCAGAACTAGAAACCAGATATTTGTTAGGTTTTAAAAATTTGGACTTTTATTTACCTGAATATTTTGATCCATTTCTAAGCAACACAATTGATTATACTTTGGAATTTTCAATTTACTACCTCTTGCTTTTACACTGCCTGATTTTTTGTGATTTTTATGCTTTCCTAGAATAAATAACTAGTTTTAATCACTGCAATTTTCTCCTTCACTAATTTTGCACCTATAATATGTACCATTTCCGTACTTTTAGGGCATGCATCAAGTCATCAAACTGAAAAGAAATTAGTACCTTTACTCTCCTTCTGCATAAAACTAATGTTTTGCAACTATATATCTCCATTTGCTGCCATCTCAATTTAATATATATTTTATTCCATTGATCTAATTTCTGTCTTTCTAAACCCCAACAAATCACTTAGGACTTAGAAACTTCAAAAGACTGAACTACATATAGCAGGAAAAATATATATTATAATGCAAATGTGATATAAAAATAATATTATGCAATTTTACATTTTGACAAATACTTCATTCACGATAAAGCAATTCATTTTATCTTCAGAATGGTACTTTGAGATAGGTACAAAAGTTATCTCCATTTACTATATCGGAGAAATAAATTTTGAAAGTTAATGTAATTTACTAAGTATTACACAGCTAATTAATGGTGGAGCTACCTTAAGAATCTAGAAAATTACTGACCATTGTGTGTGACTTTTGTAACTTGTAAAGACACAATAGACAGTTTTAATGGACCCATAAAACATTTAAAATGATTACATTGAAACACAATACTTATAAAATTATATCCAACCAATGCGGAGGTTTTTTCATGCTGTATTTTCTGGCCAATGTTTAATTAAATTCAAGTTCATTATACTTATATTTCTATCACAGGACTGTAAGTTCCCAGAGCCAATCTGTCTGTCATAAGCTTTTGGTCATTCCAATATTAGTCTGAATTTGTGATTCTAGTAATGATCATTTAATAGTAGGGACAAACAACTATAGGTAATTGTAGTGACACAAAGGAATAGATGTGTTTTAACACAACTGCATAAATTGCAAACTATAGAAAATTCATAATTTTAAAAACTCAGAGTCATTTTTAAAAATGTTAAATATCTAATCTAGAAAATAATCAGAGAATAATGTTAACGATTGAAATGTTATGACTTCTATGTCATATCCCTGAAATATTTTTAACCATGATTTTCTTCTGTAGATGGATGCATGAACACTGTCACTGAAAATATTGAATGAAACTGACAAGTATACAGGAGGGAGCATATTATAAAAATACAACAAAACTACTTTCCTGAGTAATACTGAGTTGAAAAATTGAAACGATTATTGTTTCTGAGAGCTAAAATCCAGATGATTTGCAGTATCCTATAAATGCATGATGTTGTTGGTTCTATTTATATAAAGTACTATTTGACTTACTCTCTTTATGATATTTATGTCTCCTTATGGCCAGACTTTTATAAAGCAATTTTTATGAAAGCTGTGAAGAGGTCTTTAACTTTTTCTTTTCAATCGCAAACTTTTAAAAGGTGGCAGCACATACAGTGTTGAGTTTTATAAAAGAATCCACATAGAAAACTGTAATTTTCTCCTATTCGATATATTGTGATAAATTCCAAGGAAAGATGTATTCATTCAATTTTTATAAACAGGCTTATTTTCATTTTTAAGCATTTTTAATGTTACATATACACATTGATTTTAGAAATAAAACAATGACCAAAATGGTTTTCCATACTAAGTAGATGTTATTTTACATATAGCTTTCTGTTTTTATTGAGATCTCCTGAAATTCAACCCTGATAAAGTAAATTACAATCAAAGAAAAAATTATGTAATTCACACTGTGCAATTTTTCTATCTCTCATTTGTTTATGTACAGCATAACCCTTTTCTTTTTCCTTTGGACACAAAGGGAGAAAATTCTTCCTTCAACTCCTTTCACCAACATTTCAGGTATAGTCAAAACTTTCATAAAGAGAAGGGTTTTTTTCTAACAACTCTTTTTATAAAAGAATGATAACAAGAGACAAGTTTGGCTAGGTACCTATGATAATTTAAAAAACCCTTTCTCATCTTGGGTACTTTATTACAATGAATGCCTACAACTGTGAATCAATTTCCCAACTGGAAGGAAAATAAAAAAAAAAAATCTAACTGAAAAGGACTTTAACAGCAAAGCCAAACAAAACTAAAACTATCTGGGAAAACATATGTTGAAGGCTTTCTTCTAATCCATTCTCAGTCAAGAGCATACATCACACTTCTTAGGGAAAAAGGAGGATCCAAGTTTTACTATACAATGTTTCTGACTATTCTCACCCTAAAAGGAAAGACAATGGTTATTTCCTCTTACAAACAACTTAGGGTTATATAAAGAAATTCAAAATACCAAAAATCTATGTTTGAATATTATCGTTTAAGAGAAGATATTCTGTTGGTTTCAAAATGACAGCTTCATTTTCTTTCACTCAAATAAATGTGAGTCCATGTATAGCTCTGTCTTTAGGAATCTTGAAGCTAAACATTTATACAAAGTTTTTCTTAAGTTATGAAGAGAGATAATTAAAATCTTTGGAGGATTTAATAAAATATTTTGGAAGGATGCAGCTACCAAGATGTTTTTCTAAGCTATAATTTCTGATGCAGCCATTATGAAGGTCTCTTTTTATAAATCTGAGAAGGTGTTTGTTTTCTTGCTTTTATTTTTTTAAATAAGTGATTAATTATTTAAAGTCATTTGGTATTTAAGAAAAATGCTACCCTGTAGGCAAAAATAACAACAGGACTTATATCTAAAAGCCCAAGAAAACATAGCCAAATTCTTCCTCCCCAAACAATAACAACAGTAAAATCCCAAGGTTCACCCTAATGGTCCAGCTTTACAATAACTATCCATGATGCATTTCCTCTATTGAAATGAATATTTCCATCTAGTTATTACAGATACTAAATGTTTAAGAATCTGGGGTCTTTATTCTAGGATTAAGCTATATGATCATAATTTTTAAAAATATATATTTAAAAAGAAATTGACATGTAGTTATTTAAAATTTAAAAACAATAAAACTATAGTATCAGATAGAGCATAGTGCCACATCCCCCAAAATATTTTAAATATTCTCATTTTAACATAAGTTCAGTTTATATTATTTTATATAATGCTTTTAAAATATTTTTAGGAAGTAGCACAATTCACTAGAGAAATCAGGTAATGCAACATTATCATCTCAGTGGAAAGTGTAATTATTTGTATATAAGTTTCTAAATATTTCTTTCCTGGTTGCACTATATTCCGGTTTTAGTCACAGTTCATTGAAACTTTAATGAATGCTGCATTTGTTACAAATGAAACAAAACCAACAAATTTTGGATAATTAAAAATAGTGTCAAAGTTTTATCACAAACATGTTGCCAAAAAGATAACTCTAGAAGCCAATTACAAGATTTTTTTTTCATAAGGATGTTTACAAAAGAGAAACTTTAGATAATGACTGTTAGATTAAAAACAAGGGGAAAATATGTTTGAATAAAATAATACACATGGTTGACAGTTACTTGGGTTTGTTGGGCATTAGATTCCCAGAAGTCTTCTTTATACCATTAAATTTATCATAAAATTGCTTAGACATTTTATCAGTAATGCAAAATTCTCCCCCAAAGGAAGTTATGAATACTATAAAACATATTATTTCTCAGATCTGATTTGGAAAAAAAAATGTTTGTTTGTTTCCAACCTGTAAAGAGAGATTTATAAAATGGCAGGAATCATTAAAGAACCATAGACATCTAAAAGATACATGCAACCCTATGTTCATAGCAGCCCTATTCACAATAGCCAAGACATGGAAACAATCTAAATGTCCATAGGCAGATGAATGGATAAAGAAGATGTGGTACATATATACAATGGAATACTACTCAGCCATAAAAAGAATGAAGTAATGTCATTTGCAGCAACATAGGTGCAACTGGAGATTATCATACTAAGTTAAGTAAGTCAGAAAGAGGAAAACAAATACCATACGATTTCACTTATATGTGGAATCTAAAATATGACACAAATGAACCTATCTATGAAACAGAAACAGAATCACAGACATAGAGAACAGACTGTTGGTTGCCAAGGGAGAGGAGAGTGGGGGAGGGATAGAGTGGGAGGTTGGGGTTAGCAGATGTAAGTTTTTATATACAGAATGCATAAACAACAAGATGCTACTGTATAGCACAGAGAACAATATTCAATATCCTATGATAAGCCATAATGGAAAAGAACATTAAAAAAAGAATGTGTGTGTGTGTGTATATATATATATATATATAAAACTGAATCACTTAACAGTACAGCAGTATTTAACACAACATTGTAAATCAACTATCCTTCAAAACATTTTTAAAAATAGAACTATAGACATCTAAACTCAGATTAAAATTCCTTCTATGTGAACACAGCACTACTCCTGCATGAGGGACCCTGGAATAGAATGAATTCTGGTACTTACACCAGTTGCTGCAAATACAAAATCTTCTACAGTAGGAAAAGCATACTTGTTTTACAACTCTGTTCAAATGTCTCTGATAAACCATGAATAAGAAATTATCTTTGCATTTTTAATAAAGAATTATACCTCTAGGTATATTGTAATCAAATTGTATAAGCAGCTTTTGATTATTTGGGAATATGATACATACACCCATCTTTAAAAATTCCAATTTCACGTTTAAAAGAATAAGGCTCACACTTGAAAGGGCTACAATAAATGTTTCTATTTTTGTATTTTTTGTGTGCCAAAATATTAATATTTTGATTTAGATATATTTTGTTGGCCTTCCAATCCAGAGTTATAGCATCCCACTTATTACATTGTGAGGTCAGTTTCCTTTTCTAACATGGCACAAGAAAATTGGAAAAGGGGAACAATATTTTCCATTCCATTATGATGATTACTGAGATTTCATCGTTGACATGTGAGTGATATGTTGAAAGACAAGTGGGTTCAACCTCGTCAATGCTGGATTATTTTTTCCCTTGGCCATGACAGATAGTTCAGCCTATCAAGACATTCAAACTCTCAAACTGGTTGCAAACTTCTACTGTTGATTTTCCATGAAACCCTCCCTTATCTTCAACTAACTTCAATATTTCTCTCTTGAATTATACCAGTTCTATCTCCTTCAAACCCTTGAACCTCTTTCCCTTGATTAGCCTAAACACGCATGGTTCTTCTTCAGGATATCACTGAAACACAAACACCTCATATTCCCCATTCCAACTCTGCCCTGGGCGATAGTCCATATCTCACAACTCAGAGGCTCCACTAGAATTTTGAGATGGGAAATGAATAATGCATCCCTCACTCTTTAACGTTCACCAGAGCAAGAACAAAACAGATTAATATTTTAAAGATTCACCTCAACAAACATTTTGTTTAGCACATATATGCTTTCACTCTATTTTTGAAACACTGGTGACAATCCTAGTTTCTAGTAAATCACAGATTAGAATATGGATTTCTGTACATATGCAAATAGAAGCTTGTCATACTAACATAAAAGAATGATCACATTCCTTTGAAATTTTTCTATCTATATACATTGTACACATATACATATACTTGTAAGTTGGGCACAAAAAGAATAGGAGTAGCTGCAATCATATATTTGTTTTATTATTTTCACCCTCAACATTGACCTAATATATTTTTAATTGTTTTCCTTATTTACACATAATTCTAATCTGAAGATGATCTTTTGAATGATAGAATTTTGATTATGGTATAAAATAATAGTTTTATTAAAGTTGACAGTGTTTTATGACTTCCCTTAACTCATCATTTTCTGAGCATCCTTAATAAAACAAAAACAAAAACTGGTATATTTATGCCACTGAATTACATAATGCAAGTCATTTCTAATGTTATTTAATAGTGACATTTCTAAAACAAAACAAAGCAAAACCACTTAATTTTATTTTCCAATTTGTACCATTTGAAGTTCTATTTTAAGCTATTAGAATAAATCATAGCTAGAATACACACAACTCTATTTTTATTAGTTCAACCATCTTTCTAACAATCTTTACAACATTGTAGACTCCACACCTGTATTTCCATGGTGTCCTGGAAAATATAGATTTCCCACAGACCTCAAAACCTTAATGTTTTTCCCTCCCAAACCTTTTCCTCTTCCACTGTTTCTTTTCTACACAAATCATATCTACCCTACTCAGTAGAGTTATAAACCTACCTTGCCTGTATTAGTAAACCAATTTCCTTTGTAAACCATTCAATTTAATTGGATCCCCACTCTGTAGCCAGAGAGATCTTTCTAAAATAAAAACCTGATATTATTACTTCTCTGGTTATGTCTTTATACTTTGCAAAGCCTAACCCAAGGCTTGTAAGAATTACTTGTAATAATTATGGTAGAGTCTATGATACTGTATTAAATAGAGCCCCAAAACAAACAAACAAAAAACAGTAGTTGAAAAGATAGAAGCATGTATCACTTGGTTCTGGTCTAGTCCTTTTTAAGGGAACTTGGTCCCTTTCATTATTCTGTCCAAATATTTCTCAAAGTCTTCCCTTATCTGTATGATTCAAGCAAGTTTCAGAGAGATGTTCCTATTCCAGACTGTGAAAAGTGAAGAAAAGGAATTCTAGGGCCAACAAGTATGGGTTTAAGGAAATCATCTGAAATTGTCCATCTCTCCTTTCACATTCCATTGACCCAAACTTAGTCTGCAACTGATAGTAAATGAAATGAAAACAAGCTTTTCTTGTTGAATACATACATACATATATCACATATACATATAAACATATACTATATATAATTTTGTTGCATTCTTATAGTTTTTTAAATTTGAAATATAATAACTGATAATCACAAATAAAATAAATAGTTTTAAAGTAAAAAGACATGGCTTCAGTTGATCTCTCTCTATAGCTAACAATTTTAATAGGTAACGATGGATTCTTCCAAACCTTACTCAACAAACATATATACACAGTTTTTATTGCAATGATATTCTTTTTTTTTTTTTTTTTTGCAGTATGCGGGCCTCTCACTGTTGTGGCCTCTCCCGTTGTGGAGCACAGGCTCCGGACGCACAGACTCAGCAGCCATGGTTCATGGGCCTAACCGCACTGCGGCATGTGGGATCTTCCCGGACCGGGGCGCGAACCCCTGTCCCCTGCATCAGCAGGCGGACTCTCAACCACTGTGCCACCAGGGAAGCCCCCTGCAATGATATTCTTTATCTTTTTATTCAACTGTCCATTTTCACTGTATTTTTCACTGACGTCTTTCCTTGCTTGTCAATATACAGACTTTAATGACTACGCTGTATTCCACAGCATGCACATGCCATATTCTATTTAACCAATGCCCAAGTGATAAATATTTAGGTTATTTTTTTTATATTTAGATATTAAAAAGCAAGGAAGACCCATGGAAACCTTTGTGCCTATATCCTTGCACATATGTGTGATTAATTCTTGGAATATATTATTAAAAGTGAAACAGCTGATACAAACAATAGTCATGCTTTAAATTTTGTTCTCAAATTTCTGTAGCATTTTAATTCTAACTAGTTATATGTTCAACCTCATTGTTCCCTGAGCTGACAATAAACTTTATAATAGGACAATTTTAAATGAAAATAATAAATAATATCTTATATTTTTATTATATGTCTGAATATTAAAGTGATTGAACATTTGTTCATATATTCATTAAATAATTTACAAAAAATAATTTCAAGTTTTTACTTTTGAAATAGTTTCAAAATTAAACAAACTTGTAAGAAAAATATGAACCTGAAAAATGGACTCTGTAGACATTTTTTCCTAAACCAGCTGGCTTTATGCTTGGCTTTGCTGATAGAGGGTGCTAGAAGGACACCCATAGAGGAAGAATGCACTTTCTTTCTTGAAATGGGCTGTTTTTTTTACAGAGTAGTCAGAGACTCTGCTAGAATACGTGAGATCACTGGTAGTTTTCTCTTCAGTGGTCCTGTTGCAGGTAGGGGGACCCCTTCCAGGGCCTGAGAGTGGGCTCTTGTCTAACAATCTGAAATGAATTGTCTGAGGAGACACACATACTGACAAAGTAAAAGACTTTATTGGGAAGGGGTGCCCAGGCGGAGAGCAGTAGGGTAAGGGAAACCAGGAGAACTGCTCTGCCACATGGCTTGCAGTTTCAGGTTTTATGGTAATGGGGTTAGTTTCTGGGTCGTCTCTGGCCAATCATTTTTGTTGGCCCTTATTTAGTCTGACTCAGGGTCCTCCCTGGTGGTGCATGCATCTCTCAGCCAAGATGGAGTCCAGCGTGAGGGTTTCTGCGAGGTTGGGAAGACATATCATCTCCTCTCTCCTCCTTTTGGCCCCTCCCCAGTTCTCCCTGTTAGTTTTCAGTGGCAGCACTGCATTCTTTATTGGGAACTTCTGTTGGGAGACAATTCAGCCAAGTGGTTATCATCATGCCTGGCTAAGATGGGTGGTTTTTTTTTTTTTTTTTTTTTTTCAGTACACGGGCCTCTCACTGTTGTGGCCTCTCCCATTGAGGAGCACAGGCTCAGTGGCCATGGCTCACGGGCCTAGCCACTCTGTGGCATGTGGGATCTTCCCAGACTGGGGCACGAACCCGTGTCCCCTGCATTGGCAGGCGGACTCTCAACAACTGTGCCACCAGGGAGGCCCAAGATGGGTGGTTTTGGTCAATGGTTCCTTGACAGTACTGACAGATAAGTCATGCTGGCACTTACTGGCAAGGTTCTCCATCAGCCAGTGGTGGGCAGCTCTTCAGACCTGCTGTGGTTTCACAGACTACAGCTTCCATCTCCATCATCAAGCAGTGGACCTCTCTTACAGACTAGATGTGACCTGCACACTTCATCATGTTTCATCCTCACAGTCGATTGCTTGCTCCTTTGGCTGTCATTCTTATTTGTCTGAAGCTCAGTGTTAAGTTGGTACCCCTGACTTGTGTTTCTAAGTCTATCCTTGTTCATTCTTTGTCAGATTTAGAAATAATAATTATCTTGTGAAATTCCAGCTTCTGTACTTCTTGAAGTTCTCTGTCAACCTTTTACTAAAGTTTAAATTTTAAGTAAAATTTCTTTTAGATAAAAAAAATCCTGTTCCCTTTACTGGTGTGGTTTCCATCCACTGGGAGGAACCTGGCTGATAAAGTTATTATTTGTTTTGCTTTGTGTTTTGTTGTTTCCTTCTTTCTATAATTTTTTTCTGTTTTTGAGTTTTTTACTCAAGTAGTGAACAATTTTATCCAACAGCAATTATTGAATAGTCAGATGTCTTCCCATTACTTTGAAAAGACACTTTTCTTCAGTTAAATATCTCATGGCTTGCTCTTTTTGTCATGCTAAATTGCCTTTTTTGTGCACCAGTTCAATGCTGGTTAAATATATTTTCTTTATTTTACATGTTAATCTATTTTGAAGCAAACTAAACTATATTATCCTACCCTCTAATGAAAAAAAAAAATTAACCTTGAGATTTTCCAGGGTAATTATTTCAGTATCTTCTAATTTTTTCATAATTACCATTCTCTTCCATTTTTACACTTGTTTTTGAAGTATAATCTGTACTTTTAATCTGCATTTTCCCCCAGACTACAAAGTGTTTTATGTGTTTGTTATTGAATTGCAAGGGCAAACCAGAAAAGTAGAATTTTAGAACTTCATCAATAAAATTTTTAAAAAAACTTAATTTTCCTCCTAAAAGTTGCCTGTATTACTCATTTCCAAGTTTCTCAATCTAAACAAGAGGCATCCTAGCTGGTAATTTGTCTGGGCATATTAAACTCTCTTTCTGTATATTATATCAATTGGGGAAATGTGAAAGTTAACTTGTATCATCCCTATAGGGATGGAGGGATAGACCTTCCCCTCACTTAGAACCAAGTCTGATGGAATTTTATTGCATTCCCTCTAAAGTACACTCATTTAGTTTCTTGGACATCTCCTCCTGGAGTGTATTGCTAAATTTCAGCAAAATATATAATTATTCCCCAAACAATTAACAGTAGTAGGCTGATCACAGTTATTCTGATAATCTATTCAAGAAATTCTGCCCATTTTTCAGTGTATTATTAATTTCAGTCACAAGGATAGGCTATATTTAGACTATATTTCTTAATCAGATCATATCTAATCTACCTCTAATTAGACTTCTATTGTGATACTATAGAACTATTTGCCAAATCCATGGGGGTATTGCCATAAAAATTATAAAAAGCAAATATTTCTAAGGGAATAGGATAGGGCCCTTAGGAGGTAACTTTCATCATGTATATTAATGTACTATCTGAACAGACAGAAATGATAAATCTGCTGCCCTCTGGAGATACTACATTTGTGACTAATACTAGAGGTATCAAAACAAGGGCAAACAAGTTAAAACACTATATATATTTAAAGGAATGCATCAAAAACTATAGTAAACAATTATCAGAAGGTACCTGCCAAGTATCTGAAATCTTTTTCTATATTTTGTGAAATTTTACCACAAAAGGATTGATGAGACTCACCTCACACTAGAGAAAGAAAATACAATAATTTATTATTGTTTCCCATTATCCACTGCCTTCAGTATAAAAGGATTTTACATCTTTTGTAAAATTGCTTTAAGTGACTCTTTATGGCAGGAGTTTAATTTCCTACCTTATTAACAGCATACTTGGCCATGTAACCTGCTTTCATCAACGAACTGTGAGCAGAAGTGATTATATGAAATGTCAGAGAAGAAGCCTCCACAGACATCACATCATTCTGCTCTCAAGTCCTAAAATGAGAGTGCATAAGGAGTAGAACCTCAGTTAACACAAAACTGGCCTGTAAAGTAAGATATATAGTACCTTGTTAAAATTGGGAGAGGGGGTTATATTTGTTGCAGCACAATAAGATCTACTGTCTTAGCAACTTTCAGATATGCAATACAGTATTATTAACTATTGTTGCAGCACAATCAGAATGAAGCTATCAATACACTTGATGTCCTACCTAATGTATGGACATGTCACATAACCTGAACCCACTGAAACCACTCATGAAGTAGGAAGAACGTGAAGAACAAGTGGAGAATACATTCTGCTGGCAGTGGTAGCTGGATTAGCCATGTGCATTTTCCAGGGGAAAATGTATCTATTGCTTGATGCTGGCAACAGAAGCAACAGTGAGAGCTTTCCTCTAGGCACAGTTTTGACTGAAGCTTCAGCTTCTGTTTAGGCTCTGTTCTTCCAAATCTAGCATCTCATCAATTTCTGTGAGCTAACCAATAACCTCCATGATTAAATCACACAGTCAGTTTCTGGGCCTTTAAAATAAATATCAACTGTTCCAAAAATTGTCAGTAAAAAGAGGTTGTGGGCAATCATTCAGGGAAATGGAAACAATCCATTATTGATTATCTGTCCATGTTAAAGATGAAGGCATTTTACCAAGTTCATAGATACAGAGGACAGATTGGTGGTTGCCAGATATGGAGGGTGGGAGGTGGAGAAATGAGTGAGGGGAGTCAAAATTCACAAACTTCCAGTTATAAAACAAATAAATCAGGGGGATGTAATGTACAGCATGGTGACTATAGTTAATAATACTGTATTGCATATCTGAAAGTTGCTAAGACAGTAGATCTTAAAAGTTCTCATCAAGAGAAAAAAATTCTGTAACTATGTGTGGTGACATATGCTAACTAAACTTGATGATCATTTCACAATATGTACAAATATAGAATCATTTTGTTGTACGCCTGCAACTAATATAATTTTGTATATCAATTATGCCTCAATTTTAAAAAGGAAGAAGATGAATACATTTAAATTCCACTAGTCTTTTTGGGTAATTCTCAGGCATCTTGGCCCATAATGGAAAAAAATTAAATTGTAATCTATGATCACCCAGAAAAAGGTATACAAAGAAAATTTAAGCTACTGAATGACCACTGTCACAGAACAGTATGAAGAATATAAAATATTTAAGAACTGTGAGCTGAGGGAATTCTTCCAAAAGTGCTGAACAGCTTAAAAAAAGAAAACAAGGTATATTTCTTAAACATATTCCTCAAGGCACTGGCTGAAGCCTAAGGGAATTAGAAAACTATACCAAAGATCCACTTATTGTTTGGAGCAGCTGGGATGCAAAAGATTCAACAGAGTGGAAAGTTTGAATTTGTAGGCTGTCAAACAGCAACTTTGGTTAAATTTACTGTCTGACTAGGTAACTGGACTTTTTTGTTGATGTTTGTTTTTTCTATCTCAATATCTGACCAAATTCCAAATATTCTGAAAGAAATAATCTTAATATGAAAATATCCCTGAATCCTATCTCTTAAATGTTAAAATTTCACCTCCCAACTTCCCAGGGTCTTTGCCGATATTTTATACCAATCAGACATGTCTTCTTTAGAAATGGAATGAGAATTTACTAATCTTCAAAAATTCATTATTCCTTTCTCCATCCAGGTCAGATTATTGATCATACAAAGATTTTATCTAGTGAATTTTGCTTCTGGTAATGGCAGAGTTTCATATAGTGGACTTACTAACCAATAAATAGATATATGTGTGTTTGTATATATATATATGAAATATCACACACAAAAAATTAAAGGTACTGGAGTACTACCAAAAGACAGGCAGAAGCTGGAGAGAAGTTGACTCTCAAAATAAAGAAACATCACTGGGTGAAATCTATAATGATTTTTTTTTTGTTCTCTAAGGAATAACCAGTAAATGTGGTATACATTTGATAGAAATCTGGTAGAATTCCACATTCATAGGACAGACTTCATGCCTCTTAATAGAAAGTAATGGCTGGAGGATGAAGAAAGGTGAGCAGAGATCTCAGCTACTGAAAACAAAAATTTGGAGACTGAATATAATCCCAAATTATAAAGGCTTGGAAAATACTCAAGTTATTCCATCAAAACCCCAGAAGGACCATGTTTTTGCAACAATAACTATACCAAGACTAAGGATTCACTCTAACATTAAGAGTGAAGCATAAACAGATAATAGAATTAATGTATCCTAGCAGGGCTGATTAAGACAAAAATGGAGAAAATACTAAGTACCATTATTAAGAATGAAAGAGACATTACTTATAAATCCTTTACAGATTAAACATATAATAATGAGAATTTATGAACAATACTTTGTTATTTACTTAGATAAAATAGACAAATTCTTTTTAAAAAAAATTGATGGAAAAATATTAATAACTCAATAGCAATCAAATAAGGTGAATAGTTAGTCCAAGACATTTTACTCAATGAAAAAATATGTGTATATGTTCTTGATATATTGCTTTCAAAGAATGATAGCGAAATCATTATCAAATAATTCTGAACACCACAAAGGGAAGATTATCATCATAAAAATGAAAAAAAATAGAAAAAAACAAAAATAGCAAAGATATAAATAAAATAAGTTGACTTATTTGAACCAGAAAAAATAAGAAAGCATGACAAAAGTAGAATAGGAATTTAACAAGTAGGAAAGAAAAAAGAAGTATTTAACTTGTGTTGAACTCAAACTATAGCTATATAAAATAGAAGAAACAAATTTAGGTGATAAACATTGTGTTTTCAAGGGTGGGGTGGGACTCAATAAATTGTATATATCTTTCCTGCCTGAGCTCTATAGAACTTAAGACATAAATTTTAAAAATAGAAAGAGAAACAAACAATCACCATTATTGCTGATAGAAAATAAGGAGACTTTAGGTCTGTATTCAAGATGACCTTAATGATATTGAGTACCATGTTTAGGTGGCTTTATCTACTCAATCATTGTGGGTAATTGTTTGGGGCTTATCTGCCCTCAAAGGTGAAGAGTGTAGAAAACATTATAGAACCTGTACATCTGTGACCAATGCTTTCTCAAGAGGACATAGTAGACACTGAGTTGAGGATGCCCTGTTCATCTTTCTAAATTTTCCAATTAGGTACAATTTCACTTTACCAAAGTAAATAGTCATGAAGCGGTTAATTAGGACAGTACTTTGGAAAAGCTCATTTAAATGTAAAGTAGAAGTGGGGAAAATACATTTATTCTACTATTCTACTTTATTTTCTTAGTCTTGGTTTTACCCATTAAATCTAACAAGAATGAGCTATTTGCCACAAAAGAGGATATCAGACGTCTATCTGATCTTTACCTTCAAAGAGGCTGCTCTCCAAATACCAATGGCTATGGTTTTCAGAAGAACAAATGACCATGGAAGACAATTTCTATTTTGTTGCCCAAAGACTCAAAAATAGTGCATTAATGAAATCAATTTTAAAACAGCTGAACCCAAGACTGAAAGTTCCCTTCCATTCCACACTGTGTGTCTTCTTTGCCAATTAAGAACATCAGAGGTTCTGCAGTACAGTGAAGGGATGACATTAAAATAAAATGAGTAAAAGGCAGTCTTTAAATAAATACTTACATATATATATTTATCAAACAACGATATGCCTCAATGCAAACTCCTTCTATAACCAAGTTTCTATGAGGTAATTAAACTTTAATTTCTAAGCACAATGAGAGAGAGAGTGAGAGAGAGAGACAGAGAGAGAGAGAGAGAGAGAGAGACTGAACCAATCCCCAACTCCACAGGAGCTCTCTCAGGCAAAATTAATGTTGCCAAAGACAGGAGCAAGAACTTAGCAGGGTTAGCGTAAAGTGGGCTGGTTCAATGACCCATAATTCATATCCTGTGAGATTCAGCTCAAATAGAAAAAAAAATTGACAAGACATTAATTTTGAGCACTGTGCACTGTCCATATGTGTGGAAAAAAAATAATGGAAGTAAACTTTGTTTTCTCTTAGAGTTGAGTTAGAGACATATACCATCTAGCAAATTTTTTACATTAGTATTGTAACCAGTTATTCTGAGGGACCTTCCTTCACTATCTTGTATTATCAAAACTTCCATTTCTCTTATGCTCTGCATTCCGAGAACCTAGAGCCATTCCACTCTGGATCCACTTGCTGATGTTCCCTTCACCATTCCTTCAGGTAACACATTTGAGTCCTGTGCCCACAGTGATGTTTCCATTGCCTTTTGTTATAGATTTTTTTACGTCTGTAAAACCAAGTAGTGTTTCTTCTTTATCCTCACATTTATTTCTACTGTAGAATTGCCCTCAATATGTTCCTGAATTGAAGCTGTGATAAATGTTTCTGAAGCTCGAGTTCCAGGAGTCCTGTAGGTTCCTGGAATTGAATGAGTTCCTTTCTTTATTTTTCCTTTTTTTTTTATCTGATTGAGACATTGTTTTTCTAGCATTCACTTACACATTTGATATTTTGGTGTCTCTCATCCTAGAAATATGAAGTCAAATCCTCATGTTTCTCCCAGAAGCATCTATTATTCAAACATAGCTTGTCTACCTTTTCATCCCTTAACACTCCCACCAACAAAATATGTTTCCATTGGTCCAATCCGACATATACTTAATAGATAATTACCTTGCTTGAATCTCCTTTAGTATCTTTCATCTATTTGTGCCTTTCTAAGGCTTACTTCTATTGTATAATTTCTCCAACATTACTCAGAGTGCCAGCAATATATCAGTATCTACATCTGCAGTAACTCTATCACCTTGAAAACACCTAATATTGCTCTAATTATTTTATACTAACCTTCATCTGAAACTTGTACAAATATTCTATAATCACCTTTTATAGCTCTTACCAGCCTCTAAGGATGATCTCCATGTAAGAATGAAATATTCTGTCATTTCTCTAATGTTCTCTTTTGTAGCAGTTTAGCATGACACTTTTTTCCTTTTATTTTCTAGGTTTGGCATGTATATTTTAAAAGTAAGGACCTCACTTTTGCTCTGCCAACAGGAGAAAGTTAGCTGTTTTGCAATTTAAAAGCCATTCTGCACACTGATATATAAAGGGCACATAAGGACTCTTCTTTCTTGTAAAATAAAGATTTGCTTCAGCCAAGCATGATTAGGAAAAGCTGTGCCTAAATAATAAGCTGTGACAGGCTGCACCCTGAGATCCTTCCTGCCTTTAGGGACACTTACTTTGTTAAGGTCCCTCTGGTCCTTGTCCCTTAATTTATGCTTCTGCCTCTCTATAAAGAGACAATCACTTGTAGATAAATCTTTGATATGTAAGAGCCACTAAGATTAAAACACCCTGTGGTCAGGTTAAAGACCTTCACCCTAGTACTGAAAAAAACAAAAAAACAAATCACAAACATAAGAACTTCTTTGGTCTAAAATAAGCTTCTAAAAACATGTAAGAAAAAAGTACACATCTGGGGATTCCCTGGTGGTGCAATGGTTGAGAGTCCACCTGCCGATGCAGGGGACATGGGTTTGTGCCCCGGTCTGGGAAGATCCCACATGCCACGGAGTGGCTGGGCTCATGAGCCATGGCTGCTGAGCCTGTGGGTCCAGAGCCTGTGCTCTGTAATGGGAGAGGCCACAACAGTGAGAGGCCCATGTACCACAAAAAATATATATATATATCTGTCAAAACATAAAGTTCTAACAACAATGCCATGCTTCAGTCTCCACCAAATTCTCTCCATATAAATATTGTGCTTTCCTGAATTCTACTATATTTGTTTGTTTTTCTCATTGCTAGCTCTGTGTGGAGGACACTAAGGAATTTCAGCTATTAGCACCCATCTTCCCTACCCAATCTGTAATATAAAACTGTGGACTCATAGATGAGGTTAAAAACATTAATTTGAAGAGTAAGAGCCCAGTGCAGGGTTAGGACAGAACTTCCCCTTCAGTACTCTCCTCTTCTGCTCGGACCAGAAAGATTCAGATCTCTTTGTTATTCTCTCCAAATTTACTAAAGTAAATTACTCTACTTTCCCCAGGTAAGAAGAGATAAAAGGGTGGATGGGGCTTCCCTGGTGGCTCAGTGGTTGAGAGTCCGCCTGCCGATGCAGGTGACACGGGTTCATGCCCCAGTCCGGGAAGATCCCATATGCCGTGGAGCAGCAGGGCCTGTGAGCCATGGCCACTGAGCCTGCACATCTGGAGCCTGTGCTCTGCAACGGGAGAGGCCACAACAGTGAGAGGCCCGTGTACCACAAGAAAAAAAAAGAAAAGGGTGGATGGAGGTCAGGAATGTGTTTGGAGAAGAAATCTCAGAGAAATCAAGAATAGAAAAGCAAACAAATAAACAAACAAAACACAGGCAAAGAAATGTCTTGTAAATAGAAATTAAGAAAGAGAGCATATGTTAATATCATAAAACAACAGACAATACAATAGTTAATATCATAAAATATGGAATATTGGCAGAGAAGGGTCAGATAATATAAATTATTAGTGATAATAATAATTATCACTATTAATAATAATTATTATTAATAATATAATTCATTATTCAGAAAAGTGAACCAACTAGGAACTGCTGGTTGAAGCATGAACTGTGATAGCCTCTTTGGAAAGCATTAGGACAGTAATAAATTAAATTAAGTCTGCATCTACCTTACAGTTCAGAAATTCCACCCTTGAGTTTTTGCTCTAGAGAAATTTACATTCTGGGCCATATGTGTCATATACAAAAATGGCAGAGAAAACTGGCTTGTAAGAACGAAAAATGTTAGCTGTGTATCCTAGAATTATACAGCATTTAGAAACAATAAATTAGAGGTACATACATTACCATGCACTCATTTTTAAAATTGTAGTTCTCGATGAATCATGAAAGACACAGAATCTGTAGAGCCATATAATTTATGTTTATTAGAATACATAAACACTCAAGACAATGCTATCTATTTTATGAGGATATATGCAATCCACATGTCTCAAACTGTAGTATGAAGGCTCAGGGGAACAGGAAAACAAAAAAGGAGTCTTGTAATGATCTGTGAAATTAATTTGCCATGAATCAGAAAAGTAGTCAAGGATCATCACCAGACAGACATCCCCCACAAACTGTAAACAACACCAAAAGATGAATATCCAAGAGAAAAATATACAAGTCATAAATTCAGGAAAATCATAATGGAAATACAGTGCCAATGAATATATTAAGTAATTCTCAAAATCACTACTGATTGGAGCAATGCAAATAAAAACAATAAGGTATCAGGTTTTAACATTACATTTGCTAAAATAATTTAAAGATAGGAAAGTATAACATGTTTGGAAACTTGTCTGTGAAATAAGTGGTGTTTTTCTCTGCTGGTGAAACTGTAAATTGCAATATTCATTTTGGAGGGAAAGAGGAAAATAATGGAAGAATTAACAGGCAATTCCATTACTAGTTCTTATCATATTCATACACATAGGGCATAGAAAGTATAGGAATACCCATTTTAACTTTGATTATAAGAGTGGATAATTAGAAAAAATAGATGTTCATCATTATATGAAAAATTAAATAAATTGAAGTATACCTACTACTTAACAGTAGTTAAAATGAATACAATAGACATGTATATAATAACATAGAAAGTTTCATAAGATTGGCAATATAGTTTTATTTTACATAGCAAAACAATATATTTTCATGGGTACACATGTCTGTAAATATATATTGCCTAGAAGAAAGAATATCATACTGGAAAAAAATATGTCTCGCAAGGGGAATGCAATTGAATTTGTTTAAATGGAACTATATAGGAGGCAATTAAACACATGTTGAATTTAAAAGAAAAAAAATAACACTGAGGTGAATTAAATTAAGAAATAGGGAGACAGAATTAATTTCTTCTCTTTCTTTTATTGACTTAACTGTAATGCACACAGTTAACAATATTTTCAGAGTTCATCTGTAATGTGGATGGTCATATTCTCCTGTGCTACTGGCTGTGCCCAGGCAAGGATAAACGTTATTCTAACACATTGATTTACCTGGTGCGTTAGGATAGACTAGGTTATGCCAGTATAACAATTAATTTTTGAATCTTTTTGCTTACAAAACTAAGGTGTATTTCTCACCTATGCCACATTTCTTTCCTAAGTCAACTGCATCTTATCTTCACTTAAGAACCTATGCTGATCCCGGGGGAAGATGGTAGAAGAGTAAGACGTGGAGATCACCTTCCTCCCCACAGATACATCAGAAATTCATCTACACATGGAACAACTCCTACAGAACACCTACTGAACGCTGACAGAAGACCTCAGACTCCCCAAAAGGCAAGAAACTCCCCACATACCTGGGTAGGGCAAAAGAAAAAAGAATAAACAGAAACAAAAGGATAGGGACGGGATCTGCACCAGTGGGAGGGAGCCGTGAAGGAGGAATGGTTTCCACACACTAGGAAGCCCCTTTGGGCGGAGACTGTGGGTGGCGGAGGGGGAAAGCTTCTGAGTAGAGGAGGAGAGCGCAGCCACAGGGGTGTGGAGGGCAAAGCAGAGAGATTCCCGTACAGAGGATTGGTGTCCTCAGGCACTCACCAGCCCGAGAGGCTTGTCTGCTCGGACACCGGGGTGGGCGGGGCTGGGAGCTGAGGCTAGGGTATCGGGTTTCAGTTGGAGCATAAGGAGAGGACTGGGGCTGGTGGCGGGAAGAGAGCCTGAAGGGGTTAGTGCACCACGGCTAGCCTAGAGGGAGTCCGGGAAAAAGTCAGGAGCTGCCGAAGAGGCAAGAGACTTTTTCTTCCCTTTTTGTTTACTGGTGTGCAAGGATAGCGGATTAAGAGCACTGCTTAAAGGAGCTCCAGAGACGGGTGCGAACCAGGGCTAAAGGTGTGGACCGCGGAGATGGGCGTGGGACGCTGGGGCTGCTGCTGCCACCACCAAGAGGCCTGAGTGCGAGTGCAGGTCACTGTCCATGCCCCCTTTCCAGGGAGCCTGTGCAGCCCTCCACTGCCAGGGTCCCGGGATCCAGGGACGGCTTCCCGGGAAAGCACACGGTGCGCCTCGGGCTGGTGCAATGTCACGACGGCCTCTGCCACCGCAGGCTCACCCTGCACACCGTGCCCCTCCCTCCCCTCGGCCTGAGTGAGGCAGAGCCCCCGAATCAGCGGCTCCTTTAAACCCGTCCTGTCTGAGCGAAGAACAGATGCCCTCTGGCAACCTACATGGAGAGGCGGGACCAAACCCAAAACTGAGGCCCGGGAGCTGTGAGAACAAAGAGGAGAAAGGGAAATCTCTCTGTGCAGCATCAGAAGGAGCGGATTAAAGCTCCACAATCAACTTGATGTACCCTGAATCTGTGGAAACATGAATAGACAACGAATCATCCCAAATTGAGGAGGTGGACTTTGAGAACAAGATTTAAGATTTTTTTCCCCTTTTCCTCTTTTTACAACGAATTATCCCAAATTAAGGAGGTGGATTTGAGAGCAAGATTTAAGACTTTTTCCCCTTTTCCTCTTTTTACAACGAATTACGCCAAATTGAGCAGGTGGACTTGAGAGCAAGATTTATGACTTTTTTCCCCTTGTTCTCTTTTTGTGAATGTGTATGTGTATGCTTCTGTGTGAGATTTTCTCTGTATAGCTTTGCTTCCACTAATTGTCCCAGGGTTCTATCCATCTGTTATTTTTTAATTTTTTTTAATAATTACTTTTTTATTTTAATAATGCTACTCTATTTTATCATACATTATTCTATTTTACTTTATCTTCTCTCTTTCTCTTTTCCCTACCTTCCCTTCCTCCCTCCCTCCCTCCCCCCTCCTTTCTTTCTTTCTTTCTTTCTTTCCTTCCTTCCTTCATTCCTCCCTCCCTCCCTCCCTCCCTCCTATCTTTCTTTCTTTCTTTCCTTCCTCCCTCCCTCATTCCCTCCCTCCTGTCTTTCTTTCTTGCTTGCTTGCTTTCCTTCCTTCCTCCCTCCCTCCCTCCCTTCTTTCTTCCTTTCTCTCTTTCTTTCTTTCTTTCCTTCCTCTCTCCCTTCTTTCTTCTTTCTCTCTTTCTTTCTTTCTTTCTTTCTTTCCTTCCTCCCTCCCTCCCGCCTATCTTCTTTCTTTCTTCCTTCCTTCCTTTCTTTCCTTCTTCCTTTCTTTCTCTCTCTCTTTCTTTCTTCTACTACTTCTTTATTTCTACATTTTCTCCCTTTTATTCTGAGCCGGGTAGATGAAAGGCTCTTGGTTCTGCAGCCAAGAGTCAGTGCTGTGCCTCTGAAGCGGGAGAGCCAACTTCAGGACACGGGTCCACAAGAGACCTCCGAGCTCCACATAATATCAAGCGGTGAAAATCTCCCAGAGATCTCCATCTCAACATCAGCACCCCACTTCAATCAACGACCAGCAAGCTACAGTGCTGGTCACCCTATGCCAAGCAACTAGCAAGACAGGAACACAACACCACCCATTAGCAGAGAGGCTGTCTAAAAACATAATAAGGCCACAGGCACCCCAAAACACACCACCAGACGTGAACCTGTCCACCAGAAAGACAAGATCGAGACTCATCCACCAGAACACAGGCACTAGTCCCCTCCACCAGGAAGCCTACACAGCCCACTGCACCAATCTTAGCCACTGGGGACAGAAAACAAAAAACAAAAAAACCGGGAACTACGAACCTGCGGCCTGCAAAAAGGAGACCCCAAACACAGTGAGATAAACAAAATGAGAAGACAGAAAAACACACAGCAGATGAAGGGGCAAGATAAAAACCCACCAGAACGAACAAATGAAGAGGTAATGGGCAGTCTACCTGAAAAAAATTCAGAAAAATGATAGTAAAGATGATCCAAAATCTTGGAAATAGGACTGACAAAATGCGAGAAACAGTTACCAAGGAACTAGAAGAACTAAAAATGAATCAAGCATCGATTAAAAGCACAATAAATGAAATGAAAAATACTCTAGATGAGATCAGTAGCAGAGTAACTGACAAAGAAGAACAGATAAGTAACGTGGAAGATAAAATAGTGGAAATAACAGCTACAGAGCAGAATAAAGAAAAAAGAATGAAAAGAACTGAGGAGAGTCTCAGAGACCTCTGGGACAACATCAAATGCAACAACATTCGAATTATAGGGGTCCCAGAAGAAGAAGAGAAAAAGAAAGGGACTGAGAAAATATTTGAAGAGATTACAATTGAAAACTTCCCTAATATGGGAAAGGAAATAGTTAATCAAGTCCAGGAGGCACAGAGAGTCCCATACAGAATAAATCCAAGGAGAAATACGCCAAGACACATATTAATCAAACTGTTAAAAATTAGACACAAAGAAAACATATTAAGAGCAGCAAGGGAAAAACAACAAATAACACACAATGGAAACCCCATCAGGTTAACAGCTGATCTCTCATCACAAACTCTACAAGATACAAGGGAGTGGCAGGACATATTTAAAGTGACGAAGGAGAAAAACCTGCAACCAAGATTACTCTACCCAGCAAGGATCTCATTCAGATTTGATGGAGAAATTAAAATCTTTACAGACAAGCAAAAGCTGAGAGAGTTCAGCACCACCAAACCAGCTTTACAACAAATGCTAAAGGAACTTCTCTAGGCAAGAAACACAACAGAAGGAAAATAACTACAATCACGAACCCAAAAACAATTAAGGAAATGGGAATAGGAACATACATATCAATAGTTACCTTAAATGTAAATGGACTAAATGCTCCTACCAAAAGACACAGATTGGCTGAATGGATATAAAAACAAGACCCATATATATGCTGTCTACAAGAGACCCACGTCAGACCTAGAGACACATACAGATTGAAAGTAAGGGGATGGAAAAAGATATTCCTTGCAAATGGAAACCAAAAGTAAGCTGGAGTAGCAATTCTTATATCAGACAAAATAGACTTTAAAATAAAGACTATTAGAAGAGACAAAGAAGGAAACTACATAATGATCAAGGGATCGATCCAAGAAGAAGATATAACAATTGTAAATATTTATGCACCCAACATAGGAGCACCTCAATACATAAGGAAAATACTAACAGCCATAAAAGAGGAAATCGACAGTAACACACTCATAGTAGGGGACTTCAACACCCCACTTTCACCAATGGAGAGATCATCCAAAATGAAAATAAATAAGGAAACACAAGCTTTAAATGACACACTAAACAAGATGGACTTAATTGATATTTATAGGACATTCCATCCAAAAAAAACAGAATACACATCTTTCTCAAGTTCTCAGAGAACATTCTCCAGGATAGATCATATCTTCATCACAAATCAAGCCTTGGTAAAATTAAGAAAATTGAAATTGTATCAAGTATCTTTTCCAAACACAATGCTATGAGACTAGACATCAATTGCAGGAAAAGATCTGTAAAAAAAAAAATACAAACACATGGAGGCAAAACAATACACTACTTAATAACGAAGTGATCAGTGAAGAAATCAAAGAAGAAATAAAAAGAAAACCTAGAAACAAATGACAATGGAGACACGATGACCCAAAACTTATGGGACGCAGCAAAAGCAGTTCTAAGGTGGAAGTTTATAGCAATACAATCCCACATTAAGAAACAGGAAACATCTTGAGTAAACAACCTGACCCTGCACCTAAAGCAATTAGAGAAAGAAGAACAAAAAACCCCCGAAGTGAGCAGAAGGAAGGAAATCATAACGATCAGATCAGAAAGAAATGAAAAAGAAATGAAGGAAATGATAGCAAAGATCAATCAAACTAAAAGGTGGTTCTTTGAGAAGATAAACAAAATTGATAAGCCATTAGCCAGACTCATCAAGAAAAAAAGGGAGAAGACTCAAGTCAATAGAATTAGAAATGAAAAAGGAGAAGTAACAACTGACACTGCAGAAATACAAAAGATCATAAGAGATTACTACAAGCAACTCTATGCCAATAAAATGGACAACCTGGAAGAAATGGACAAATTCTTAGAAAGGCACAACCTGCCAAGGCTGAATCAGGAAGAAATAGAAAATATGAACAGACCAATCACAAGCACTGAAATTGAAACTATGATTAAATATCGTCCAATAAACAAAAGCCAAGGACCAGATGGCTTCACAGGTGAAATCTAACAAGCATTCAAAGAAGAGCTAACACCTATTCTTCTCAAACTCTTCCAAAATACAGCAGAGGGAGGAACACTCCCAAACTAATTCTACGAGGCCACCATCACCTTGATACCAAAACCAGGCAAGGATGTGACAAAGAAAGAAAACTACAGGCCAATATCACTGATGAACATAGATGCAAAAATCCTCAACAAAATACTAGCAAACAGAATCCAACTGCACATTAAAAGGATCATATACCATGATCAAGTGGGGTTTATTCCAGGAATGCAAGGATTCTTCAATATACGCAAATCAATCAATGTGACACACCATATTAACAAATTGAAGGAGAAAATCTATATGATCATCTCAATAGATGCAGAGAAAGCTTTCGACAAAATTCAACACCGATTTATGATAAAAACCCTGCAGAAAGTAGGCATAGAGGGAAATTTCCTCAACATAATAAAGGCCATATATGACAAAACCACAGCCAACATCATCCTCAATGGTGAAAAACTGAAACCATTTCAACTAAGATCAGGAACAAGACAAGGCTGCCCACTCTCACCACTCTTATTCAGCATAGTTTTTGAAGTTTTAGCTACAGAAATCAGAGAAGAAAAGGAAATAAAAGGAATCCAAATTGGAAAAGAAGAAGTAAAGCTGTCACTGTTTGCAGATGACATGATACTCTACATAGAGAATCCTAAAGATGCTACCGAAAAACTACTAGAGCTAATCAATGAATTTGTTAAAGTAGCTGGATACTAAATTAATGCTCAGAAATCTCTGGCATTCCTGTACACTAAAGATGAAAAATCTGAAAGTGAAATCAAGAAAACACTCCCATTTACCATTGCAACCAAAAGAATATAATATCTAGGAATAAACCTACCTAAGGAGACAAAAGACCTGTATGCAGAAAATTATAAGACACTGATGAAAGAAATTAAAGATGATATAAATAGATGGAGAGATATACCATGCTCCTGGATTGGAAGAATCAATATTGTGAAAATGACTCTACTACCCAAAGCAATCTACAGATTCAATGCAATCCCTATCAAACTACCACTGGCATTTTTCACAGAACTGGAACAAAAAATTTCAAAATTTGATTGGAAAATAAAAGAACCCGAATAGCAAAAGCAATCTTGAGAACGAAAAACAGAGCTGGAGGAATCAGGCTCCCTGGCTTCAGACTATACTACAAAGCTACAGTAATCAACACACTGTGGTATTGGCACATAAACAGAAAGATAGATCAATGGAACAGGATAGAAAGCCCAGAGATAAACCCACGCATCTTTGATAAAAGAGGCAGAAATGTACAGTGGAGAATAGACAGCCTCTTCAATAAGTGGTGCTGGGAAAACTGGACAGGGACATGTAAAAGTATGAGATTAGATCATTTCCTAACACCATACATAAAAATAAGCTCAAAATGGATTAACGACCTAAATGTAAGGCCAGAAACTATCAAACTCTTAGAGGAAAACATAGGTAGAACACTCTAGGACATAAATCACAGCAAGATCCTTTTGGACCCACCTCCTGGAGATATGGAAATAAAAACAAAGATAAAGAAATGGGACCTAATGAAACTTCAGAGCTTTTGCACAGCAAAGGAAACCATAAAGAAGACCAAAAGACAACCCTCAGAATGGGAGAAAATATTTGCAAATGAAGCAACTGACAAAGGATTAATCTCCAAAATTTATAAGCAGCTCATGCAGCTCAATAACAAAAAAACAAACAACCCAATCCAAAAATGGGCAGAAGGCTTAAATAGGCATTTCTCCAAAGAAGATATACAGACTGCCAACAAACACATGAAAGAATGCTCAACATCATTAATCATTAGAGAAATGCAAATCAAAACTACAATGAGATATCATCTTACACCAGTCAGAATGGCCATCATCAAAAAATCTATAAACAATAAATGCTGGAGAGGGTGTGGAGAAAAGGGAACACTCTTGCACTGCTGGTGGGAATGTGAATTGGTACAGCCACTATGGAGAACAGTATGGAGGTTCCTTAAAAAACTAAAAATAGAACTAGCATATGACCCAGCAATCCCACTACTAGGCATATACCCTGAGAAAACCAGAATTCAAAAAGAGTCATGTACTAAAATGTTCATTGCAGCTCTATTCACAATAGCCCAGAGATGGAAACAACCTAAGTGTCCATCATCAGATGAATGGATAAAGAAGATGTGGCACATATATACAATGGAATATTACTCAGCCATAAAAAGAAACGAAACTGAGCTATTTGTAATGAGATGGATAGACCTAGAGTCTGTCATACAGAGTGAAGTAAGTCAGAAAGAGAAAGACAAATACCGTATGCTAACACATATATCTGGAATTTAAGACAAAAAAAATGTCATGAAGAACCTAGGGGTAAAACAGGAATAAAGACACAGAACTACTTGAAAATGGACTTGAGGATATGGGGAGGGGGAAGGGGAAGGTGTGACAAAGCGAGAGAGAGACATGGACATATATACAGTACCAAACGTAAGGTAGATAGATAGTGGGAAGCAGCCGCATAGCACAGGGAGATCAGCTCAGTGCTTTGTGACCACCTGGAGGGGTGAGATAGGGAGGGTGGAAGGGAGGGAGACGCAAGAGGGAAGGGTTTTGGGAACAAATGTATATGTATGACTGATTTACTTTGTTATAAAGCAGAAACTAATAATAAAAAGAAAAAATAAATAAATTTAAAAAAAAAAAGAACCTATGCTGATGGGACTGCCCAAGCATAGAGAAAATGAGACAAACTGTGTCCTGGTTCTTAAAATTTCTTTTCAGAAATGTCACATTTCTGCCCATATTTAATTGGCTAAAGTAAGTTATGTGGCAATCTTGAAACTATTGGAGTAGGGAAGTATCATTCTTTACTGGGGAAAAGCAGTGAATAATTTTTAATCATAGTACAATCTAACTTAACTGGTTTATGAAAGTAGTTAGAACTATACAGAAATAGAGTTCTAAAAGCAGATTCAGGGACTTCCTTGGTGGTCCAGTGGCTAAAACTCTGCACATTCACTGCAGGGGGCGTGGGTTCGATCCGTGTTTGGGGAACTAAGATCCCACGTGCTGCATGGCGTGGACAATAAAAATAAATAAATAAATTAATTAATTAATTATTAATTGCAAGCAGATTCACTTAATTTAGCACTTTAAAAATATTCTAAAACAGTTGTAAAATGCTGTATTAACACAAGTTGTGTTGTAACAAGTGAACATTAGAGTCAGTTTATCTGTGAGCCATAAGCAACACCATTTGCAGACAGTGATGACAATGCTTTGTGACTTATGGCATCAGATCTTGGAGGGTGGTGAAATCTGACCATTTACTGCAGTTCTTGGGGAGACTGCTAATTGTTTTATTTTCTGTGTTTTATGAAGTGTTCTGGATAATGGATACTGTCAAAGATAAACACAGCTGGACATTAGCTAATAAGTTGAAAGCAGACTATTCAGTAACTACTGACAGTAGGGGAAAGTGATGAGCTCCCCTGCGATTTGTGCAGAGTTTGATCCCAGAAGATGAAAATGGTGGTTAACAGGACCTGGGGAGTCAGAGAATTAGGGAGATGTTGATAAAAGATACAAACTTGCAACTAGAAGATAAATAACTTCTCAAGATCTGATATACACCATAGAGATAATAAGTCAACAATACTGTACTGAATACTTCAAAATTGCTATAAGACTAGCTCTGAAATGTTCTCACCCTAACAAATAAATAATTATGTGATATGATAGACATATTAGCTGACTCTACAGTGACAATTATATTACTATATATGTGAAACAATCGACAGGTTGTCCACCTTAGACTTACACAATGTTACATGTTAATTATTTAATTAATTAATTAATTGAGAACAAAGCAGTAGGGAGGGGAAATGGCAAGGCCTTGAACAGAATCAGGAAAGGGAAAAATTTTAAAAAGCAGCAAGGAGAACTTGTTCCATGGGAAACCTATATGGGTTTGCTAACCGGTGCTTATGGAAGTTAGCTCACACCCTCTCAAGACGAGGAGACAGAGGTCCTTATCATCAGGTGTTGTCTGGAACACACAGTAAACTATTTTGGCAGCCTGGAGTTTTCTCAAGCAGGCTAGTATCATCCTAGTGATACAGACTTTAGGTGTTAGAAATTATGCTAGCATTTGTTTAAATCCATATAAGCCAAGTTTAGGCCTAGCCAAGGTGAGCAGCCGTATAGCACAGGGAGATCAGCTCGGTGATTTGTGACCACCTACAGGGGCGGGATAGGGAGGGTGGGGGGGAGATGCAAGAGGGAGGAGATATAGGGATATATGTCTCTGTATAGCTGACTCACTTTGTTATACAGCAGAAACTAACACACCACTGTAAAGCAATTATACTCTAATAAAAATGTTAAAAAAACTAAAAAAGATGAGGACTCAGAGGAGCGTGACTAGATTGTGGTCCAGGAGAGTTTGCTTGTAAACATCTGCATATGGAAAGTTTTCTGTTGCATCTCAGGAAGAAAAAAACTTACTTTTATAATTTTGTCTCAAAAAATGAGATTATCTATTTCAACATTTAACAGAATCATGTAATTATGTGGATTTGATCCTATATATCCTATTTATCATTGTTCCTCTCATATTCTAATGGGATATAAAATTCTTTGAGGAAGAGATTTATCCCAATTTATAGTTATCTGAGATTATTTATACTATTCATTTTTATGCCTCATTAGTCAATCCCCACTGATGGATAACAATCCTGAGTTATTGAATAGTCATTCTATTATGTGCACATTATTTTTTATTGTACTTTATCTGATTAATTGGCTAAAGGTCATGGTTTGTGCCATTACTAACAAAAAACTGGCTGAAGATAGTACCTTGATAAATACCTTAAATTATTAAAGAGAAATTAAATCATCTACATTTGCCAAAATATTTAGAAAACTATAATTTGCCTCCTTTCCTTAATACAGAAAGACTTGTGAAGTCAAAACTGGCCTATGACCATTCCTAAAAACAAAATGAAGCAAATCAATCAAACACAAATCAACAACCAAAAATTCTCTCTTATGTTTCCATTTAGTCCCAGGGTTCTATGGCAGGGGAGATTCATGACACAATTCTATTATTCTAGGGAAAGTGACACAACACTGAATTACTGGGGCAATTGTCAGCTGTTCTTCTAAGTGAAGAAAATCTCCTGCTTCACCTCCCTCTAATAGTTCTTTCCCAGAAATAGAGTTTTCAGAAAATAGCTTCAGAAATCCATGCATCCTGTGTGTTCCTCTGTGACCATTTTAACCTCTTCTCTCCTCTGGTGATTAAGGTTGAGCGTTGAACACATAATGCTGGTGGCCCTTTTCCTGACTTCACCCTCACATGTTCAATATTTCCAAATTAAATATACTTTCAGTTCAATGAAAAGTAGAAAAGGAATTATCCTAAAATCAACTCACTGTATGGTTCACACTTTAAACAAGGTTTGAAATGACTTTTCAACTCTGGCTGCTCTTAGAGGGAAATAAATCCAAAATGCAGCTATACACATTAGTCCCGTTACTTTAGAAGACACAGCTAGTGAAAGTCTTTTAACAGGCAGGAATGTATTTATATTCGAATAGTCCCATGAGTCCCATATTTGACAGAACTGAATCTGGCAAAAGGAATATTTGTCATGTCTGAAATAACATTAAAAATGATCATACACCCAGTAAAACACATTCTACCTAACTGGATGATAATTTTGTTTTCATGAGAGATAAGCAAACTAGGGCATTTGAGTTCTTGTATTACAATTCCTGCTGGGGTCAAGATGACGCTACTCTTCCCCTTTTCCTTTACTTCATTGTCCTTTCTTGCACTTTCTCCAGCATTTCTTCTGACTTACTCATGCTCGTCCTAGGTCTGAGCCACACAAATTGCTCATAGACAAAGATGATGCTAAGGGAGAAAGACACTCCTCATCTGGGGGGAGGTGTGTGTGCACGCCATGTGTGCATGCACAAGTCAACTAAAAGTGCTTAGTTTTACTTTAATTTTGAGATTGAAAGTTATTTGCCTTTCCTTTCTTTCCTTCCAAATTGAGCAACTGACATAAGTAGCCAAATGAAGAATAAACAGTATCTGAGTTAATATTGGTAAATTAGTAAGCTTGATAGCATAGTGGAATTTATCCCCAAAGCGAATATAGGGTTTCTTTACTTTCCAGACTTAAATCTAGATCTTGGAAGACACTGGCGGGAAAGACATTGACACAACTAATTTTATGGATGCCTGTGGTTTGTCTCATAAACCCATGTGTCAGCAGCAAAGAAAGCAACAGAAAAAGATAATAAATAGGCCTAAATGTCCATGTGAATCCACTGGTTCTATCCTTTAATTTGGCTGGCTCTCTTTTTCCCTGGGTACTCAGAATTATAAGGGTAAGTAGAATCAAGTTTCCTTCCTCACAATATTTTAAGAAGATTGAATTATCATAATAATTTTCTATTTTATGGACTATATTTTAAAGGATGCCATAATGAATGTACATGTTAAATATATCCTAAAATATATAGAAGATCATTTTAAATTAACAATTTCAAAAAGAATAACAATAAAATGGAAGAAAGACTGTACTATGTAATGCGAAGAGCGTTAAGTAGAGAAATCTTTTCATTGTCAAATATACCTATGTGGGAACAACATTAAGTATACAGACTTAGAAAACATGGAAGATTTTCATGTTAAAGTATTAGAACCAGTTGGAAAACATACTGTAGAATATAACATTTTTGGAAATGCTTTTGCTTAGGAACCACTTGCCTTATAAACATAGTACTCTACATCTGGGTCCAGTTCTAATCACACATTATATTTTATTATTATTTGTTTATTATTATTCACTTATTATTCCCTTGAGGTTGTAATCAAGGGAAGCAAAACACTTCTCACACCTTAGTATAATTTGCCTACTTGTTAGTTTTTAAAATCAGCATATGGTTTTTAGTTAGTTTGAAAATGTATTTTTATAACAAACTTTCCATTGTATTTCCAAAGTAGTAATTTCACTATAAAAGTTGCAGGAATTCAAGATATTAATTGTTATCTAATTCAATCTTCCATCAAATGAAGGAATCATTTTTTCAACTTCCGAGATGTATTATTTCCCTTTTTGCCTCTTATTCTCACCTTGGTACACTCTATCATTTCATAAGCATCAATCACATGGATAGCTTAGTAGGTTTATGCTGTCATGACACATACTGTTCCACTTAGATTCTTTCTGTTTTATTTTTCCATCAGAAACGCTATGCCCTTTCACTGCATCTAGTCATGAAAAGTTAGGGTGATATGTTTTGGCTTGTTTCCCCAGTAATACTAAACAGATGAAACTTTAAATTCATATTAGTTTCATTTATTTTGCTTATTGCATATTAGTGGACTTCTAAAAGATATTAGTGTACTCTGCCACCTTCTTTAATATTTCTCCCTGATTTACTAGATATTGTCATCTTCCTTATTTATTACATAGTCTTTATTTTTCATTATTTTGAGATCTTTGTCCTCCTTTCCAAAATGTTTCCCTTTCATTCAAGTATTTTTTTCTTCCAGTTTTATTGAGATAAAATTGACATACAGCACTGTATAAGTTTAAGGTAATAATAGCATTTAACAGCGTAATAGTTTGCCTTACATACTTCATGAAATTATCACCACAATAGGTTTAGTGAACATGCATCATTACATATAGATACCACATTGAAGAAATAGAAAAAAAAAGTTTTTCCTTGGGATGAGAACTCAGGATTTACTCTCAACTTTCATATATAATATATGGCAATGTTAGTTATATTTGCCATGTTGTACATTACATTCCTAGTACTTATTTATAACTGGCAGTTTGTATTTTCTGACTCCATCCAATTCCCTACCCCTCACTCCTCACCTCTGGTAACCACAAATCTGATGTCTTTCTATGAGTTTGTCTGGCTGTGACTATATCCGAACTGAGGAATGAAGACCGTGTACTCTTGAGGCGTCTATAATGAGCCTTTTCTCTCCTAAAAGAAGGTAGGGGTTCAAGGCTCTAAATATCTTGATGATTTAAAGTCTTTTCTAGATGAAGTATTGGTTTCTTTGATAAACCTGCCAAACTTAATACACTTCTGATCCATTTGTTTCTGTCACCTGAAATTATTTTCTGGACACAGATGTCAAGTATATTTTACTTCCCTACTTTCTGACCCCACGACTCTCTCATTCTCTTACCAGCTGTTGAATAAACACAAGCAGCTATTTGGGTAAAAAAAAAAAAAAAAAAAAAAAAAGATGGGAGGACCATTAAAATGGTATTTTCCCCAGGTTACTTTATTAAATCAAGATTATTTTACTGGTCCTTTTTCCATAAAACTTCAATAAAATTCTATTTCAGAAACATTCTTTCTCATTCTTGGGAAGCCTTGAATTTCTAGAGAATCCTTCTCATATCTTTAAAAAAATCTGCCAATGGCTTCAAACACATACTACTATCTTCCCTAGTACTCTAAGTCTTGTAAGCATGAAATCTGCAGGTGGCTTTCATATTTTCAGTCTCTTACATCTGTTGCCTTGCTGCTCTTCTTGTGGTTGTTACCTTGCTGCTTGAACATGAGAAATAATGCTTTGAGATATGGTTTAAGTTTTTAATAGTACAGCATCCCACCTCTGTATCAATTTATTTACTGATCAGAATAGACTAGACTTTCTTATGATAATAAATTGCCAAGTCCCAGTGTCTTGATTCATTAAAGTTTTATTTATTGACCACCCCTTGTTGACCATGTATTGACCACCTCATTAAAGAGAGAGAGCTGCTCTCTCTTTAATGATGATCTTGTGGCTTCCTCCTTTTATAGCTGTGCCAACAAATGCAGTGCTTCCAAGGAACCATGGAAAGAGAAAAGGACCAGAAGTAGCATATATTTAATTTCCCAGAAACTAGTTGCATGGCTTCCAAACTGACTTTAGGGGAGGCTTGGGAATATGATTTTCCTGCATTCCCAAGCGGAGAATGTTGTGATGAATTATCTGCCGTACCTTACTGTTAGAGTTAATTAGCATTAGCTGATCAAAATAATATTTGTTCCCTTTTCTGCTTTAACCTAAGCTAAGAAAAAGAAAATCCTGTGTGATTTTCTAAACTCTCTGGTGGTCACTGTTCATCCTTATATGAGTTTCCTATTATTGAAGTAAATTATTGAAACATATCAATATCCCTAGACTAACTGCCCATATGCCCTAACTCAACATTATTTTAAATGTGTGTTTTTTTCCTTTCTTATGTAATACTTCAGTCTTTATTTTATTTTTTTAATTTAATATTATTTATTTTTTATACAGCAGGTTCTGATTAGTCATCCATTTTATACACATCAGTGTATACATGTTAATCCCAATCTCCCAATTCTACCCATCACAAACCGCCACCCCCTCCACATTCCCCCCTCCTTGGTGTCCATATGTTTGTTCCCTACATCTGTGTCTCGATTTCCGTCCTGCAAACCAGTTCCTCTGTACCATTTTTCTAGGTTCCACATGCATGTGTTAATATATGATATTTGTTTTCCTCTTTGTGATTTACTTCACTCTGTATGACAGTCTCTAGATCCATCCACGTCTCAACAAATGATCCAATTTCGTTCCTTTTTATGTCTGAGTAATATTCCATTCTACATATGTACCACATCTTTATCCATTCGTCTGTCAATGGGCATTTAGGTTGCTTCCATGACCTGGCTATTGTAAATAGTGCTTCAGTGAACATTGGAGTGTATGTGGTTTTGAATTACAGTTTTCTCTGGGTATATTCCCAGTAGTGGGATTTGCTGGATCATATGGTAATTCTATTTTTAGTTTTTTAAGGAACCTCCATACTGTTCTCCATAGTGGCTGGATCAATTTACATTCCCACCAACAGTGCAAGAGGGTTTCCTTTTCTCCACACCCTCTCCAGCATTTGTTGCTTGTAGATTTTCTAATGAGGCCCATTCTAACTGGTGTGAGGTGATATTTCATTGTAGTTTTGATTTGCATTTCTCTAATAATTAGTGATGTGAGCAATTTTCATATGCTTCTTGGCCATCTGTATGTATTCTTTGGAGAAATGTCTATGTAGGTCTTCTGCCCAATTTTGGATTGGGTTGTTTCTTTAATATTGAGCTGCATGAGCTGTTTATATATTTTGGAGATTAATCTTTTGTCCACTGATTCATTTGCAAATAAATTCTCCCATTTTGAGGGTCGTCTTTTCATCTTTTTTATGGTTTCCTTTGCTGTGCAAAAGATTTGAAGTTTCATTAGGTCCTATTTGTTTATTTTTGTTTTTATTTCCATTACTCTAGGAGGTGGACCAAAAAAAGATCTTGCTGTGATTTATGTCAAAGAGTGTTCTTCCTGTGTTTTCCTCTGAGAGTTTTATAGTCTCTGGTCTTACATTTAGGTCTCTAATCCATTTTGAGCTTATTTTTGTGTATGGTATTAGAGAGTGGTCTAATTTCATTTTTTACATGTAGCTGTCCAGTTTTCCCAGCACCACGTATTGAAGAGACTGTCTTTTCTCCATTGTATATCCTTGTCTCTTTGTTATAGATTAGTTGACCATAGGTGGATGTGTTTATCTCTGGGCTTTCTATCTTGAACCATTCATCTATATTTCTGTTTTTATGCCAGTATCATATTGTCTTGATTATTGTAGCTTCATAGTAGTCTGAAGTCAGGGAGTCTGATTCCTCCAGCTCCGTTTTTTTTTCCCTCAAGACTGCTTTGGCTATTCAGGGTCTTTTGTTTATCCATACAAATTTTAAGATTTTTTGTTCTAGTTCCATAAAAAATGCCATTGGTAATTTGATAGGGATTGCATTGAATCTGTAGATTGCTTTGGTTACTATAGTCATTTTCACAATATTGATTCTTCCAATCCAAGAACATGTTATATCTCTCCACTGCTGGTATCATCTTTAATTTCTTTTATCAGTGGCTTATAGTTTTCTGCATACAGGTCTTTTGTCTCCCTAGATAGGTTTACTCCTCGGTATTTTATTCTTTTTGTTGCAATGGTAAATGGGAGTGTTTCCTTAATTTCTCTTTAAGATTTTTCATCATTAGTGTATAGGAATGCAAGAGATTTCTGTGCATTAATTTTGTATCCTACTACTTTACCAAATCCATTGATTAGCTCTAGTAGTTTTCTGGTGGCATCTTTAGGATTCTCTATGTATGGTATCATGTCATCTGCAAACAGTGACAGTTTTACTTCTTCTCCAATTTATATTCCTTTTATTTCTTTTTCTTCTCTTATTGCCATGGCTAGGACTTCCAAAACTATGTTGAATAATAGTGGTGAGAGTGGACATACTTGTCTTGTTCCTGATCTTAGAGGAAATGTTTTCAGTTTTTCACCAGTGAGAGTGTTGTTTGCTGTGGGTTTGTCACATATGGCCTTTATTATGTTGAGGTAGGTTCCCTCTATGCCCACTCTCTGGAGAGTTTTTATCATAAATGGGTGATGAATTTTGTCAAAAGCTTTTTCTCCATCTATTGAGATGATCATATGTTTTGTTGTTGTTGTTTTTGTGGTATGCAGGCCTCTCACTGTGTGGCCTCTCCCGTTGCAGAGCATAGCCTCCCGGAGGCGTAGGCTCAGTGACCATGGCTCACAGGCCCAGCTGCTCCACAGCATGTGAGATCTTCCCATACCAGGTCACGAACCTGTGTCCCCTTCATCGGCACTCTCAACCGCTGCGCCACCAGGGAAGCCCGATCATATGGATTTTATTCTTCAATTTGTTAATATGGTGTATCACATTGATTGATTTGCATATAGTGAAGAATGCTTACATCTGTGGGATAAATACCACTTGGGATAAATCCCACTTGATCATGGTGTATGATCCTTTTTATGTGCTGTTGGATTCTCTTTAAGAGTATTATGTTGAGGATTTTTGCATCTATATTTATCAGTGATATTGGTGTATAATTTTCTTTTTTTGTAGTATCTTTGTCTGGTTTTGGTATCAGGGTGATGGTGGCCTCATAGAATGAGTTTGGGAGTGTTCTTTCCTCAGCAGTTTTTTGGAAGAGTTTCAGAAGGATGGGTGTTAGCTCTTCTCTAAATGTTTGATAAAATTCACCTGTGAAGCCATCTGGTCCTGGATTTTTGTTTGTTGGAAGACTTTTAATCACAGTTTCAATTTCATTACTTGTTATTGGTCTGTTCATATTTTCTATTTCTTCCTGGTTCAGGCTTGAGAAGTTATACCTTTCTAAGAATTTGTCCATTTCTTCCAAGTTGTCCATGTTATTGGCATAGAGTTCCTTGTAGTAGTCTCTTAGGATGCTTTGTATTTCTGCAGCATCTTTTGTAACTTCTCCTTTTACATTTCTAATTTTATCGATTTGAGTCTTCTCCCTCTTTTTCTTGATGAGACTGGCTAATGGTTTATCAATTTAGTTTATCTTCTCAAAGAACCAGCTTTTAGATTTATTGATCTTGGCTATTGTTTTCTTTGTTTCTATTTCATTTATTTCTGCTGTGATCTTTATGATTTTTTTTTCCTTCTGCTAATTTTGGGTTTGGTTTGTTCTTCTTTTCCTTTAGGTATAAGGTTAGATTGTTTATTTGAGATTTTTCTTCTTTCCTGAGGTAGGCTTGTAGAGCTATAAACTTCCCTCTGAGAACTGCTTTTGCTGCATCCCATCGGTTTTGGATCATCATGTTTTCATTGCCATTTGTCTCTAGGTATTTTTTGATCTCCTCTCTGATTTCTTCAGTGATCGCCTGGTTATTAGGTAACATTTTTTAGCCTCCATGTGTTTGTGTATTTTACATTTGTTCCCCTGTAATTGATTTCTAATCTCATAGCATTGTGGTCAGAAAAGATGGTTGATGTGATTTCAATCTTCTTAAATTTACTGAGGCTTGATTTGTGACCCAAAATGTGATCTCTCCTGGAGAATGTTCTGTGTGCACTTGAGAAGAAAGTGTAATCTGCTGTTTTTGGCAGGAATGTCCTATAAATATCAATTAAATCTCTCTGGTTTATTTTGTGATTTAAAGCTTGTGTTTCCTTATTAATTTTCTGTTTGGATGATCTGTCCATTGGTGTAAGTGAGGTGTTAAAGTCCCCCAGTATTATTGTGTCACTGTCGATTTCCTATTTTATAGTTGTTAGCAGTTGCCTTATGTATTGAGGTGCTCCTATGTTGGGTTCATATATATTTATAATTGTTATATCTTCTTCTTGGATAGATCCCTTGATCATTATGTAGTGTCCTTCCTTGTCTCTTGTAATGGTCTTTGTTTTAAAGTCTATTTTATCTGATATGAGTATTGCTACTCCAGCTTTGTTTTGATTTCCATTTGCATGGGATATCTTTTTTCATCCCCTCACTTTCAGTCTGTATCTGTCCCTAGGTCTGAAGTGGGTCTCTTATAGACAACATATATATGGGTCTTGTTTTTGTATCCATTCAGCAAGCCTGTGTCTTTTGGTTGGAGTATTTAATCCATTGACTTTTAAGGTAATTATCGATATGTACATTGCTATTACCATTTTCTTAATCATTTTGGGTTTGTTTTTGTAGGTCCTTTTCTTCCCTTGTGTTTCCCACTTAGAGAAGTTCCTTTAGCATTTGTTGTAGAGCTGGTTTGGTGGTGTTGAATCCTCTCAGCTTTTGCTTGTCTGTAAAGCTTTTGATTTCTCCATCAAATCTGAATGAGATCCTTGTTGGGTAGAGTAATCTTGGTTGTAGGTTTTTCCATTTCATCACTTTAAGTATACCATGCCACTCCCTTCTGGCTTGTAGAGTTTCTGCTGAGAAATCAGCTGTTACCCTTATGTGAACTCACTTGTATGTTATTTGTTGTTTTTCCCTTGCTGCTTTCAATAATCCTTCTTTGTATTTAATTTTTGCCAATTTGATTACCCTGTGTCTCGGCGTGTTTCTCCTTGGGTTTATCCTGTATGGGACACTCAGGGCTTCCTGGACTTGGGTGGCTATTTTCTTTCCCATGTTAGGGAAATTTTCGACTATAATCTCTTCAAAGATTTTCTCAGTTCCCTTCTCTCTTCTCCTTCTGGCACCCCTGTAATGCGAATGTTGTTGTGTTTAATGTTATCCCAGTGATCTCTTAGGTTGTCTTCATTTCTTTTCCTTCTTTTTTCTTTATTCTGTTCCGCAGCTTTGAATACCACCATTCTCTCTTCCGCATCACTTATCCATTCTTCTGCTTCAGTTATTCTGCTATTGATTCCTTCTAGTGTAGTTTTCATTCAATTATTGTATTGTTCATCTCTGTTTGTTTGTTCTTTAATTCTTCTAGGTCTTTGTTAAACATTTCTAGCAGCTTTTCGATCTTTGCCTCCATTCTTTTTCTGAGGTCCTCAATCATCTTCACTATCATTATTCTGAATTCTTTTTCTGGAAGGTTGTGTATCACCACTTCATTTAGTTGTTTTTCTGGGGTTTTATCTTGTTCCTTCATCTGGTACCTAGCCCTCTGCCTTTTCATTTTGTCTCTCTTTCTATGAATGTGGTTTTTGTTCCACAGGCTGCAGGATTGCAGTTCTTCTTGCTTCTGCTGTCTGCCGTCTGGTGGATGAGGCTATCTAAGAGGCTTGTGCAGCTTTCCTGATGGGAGGGACTGGTGGTGGGTAGAGCTGGCTGTTGCTCTGGTGGGCAGAGCTCAGTAAAGCTTTAATCCACTTGCCTGTTGATGTGTGGGGCTGTGTCCCCTCTCTATTGGTTTTTGGCCTCAGGCGACCCAACACTGGAGCCTACCCATGCTCTTTGGTGGACCTAATGGCAGACTCTAGGAGGGCTTATGCCAAGGAGTACTTCCCAGAACTTCTGCTGCTAGTGTCCCTGTTCTCACAGTGAGACAGAGCCACCCCCCACCTCTGCAGGAGACCCCCCAACACTAGCGGGTAGGTCTGGTTCAGTCTCTATGTGGTCACTGCTCCTTCTTGGGTCCCGATGCACACACTACTTTGTGTGTGCCCTCCAAGAGTAGAATCTCTGTTTCCCCCAGTCCTGTCAAATTCCCACAATCAAATCCCACTAGCCTTCAAAGTCTGATTCTCTAGGATTTCCTCCTCCCGTTGACGGACCCCCAGGTTCTGAAGCCTGATGTGGGGCTCAGAACCGTCACTCCAGTGGGTGGGCTTCTGTGGTATAAGCGTTCTCCAGTTTGTGGGTCACCCACCCAGCAGTTATGGGATTTGATTTTACTGTGATTGCGCTCCTCCTACCATCTCATTGTGGCTTCTCCTTTGTTTTTGGATGTGGAGTATCTTTTTTGGTGAGTTCCTGTGTCTTCCTGTTGGTGACTGTCTGGCAGTTAGTTGTGATTCCAGTGTTCTCTCAAGAAGGAGTGAGAGCACGTCCTTCTACTCTGCCATCTTGAACCAACCTTCCTGTGTATGAGTTTTTATATTTCCCTACTTTCTTTCCCTTGGTTTCTCATTCACGTCCCTGTTTCTACCTTACACTCCTGTTGAAAGAGTAGGCAGAATCAATTCATGGATTTCACATCAAGAAGAATGCATAATGCAGAAAATACATATGAAATATAAGGTAAACAAAAAGTGAAGATAAGAATTACCTCATTTATTTATCTATTTAGTCAAAGTTTACACATTTTTTACCTCCATTGTGACAAGTTACAGGCGTAACTGTATTATTCTGCTGTTCATCCATAATAAAAGTCACAGAATTTATCCAATTTTACTCTTACCAGATATTTTCAAAAGCATTTGTATAGGTCATAGGGGCCTAATGCAGTGATATTCTGTCTTTAAAACTTGACCCAGCTGGTTGAAAATTTGCATTTTCTAACTAATTAAGTCTGGCCAGTTCAGAAGTGTGGTCACTTTAATTAGATGTCTGAGATAATAACCTTCTCTTCTCATTGTTAGTTCTGAGATATTGCACTACTTGCATGACTTGCTACCTAATTTTTAATAATCTACTACATCTGCAGGAATTGCCACTTTCCTTTTTGTCTTTGAGATTCTATCTGAATATACTCACACAAAGAGCAACAGGTAAGATTCTTTTAAGGTCAATTGTGTACGTTTCTTAAAACTTTATTCTACTTAAAATATCACTTTTCTCACAATCTTATCACATAAGGTGATGTATTAAACTTTAAAATTAGATTGATTTTTGTCATGGACTTAATGACAACATCTTTATGCAAACATGTACTGTCTGTTGGGTGCCAAGGTGAGAGGAAAATACCATGTCCCTCTGAGAATCTAGAATATGAAGATTATTGTTGGCAAATTAAAAACAAAATCTCCTACTGATCTCCACATAGGTAAAAGAGAAATAAAATAGCTTCATTATTGAATAAGCTTTAAACCAGGCTTTGATGTGAAATCATAGGCAATCTGCTACAGAGACTATAAAGTCAGAAAGACTTTTATATAGCCAAGTTGACACAACTGTATGATCAGTACCCCCAAGATGGCTGTTCTCTTGCTCTCTGTACATCCCCTACTTGACCAGTCCCTGACTCACCTGCACACTACTCACCTGACTGACCTTCCCTTTTAATCATAGAACCTAATCAGTAAATGCCTATGTACTTGCTCCCTTGGCCCTAGCTAGTGACTGTTCTAATCCTTATCATAATCTTATCTCTACTATGATAGTTTATCAAAGGATCAGTGAAGGGCTTGATCCTCTGCTGGTTTCCCTGGTAACTGATGAGTCAACATGAGGACAATTCTCCTATAACTGGTAATCTTCTTCTGGTAGGAAAGTCTGTTGCTATATCCTGCCTGCTATCTGCAGTCCACAGTGGGGTGATGCTCCAGGATCCTTCTTGCTTTGCACATGTAAAATTCCCTATCAGTTAAACTGTTTTTGTCTCTGTCACTGCCTCCGGGCTCATTCTTTGTTCTTGAGGCTGGGCTTGCAGACCTGTGGGTTGCAGCCCAACAGCTCTCTGTTCTTTTCCATTGGCCTATAGATCTGTTTTTATGCTAATATTATGCTGCTTCAATTACTGTAGCTTTGTAATATACTTTGAAATCTGTTATTCCTTCTCAATATTGCTTTGACTATTTTTTTGTGTGTGTGTGGTTCTGTTAACTAGTTAGACATTAGCAGCAAGTAAGTGACAGTGGCAGAAAGACAAGAGGGGACTCACACCCCAGCCATCTGGGGACCCTCCCCTAACATTAGCAGCAAGGAGGTGACAGTGGGGAAAAGACAAGAGGAGAGTAGTCAAGTTACAACCCAACCAGCTGGCGACCCTCCCTGACCCCACTCAGAACAGGTGAAACTATGGTTGGGTGGTGGGCAACTTATCCTGATAAAGAGGGAACAGAGCAACATGAGGGAACTTCCCCCGGGCTGTGCATGCCCAGACTAGACAAGCGTATAACCTATTGTAAATCCAAACTCATTATATCATCACTATAATAAAATCTGCATGTGGTTTTGCCCCACCCCTGCCCACCCTCATCGTGGGCTTTTCTTAACGAATCAAGGTTGAGGGCATGTGCAATAACGAACTTGTTTCATAGCTCAGGACTGTCAATCAAATAATGATCCCCGGTCACTCACCCTTTGGTTTGCATTGAGCATTTTTGCATTTATATTCATCAGAGATATTGGCCTATAATTTTATCATAGTCTGCCTTTGGTATAAGGGTAATGCTGAACTCAACAAATGAGTTTGGAAGTGTTCCCTCTACTTCAATTTTTTTGATGAGTTTGTGAAGGATTGACAATTTTTCTTTAAACATCTGGGCCTTTCATAAAGGTGTTTTGTTCATTTACTGTTGTTAAATTAGTGTTTCTGTGGGAGAATGAGGGCTGGGACTTCTTATTCCACCATCTTGTTATCTGTAAAGATCAAAGTGAGAATGATTTTTATGCATAGTCCCCATTTTCTCATGTCCTGTTTTCTTATAACCGTTGAAATATATGCAGCTCTGCGCCACTGCTCTACTGAAGCTACTCTTTCCCAAAGAATCAATAACGTTTTAATTGAAATATAATGTTTATATCAATTAATTAATTTTCTAGACCTCTCTGATACAAATGAAAATGATGATCACTTTCACTATGAAAGTCTCAAACTTTTGTGTTTGGGTCTTAGATTGGTCCTCAAGTCCTAAGTATTAAGTATCTCAGCTTCCTTGCTGAGGTTCTTCTGTATCTCCATTTTAAAATTTGGAAGTTTTATCTTTTCTCATATTCCAATTACCATCAATATCTAATGACTCTATGCACATTCAGGTCACTTAGACACTTAAATATTAATATGTCAAAAATTAAACTGCCCTGCATCCACACATCTCTTTATATTTCTCCCTCTTGTCTCTGCAGTGATGAAAGACCATGTAACTTGACTCCTAAGCTATTAATAACAAGCTAAACTATGATACCACCTACCTAGGCTGATTTAACTTCCTAATTTCATGTGTATTATTACTGGATAAATGTCCATTTCAATTTAGCATCTTATTTTGCTTTTTCTAGATTTACAGAACTAGCATTTGATAGCAATGATTTAAAAGTTGTTGCAGTGTTTTATTATTACATATTGTTTTAATTCTCACAAATGTATTTGTTAGTATTCTTGATGCAATATTTTCCAAATATTCAGGAATTTTTATATCAAATACATTATTTTAACAGAATTTTTAATTTAATAGTTTGGATTATTTACTTTAATAAGAATTTTACTAATAATTTAAGTGGTACTGATGGTACATCTCTCCTTTATTTCTGTAATCGCTAACTGCAAAGCCTAAGAGTTAAAGATTAATTTATTTATTTTTTCCTGATTTTGGATCACTGACATGATTCTCATGTCCAAGAAAGACAGAAAAGAAAGAAGAAAAGAAAAGAAAGCTAGCTATGTTAATAAAAGTATCATGAGACTGCTCTTATCTTAAACTACTTGTGAAATACTCATTGCCCTTTTGTCCTGATAAATCAAATAACCTCTCAGACTTTCAAAGTAAACCTTTCAAACAAATCAAGCTTAAAACATTTCCAAGTAAAATAAAAATTATTCCTCTTAATCATTTTTAATAAAAATGAATGCCACCAAAAAAAAAAAAAAAAAAAAAAATGAATGCCACCTTTATCCTCCCCCACTCACTGATCTTAGTAACCAAATGTAAATGTTGAAAATCACCCATCAAAATATTCATAAATGCATATTGGGTTTGAAAACAGACAGCCTTACCAGTTGCCTATATGTGGAAGTATGACTTTTGAAATAAAATCCTTATGATATGCCCATATGTTTTCTACTGCAAATCCGTTCTGTGTAACATAAATATGACAATATTTACTGTTTCACTGCTTGATGGCATTTCTAAAGTGGAAAATGAAGATCCAGAAATGTTTCCAAAATGTCATCCTTATTGTCTCTATACTGAAAGTAATGAACCCTAGATATCAGATTCACATAATCAATGGAAAGATGTATAGACCTTGCAAGATCATTTTTGTGTGCAAAGATGAGCACAATCAGGTAATGTAGACCACAGTAAAAATGTACTCCTGAGAGAAGAATCATAACCATATGAAATCTGAATAGAAAACTATTCCCACTTCTCTTTGAACCAAGTTAGGATATCATTGCAGTAAAGACCAAAAGGGAGACTGCCTTTTAGGCACCTCAAAGTTATTAATATTTGAAACTATCATGAAACAACACTTATTTCAGATGTGTTCTAGATTAATAGAGATGTCACGTGGAGAAACACTGGAAAGTTGGTTGACAGGTAACTGTGGAAATGCCTTGTGGGGACGCTACATAACCAGGGGACACGAGAGGGGCACAGTTCGTTAACTATAGCGTTACAAACAAGGATACAAGATAATTCCCTAAAGTCTGCCAGAAAAAAAGAAAGAATGGATAAAATACCAGCTATCTCATTTAATCTATCAAATAAGGGGAATAGATTAGGTATATTTTGCAGGGATAGTCATTGTTTTGTTTGTAGTAGCAAAATAGTGGAAACCAAAATTGTCAACAATCAACGAGTGCTTAAGTTAATGGAGAGCTAAGGAAGAAAACATTCTTCTGTGTAGTAATTAACAGAATATGTATACTGATATAAAACTCTCTCTAATATGTATTTTCAAGTAACAAAATACAGTGGCCTCTTGAACAATGTAGGGGCTAGGGGTGCTGACCCTCTCTGCAGAGTGAAAATTTTGTGTATAACTTTATAGTCAGCATTCCATATTTCAGTTTCTACATCCACAGATTCAACCAACACCCCCAGGAGGGAGTAGTACTTATAGAAAAAAATCACATAAAAGTGACACATGCAACTCAAACCTGTGTTGTTCAAAGGTCAACTGTAAATGACAAATTTATACAAACTACAATCTCATATATTTGCAAATATATTCTCATTTACATATGCATATAAAAATAGTACCTGTAACATATATATATATATATATATATATATATATATAATATTTTTATAAGGAACAAATGAATAGTTTACAGACACATGTCTGTATTTGTATATATATGTGTGTAATAATTTTTGAAAATAAGCCATCCACTAAAATTAGGCAAAAAACTTGAAGAGATACTCCTCAAAAGAAGATATACAGATTGCAAATAATTATATAATTATTATAACTGACATCATTGCTTGGGTAAATGTGAATTAAAGCCACAATGGGTTAGCACTACGTACCTAATAGCATAACCAAAATACAAGAGGATGACAAAATAAAATGTTAACAAAAATGTGGAAGATATTCATATGTAAATAAAAGTGCTTGATATAGTCCAAATTATAGAAAATTTTAATGTTTTAAATAGTTTTATTTTCTTATTTATAAATATATATTGCTTTTGAGAAAAAGTAAATTTGAATTTACTTAAATTTGAATTATAATCTACCAGCTCCTAATTATATTTGACTTCCACTGTCTAAAAACAATTAAACTCTACTTTAGGGCAAATAAACTCTACTTAGAAATATGGGGTTATCTCATTTTTAGCTATAATAAAATGGCTTTGTTTAGTTGCCTTGGGCTTTAAAACTTTTAAGAAAAATATTGTCATTCATGTTGTGCTCTTTCTTTTAAAATAATCCAAAATTGACTGAGTGTTGTGGCAATCTATTCATTATATTGGACAATAAAACATACGGGTTAACATTTTAAAATGTCAAACACTTTTGCTTAATTGAGCTGGTTTCTTTCAAGATGTTAGTATGTAATATCAATAAAGGAAAATACAATTTTGACCTTCCAAAGGGTTAAATTAACATTTAAATAAATCTATACATATTGAGACACAACTTATTTTTTGGAAACATTACATTACTTAATCCATGGAAGATTATATAATGATATTGAAAGGACAAAATGAAAATAAAACAGATTATTCATTTTGTAATTCAACATTGAAATATCAATTTTGAAATTACTTTTCAACATACAATCATATTCCTTAGATGCAATAAAAGAATATTCAATAAATGTCATTTAAAAACATTCACTGATATTTTAATAATAAACAGCCATATTGCATTTATTACTGCTAGTAACTATTCTAAGTACTTTAGCAATACTAATTTATTTTCTCATTTCAACAACTCTTTGAGGGAGTTATTCATTATTACTACCATGTTTTAGATGTGGAAACTGACAACTGCAAAATTTAAATAACTCATCCAACACAGCTAGAAAATGGTAGAACTAAATTCTACCCTTATGTCTTAGCAACACTGAATTTTCTCATATATTGAATTATAGCACAATTTTATTAAGGATCTCCAACTCTTCCAGTAATCTCTCTCCCTCTCTCTCTCTCTCTCTCTCATACACTCACACATGCACACACACACACACAAACACACACAGCATGTGTAGCATCATAGATGTATATATGTGTATGTGAGAGTGTATACTGCACATATATTGTGTTTGTGATTCCAAGACTTCTTTCACTTTATTCAGCTACCCAATCCAAGTAATTATTCCTCTGTTGTTTTTTTTTTTTTTTTTTTTTTTTTTGCGGTACGTGGTCCTCTCACTGTTGTGGCCTCTCCCGTTGTGGAGCACAGGCTCCAGATGGGCAGGCTCAGCGGCCATGGCTCACGGGCCTAGCCGCTCCACGGCATGTGGGATCTTCCCAGACCAGGGCACGAACCCGTGTCCCCTCCATCAGCAGGCAGACTCTCAACCACTGTGCCACCAGGGAAACCCTTCTCTTTGTTTTTATCCTTGACCCTCCTAAACAGAGTCAATTCATTCTTGGGTATTTCTTTAGCTTTACTACCAAACAAGAAATAGATGTTAATTATATAATTTTTCACTGTGTTGTCTTCCATCTCTCCTTGCTTTCCAAAAAAAAAAAACAAAAAACAAAAACAGGTGTAAAGGTGAGAAAGGAATACAAATGAGTGTGCGGTCATTCTATTTGAACCAATGTCTTGTTCAATACCAAAGCTACTTCTGGATTTCAGCCACTTAAAGATACAAAATCCTTTGATTTTGAATACAATTATAACTGAAAAATCTGTGAATTATAGCAGATAATTGCTAACATTGTTCTCTTTATTAATGTGAGATATTCATTATAGTATAAACCATATTACAAGAATGTTTACATCACCATTGCCTATAAAAATTCTTGACCCACTGCAGTCTTTGAACATATTTTAGTTAAATAGTTATAATTTATCAATATAATTTTGAAAATCTTATTTTATAAAATATACTTTGTTAAACCACAGTAATTAGTAATCCAAGAAGAGTGAAAACTTAATCCAAAGACTTCTGAAATAAAGGTCATTGAGCATTACCCCTATGACAAGTTTGTTGGTTCACATTAATATGTTTGTGCAGAATAGGTATAAGATGTACTTTTTTTCTATTTTTTTAAAAAATTTAAAAACTGAAGTACAGTCAATATATTTTTAAAAATTCTTTGACATGCAACTGTTTTCTGTCCCTGCAGATTTGCATATGGATTTTTTTGTGGGAAGAGTATAGAAAAAAATGCAGTATCTACTGTCTGAGTCACAGAGAGAAAATGAATACTCTCTACTCTCCAAATATTCTCTCTGGTTCCTGGATAGAATCTTCTTCCTCTCCCCACTGAGATGCTGTTTATATCTGTGGAAATGGTATTATTGCTCTGACTCTTTTCAACACCACATTTATCCAAGCAAATATGCACATATTTGATCAAAACATATGAAGAGTTTCAAAATCACTATAAATAACTTAGATCCTTCTCTGCTCAGTAGTATAAACAGCTGATACTCATCATCTTTTGTCATATAGATTACTTATAATTTAGACAAATAAAAACAGAAAAATACTTGTACAGCATTAGTCATATTACAAAATCAGTCATTAATAAAATTAGCCATAAATAAAATACCTTTATTAGGAAACATTTGAAAATTCAAATAAATAGTTTTTCTAAACATAATCCTTTTGATTTTAATATAAGAAAAGTAAACTCATATTTTATTCCCTAGTTAAAGCTGGTCCTGGAGTAGGATAATTTAGAGTTAAGTAGAAACTGCAGAAAAACTTGAAAATTATATATTTTACTGATTTAGTTAGGTTCACATTATTTTCTTAATAAACAAATAATTTGTACCTTTTAAGATATAGTAATTAAATGCCCTTTAAATGTCCCCTCAATTAGTCAATTACATGTATAACTAAACTTTAATTTTTGCAAAGGCATAATTGAATAAATATAAAGTACTAATAGATTCTCAACTTGGACACATTTGAATATAATTTCCAATATTTTTTAGATATTTTCTTAGAAATAATTTATATTTTTAAGTGAAATGGGCACATTAATTTGTATGACTCTAGTCATTATTTAGTTTTTACATGCCAGAGGTTTGATTCCAGAAACTAATAGAGATATTGATTTTGTAAATGTCTACTTGAATATTTCATTCCCAAAGACTATATTGTACAAGAACTAGTTAACTAAAAGTACCAACATATCATGATATGTGTTATGTATTCTGGTCTCTAAACCATGGCACATATATTGAGAACTGTGCAAGAAAGTCTACTACAGAAGAAATTACAAACAAGAATCTGGCAAGCAGTTTCTTATTTTACACAGAGTGATTTAACATTTTAACTAAGTAGATTTGTGTGAGTCATGATGATGAGATTCTTGAGAGAAGAAAGTGTCATTTACAAGTGTTGAAAAAATTAATGGAATCCAATTTATTGTATTCTTTGAAGTGTGAGATTTTCATTGCATATTTTACAAGCAAAATATTTATACTTTGATAACTTTGCAAATAATTTGAATTTTCTTTCTTGTCTAATTCTATGGAATAAGTGTTTGATGAAACACAGCATTCATCATTAAGAGGCAAGTTTACCCTACTTATCTTCCATTCTGTGTATTTTTAAGACATAGGAAAAGGCAGTGTGTTACATGGATTGGAAAGGTTAGTAAATGGAATTACTTTATAAGTATGGTCAAGGGTATTATTTTGGAATGTCAAAAATGGTGTATTTTATAATCTCAGAATTTTAGCTGAAAGCTGAAGACAAGGGGAGATGACTGCACCCTGTTTCTAATGACTATACAAGATATTTTCATTGACAGCAAAACCTGTCTGGCATTGTTAACCCCTAAACAAGTCTACATGACAGAATAATAGAAATTTCAAAGATATGTTCATGAAGGAAGGAATTTGTAGCAGTAACACATACCTCCTCAACTGCGTAAGTCTCTTCCCCATTAAACTAAATGAGGAGTTGGGAAGAAAATTACAGAAATTGAGGTTGACCCAAAGAGAGGGAAGCTAGCATTTTACTCTCCAGAATGATAACTGCTAGCTTGTAATTTCTCGGAAGTTGCTGTTTGTTAATACTGCAATGGAAACTGGGATAGTATTTTTCCTGTTTGTTGATTGGTTGGTATTGTTTGCTCATGAGCTGTCTTGACTGCTTTTTATAATAGGAGATATTATAAAAAGAGAAAAATAGCAAATGTTTGTTTGGAGTGGTTCTAATGTACTAATCATAAAAGGCAGCTACTTAAGAGATTATGTAAAATTCCCATCCAGGCAGACCTTTAAGACTAAGTACCAAGCCACTTGAGTTTTATGAGTTAGACCACTAAATTACCAAAAATCTTCTGAGGTTCCATCTTAAATGTGGTTAGAATAGGGTTGGGGGAAGGAAAAACATCTTTTAAGACCTGTAGCGTTTCTTCTATCTTAAGGAACATTTGAGGTTTTAATCTTTGATGGAATCCTTCTTGCTATACTAATTTAAGGAGATCCTAAGATTAGTGCACTGTTTCTAAGATAAATCAGAATTCCACTCTGCACACTATGTATGTAATCCAGCACCTGTTATTCAGTTATCTGTAACTAACAAGTGCAAGTTATTGAAAGTAAGTTGAAATTGGTTAAGTTCAGTTGGACCAGGCAATGGAAGTCATGAAAGCAGAAGGAACATTCAGACTGATAGCTTCCCAGAGTTGAGGTAATCCTCCTTTGGCTACATACATCCCCTCGTAGAAGCCTATGTCTCCCACCAGGCTGCCATTAAGCATGCTATATTCCTGTACTCTTTAGCTATACAAATTTGGTTCTCAGTAAATCCTATTTTTTCTCATACGTTTGGGCATGAATTGAAATCCAAGACCACTGCTGCTGCTCCAACAGTTAGTAAAATATCTCTTCACTGTACCACCAGTTCTACCCTTGACTGCTTTCATGGTATTCCCAATACAACACTCCAACTGATCTTTTAAAGTACATTGTCATGTACTCCTCAGATCAAAGTTCTCCAGTTTTCTGGGGAACAAAAAGGAAAAAAAAATAACCCAACACTTCCATAATTGCCAGAAACCATCTGCCCTTCTTGCTTTCTGTCTTACTTCTTTTCCTGCTACTCTTTGTCTTACTTACTCCAAGTGAGTCACGTGGGCCTCAGCACTGTTCCTAGAACACACCTCGCTCATTCCTGCCTCAAGGGCTTTGCTCTTGCTTATCCTTTTGCCTGATTCAGACACATAGTTTTCTTCTTCATATTTTTCCAACTTCTGCATGAAAGTCACCTTTCAGTGAAGATGTCCCTATCCTTCCCATTTAAAATTGAACGGCTTCCCGTAGTACTTCCTTTTATTTTATTATGCATTAACTTTTCTACATTAACTTACTATATAAATTATTATTTTATTATCTGTTTTTCTCACTTGCTAATAGGTAACCTCCATGTGGTCATGTATTGTGGAAATACCCACTGTTCCTAAAAAAATGGCTGGCAGCAGGTATTAATAAATAATATATAAATTTTCCTTTTATATGTAAAATATTTCAACTAACTTATGGAGTAGTCTGAGACTTTAATTACAATTTTTAACAGTTGTATATGAGTAAGAAGTATACCGTGTATAAAACCACTGATTATATTTTTGGCAATAACACTTCATGCCCTATAAACAATATTGGAGGTAACAACTTACATCTAATGGGGACTTTCTAGTGAAGAAATAGTTCCACATTATTTATTTTATGACAAAATAACTCTGGAATTAGGAAGAAAGCCCACTAATACCACAATTTTAAATATTAAGGAAAATTGAGTTTTAGGAAGACTAAATTCAAGCCAGAAACCAGGTTACCTTTTACTCTCTAAATTACATTTCAGTGATCACTAACAAAACAGTGTAATTTCCCACCTACATTATGTTGTTTTTCAATTCTGGTTTTCTACTCATTCTGATTTTTTACCAGAAAAAATTGTGCCTTTCCCACTCATATTCACCTCATTAACTATTATTTGTATTTCCAAACAGAGGTCATGGATTATTACTTAAATAATCCTTTTCCAATTGCACAGATAATACAGCAATGCCCTAGAGAAAGACAAATACTGTATTATTTCACCTATATGAGGAATCTAAAAAAAAAAAAAAACAAAACAAATGAACAAACATAACAAATAGAAACAGAGTCATAGACACAGAGAACATGTGGTTGTCACAGGGTAGGGGGCTGGGAGGATGAGACAAAGAAGTGAAGGAGATTAGGAGGTATAAACTTCTACTTACAAAATGAATGAGTCACAGGTATGAAAGGTATAGTGTGGGAAATAAAGGCAATAATTATGCAATATATTTGTATGGTGACAGATGGTAACTGGACTTATCATGGTTATTATTTTGAAATGTATAGAAATATTGAATCACTATATTGTGCACCAGGAAAAATAAGACATAAATGCCCCTTTTTATGCTTCAGCAACAGCTTATGAATGCTTTTCACCATATTATGGTAACATTTGTTCAGGAAGCACAGTAAGTACTTCCAAGGTAAGGTTTATCCTTTACATGTTCTTTAACCCATAGCACTTAGCAATAAATGTCCAACAAAACATAGGCACTTTGAAAATATTTATGGAAGTAAACTGGTCAGACATATGTTTGGTCCTCTGCCCAACACATCACCTTATCACACGTGCAAAATTACCTCAACATAGGAATTGCTATGAAATTTATTTTCCCAAAATAGCAGTGAGAAAAATATATTCTGTTTTAATGGATATTTGCCACTGATTGGTTTAAAAACTGAAATTTTTATCACAGTTGCACTAGAATTATGTCATATTCAGATGGGGTTGAAGAAACAAGAAGCCTAAGAAAACTCAGATGAGAATAATGACCAAAGAAAGAATACTAAAATATCAATAAATATGAAAGAAAATCTTAAATTTTTAAATGTATTCTTGGAAATAATTTAAAGCAAAGATTGATCTGGTCATACTGCTGATGACATTCATACCAAGTAGTAGAATCAGAATTGTTCAGTGGTGTAGAAAAATCTCATAAAGTTACACATTGCATCTTCCTTACATTTGTATCTGAGAATAACTATTGATTTCTTTCTTTTATTTATATTTCATCTTTGTCAAATAATAAGGGTGAAGTAGATAGGGACAGAGATGAAGAAATATGTAAATACTAATAGACAGTAAGAACTCTATGCACAGTTCTTTAACTGCAAAACTGATTGTTAGAAGAAACAACAACAAAAAAGCACTTACTAATTCTATGCCAGACTTTATGAGTAAGAAACATAAATCATCCAAATAAGATTATATATATATATACACACAATAATATGCAAGTCATATGGATATATATGAAATTAAGTGGTAGAAGTGAAAGAATATGGAAAAATAGCATCTAAATAAAAACATGACTGAGCTATTGGAACTACTGATAACATAACCCAAATCTATTCTAAAGGCAATAAGAAAATAGAAACGTATTCCATTTAGAACATTTTCAATGAATGACCTCATTTATGCTTACGCTCTACCTTATCCCTATTCTCACTCTTTGATTTACATGCTTTAAATTTTAATTGATATGTATAAATTACATCATATCTGCATAGTGACTATTTGAGGTGGTAAAGGAAGGAAGCTATCTGCTTTTATGAAATGTACAGAATAAACAAATGTATAGACATGTAGATTAGTGGTTGCCTAGGCTACAGAGACTCTAGAAATTGGGGAATGACTGCTAACAGGTATGGAGTTTCCTGAAATGAAGTTATTCTAAAAATAACATAGCTATTGCACAAATTTATAAATATAATAAAACAAATGAACTGTATAACTTTAAATGGGTGAACTGCTTGGTATGTATGAATTGTATCTGTATAACTGTATGAAATAGTATGAATTATATTTTAATAAAGCTTTATTTTTAATATCCACAATATCCTTATTTTTCTGAGAAATTAAGCATCTGGCTCACATTTTCCTTTTCTTAGTTTTTTGTAAGCCACGCTCACATTTTCCTTTTCTTAGCTTTTGTAAGCCACATTTACATGTATATGACACTCTGATCTTGTAATTCTTTAATCTTATCGAGTACAGTGATTTTAATTTTTCCTGTAAAGACCTGGCCAAGACAATAAATTCTTCATCATATCTATGAATGTTACATCTCAAAATTCATATCTTCTGATCTTTTAAAAAAAATATCACAATGTTTTGCTTTTTCACTGGGATTGTTTTTCCTTTCTTTCTTTCCTTTTTGAAGTCCCTTTATATTATTCATCATAGAGAAGCAGAGGACTGTTGCTTACAAAATTGTATGATACAGGATCTTCTATTAATAAGAGAGGAGAATAGAAAGAGGAAGTAGTTAGGGGAGGAGAAGAGAGGATGAGGAGGAGACCCAGGAGAATCTAGAGCTTGTGATCCTAGCTTTCTCTGTAAGTGAAAATCCCTTATGAGGAACCAAGAGTGGTAAATATGTTACATATGTTTGAATGGCCTTCCCGTTAATGTGGATTACTTCTTTTTTTTCCCGAAATATAACCTGAAGTTAGTGCATGCTAATTAAGATAGAGATCTTATTGGACTTATATAATAATTCACAAATGGTTGATGGCATTGACAGATGACTAACAAAGTGTCTAGTCAAGTACTTCATAAAAAGTAATGGGAAAACTAAAGAGAATTTGGGGAATTTCATGAAGTTTAAGGGAACCAAACAATGAAGTGAAGCACAAGGGACAAATAACAAGAGGGAGCCATTACCACCATGGTGTTAAGGTGCAAGGAAGGGAGACATGTGACAAAAGTCAGGGGAAACAGAAATGTAAAAATGGAGCTTCCAAGAGGGGCTTCTGCTATAGAAGAATGCAGCCACTGGCCAAACCTTGCTTAGACAGGGAGGGTGGGGCAAAGGGGAATTATGTAAACTCCCTTGCCCCTTGCATTCTGACCTCTTGCTGGTGAAACTCACTGGCTGATTACAACTTAAAAATACATGGAAAGGGAATCTAGAGAATATGGTTCAAAGATGTCAGTCTCTAGGGGAATAGATCTCAGTAGATGAATAGAGAATCTAGGAAGCCTCAACAAATGATGAATTAAACGTAGTGGCCCCATTCACCCCAGCATATGAAATAGGTACCTCAATATGGGGATGTAGAAACAGTGAAGCAACCCGTTAACTAGAAAAGTCCTGGGGTAAGAATAAGAAAATCACAGCATACAGATGGGTATAGACCTCAAATATTATACATGCATAGAGACATTAAAAAAAAAAAAAAAAAAAGGCCTGTGCTTCCCTGGTGGCACAGTGGGTAAGAATCTGCCTGCCAAAGCAGGGGACACAGTTTCGATCTCTGGTCCGGGAAGATTCCACATGTCCTGGAGCAACTAAGCCCGTGCACCACAATAAGTGAGCCTGCGCTCTAGCGCCCACAAGCCACAACTACTAAGCCCACGTGCCACAACTACTGAAGCCCACGTGCCACAACTACTGAAGCCCACGTGCCTAGAGCTCGTGCTCTGCAACGTGAAGCCACTGCAATGAGAAGCCTGCACACTGCAACGAAGAGTAGCCCCTGCTCGCCACAACTAGAGAAAGCCCGCGTGCAGCAACGAAGACCCAATGCAGCCAAAAATAAATAATTAAAATAAAAAAAAATAGCACTAGGTAGGAAAAATATGTTTTAATGGGCATGGATCCTGGGCATCTAGGGACCAGATTATAGTATAATCTTAAACCTGAGACTAGTGGAGCACCAAAGAGCAACATGCTGACCCAAGATCACTAAGGAGCTATGTAAGTCTGCAGCCAGATGTCTTCATGAGAATTGGTGTTCATAGACGGTTTGAGCTAAAATTGACTAAATATTCACCCACATAAACGTGAATTAATTGGAGGTCATTTTAAAACAGAAGAATTGTTATCCTAAACATATGTTTTAAAATATATATACACACATATTGGGTATAAGATACAGAAAACCCGAATGAACATTTTGGCCAACCCTATGTATATAAAATGTCTATCCTCCCTCCCTCCCTCCCTCCCTCCTTTACTTTTTATTCTGTTTTCTTTTTACCATTTGTCTATGCCCTTCCAGGCTTTTAGCTTTCTAAGATCTAACAGTGTTAGGGATGCTAATCCAGAGCAATCTCTTCTTCCAGATATTGGCCTGTATATCTTGCCTTTCAGTGACATCACTCTCTTTAACCTGAAACTCTATCTCCTCAAATATTTTGTGTTAAATAAAAATCTGTGCATCATCTAATTACATGATGTTATAGTGAGAGTCTAGTCACATAGAGGTTATAGGTTAGATGACTTTTTCAAACTCATAAACTGGTAAGTGGCAGAGCAAGAAAAGCCATCTGGCCATGTGCCTGAGAACCAGTCTCATGTCTTTTCCATTAGGTAATCCTTATTTTTTTTACAAGAACATTATGCATAACATATTAATATTTTAATTCAGTTACTTTCTTAAATTTCTACTTTTAGAAATAAAGATGACATGTTCTATTATATGCCATAATTTTCAACCTTGCAATTTAATATATACAGTTAAAAAACATAATTTTTATGTGTGGATATATTATCCCAAATTATTTTATTGTCATCAATATCTCAAGTTCCTTTTTATTTTTAGAGAAAGTCACAATTCGCTGTTAAGTTTCCAGTATATCTAAGAATGTGATATGTGTCTAAATCTTTTTCTGTAACATTAGTGCAGTGGATGAAATAATGCTTTGTTTCTCAAATAAAATACACAACCTGTATTCTGAAATTAATTTATTGATGGAGGTTGAATTTCTCTCTATAATAAGCAGTTTGATTTACTTATTCTTTTATTTGAAACTGGACGGCAATATTTCTGAAAATGTATTCCATAAAAAATTATCAGATTGCTGGGCTCTAACTAGAGATTTTAATTCAGTAGGTTTGGAGGGAGGCCAGAGAATTTGCCTGTCTAACAAGTTCCCAGGTGTAAGTGACTCTGCTAGTCCAGGCACCTTGTGCTATGAACCAATACTGTAAGGGTAGCCATATATTACATGGTTACTCCTTTAAGTGAAAATGCAGTTGTGTTAATTCTCCTTATTGAATGTTCTAAAGAATACTTTTCATACTGATTCATGCAATAGTAGGAAAATGCTAATTTGAATTGCCCAGATTTTTAGCCTTACAGTACAGTACCTTGAAAAGTACAGTAGTACAGTACAACAGCTGGCATCCAGTGTCTGACACAGAGCGAACAGGCAAGAAGTTACTGACTGGAGGAGGGAGAGGAGGTGGGAGATGGTAGAGCTGAATGATTGTCAACAATAGGAGACAGAGGGCAAGCTCCAATTTCACTCACACCTGAAGTTGTTGGCACAGGTTCTGGTTCCCTGCTGGATTCAATTCTACTTACCCTTTTCAGAAAATGATCCAATGATGTCTGGGTAGTAGCTCTTTTTTTCTTGTCATAGATGACACAGTAGCACTAGATTGCATTCTGAACGGCTGTTGCAATCTTCAATGTACCGTTCTACATCCGGGTCCATTGCTTCAAAAACTAACAGTGCCTCCTCACCTCAAATAAAGAAAATCCCCTTGCCATTTCCTGCATCATGAATGTCTTCGGTTCTTCAGCAGTACCAGCTTCAGCACTGCTTGCTTCTGGACACTCTGGGTTTGAAATAAAGATACTGTACTACTGTACTCTACACAGTACTGTACAGTAAAGTACACACAAGTACAGCCACTACTAGAGGATGCACACATGTGACAATGTACACCATACACATGAACTAACTTGCTTGATTGGACACAAGAACGCATGTTTGCCTCTTTGAAATTTCAAACCTTGAAGGTTTGTATGTGGGGGATTTACTGCAATATTGCTATGAATATTGCTTTACAGATATCTCTTTGACTTCCTATTTTTAATTATTTTTGGGTATATACCTTGAAATGAGATTGTCGTTTTAAATTTTCTAATATGTTCACTTCAAGCCACAAATTTCATGAAGTAGATAATCAGAATAAATTAATCTAATCTTGAATGACTTTTTTCTTTCTTTGATTTTTTAAAAGAAATATTAATCATATAATAGTTCTGAAGCCTACGTTGCTACTACGTGATGAGAACTTCCCCTAAAATACATAGAATTTTGTTATATATATTGTTTCTCCTTGAACTGCATGGGAAATTTAGTTAAGCAGATTTAATTATTAAAGTTCTTACTTCTTTCGAGTTCGAACATACTTTCTTTATTAAAAAAATCATGGCATTTAATGAAAGTTAATGGACGAATTTGTCCATGTAAAATACTAATAATGCACAAAATTTTAAAACTCTGACAACATGATATTTCAACTTGCCTATTTTCATAAAATGTATCTATTGCATATAAAACACTATATTGGCTATTGTGAAAGAAATAAACTGGTTCAACTGCAGACAAACTCTTGAGAAACTACAAGAAAAGCAGACTGTGAACGTTTCCTTTTCAAGTTATTTTTATCAAAATTCTTTTCTTTTATTATATACAGGCAAATGGCAGATTCTTTTTTCCTACAAAAAATATGTAAGATTTCTATATCTGGTAATGGTGGATCAGATCATTGAGACCAATTCTACTGAGGGCAGTTAAGAAACCTGGACAATATAGATATTTTAAAAATTGCTTGTAGTCCTCAAAGAGCTAATAAAATTGCTGAGAATGTCTAGGCCATCTTCCCAGGGAAGAAAACAACATATATTCTGAGATGAGTCTAGCACTTAGGACTATTTTTCCCCAGTGTACATTTGCCTTTTATGAAAGAGGCAGCAGACGACATGAGATGTGCCTTTATGAGCCTCATAGGAATATGAGAACAAAATTTGGAGCCCAGACTTGTTCATGCAGGGGATATCTGCTAATCACCACTCCCAAAACCTTTATTTTGTGACCCTGAAAGAGTCTGGCACAAATTTTCCAAAAACTAGATTTGAATTACTTTAACTCTTGAAATTAAAATATCATGACCTTGGTTTATTAATGGCCTGAGATGCCTGGAATAAGCAAATACATTATATCAGAAGGAAAATAACATCTTATTAGTATTCAATACTTGGAAACATGTTTTAAAGCACTTTCCACACCCTTTCTAAGTGACTGTGCCTATGAGGAGAAACTTTGAATAACAACCAGCAAGACTAATGGTCAATAGAGACCTGTAGGGGTTTCAGATACCAGAGTTATAAAGGAGATAAAATATGAAATGAAGATTTTGTTAGGTGACTGAAACATAAAAGAGCACAGCAATATCTTAAAAATGAATTATTTGATATTAGTAATAAAATTAAAAATTCTTCTCTTGAAATAGAGGTGTTATGGAAACAAAATCTGAGTGAAAGTTTGAGAGCAATCCAGCACCAGTGGGAATCTTAAAGTCAGACTTAGCAAAGATAAAATGTCATAGCGACAAGTTTAAACAACAACAGAGAGGAATGAAGGGCAATGGAAGTGAAAACCATGTCAGTAAATTTAAATTAATTATGACTGCCTAACAGTATTCTGTGGAAATTAAATAGAGTATTTAGTATTGAAATATAGAATGACAATGACATATTAATTTAATAGGCTGAACTAGATATAAATTTTTCATGGCCCTTGCATTATTCTGGAAAAAAGGGAATATACTAACTAGCACTGGGCTTGACAAATTGGAAATACATGTTTAATAATAAAAATAATAAACAAATAATTGTAAAAAGGTATGTAACTTGCAGGCCAATAGAGGAGACGTGATATAATAAGTATTCATAACTTATAAACTATAGAAACAGGAGAAATGTTTGCTCTATCAATTTATATATACTCTTATGCATTACAAAATTAAGAGAGATGAAAATTTAGAATTATAGCTGCTTTTCACAGAACAAACTAATCATATAACTAGCCAACTCACTTTTATATCCTACTTTAAACTGCTTTAGAAAACACAAAATTATTATCTTTACTAGATATAAATTGCTTAGTCAAAACTAGGTGATTATATTCCATATTTTTTCACACATATAGGGGTTACATGATATTTAATATAGTATACACATTTCCACATAAAATAAAGTATATGCAACATGTTAGATATTTATATCATATATATTGATATAATCAATATAAATTGATTAATTATATAAATTATCTCTACATAATAATCTCCCTGTGCTGAGAAAAACTGTCCACCAAAATAACTGCAGGACACCCAGAATCCCAAACAAATTTGTTTCTTTTAATTTTGCTAGGAACTGGAATAAAAAATATCAAGGAATCAGTGTGATGTTTGATATTAAAAAACTTGAAATTGCTTGTTCTATTTGTACAAAATAAATGTTGACTCATTAATTAATATATACTTTTCATTAATTGCTGTAATAAAAGATGAAACTGAAGAACTAGATTAATAAAGCAATTGCTAAAAAGTAATTTTCAGAATATAGTGAATAATTTTCTCTTTTAGGACACTTTGACCCAATCTGCGGTTTGTGCCATTTTATCTAGCATTTGAGAGACCAGCATTTCTGATTCTTGCTTTATGTATTTGGTTGCATATTTTTTCTGTTCTCCATGCCAGAAATCAGCACTCCATATATCCAAATATCACATTATCAAGAAGTTGAAGGAATAAATAGGACTTTCTCGTTTCTCACTGAAAGCCTAGTATCTCTGCTTCCTTGACTAAATATTTTAATCTTCAATAGTGTAATTAACAAAGAAAACTATGAGTTATAGCTGCCAGTATAAAGTGCTCAAATTCTGGACAATCACAGTCCAGCCCCCACCTCCATTTCTTTATATATATTGATCTGGCCAAGGTCAACAGTGTCCTATATGTGTCTAAATTCAATGGCGCTTTTGGGTTCCTACATTAACTGAATTTTCAGCAATAATCAACAATGCTTACAACTTCTTGCATATCAAAACATTCTCATTCCTGTGTCTTTGACAACCTAAGTAACAGTTTTTCTCTCTGGATGACAAAGATGTTTCTCTCTGAATGAATTCTTTCTCTAAACCCTATGCTTCAGACCGTGTCCAGACACACAATGCCATCAATCAATCAATCAATTCATACATTCATACATGTATATAGTAGTTTCTGAAAGAATGAAGGAATTAATAAATAAATTAATTTAAGTAACTCTTTGACATCTACATTTGGATAGATGGCAAACATCTTCAGTGTTAGTCCAAAAATATCTAGTGGTCATACTTTGTAAACCATGACTTGTCATTTCTAGAATTCTACCATTTGGTGCCATGATATACTCAACTCCTAATAAAGGAACCAAAGAGTCATCTTTTAGCCCTCTCCATCCTTCATGCTTATATACTTATCCATCTCCAAGAAATAGTGTATATTCAACTTAATGTACATTATTTTTTCAATTTTAATTTTAGTATAGTTATGTTTCTATTATAGTTAGAATATTTAACATGATGTCTACCCTTTTAACACATTAACTGCACAGTACAGTATGGTTAACTATGGCCTTAATGTTGTTCAGCAGACTCCGAGAACTTATTCATCCTGGACAACTGAAACTTTATACTCATTGAATAGCTATTACCCATTCCCCCCTCATAGCCCCTAGCAACCACCTTTCTAGTCTCAGCTTCTATGAGTTTGAGTATTTTAGATACCTCATATAAATGGAATCATAAAGTATTTGTCCTTTTGTGACTGACTTATTTCACTTAGCATAATGTCCTCCAGGTTCATTCATGCTGTCACATATTGAAGGATTTCCCTCTTTTTTAAGGGTGAATTATACACGAATGTTATGTATCTACTACACTTTCTTTATTGATTCATCTGTCAATGGACCCTTGGGTTGTTTCCATATCTTGGCTATTGTGAATAGTGCTACAGTGAACATGGCAATGCAGATGTCTTGATATTCTGATTTCAATACTTTTGAATAAATACTGAGAAGTGGGATTGCTAGATCTTGTTGTAGTTCTCTTTTTTTCTTTTTAAGTAAACTCCACACTGTATTCCATAAGGGCTGTATTATTTTATATTCCCATCAACAATGCACAAGGATTCTAATTTTTCCTTATTCTATCTAACAGTTCTTTTTTTTTTTTTTTAAATAATGGCCACCCTAACATGTGTGAGGTGATATCTCATGGTGGTTTGATTTGCATTTCCCTGATGATTATTACTGATGTTGAGCATCTTTTAATCTGATGGCAATTTGGAAGTTTTCCTGGAAAATATCTTTTCTAGTCTTTTGAGCATTTTTTATTCAGGTTTGTGATATACAGTTTTTTGCTATTGAGTTGTAGGAGTTCCTTTTATATTTTGAATATTTACTCATTGTCAGATATACAGTATGCAAATATGTTCTCCCATTTTGTAGGTTTTTTCACTCTGTTCATTGGTCTCTTTGCTGTGCAGAAGCTTTATAGTTTGATGCATTCCCAGTAGTTTATTTTTACTTTGGTTGCCTAACATTATTTAATGTTTTAACATGTATATGCTGTATGTGTTTTCTTTACCTATGTACTGTATTTGCAATTTATATATCCTTTAAAGTAAAATAAAATGGCTTCTGTTTTGTTTTAGTGTAAGAAATCCAATCTAGACAATTCTACAGTTCTAGAAAAAGATAAAGCAAAACAGAGTCATGGAGGGTAGTGCTTAGAATATGTCCTTTGTTTTATAACTAATCATCTATATTCTACACACCTACTTCATTATTTACACAAGCACACCAAGAACATTTTTTAATAGGGCATGCTATGTTGACTTAATAATTCATGCAACAGGACTTATCATGCATCAGATACACTTGTTAAAAACACTGGGGATACTGCACTGAACCAGGAAGATGTGCTCTCTATCATCAAAGTGCTTTTCTAGACATGATGAACAATAAGATACATAATGGATGCTGCTGTCGAATTTTCACCAAAATCTCCCACTGGATTACCTTATCTGTCATGCTATCCTTAAAGCAGACTTGAAATGATGTGGGGTAATAGTGACAACTTAGATATGGTTCCAATTCATTATGTGATATGGAACTATCATTGCTGCCACAGGGCTTTATATGGAACACAGAAGTCATTTTATAAAGGACTCAATTATCTCTGCATGATATGGTCCCAAATAATTAACATGCCCTCTAACCAAGGAATCTTGATCCTTTTCCATGAGAAAATTAGATGCTTTTGTCAAGGCATGCTGCCTACAATGTATTTTATATGCTTTTGTTTTTTTATGGCTAGCTTCCACATTGCCAGGCAAGACTTTTAGCTGATACTTTCAAGAGAAAAATTCCCTAATCAGCTTCATGTAGTGAAGCCAAAATTTTCACAACTTTTTCTGGCATAACAATGTGTTTGCTCCACAAAACAACCACATTTAGTAAAATTCTTACTACAGATGATATGTGAATAGCTTAAATACACTGGGCAGTTTTTCTCCCAACATAGCCCTAAAAACACAGCTTGAGACCAAGAACTCATCTTTATTATTTTTGCTTAGTTATCAAAGTTTATAATTCTGAAAAATTGATTAGACAGTTTCTGAGTCAACTTTTTTTCCTTTTGTCAGCACCAATATAAAAGTTTGTTAATTTTTTGAACTTTTGATAAAGAGCTGAAAGTGTCACAAATCATAAGAAGATGTATTCTCCCTTTAACATATCTGGAGGATGATTACACTGTTGGTTCAGTCACTCAACAATCACATCCATGTTATTCTTTTGACCCATTCCTCAGAAAGTACTGGCTTCAAACCTTCACTTTAGTGTATATAGTAGTAATGAAGGGCAGAGTATAAAGATAATTGCTTTCAAATATTTGCCTTGGGAAGTATTTTTTCAATAGCTAATAAAGCTGATATCTCCTCATTAGTAGCACTGAAATATAAATACACCATTAGACTAACCGCTGTAAATGTAGAATGGGATTATTATTACTGGCTTCAGCTAATCACGATACATCCTCAAGGACTCTTGTAGGGCTTTATTTATCTAAGATCTAAGATTAAGATCTAGGTGTCTCTTGTCTTTCCGGAGTAAAATGGAATTCCACTGCCCTGGAACACAGTGACAGCAAGTGAGGATAATACATTGTGAGCAGTGTCTTCCACACCCATAAAATATAGGAACTGCTAAAGCTCTGGACATTTCTCCAGGTTTAGGAAAAGTAAGAGTGATTATAACCTCCAGGACTACTGAGGATGTGCTATACTTAAGATCATAACTTTTTTTCTATAAATAGGTTTAGCATTAGTATAAATGTTAAATGTAAACATAAAAATAGTTGTGGAAATTTCTAATTCTTAAGATTAGCAAGTTATACCCTTTCCCAATTCAGCACACTTTTGTTTAGAGATTATATATTTTAAAAGTAGTAAACAGAAGGCTTCTACATTTGTACCTCAGCACACTATAATAACATAAGGCAAGGTATTATTTCAAAGATACTGATTGTACGTACTGACCGTATCTACAAAATACCTCCTCTGCAAAATGCAAATATGGCTTTGATTAAATACTGGGGACTATAACCTAGCCAATATGGCACATGAAGTTAACCATTACAACCAGCTAGTGTTATCTTAACTTATAGCATCATTTTGGTCTTGTGCCTCTCACAAGATACACACACACACACACACACGTTTCAGTTCCTCAAATGTGTTAGGCTCTCTTCTGCATTAGGATCTAATATATGGTTCACTTTATTTATAATGATTTTCTTCCTAACTCTTTACCTAATTTCCATTCAACTCATTTCTTCTTAAGTGTTACTTACTCAGAACAATTTCTCTAACTCTCCATTTAATTAGACACTTCATTTTATTTTTATCAAGAATACTTTAATTATGTAGTTATATATATATATATATATATATATATATATGTTTATGTGTTTAATGCTTAATTTTACAACAACTCTGGAGGCTGAATGAGAACATGAAACACTTCTCTTTATGTGTCTTACATTCATTATCCCATTTAATTCTTATACTTAACTGGGAGATATCCTTTTCTGAGTAAAGTGGCTGGCTGTCTAGGGTTACATAGCACAACCAGTTGACGTGCTTCTTGAGGGCAAGGGGGATACAAAATGGGTAGTAGAAAAATGTAGTTATAAATATCATTTATAACCATATGACCAGCTGCAGAAACGAGGAGTGTAACTATCATGATTATTTCTTCCTTATTCTATTACTAGCATATTTCTTTGTATATATTAAGCAACTATCTTTGTTCTCTTTCATCTCTTTTCCCCTTATCATGTAACATAAGATATATTGACTTTATATCATAATATTTAAATGTTGTTAGTATGCTTTGGGTTGTGTGAAGGATAGTTTTACCATGTTAGGCAAAGTATGACTGTATTGTTGTCTTTTTTTTTTTTTTTTTTTTTTGCGGTATGCCTCACTGTTGCCTCACTGTTGTGGCCTCTCCCGTTGCAGAGCACAGGCTCCGGACGCGCAGGCTCAGCAGCCATGGCTCACGGGCCCAGCTGCTCCATGGCATGTGGGATCTTCCCGGACCGGGGCACGAACCCATGTCACCTGCATTGGTAGGCGGACTCTCAACCACTGTGCCACCAGGGAAGCCCATGATCATTAATTTGATGTATCAACTTGAGTTGCTGCCAAGGTATTTGGTCAAACATTATTCTGGATGTTTTTGTGAGGCTATTTTTGGATGGAATTAACATTTAATCAGAGAAATCAAGTAAAGTAAATTACCCTGCATGATGTAGGTGAGCATCATCCAATTAGTTGAGGGCCTGAGTAGAACAATAAACCTGATGTCCATCAAGACAAAGGAAATTCTAATGGCTTTCAGACATGAACTGCAACATCAGCTCTCCTGGGTCTCTAGCTTGCTGGCCTACCTTGAGGTTTTGGATCTTGCCAGTCGATCCAATTCCTTCTGTCTATCTATCTATAATTATTATTTATCTTTTCCTGGAGAACCCTGACTGATGGAGACTTTTTATACAGAATTTTGTAAAACAGTGGAAATTGCATATATGATCAGATGTATATATCACTGCATTTATTAGGAGGATGGCTCAATGATCTATTCAGATACTCAAAGTTGTTTGTGATCTAATGAAGTCTAAGAACTTTGCTAGGAAGCCTCTCTGTCACAATCTATTAATTATATCAGTAAACTGTGAACGCAAGTAGCTATGGACTGAATTGATATGGAATGCACAATCTCTAATGTATGATTTATTTAATTGAAACAATGGCCATAACTATATAGTAATTTTTCAAGGCCAATGTATAGCCTTTCTTTATTGTAATTTTTTAAAAGCACATGAGACCTGTACATCCTTCAGTCACAGTCTACTCTCGATTCTCAATTTCCAGAGAGGAAATTCCTAGAAAAGAATTAATTCACATACTCATATAGTTCTATTCATTACTCAAGTATGAAAAAGAATTTTTATGCATAGGGTATTTGGAAGCTAGAATTATGGAAAAAAAATGTCTAAATCTGTACAGTTAGCGTGCGAGTGGATAGAATACACCTTAAAGGCACATTATAATATTTATCCACAAAAGATAAGTACACTGGTAAATCACCAATGTCCTTTTTTATATTTCCAGAAATTTGAAATATAAATTCCATGGACATTCATTACAGACTTGAAGAAAGGAAGAAATAAAAGAAACAGATAAATTTTATTGCTGTATAACTATTTTACATATCTTGTGCCTAAAATAACTCTAAAAAGTAACTACACAAGTCCATTCTCTAGTAGGTCTGTGTCTTTATTCCTGTCTTACCCTTAGGCTCTTCATGATATATTTTTTTTCCCTTAGGATATGGGGAGGAGGAAGGGTAAGCTGTGACAAAGTGAGAGAGTGGCATGGACATATATACACTACAAAACGTAAAATAGATAGCTAGTGGGAAGCAGCCGCATAGCACAGGGAGATCAGCTCAGTGCTTTGTGACCACCTAGAAGGGTGAGATAGGGAGGGTGGGAGGGAGGGAGACATAAGAGGGAAGAGATATGGGAACATATTTATATGTATAACTGATTCACTTTGTTATAAAGCAGAAACTAACACACCATTGTAAAGCAATTTTGCTCCAATAAAGATGTTATAAAAAAACAAAGTAACTACACATCCAAAATGGATCACACGTTTAACAATGTGATAGCTGGAAAATGGTTCTCCTATCAGGTCTTTCATAATATTTCCCAAGGCAATGCCTCACATGTAATGCAGGCTAAGCCCTGTGGTTTAGGGCTTTGCCTCCTCTTGCTCTGAACCACATCATCCCCATCACATGCTGAAAATAAATTTGTAATCTGTAATCTAGTAATAACAGGTATGTGTAATTCGATTGTTCCTTGAAGATAATTTGGAGTTGACAGAAATGCTATTACCCTTTCTCACAATGAGGTTTGTATAAGTTTTGCACCCCAATTTTATTCTTTGAAGAATTTCTGAAGTACAAGTGTGTTTTTACTCCTTTCATATTGGAAATAATGCATTAACAGAGCCGACTTGTCTATATAGAGCTCTAGTTAAAGAAATTGCAGCATATTTTGCGCCATGTGTTAAATTATTTGTAAGAAATTCATTTTTCCTTTCTTATATAAATAATTCAAATAAAAACACAGCTTTACAAGCATTCCCTCGTTCATTTTGACAGGCTATTATTCACCTGCACCTGTAATTATTTTCTTTTATTTTTCTGTCACAAAGAATCCAAAAAAAAAAGGGACTATAGCATTATATTGCTTAGTCATTCCTTGAATATAGTGTTTCATAATATCAATCTATCTAAGGTTCATATTGCTTACAAAGTCAAAATTTGTATTGAATTGAAAGAATAGAAGAGAAAGAAGCCAACTATGGGATTACAAAAATGAATCTTATAATTTATTGAAATATTTCAAGCTTTTGTATCATGAATAGGCTTTCTTATTGTTCAATAAAATCACCACTTTAATCAGAAATTATTCTATAAATACATTTATTACTCTTGTATCAATTAAAATGTCTATTATGCATTTCTTTAACGAGTCATTTTATTATTAACATATTTATTTAATTGATTGATAGCTTCAACCACTTAATATGTTCACTTTACTGATCATAAGAAAAATGTGGCATTAAGGTTGAAAAAGTATTCTTCTGTTCTTCACCTTGTTTTTATTTCTAAATATTTCCCAAATATTCAAAGTAGGGATCACGTCTCTCAGAACAAAATTTACAATTTTTGTTTGATTAACAGGAAATTTTTATGTATCTTTAATTTACGTGGATGACACGGTGATTATGATATAAATATTGATTCTAGGAAACATTTAGAAGGACGGGCTTTTTCAATAATTTACGTTAAATTTCTAAAAAGTAACTGTAATAAAAACATTTTTTTAAGAATGATCAGATGCAGAAAAAAAACAATAAAAACGTGTTAAAATAATGGATGTAGTATGTAAATCTAATTAAAGGAAATGACTATAAATTAACAGCTTTTAATCAAAGCAAGTGAATACCAGAGAATATAGAAAAAAGCTTAATGATTTCCTGGCTCAGTGCCAGAATTTCTTCTAACATGATATAATTTTGATACGCTCTATAATAAACTGGAGTTATAACAACACTTAAAATACATTTATATTTTACTCTCAATTTTTACTTCCCTCAAATTTTAATATGACTATATCATAAATGAAAGCTGTAATCCTATAATTAAATATCCATTTTCAGAATGTACCCGATATAAATATTGTCTCATCAAATTTGAATGTTATGTATACAGGGATACAATATATTTTTTTAAGAAAAAAATTTTCCTTTTCCTTTTTTACTCACTTTATTCTTCATTTTGAGGAAAGTACAAAATTGGATAAAATGTGTTTTCTTATATAGAGTAATTCTTGAGTAATTCTTGAACCTATATCTAGTCTTTTAAAATAAAATGTTTACTTTGTTATTGTTGAGTAAAACATATTTTTGAGCTTGATGATGTATTACAATTTTATATACTCAGAAAATCACTATGCTCCCCAAGATACACACCACTTCTGTGATCCACAATTCTTTCATGCACCTTTTTATTATTCTCCCTGAGATTTATCACCATAGGTTCACTTGCTTATCTTTGAAATTTATAAAAATTGTGTCATATGATACGTGTCTGATTTCTTTTGCTCAAAAGGTTTAGAAATTCTGAAAAAGAGTTTTCAAAAAAAGTTGTTCAAATTTTTACTTTCACCAGGAATTTATGAGACTTCAAGTTGTTCTACATCTTTCATAACATCAGTACTTTCTACCTTTTTAATCTTAGATGTTTTGTTGGGAGTGTGTGGTAGATGCCAAGTATATTTCACTAAATGAACATTTAAATATTCTGGGTTTTGTTCATTTCTTATTATTTTACTAGTGCATCTTATTTATTAAGTTGATACTATTTTTTTCTTAATGATTTGTATGAACGATTTACCTTATTCTGGATATATATATATATATATCTGTTTCCGATATAGATACTGGGAAATCTTCCACCATCAGTGAATTGTCTTATACTCTCACTACTTTAATTCTGTATTTTGGTAAATAGAAATTCTTAAATTTAGTGTAGTCTAATTTATTTTTAAAATTAGTGACATTTAACAGCTTTATTTAGATATAACTTACATAGAATAAAATTCACTCATTTTAAAATTAGTTTGTTGAGTCTTGGCTGTTAATAAAATCAGAGAGAGAGAGAGAGAGAAAGAGAGAGAGATACAGCCTTTAATAGCCATACAGTAGTTGAGTGACATTTGGATTGATTACAGTTTGAAGTAACATTACTTCTGCGTATGCTATTGGTCATGCAGATCATTTCTGATAAAATATTAGAGGAGAATATACGAGACTGTGAATATAGGGAGGTTGGAGCCATTGGAGGTAGTCATGGCGGCTGGCTAATAAAACACCCTTACTATTTGCTAAGTGCTGAAAGATTCAAAGTGCTATGAGGGTTCAAAAAAAAAAAAAACACCCTTACTGATATTATACAAAAATGTGTCATTTTTCTCAGCTAGAAGTGCATGAAAATCTTCATCTCTCTCCAAATAATAATTTAAAAATGCGTTCCTACATTTAGTGATTTTGAGCCCTATCTTAAGGTTATATATTCTTTCATGTATTTCTTCTGTTTTGATCATTTTTATTGTGAAATATACCCGATTACTTTTAGCAATAATTCTTGGCTTGAAATCTATTTTATTTCATGTTAATGTATTAAATATATGGTGATGGTGGGTGGTGTGCATGTTCTCAGCTGTGCTGGTGCAGCCTCACTCTTAGGCAGACCAGATCTTTGTGTCTGAAGTGGGAAAATTTCTCAGTGATTATTGACTTAGCGTGTTTTTTATTTCTACTATTTTCTTTAAATATTTCACACAGTTTCATTTCTCTGCTAAAATTTCCATTTTTTTGTGCATGCTGCCAACCTTTCTTACTTGAGCTTTTAAAATATCATTCTTTTCATTTTATTAAAAAATTAATGTCTGATATATCCAAGATCTAAACTAGATGAATGTTGATTTTTTGTTTCTAGATATTGGATTATCTTCCTTGGTTTTTTGCCATTTTTTTTTTGAATAATGGACATTGTATGTAGAATGGTGCTGACCGAGGTAAGAACAAGAACATGGAACCAAACTTTCTCTCCTCCCAAGCCCACTGAAAGCAAGATGACAATGGAGACTTAGATAATGATTCTGTTAAGGTCATCCTCCTGAACTGACCTCAGGGCCAGGGAAAGAAATGAGAAATGTAGCAGTAAATGGAAAATAACCAGAACATATTTCCTGGGCAGTCATTTAAAAATGTAAGATTTCACAAAATATTACATGATATCATTTTACTATCTTGTTGTAAATGTGTAACTTCTCTCTTCTAATGGGACAAACAGAACTTTCCAACACCAAGCTAGCAAATCATTACATTTCATTAATCTCATTTTTTTCTGATAGAAAAAAAAAATATATATATATTAATAAGGCCAATATCTAAAATTTCCTTGAGCAGCAAGCAAAATTATAAAAGTAATTTTTTGGAAATAAGCTCATAATCATTCCAGAAGAATTGTGAGTTTCTGGAAATCTAAAGGATGTCATATAATTATATTATATCTTTTTAAAATATTTTCTAACAATGTGTGTGTTTAATTTGGGTGCTATAGGAAACATACAGCACCAAAATTAAACATCCATGTACACACTCTCACAATTATATAGCATGTTTTTACTTTGGAGGGATAGATAACAAAGCAATAAAATATAAATCTTAAATCAGAATACAGCTTCAAGCCTGCAACTTCCCCTCTGAAACATAAGGTATGAAATTTTGGAAACAAAATTATAAAAAAAGAGAACATTTGAAGGTAAGCCCAAGGCAATATAGCAAATAAAGGTCTCTTTTGTATAGAGTTGTATTAGAGGATGGATATAATAGAATGAGTTGCTATAAACAGGATTCAAAAGTTTTATGACAAAATGACTAATCAAACAAGTTTTTCTAGAATGAAGCAGTGATTGCATAGAGTCTAGTTATAGAAAAATAAATATATTCAAAATCTATGGCTCTCATTTTTCTCTACTGATCTTTTCCAAAGTTCAGAAATCTCTTTCTCCTTTTTTTTTTCTCCTTGCTCTCTCTTTCATGTGTGGGTTATTGTTCCTCCTAAGTTCATATGCTGAATCCCACACCCACAGCGTGATGGTGTCAGGAGTTGGGGCCTTTGGGAGGTGACAGGGTTAATGGCTTTATAGGAGCCACCAGAGAGGTTACTGCTGTCTGCTGTTCACCCTGTGAGGATACAAGAAGTCAGCAGTCTGCCACTTGGAAGAGCGCCCTTACCAGAACTTGACCATGCTCGCACTCTGATCTTGGATTTCCAGCTTCCAGAACTGTGAGAAATAAGTTTATGTTTTTTATATGCCACCCAGTCTATGGTATTTTGTTACAGCAGCCTGAACAGACTAAGAGAGTGTATAGAATATATAGAGAAATTAAATCAATGTATAGAAAGGATGAGGAATTTACCAACATCTAATTAGTTTCTAGGTATCTATTTCTTAGTTATTTTTTGCCAGACTCTTTTTGTCTACCCAGAACTGTTCAAGTAATTAAAAACAAAATTCCAGTCAGCAAAAGTGGCAATGTCATTAGACATCATGGTTCCCCAGAAATTAATTTAAATCAACCATAGAAACATATTGTTTTTACCAACTGATGAAGGAAGCCTTCTTCAAGAAGAAATTGCGCCTATTAAAAAAAGGCATCTGTGACCAAAGCCAATAAAATTACAAGCTCTTTTAAATTGAAATAAGATTTTGAAAACTTGAGAAAAAAATAAATAGATGGTAGGAAATAAAATCAAATAAACATGTCATACATCAAGGACAATAAAGATGGACACCAAACTCCCATCCAGAACACCGAGTATGGAAAGAGTGTTTTCAAATAACAAAGTTAACAGAATTTAAGACAGGCATCCGACCAAACCACAAATCAAACGTGAAGGTGGAATAAAGACATTTTCAAATATGCAAACATTAAAATCAGTAAGATCTTGCTTTGGGCTGGCTAATTGAAGTGCATCCAAGCTCCTATAAAAGATACTGTAAACAGCGTGGCTTATAAATAACAAACATTTATTTCTCACAGTTCTGGAGGCTAGGAAGTCCAATATCAAGACACCAACAGATCTGGTGTCCGGTGAGGACCCACTTCCTCATTGACAGCACTCTTCACATTGTAACCTCATGTGGCAGAAGGAGCCCCGGGATCTCTATCATTTTTCTTTTATAAGGACACTAATTCCATTCATGAGAACTCCATCTTCATGACTTCATCTAATTCTCATCACCTCCCAAAGACCCCACCTCCTAATACCATGACAATGAAGGTTAGGATTTCAACATATGAATTGTGGGTGTGGCGGCACAGAGGACAGAAGCATTCAGTCCATTGCAGATGGGTTGCAGCAAAATTAATTCGTGAACCAAGAAGGAAGAACATATGAGACCCAGGAAGAAAGCATTCAAACTGGCCTGATAATTTTACGCTGGGAAGTAAAAAGCACCAATCTATGTAGGGAAGAGTTCCTGAGTGGTCTGAAATGTCAAATAAGAAAGCTGAGATTTACCATTTTGAATGCAGAGAAATTCAAAAAGAGTACATCAGGCAGCAGTACAGAGGTCATGTTAATCTTGGTGCTACCACAAACTACCTGAGTGAATTTTTTAACTTAAACTTAGCCTTAAGTGTCACAGTCAGAAGAACTGGGCTATAAACAGCCAGAACAACCCTCCAAAGCTAAAGGGAGGATTAAGCCAGGTCCTGCAGCTGACAGCATGCACACACTCAGGACAGGCAGAGGAGTGCAAACACCAGGAAGGTGCTCTCAAATGTGCACAGAATGTAGTCTGGGGTTAAGGGGTGAAGTTTACATTCTAATATGTGAAAATTAGTACTGAGAAATTAAATTATAGTCACTGATTAAGGAAAGGAATTTATTCTCTGAATAAGGAACTGTTCTCAATGCCCTGAAAAATTTAATAATGGAAGAGACAGATAGTATCTAAAAATTCTATGTAATTGTAGACAGTGTGAAATATATATTAGCAAGTTATATACCTTATTGTAATGAGTATTATTATAGGTATTTTTTTTTAATTTAAGGCAATTACGTTACAGGTGCAATAGCTAAATTTACTTCCACATTTAAATCTGTCAATGGACAGGAATAAATGTAGCTGTAATATGTCTAGTTTTACACTGCAGCACTTTTGGGAAGGTCTGTCAGGCATGTTATATTATGATAACCTCTCTTGTTTTTCCCTGCCTTTTTGTGTCTTCTAACACCAGAGCTGTCAAATATGATTGGCAATATTCACGAAAACATGATTTATTCGTGTTTTCTAACCTCAGCTGGACCTGCATTGTTGCTCAACAACACTTTATTAATTCCTATCATATCTTCCAGAGCAGTGTTATCCTCGGCGTAACTAAGTAGTTTCCCTCCATTCTGTTATGATTTGGAAATACTGAAAAGACATTTCTTAAACTTAAACTTTCTGCTTATCTCTTCTCTAACATTTCCTTTCTTCCTCCAGAGGGAGAGAGAGAGAAGCAGAGAGAGAGAGAGAGAGAGAGAGAGAGAGAGAGAGAGAGAGAGAGAGAAAGAAAGAAAGAGGGAGAAGCAGAGACAGAGAGAGAATCTTTTTCTTTCCAATTAAAATCTGTATTAACCAGAGTCAATCCAAAGGCATCTCCTCTAAGAGCCTAGCCTACCAATTATGTTCTGCTTCTTAAAATATCTCTCAATGTTTTTGTACCAATGGTCACAAAACAACTGGTCAATTGTTATTAAACCAAAAACAAACAAATACAAACTAAAGTATTTCTCCACTGTTATAACTTATCTTTTTCTTCTAGTCTTTAATTAATGGCTAATGTGCCAATTTGCCTAATTTACACAACTCTCTCTAGTCCAACCCCACCCTAAACTTTGAAGCCTGGGTTAGCTTCTTGACATTCCTTCACCAAAGCACTGATTATTCTCTATCTGTGGTTACTTATGACTATCATTTTTTCAAATTTCAAGGACGTTATTTTCAAGCTTTTCATTCTCCTCAAAATCTTTATAACATTTAATTGCAAATCTCTCCTTGAAATATCTTTTTTGAAATATCACGGTTTGCTTATTCTTTATTTTCTTTCTAAATTCAAATAAAAAAAACTGTTTAATGAACTTCCAGTTTTATCTTAATTAATTATTGGTCTTCCATGATCCAAACTTAATATTATCAACTAACTATTGGACTTCTACTTTCATTCATTTATTAATGCAAGTATGCATGGGTCACTTACTGTGCTTTAGACAGTCTATACAGAATAATGAAAGAAGTAGAAAAAACAGAGAACAATCCGTGCCATTACAATTTAACATTTTAGCTTTGCATTGTCTAAGATGATAGCCACTGGCCATGTGTGGCTATTTAAATGACAACTTAAAGTAAGTTAAATAAAATCATGATCCATTTTCTTAGTCACTCTATCTATATTTCATGTTATCAAAATTCACACGTGGTAGCAGCTTCCAATTTGGAAAGGCCAGATACAGAGTATTTCCATAAAGCAGAAATTCCATTGGATAGTACTGCTCAATCCAGAGGTAACCAATAAATAAATAAACTAGTGAAAATTAAACTGTACACTGCATGGTATACTACTATGTGGAAAAATAAAGCATGGGAAGGTTATAGAAAGTGTGGGAATGAGGTGTAATCTCTTTTATAATGGTATTCAGGGATAATTTTGTTAAAAAGTATATTTTTGTAGAGACAAAGATGAGAGAGCAAGCTATGCAGATATGATGAAAAAGGGTATTGCAAGCAGACAGATTAGCCAATTTAAAGGTTCTAAAGTATAAGCATGCTTAATTGATACCAAAAAGAGCATGGAATCTTGTGTGTGTGAAGAACAGTAATAATAGGAGAAGTTAGGAAGATGCTTTGTGTCAGTAGCAACAGTGAGAATGTCCAGATATAGAATATACTCTGAACAATGAGCCAACAACGTATGTTAATGGAATGGATGTGAGGTGTGGGCAACAACTTCAAGACCATGGCCTGAAGAACAAGAAGGTAGGGTACTTATTAATTTAAGAGAGAAAGATTGCAAGATTAGCAGGCTCTTACTGGAGGAGCTCCAATTAAGATATGGGTTTGGGTCCTATTAATTTTGAAAGGCCTACTTGAGATCCAAGCAAAAAGACAAACAGTGTTAAAGATATATTATTAAAGTTCAGGACTGAGATAAAAATGTAGGACTTGCTAGCCTATCAAAAGCACCTCAAGCTATTTAATGGAAAATATCATGCAGAAAATCAATAAAATGAAGAATTCCAAGAACTGATCCTTGAATCTCTCCAGATTTTTTCCAAGAAATCAAAAAATAATTCCAGGGCTTCCCGGGAGGCTCAGTGGTTGAGAGTCCGCCTGCCGATGCAGGGGACATGGGTTTGGGCCCCAGTCCGGGAAGATCCCACATGCCGTGGAGCAGCTATGTCTGTGGGCCATGGCCTCTGAGCCTGCGCGTCCGAGGCCTGTGCTCCACAACGGGAGAGGCCACAACAGTGAGAGGCCCTCGTATCGCAAGAAAAAAAAATGAATTACAATACTTTTGGACAAAATCAGGAGTGTTTGTTTTCTTTTCTTTTTTTTTTTTTTTTTGCTTTATAACAAATTTAATCAGTTATACATATACATATGTTCCCATATCCCCTCCCTTTTGCGTCTCCCTCCCACCCTCCCTATCCCAACCCTCCAGGTGGTCACAAAGCACCGAGCTGATCTCCCTGTGCTATGCAGCTGCTTCCCACTAGCTATCTACCTTACGTTTGGTAGTGTATATATGTCCATGCCGCTCTTTCACTTTGTCACAGCTTACCCTTCCCCCTCCCCATATCCTCAAGTCCATTCTCTAGTAGGTCTGTGTCTTTATTCCTGTCTTACCCCTATGTTCTTCATGACATCTTTTTTCTTAAATTCCATATATATGTGTCAGCATACAGTATTTGTCTTTCTCTTTCTGACTTACTTCACTCTGTATGACAGACTCTAGGTCCATCCACCTCATTACAAATAGCTCAATTTCATTTATTTTTATGGCTGAGTAATATTCCATTGTATATATGTGCCACATCTTCTTTACCCATTCATCTGATGATGGACACTTAGGTTGTTTCCATCTCCGGGCTATTGTAAATAGGGCTGCTATGAACATTTTGGTACATGTCTCTTTTTGAATTATGGTTTTCTCAGGGTATATGCCCAGTAGAGGGATTGCTGGGTCATATGGTAGTTCTATTTGTAGTTTTTTAAGGAACCTCCATACCATTCTCCATAGTGGCTGTACCAATTCACATTCCCACCAGCAGTGCAAGAGTGTTCCTTTTTTTCCACACCCTCTCCAGCATTTATTGTTTCTAGATTTTTTGATGATGGCCATTCTGACTGGTGTGAGATGATATCTCATTGTAGTTTTGATTTGCATTTCTCTAATGAGCAAAGATGTTGAGCATCCTTTCATGTGTTTGTTGGCAGTCTGTATATCTTCTGTGGAGAAATGTCTATTTAGGTCTTCTGCCCATTTTTGGATTGGGTTGTTTGTTTTTTTGTTATTGAGCTGCATGAGCTGCTTATAAATTTTGGAGATTAATCCTTTGTCAGTTGCTTCATTTGCAAATATTTTCTCCCATTCTGAGGGTTGTCTTTTGGTCTTGTTTATGGTTTCCTTTGCTGTGCAAAAGCTTTTAAGTTTCATTAGGTCCCATGTGTTTATTTTTGTCTTTATTTCCATTTCTCTAGGAGGTGGGTCCAAAAGGATCTTGCTGTGATTTATGTCATAGAGTGTTCTGCCTATGTTTTCCTCTAAGAGTTTGATAGTGTCTGGCCTTACATTTAGGTCGTTAATCCATTTTGAGCTTATTTTTGTGTATGGTGTTAGGGAGTGATCTAATCTCATACTTTTACATGTCCCTATCCAGTTTTCCCAGCACCACTTATTGAAGAGACTGTCCTTTCTCCACTGTACATTCCTGCCTCCTTTATCAAAGATAAGGTGACCATATGTCCGTGGGTTTATCTCTGGGCTTTCTATCCTGTTCCATTGATCTATCTTTCTGTTTTTGTGCCAGTACCATACTGTCTTGATTACTGTAGCTTTGTAGTATAGTCTGAAGTCAGGGAGCCTGATTCCTCCAGCTCCATTTTTCGTTCTCAAGATTGCTTTGGCTATTCGGGGTCTTTTGTGTTTCAATACAAATTGTGAATTTTTTTGCTCTAGTTCTGTGAAAAATGCCAGTGGTAGTTTGATAGGGATTGCATTGAATCTGTAGATTGCTTTGGGTAGTAGACTCATTTTCACAATGTTGATTCTTCCAATCCAAGAACATGGTACATCTCTCCATCTATTTGTATCATCTTTAATTTCTTTCATCAGTGTCTTATAATTTTCTGCATACAGGTCTTTTGTCTCCTTAGGTAGGTTTATTCCTAGATATTTTATTCTTTTTGTTGCAAAGGTAAATGGGAGTGTTTCCTTGATTTCACTTTCAGATTTTTCATCATTAGTATATAGGAATGCCAGAGATTTCTGTGCATTAATTTTGTATCCTGCAACTTTACCAAATTCATTGATTAGCTCTAGTAGTTTTCTGGTAACATCTTTAGGATTCTCTATGTATAGTATCATGTCATCTGCAAACAGTGACAGCTTTACTTCTGCTTTTCCAATTTGGATTCCTTTTATTTCCTTTTCTTCTCTGATTGCTGTGGCTAAAACTTCCAAAACTATGTTGAATAAGAGTGGTGAGAGTGGGCAACCTTGTCTTCTTCCTGATCTTAGTGGAAATGCTTTCAGTTTTTCACCATTGAGGACGATGCTGGCTGTGGGTTTGTCATATATGGCCTTTATTATGTTGAGGAAAGTTCCCTCTATGCCTACTTTCTGCAGGGTTTTTATCATAAATGGGTGTTGAATTTTGTCGAAAGCTTTCTCTGCATCTATTGAGATGATCACATGGTTTTTCTCCTTTAATTTGTTAATATGGTGTATCACGTTGATTGATTTGCGTATATTGAAGAATCCTTGCATTCCTGGAATAAACCCCACTTGATCATGGTGTATGATCCTTTTAATGTGCTGTTGGATTCTGTTTGCTAGTATTTTGTTGAGGATTTTTGCATCTATGTTCATCAGTGATATTGGCCTGTAGTTTTCTTTCTTTGTGACATCCTTGCCTGGTTTTGATATCAAGGTGATGGTGGCCTCGTAGAATGAGTTTGGGAGTGTTCCTCCCTCTGCTATATTTTGGAAGAGTTTGAGAAGGATAGGTGTTAGCTCTTCTCTAAATGTTTAATAGAATTCACCTGTGAAGCCATCTGGTCCTGGGCTTTTGTTTGTTGGAACATTTTTTATCACAGTTTCAATTCCAGTGCTTGTGATTGGTCTGTTCATATTTTCTATTTCTTCCTGATTCAGTCTTGGCAGGTTGTGCATTTCTAAGAATTTGTCCATTTCTTCCAGGTTGTCCATTTTATTGGCATAGAGTTGCTTGTAGTAATCTCTCATGATCTTTTGTATTTCTGCAGTGTCAGTTGTTACTTCTCCTTTTTCATTTCTAATTCTATTGATTTGAGTCTTCTCCCTTTTTTTCTTGATGAGTCTGGCTAATGGTTTATCAATTTTGTTTATCTTCTCAAAGAACCAGCTTTTAGTTTTATTGATCTTTGCTATCGTTTCCTTCATTTCTTTTTCATTTATTTCTGATCTGATTTTTATGATTTCTTTCCTTCTGCTAACTTTGGGATGTTTTTGTTCTTCTTTCTCTAATTGCTTTAGGTGCAAGGTTAGGTTGTTTATTCGAGATGTTTCCTGTTTCTTAAGGTGGGATTGTATTGCTATAAACTTCCCTCTTAGAACTGCTTTTGCTGCATCCCATAGGTTTTGGGTCGTCGTGTCTCCATTGTCATTTGTTTCTAGGTATTTTTTAATTTCCCCTTTGATTTCTTCAGTGATCACTTTGTTATTAAGTAGTGTATTGTTTAGCCTCCATGTGTTTGTATTTTTTACAGCTCTTTTCCTGTAATTGATATCTAGTCTCATAGCATTGTGGTCGGAAAAGATACTTGATACAAGTTCAATTTTCTTAAATTTACCAAGGCTTGATTTGTGACCCAAGATATGATCTATCCTGGAGAATGTTCCATGAGCACTTGAGAAAAATGTGTATTCTGTTGTTTTTGGATGGAATGTCCTATAAATATCAATTAAGTCCATCTTGTTTAATGTATCATTTAAAGCTTGTGTTTCCTTATTTATTTTCATTTTGGATGATCTGTCCAGTGGTGAAAGTGGAGTGTTAAAGTCCCCTACTATGATTGTGTTACTGTCGAATTCTCTTTTTATGGCTGTTAGTATTTGCCTTATGTATTGAGGTGCTCCTATGTTGGGTGCATAAATATTTACAATTGTTATATCTTCTTCTTGGATCGATCCCTTGATCATTATGTAGTGTCCTTCTTTGTCTCTTCTACTAGTCTTTATTTTAAAGTCTATTTTGTCTGATATGAGAATTGCTACTCCAGTTTTCTTTTGGTCTCCATTTGCATGGAATATCTTTTTCCATCCCCTTACTTTCAGTCTGTATGTGTCTCTAGGTCTGACGTGGGTCTCTTGTAGACAGCATATATATGGGTCTTGTTTTTGTATCCATTCAGCCAATCTGTGTCTTTTGGTCGGAGCATTTAGTCCATTTACATTTAAGGTAATTATCGATATGTATGTTCCTATTCCCATTTTCTTAATTGTTTTGGGTTCGTTATTGTAGGTCTTTTCCTTCTGTTGTGTTTCTTGCCTAGAGAAGTTCCTTTAGCATTTGTTGTAAAGCTGGTTTGGTGGTGCTGAACTCTCTCAGCTTTTGCTTGTCTGTAAACGTTTTAATTTCTCCATCATAATCTGAATGAGATCCTTGCTGGGTAGAGTAATCTTGGTTGCAGGTTTTTCTCCTTCATCACTTTAAGTATGTCCTGCCACTCCCTTCTGGCTTTTAGAGTTTCTGCTGAGAGATCAGCTGTTATCCTGATGGGGATTCCCTTGTGTGTTATTTGTTGTTTTTGCCTTGCTGCTTTTAATATGATTTCTTTGTGTTTAATTTTTGACAGTTTGATTAATATGTGTCTTGGCGTATTTCTCCTTGGATTTATTCTGTATGGGACTCTCTGTGCTTCCTGGACTTGATTAACTATTTCCTTTCCCATATTAGGGAAGTTTTCAACTATAATCTCTTCAAATATTTTCTCAGTCCCTTTCTTTTTCTCTTCTTCTTCTGGAACCACTATAATTCGAATGTTGGTGCGTTTAATGTTGTCCCAGAAGTCTCTGAGACTGTCCTCTGTTCTTTTCATTCTTTTTTCTTTATTTTGCTCTGCAGCAGTTATTTCCACTATTTTATCTTCCACCTCACTTATCCGTTCTTCTGCCTCAGTTATTCTGCTATTGATCCCATCTAGAGTATTTTTTATTTCATGTATTGTGTTTTTAATCGATGCTTGATTCATCTTTAGTTTTTCTAGGTCCTTGTTAACTGTTTCTTGCATTTTGTCTATTCTATTTCCAAGATTTTGGATCTGGGAAATAGAATCTTGGATCATCTTTACCATCATTATTCTGAATTCTTTTTCAGGTAGACTGCCTATTACCTCTTCATTTGTTAGGTCTGGTGGGTTTTTATCTTGCTCCTTCTCCTGCTGTGTGTTTTTCTGTCTTCTCATTTTGCTTATGTTACTGTGTTTGGGGTCTCCTTTTTGCAGCCTGAAGGTTCGTAGTTCCCGTTGTTTTTGGTGTCTGTCCCCAGTGGCTAAGGTTGGTTACTGGGTTGTGTAGGCTTCCTGGTGGAGGGGACTAGTGCCTGTGTTCTGGTGGGTGAGGCTGGATCTTGTCTTTCTAGCGGGCAGGTCCACGTCTGGTGGTGTGTTTTGGGGTGTCTGCGGACTTTTTATGATTTTAGGCCACCTCTCTGCTAATGGGTGGCGTTGTGTTCCTGTCTTGCTAGTTGTTTGGCATAGGGTGTCCAGCACTGTAGCTTGCTGGTCGTTGACTGAAGCTGGGTGCTGGTGTTGAGATGGAGATCTCTGCAAGATTTTCGCCGTTTGATATTATGTGGAGCTGGGAGGTCTCTTGTGGACCAGTGTCCTGAAGTTGGCTCTCCCACCTCAGAGGCACAGCACTGACTCCTGGCTCCTCAATTTGGGATGATTTGTTGTCCATTCATGTATTCCACAGATGCAGGGTACATCAAGTTGATTGTGGAGCTTTAATCCGCTGCTTCTGAGGCTGCTGGGAGAGGTTTCCCTTTCTCTTCTTTGCTCTCACAGCTCCTGGGTCTCAGCTTTGGATTTGGCCCCGCCTCTGCGTGTAGGTCGCCGGAGGGCGTCTGTTCTTCGCTCAGACAGGACAGGGTTAAAGGAGCAGCCCCTTCGGGGACTCTGGCTCCCTCAGGCCGGGCGGGAGGGAGGGGCACAGAGTGCGGGGCCAGCCTGCAGCGGCAGAGGTCGGCGTGACGTTGCACCAGCCTGAGGCGCGCCGTGCGTTCTCCCAGGGAAGCCGCCCCTGGATCCCGGGACCCCGGCAGTGGCGGGCTGCACAGGCTCCCGGAAGGGCGGTGTGGACAGTGACCTGTGCTCGCACACAGGCTTCTTGGCGGCGGTAGCAGCAGCCCCAGCGTCCCACGCCCGTCACTGGGCTCCGCGCTTTCAGTCGTGACTCGCGCCCGTCTGTGGAGCCCCTTTAAGCAGCGCTCTTAATCCCCTCTCCTCGCGCACCAGGAAACCAAGAGGGCAGAAAAAGTCTCTTGCCTCTTCGGCAGCTCCAGAGTTTTCCTGGACTCCCTGCTGGCTAGCTGTGGCTCATTAGCCCCCTTCAGGCTGAGTTCTCGCCGCCAGCCCCAGTCCTCTCCCCGCGCTCCGACCAAAGCCCGGCCTCAGCTTCCAGCGCCGCCGGGGCGAGCAGACAAGCCTCTCGGGCCGGTGAGCGCTGCCCGGCACCGACCCTCCGCGCGGGAATCTCTCCGCTCCGCCCTACCCAGGTATGTGGGGAGTTTCTTGCCTTTTGGGAGGTCTGGGGTCTTCTGCCAGCGTTCAGTAGGTGTTCTGTGGGAGTTGTTCCACGTGTAGCTGTATTTCTGGTGTATCCGTGGGGAGGACGGTGATCTCCGCGTCTTACTCAGGAGTGTTTGTTTTCTTAAAGCCAAATGAAGAAATAATTTTAAGGGACTGATAACCTTTACTAAATGTCGCTACCAGGTCAAGCAAAATGAAGTTAGGAAACTGATCATTGGACTTAGCAATGTGGAGGAAATACCTCATCCTTCCTGTAAATCATTTCTTCAGATGCTTTCAAAAGCCAATAATTATATCCTGGACATTTGCCTATGGTTCACCATAAGTAGCTCTAATTTCTTGGTAAAACTATTTACCGGTTGCAATAGATTCTACCTTTTTAGAACTATCACATCAGTTGCCTTATTTTTTCTATTCCAATCTCTCTGCCATTAATGTACATCAAGTCCAAAAGTTCAGTTATACACGTTTATATCAGCCTCTGCCTTTTGTTCTTGTGTCCTTCAAGAGGAACTTAGCTTCAAGTCATCATTTTACGTTAGTTGTATTAATTTTCAAGAAATAAAGTTTTCTATCTTGTCATTTTTATTAGGAAAAAAATCAATGATTTATGCCAGGTACCAAATGTAGTGTAATCCCATTTCTCTTCAACTGCATTTTTCCATTGAATATATTCAGTATTCCATTTTTTTTAATCCTTCAATTTAATTATATGCTTCTTCAACTGTGGCCCTGTCACCTACCTGTACAAACCATTTCTTAAAATATTTACCTTTGAACACTGGCTTTATTTCCTCACTACCTTTCTCTCTTTAACCCATAAAAATCTGTTTTCTTTCCATAACCTCTCTGAAATAACACTTCTAAAATCTTCATTGATTTCTCCACCTGGAAAGCTAGTGGTCAATATCTTTTTACTTGCTGTCTCAGCATTTGTCGCCCTCTTTCTTAAAACAGTTCCGTGATGTCACACTCTAGGCTTTCTCTTAACACTCATTTATTCTTTCTTAATCTCCTTTCAGTCTTATCCCATGCTACTTGGTCAGTATTTTGGGGTGCATTATTACTTTTTCATTGCTCCCTAGCAAAGCCCAGTTACTGCTCCAACATCAATGTAGATCTAGTCTAGTCTCACTCTTTGAAATTATAAATCTGCATCATTGCTTTGACGTGTACTTCAAAGGAACCCCATAGGTACTTAAAATGAGTTTGTAGTCTCCCTCCTTTAAAGAACTTTATTTCCCAGGCTTGCCTAAATTCCCTATCACTGTGAATAAAACCATTATTCAACTAAATATCACAATCCAGTGACAAAGAGTAACATTGGATAACTCTGTCCCTTTAATTTCTAATTCTCCACAATGTACTTTCCATTTTATATCTTAAATATTTCTTAAATTAGTACAAAGATATCTGTCTCCAAAGCACTTATTTGGAGCAATAATTAGCTCTCAAATGGTCCACTGTAGCAACATTTTCATCTTCTTCATTCCGACCCTCCAACTTTTCTTCACTCAACAGTGAGTGTTTTGGATCTGATAATAATAAAATATTTTCTCTTATTATTCACTTAAATAATTACCCATTTCTTTTGGGATAAAGAACAAACTGACTTTTACAAACCCTGCAACATCTGGGACTGTCTTATGTTTCCTATTTCCCCTACAACTGGAGAACACCTGGCTCCCTGTACTGCAGCCACACTGGCCTTACATTTCATACAAACTTTCTCACATGCATGTAATACTCTTCTGTCCTCCTTTCACCTCTGTCCTCTGAACTCATTTTTTTTTCTTCAGGGAATTCTTAATTAATCCATCTGATGAAGTCATATTTCATATCATGTATTTTCTAGAACTGTGCAACTCTCTGTCACAGCCTTCAGAATCATATAATTGTAGTTTCAGATATTTTTATGTAATTATGTCATTTTTTCCTATTTTCCTTCACCCTATATAGTCTCAAGACCTGGTATTTCTTATAATGTGAAGTATGGATTTTTAGTGTGTAATATGGTCTCTGGAATTGTTGCCCCAAATAAATTATTTGTAGAGTTAATAGGTTAAATTCTGTCCATTACATTCCTCTACAATATGATTCTAAACTACTTTTCTGGCTTTATATACTATGATTCCTCTACATTTGCTCACTCTAAAATAACACTTTATGACTTGCTCTTTCGGAAGATGTTTCTTACTTTTAAACATTTTTCTCAAGATTTCACGCTGTTTTCTCTGACTGCAGTGCTCTCTCATCCAATTCTCCATTTCTCTTTTGAAACAGTACACAAATTTGAAAGCTCACCTTGAATGTTATCTGATCATTATAATATTTACTTCCTTTTAGCTTCCAGATTAAAAAAAATCTCTTCAAAGTCACTGTTTATTTTTCTCATTTTTAACTTTATTTTTATTGTCTGAATGGGTCTCTTGTAGACAGCATATATACGGGTCCTGTTTTTGTATCCATTCAGCCAGTCTATGTCTTTTGGTTGGAGCATTTAATCCATTTCCCTTTAAGGTGATTATCGATATGTATGTTCCTATTACCGTGTTCTTAATTGTTTTCGGTTTGTTATTGTAGGTTTTCCTTCCCCTGTGTTTCCTTTTTTTTTTTTTTAACATCTTTATTGGAGTATAATTGCTTTACAATGGTGTGTCAGTTTCTGCTTTATAACAAAGTGAATCAGTTATACATAAACATATATCCCCATATCTCTTCCCTCTTGCATCTCCCTCCCTCCCACCCTCCCTATCCCACCCCTCTAGGTGGTCACAAAGCACCAAGCTGATCTCCCTGTGCTATGTGGCTGCTTCCCACTAGCTACCTATTTTACGTTTAGTAGTGTATATATGTCCATGCCACTTTCTCACTTTGCCCCAGCGTACCCTTCCCCATCCCTGTATCCTCAAGTCCATTCTCTAGTAGGTCTGCATCTTTATTCCCGTCTTGCCCCTAGGTTCTTCTGACCATTTTGTTTTCTTTGCTTTTTTTTCTTTTTAGATTCCATATATATGTGTTAGCATATGGTATTTTTCTTTCTGACTTACTTTACTCTGTATGACAGACTCTAGGTCCATCCACCTCACTACAAATAACTCAGTTTTGTTCGTTTTTATGGCTGAGTAATATTCCATTGTATATATGTGCCACATCTTCTTTATCCATTCATCTGTTGATGGACACTTAGGTTGCTTCCATGTCCTATTGTAAATAGAGCTTCAGTGAACATTTTGGTGCATGACTCTTTTTGAATTATTGTTTTCTCAGGATATATGCCCATTAGTGGGATTGCTGGGTCGTATGATAATTCTAGTTTTAGTTTTTTAAGGAACCTCCATACTGTTCTCCATAGTGGCTGTATCAATTTACATTCCCACCAACAGTGCATGAGGGTTCCCTTTTCTCCACACTCTCTCCAGCATTTATTGTTTGTAGATTTTTTGATGATCTCCTGCTTAGAGAAGTTCCTTTAGCATTTGTTGTAAAGCTGGTTTGGTGCTGCTGAATTCTCTTAGCTTTTGCTTGTCTGTAAAGGGTTTAATTTCTCCATCAAATCTGAATGAGATCCTTGCTGAGTATAGTAATCTTGGTTGTAGGTTGTTCTCCTTCATCACTTTAAATATGTCCTGCTAGCCTCTTCTGGCTTGCAGAGTTTCTGCTGAAAGATCAGCTATTAACCTTATGGGGATTCCCTTGTACGTTATTTGTTGTTTTTCCCTTGTTGTTTTTAATATTTTTTCTTTGTATTTAATTTTTGATAGTTTGATTAATGTCTGTCTTGGCATGTTTCTCCTTGGATTTATCTTTTTTTTTTTTTTTTTTTTTTTTTCTTTTTGCGGTATGCGGGCTTCTCACTGTTGTGGCCTCTCCCGTTGCGGAGCACAGGCTCCGGATGCGCAGGCCCAGCGGCCATGGCTCATGGGCCCAGCCGCTCCGCGGCATATGGGATCCTCCCAGACCGGGGCACGAACCCGTATCCCCTGCATCGGCAGGCGGACTCTCAACCACTGCGCCACCAGGGAGGCCCTCCTTGGATTTATCTTGTATGGACTCTCTGTGCTTCCTGGACTTGAGTGACTACATCATTTTTCACATTAGGGTAGTTTTCAACTATAATCTCTTCAAATATTTTCTCAGTCCCTTCCTTTTTGTCTTCTTCTTCTGGGACCCATATAATTCGAATGTTGGTGCATTTAATGTTGTCCCAGAGGTCTCTGAGACTGGCCTCAATTATTTTCATTCTTTTTTCCTTATTCTGCTCTGCAGTAGCTATTTCCACTATTTTATCTTCCAGGTCACTTATCCGTTCTTCTCCCTCAGTTATTCTGCTATTGATCCCTTCTAGAGAACTTTGAATTCAATTTATTGTGTTGCTCATCACTGTTTGCTTGCTCTTTAGTTCTTATAGGTCCTTATTAAACATTTCTTGTATTTTCTCCATTCTTTTTCCAAGATTTTGGATCATCTTCACTATCATTACTCTGAATTATTTTTCAGGTAGACTGCCTATTTCCTCTTCATTTGTTTGGTCTGGTGGGTTCTTACCTTGTTCCTTCATCTGCTGCATATTTCTCTGTCTTCTCATTTTGCTTAACTTACTGTGTTTTGTGTCTCCTTTTCACCAGCTGCTGCTTCATAGTTTCCATTGTTTTTGGTGTCTGCCCTCAGTGTCTAAGGTTGGTTCAGTGGGTTGTGTATGCTTCCTGGTGGAGAGGACTGGTGCCTGTGTTCTGGTGGATGAGGTTGGATCTTGTCTTTCTGGTGGGCAGGCCCATGTCCTGTGGTGTGTTTTGGGGTGTCTGTGACCTTATTATGATTTTAGGCAGCCTCTCTGCTAATGGGTGGGGTTGTGTTCCTGTCTTGCTAGTTGTTTGGCATAGGGTGTCCAGCACTGTAGCTTGCTGTTCATTGAGTGGAGCTGGGTCTTAGCGTTGAGATGGAGATCTCTGGGAGAGCTTTTGCCATTTAATATTCCATGGAGCTCGGAGGTCTCTGGTGGAGCAATGTCCTGGACTCGGTTCTGCCACCTCAGAGGCACAGGCCTGATATCCGGCTGGAGCACTAAGACCTTGTCAGCCACATGGCTGTTATATACTGCCAGTAAAACTCAGGACCATCAACCAATATGAGAACTCTGAGAACAAGAAGAGATTTATCCAAATTTGTCTGGATTCTCCAAGGAGGTGATACCAAGGCTCTGGTTCCTTGTAGTGTTCAGGCAAAGGAGAGAAGTCTGCTTTGGGTCCCTTTGTTGATCACCAAAACAGTCAAAGTAGCCCAAGACTGGAAATAACTGCAAAGCCCATCAAGTAAATGGGAAAGAAACTGGAGCACATCCACCAGTGGAGTAGCACTAAGTACTTCCCTGGTGGTCCAGTGTCTAAGACTCTGCTCTCCCAATTCAGGAGGCCCTGGTTCAATCCCTGGTCAGGGAACTAGATCCCACATGCCACAACTAAGTGTTCACATGCTGCGACCTAAGCTCCTGCATGCCACAACAAAGATCCAGCACACGACAACAAAGATCCCAGGTGCTGCAACTGAGACCCGGCACAGCTGCTAGTGTTGGAGGGTCTCCTGCAGAGGCAGGGGTGGCTGTGGCTCACCATGAGGACAAGGACACTGGCAGCAGAAGTTCTGGGAAGTACTTCTTGGCATGATCCCTCCCAGAGTCCCTCTTCAAAGGCACTTAAAGTCTACATTGAATTACAGAAACTTGTATATTTTTCATAATTTTGTCCCCAAGGGAATTGAGTACTCCTCCAGTGTGAGGACAGTGTTTCCTTTTGGTATCTATCCCTGTGACATCTGACTCAGTGCTTTGATGGTTGAAGTCAATTATTATTTTTTTTTATTAAGTTGGAATGCCCAAGGTGACAGAGGAAAGGCAAGTATCAAAATCCATGTCAACTCATCCCATTACATGACATAGTTCAACTTTGCATGAAAATTTGTTGGCAATATAATGAACAGACTCTATTATTTAAAACACAAATTTAAGCAGATGTGAAAATTAGGAGTAGATGGCAATCATAATTTGTTAGTTATTAAAATTTATTTTTCTATTAAATGAAAAAAATCTAAATATATTGTCATCTATTAGGCTCTGATTTGGCCAGTTGCCTAATACTTCTCTACATGGTTGTAATCTTGGAATATTACATAAGCCATTCTTTAGTTAGGCTAAATTACTTTAAGTGATGCTACTCTTTAGAATCAAACACTTAGATTAAATCCTTAAAACATCAATGGAATTTACAGAGTTTACAACATGCTAGTTAATGCTTCTCACATTTTAGTTATTGATTTCCATTTTCTGTGAATATCAAGATTAATTATTTCTCAAGTTGCCTGGCTAAAGATACACATGGTGTTCAATAAATTTTGATGTTCATTTTAGAAAGTCAATACCTACTTATAAATTATGTAATTTTCATGATATTTATAACTGAAAAAGTAATTCCTTCTTTCAACTGAACACACACTTAAAAATCCTCTTCTTTGAAAAGATATTTTGGAAAATATAACCAATTTTCTGAAATGAATATACATTGTTTTTATTAATATTTTTCACTTTAACTCTAATACTCTTTTGAATCATTAAAATTTTATTATTAGGGAAACGTCTAGGAATTGGCAGAATTGATTCAAATAGAATAACAAAAATGAAATATATAGCAGCTCATACACATAAGGCAAAATATTAGCAGACTGAAAGGTTGGGAAAAGGCAGCAAGGTGAAACCTATAATAATACATGGAAAATTTGTTCATGTAACACCCAACTTCCCAGTAGGTAGTGAGACAGACACTCCACTGAGAAATAAAGATGTATTTCCCAGGGAGTGAAGGCAAATTCTCTGAGACAAAAATAAAATTGAAAGTGTATGAAGTGTGAACATGAAAATACAGGAGCACTACTATTATGGACTGAATTTTGTGTCCCCTAAAATTCATATGTTTAAGCAAATGTGATGATAATTAAAGCTGAGACATTTGGGAGATAACTAGGCTTAGATGAGGTCATGAAGGTGGGGCTTTCATGATGAAATTAGTGCCCTTAGAATAAGAGATGCCAGAGAACTTGCTTTCTACTCACTCCTCACCATGGGAAGAAATACCAAGAAGGCAGCATCTGAAAGCCAGGAAGAGAAGTCTCACCAGAAACTGACCATGCTGGAAACTTGATCTTGGCATTAGAACCATGAGGAAATAAAGGTCTGTTGCTTAAGCCACCTAGTTTATGCTATTTTATTATGACAGCCCAAAATAACTAACATAACTCTCAAGAGTTACACACAAAAATCAAACATTAATTTTACACCACCAAAGTAGGTTTAGAACCTGGATACTGCTGGAATTTGTCATTATAGGTTGCTTACCCACAGAGAAATAAGTTAAATAATATAACCATGATCTTCCAAGAAAAGGCTTTTAAATTCAAAACTAAACCAACTTATTTAGCTTTAGTAACTGAACATCCTTTGCACTCAGGCTAATATTTTGGTTGTGAGTCACTTCAAGGTTGTACTCCAAAAGTTAAATTTATGTGATGAATTTTACTTACAGCAACATTTATATTTCTTTGAAGCAATGAGATTCATCCTCATGTCTTACTCCATTGGTAGGAATTTTCAGAGCAAATATGACCAACCAGGCAGTAAAAATACATTGGGAAAATTTCAAAATGTTAACTACTTAGATCACCTCATATAGCTGGAAAAGATTATTCCATTCTCTTCCTTTATGTTATATAGATGAGGAACCAGTGGTTCAAAATCATTTATAAATTGATTTATAGATCCAGGAGAGGTAACCTGGTATTCTTACACTACACTGTGTCTTTGTAGTATTTGTTATGTATTACTTTATGCACTTTAAAATTTTCTAAATCATTGCTAACTTAAAATTAAATGTGTATATGAAACAACTATACAGCCTTTTGCAAATGCAAACAAAAGCTAAGTTTATTCATTTGAACATAAAAATGTAGACTATTTTACAAATAAACAAAAGTACTACTCTACTTTTTTTGATATTCTATTGTTTGAACTAGGCACTTTGCTGATTATCTAATTGACAAGCGACAACATATTTTAATCTAATATTATGATAATACTTCCAAATTCAGTTGAAGCTATGTAAACATTATCCACACAACTACCTACCTACTGATTTGAATTGTATATAATACATAATCTGGCATTTAATAGCACAATCAACACTAATGAAAATAGTTGCTTATAAAATTTAGGTGCCTGGAATAGAGAAGTGATTAGGTATATCTTGAATAAGTAAATAAGGTAATAATAAAATATTTTCTCCTTTAAAAAATTATTTTGTGTTCAGGAACCAGAATTATGAATTAATAAAAGATATTTTATTCACATTTTAGTAAATACACAAATGTAAGCATATATTATTCATTTTAATTTGTTTCATTATGAGTGTGTTGATTGAAATATTATATGTTTCCAGGCATTTGAAATCAATATTTATTAATTAGAGTCTTTACTTGTCCATAGGCAATGCATAATGAGTGTGGCTATTTAAAAATAATTGCCAGTGAAAAAAATAATTCATGGCATAATTATGGTAGAAAAAATATAAGAAAATCTAGGTAATGTTAATTTATGTTTGAATTTTTTAAATTTATATTTATATCAGTACTTATTATTTCTTATTCAAATATATTTTTGAGATATTTTTTCTTGATACTTTTATTCACAGAATGCTTCTTCTTGTACACATCATCCCTGACATAAAACACAAAAACACATATTCTTGAACTTAATTTTAATACTCTGTAGTCATTACATGAATGTGAGAGTTGGCAAGGAGTTTTAGCAAATAAATAAATATCTCCAAATGTTTCAACACATATAGTCATAAAAATATCACATTTTAAAATAAAATATATTGTATTACCACAATATGGCAAGGTGGTTAAATAGGCTTCACATATTTAAATCCTAGCTCAACTGCTCATTTGCTTTTTAATATTAAATAAATTACTATTTCCATTTCTTATTTTACTTATTTAAAAAATAGAGATCATCATAATACCTACTGTATCAGCAAAGGTTGATTGATGAAAATGGAAATGCAATAATAGTGGGAGTGTGATTTACTACAGGAATTAAAGCTTGCACAATTATGAAAAGAGACAGAAAAATGAATGTCCAAACACAGGTAAGAGAGATTCAGCTGCATTACCACCTTGTCAATCTGAGAAGCCAAGCTCATATTCAGCTACAGAAGGGCAAGTGCAAAGAGAGAGGTACTAGAATAGGAGTGTCAGCCTATTGCCTCTGTGAATCTACATAAAAAGCCCACTGGCAGAAGATCTGGACAATGAGTTGAGAGGGCAGTAGGGCAAGCTGGAAACTTCTGGGTACTTCAGCATCTAACCACAGCAACATTCACTGAGTGATGGCCAATGCCACACTTCTTCATTCCATACCTTGTGAAAGTTCCTGGCCAACTCTAACCTAAGACTTGACAGGAAATTGGATTCTGGAAAATTTAGTTCCCAGTTTAACATGGTTGACAATAGGATAATGGGACACAACTTTATTGGACTTGTGACGATTACAGGAATTAATACAAAATTTGGTTAAACTCATAGACCCATAAGTCCAAGAAATTAAATAAATCACAATCACAATAGACATAAAGACACTCATCATAAGGCTTATCTAGTGATAAAGATAAACTCTTAAAAGAAAGTAGAGAAAAAGACACAACGTGTACAGAGGAAAGAAAATAAGCAAAACAATAATCTTCTTATCACAAACTCATTCATGTCAGACTACAAATGTAGGAAAAACATGTCAGCCAAGGATTCTAAACACAGAGAAAATGTATTGTAATAATAAAGGGGAAATAGTTTTTCAGGCAGAAAAGTTCAGAATCCATTGTCCATGAACCTTCCCCAAAGATATGTAAGAGTAAATCCTACAGGTAGAATAAAATTACACCAGATAAAAATGAATGAAAAGTGTCAGCAAAAGTAAATGCATGTGTAGGTATAGAAGATAATGCTTTTTATCTTGTTTTCATTATCTTTAAAAGATAATTTACTCTCTAAAGAAAACAATAACAATGCTCTGTGAGATTTGTGTTCAAGTTAAATGTTTACTAATACAATACAATAATAGAAATGGTAATACAGTAATAGAAATTTAAAAAGTGCACTTTTGTACTATTCTTACATTATAAGTTAAGTAGTACACGTAATCTGAAGGTAGAATGTAATGTTAAAAAGTGTATATTTCGGGCCTCCCTGGTGGCGCAGTGGTTGAGAGTCCGCCTGCCGATGCAGGGGATACGGGTTCGTGCCCCGGTCTGGGAGGATCCCATATGCCGCGGAGCGGCTGGGCCCGTGAGCCGTGGCCGCTGGGCCTGCGCGTCCGGAGCCTGTGCTCCGCAACGGGAGAGGCCACAACAGTGAGAGGCCCACATACCACAAAAAGAAAAAAAAAAAAAAAAAAAAAAGTGTATATTTCATACCATAGAGTGATCATTGAAAAATAATAATAGAACAAAAATATATAGCTAGGATGTAATGACATTTAAAAAATCGAGATAAGGCATGAAACATTAAAAAAAAAAAAACAGAGAACAGATGGGAAAAGAGAAAACAAACAGCAAGATGTCAGACTTAAACCATAACAAAAATTACAAGAAATAAGAATGATCTAATCACTATGAGTTAAGGCAAGCTCATAGAGTATAAAGCTAGATGACAGAGCAAGATCAAAATATTCACCCTACAGATATCCCACATTAAATAACAAGACACAATAAGTTAAAAACTAAAGAACATTTAAATAAAAAAGAAGGGCTGCCCTGGTGGCACAGTGGTTGAGAGTCCACCTGCCGATGCAGGGGACACAGGTTCATACCCCGGTCCGGGAAGATCCCACATGCAGTGGAGCAGCTGGGCCCGTGAGCCATGGCTGCTGAGCCTGCACGTCTGGAGCCTTGCTCCACAATGGGAGAGGCCACAACAGTGAGAGGCCCGTGTACCACAAAAAAAAAAAAAAAAAAAAAAAAAAAAAGAAAACATTTTACTGAAAGTCCTAGGCAGTATAATAAGAAAGGTAGACAAGAAAATAAAAATAGACATACTGTAAGGGAAATAGAAAGTTCATCTTTATTTGCAAAAGCAACTATTGTGTATAGATAAATCCTGAAGAAATAAACAAAAATATAATAGATTTATATGTATTTTTATCATGGCTGTAGGTTAAATGGGAAACATTTATATATATTATTTTTATACGTCAGCCACAAAGAATCTAAATATGGAATTTTACAAAATAATAGCAAAACAAATGACAAAAGGATTTAAAGAGACAACATAAGTTTGTAAAAGATGAATATAGTTTGAGGGCTTAAATGGCCTGCCTTCAAGAGATATTATAGTCACAATAAACAACACAGGCTAGTATGAAAAGAAAAAAATATGTGTGTGTGTGTGTGTGTGTGTGCGCACATATATATCAATTGAGTCAAGAAGACAGAAGAGAAATAGATGCATACATATAAAATCAATTGAGTTATGAAAAAGTACAAGGCTATTTAAATGTGGAAAAGAGAATCTTTGCAGCAAATTCCTCTAGTACAATTGCAAATTAATTACAATGGAAAAAATATATATTTCATTCAATTTTGTTATGAACCTAAAACTGCTCTAAAAAATAAAGTTTATTAAAAATAAAAAAAAAGAATATATACTAAAAAAGAAATACTCCCACCATACATAGAAATTAATTCCAGATGGATTAAAGCCCTAAATGTGGAGACCTAAAATTAAAGATAAAAGTAAACTTGTAGAAATAAATGTTAATGTAAAATATTTGTGATCATCGGTTAGGCAAAGATTTCTTAGATATGACATAATATCAACAATCATAAGGAGAAAAATGGAAAAATTAATTTGAAATTAAAATTAAAATTTCTGATCACCATAAGACATTTCAAAAAATTTAAAAAGCAAGACTGAGATGGAGAATATGTGCAAAATATATTTCTGACAAGGACTTTATTGTAGACTATATAAAGAATTCTTATAGATCAAAAATAAGCACTCAAACAAACTGATAAAATTAATGGACAACACATAAGCAAACACTTCACCAAAGAAGATATGCACATTGCAAAGAAGCATATGAAAAGTTGTTCAACATAATTTTCATCAAGGAAATAGAAATTAAAATCATAATAAGAATTTATTAAAATTCAACAAAATTACTAACATTAAAAAGACTGACAGTACCAAGAATTTTAGAGTATGTAAAACAATTAGAACTTATTGTTCGTGGGAATATAAAATGGTATAGCCACTCTGGAAAAATTTGGCAGTTGTTTTATATAGTTAAAGATTCACTTACTATGTTATTCACCATTTCCATTCCTAGCTATTACCCAAGACAAACAGCAATATGGGTCTACACAAAATCTTGTATATAGATTTATTCATAATAATTCCTGTTTTCAAGCATGAAACAACCAATGTATTCATCAATACAAGAATGCATAAAGCCATTGTGTTGTATCCATAAAATAGCATATTACTTTGCAATAAAAATTAATGGGCTACTGATTCATGTGACAAGTATTGTACTTCAAATCACGATGACAAGGTGAAGAAGGCAGGCACAAAAGACTACATACTTTGGGCTTCCCTGGTGGCACAGTGGTTGAGAGTCCACCTGCCGATGCAGGGGACATGGGTTCGTGCCCCGGTCCGGGAAGATCCCACATGCCGCGGAGCGGCTGGGCCCGTGTGCCATGGCCACAGAGTCTGCGCATCCAGAGCCTGTGCTCCACAACAGGAGAGGTCACGACAGTGAGAGGCCCGCGTACCGCAAAAAACAAAAAACAAACAAACAGGGCTTCCCTGGTGGCGCAGTGCTTGAGAGTCCGTCTGCCAATGCAGGCGACACGGGTTCGTGCCCCAGTCCGGGAAGATCCCACATGCCGCGGAGCGTCTGGGCCCGTGAGCCGTGGCCGCTGAGCCTGCGCGTCCAGAGCCTGTGCTCCGCTAAGGGAGAGGCCGCAACAGTGAGAGGCCCGCGTAACGCAAAAAAAAAAAAAAAAAAAAAAAAAAAAAAAAAAACAAAAAAGACTACATACTTTAAGATACTACTTATTTGAAAGTCAAGAAAAAGAAAAATTATGGAGACAGAAATCAGATTAGTAGTTACCAGGGGCTGGACACTGGGGAGAAAACTGACTGCAAATTGGCCTTTGTGACTTTGAAGTTTGGCTGAAATGTTCTGTATTATTTGGGGGCCAGTTAATAATGGTACATGTGTGTGCACTCACTAAAACTTCCTATCTAACTGATTATGCAGATTATTAATATTCAGGCTGTAAAATTAATTAATTAAAATGTTGTAACATTATTTTAGGACATATCTTTTCCCAAGATATATTTATCTTTGAAATGTTAACTGAGTTCTGTATATTAAAAAGCATATTATATACATTGTTGTGACTTGAACTGTGTTCTCCCAAAAAAGATAAATTCAAACCCTATCCTCTGAAACCTGTAAATGTGACCTTATTTTTGGAAATAGGATTTTTGAAGATGTAAGCAAATTAAGATGTGGTCATCCTGGATTAGTGTGGTCCTATCCAAAGGCTGGTGTCTTTGACAGATGACACAGAGACACACAGAGAAATATGATGACGGAAACTCAGTTTGGACTGATACAGCTACAAGCGATAGAATGACAATAATTATCTGTAACCATCAGAAGCTAGGAGAGACACATAGAACAGATTCTCTCTCAATCCTCTGGAAGGGAACAACCCTGTTGAATCTTGATTTCAGACTCTAGTCTCTGAACGGGGACAGAACAACATTTTTGTTATATTAAGACATCAGGTTTGTGGTAATTTGTTATGGAAGCTCTAGGAAACTATTACATACACTTATTATCACACCATTGTCATTGCTCAAAACATTTTGAGACTTCCCTGAGAAACCGCCTCAGGCAGCATTATGTTCTCAGTAACATTCTCTACACTAGGAATGTCTTTGTGTTTTCATGGTGGATTTGATCTATTAAATAGTTAAAACTGAACATAGTAACTTATACTACTTAAGATTTCTCCTTAAGAAAGTTCTGAAAATATTTTAATAAGAAAATAAGAAAAGCTGATACTTATTGAAAGCTTACAATATGCTGAGACTATACTTTGCTTTATATTCAATATCTCACTTAATCTTAATAACAACCTTGTGAAATACATACTTACTTTATTGCTGACATTTTACAGAAAAAGGCCAAGAAATTGGGAGATTAGATTAGTTTGCTCAAAGGTAAATAATAGTACACAGTGGACCTGCTAATTTCATTAAAACAATATTTGTTTAGTACCTACTCTATGCCAGGTAATCTTTTGAGGAATAAAGCAGTGAATAATAAGAATAAAAATTAGATATAAAATAAATATGGTATGTATAATGTTCTCTACAGGTTAAAAGAATGACTCAAAATAAACTGATTCACATGAAAGAGTTCATTACAAAGACAGAAATATCCTGAAATAGTTTTAACTGAAATTTCATATAAAAATATTTTCCTTTGGAAGAAACAACCATCTTTTCTTTAGACCTGAGCTTTTTAAGTAAAATAAAATTGTTTCATGTTCCACAGTAGATAACTCAAGAGAAATCAGAGAGAAATGACTCCAAGATGTACTTAAATCCCCTGAGGTCTTATCAAGACTGATATTTAATACTAAACTTCTGGGCTGTGCTGTAAGCAATATGGTACGATCATATGGGAATCTGAGCAAATTTTTGTGGAATATCAATACTGAAATAAAATCCCTGTTGCCTGTCTAAGTCTACCCTAAATTAATCCCAAATGATTTTTTGAAAAATGTGAATTTTTAAATTTTTTCTGAAAGAACAAGACATATATTAGAACACTGACAATGACTGAATGAAGAATGCACTATTTTAAGTTCAGTTATTATCATAAGTTAATCATGTCTTATACAAGTTTTCAAAAGACTTGCAATAAAATGAAAGAAAGAATGAAAACAGTTACAAATTGAATTCTACAGAAAAATAATTTATATGGTTATTAAAATGAAGATCCTTGATTATTTAATAGAATGTAGGTATGGGACAATGATTTAAGCAGAATTCTCCCTTACTGACATAAGAATATTAAGTAATTCAATCTCATGTCCCAATTACACAAATCTATTAGAGCATAAGTTAATAAGGTAAGGCCCAATCAAATATTGGAAGACTCTGTCTACATGCTAAAACTTTACTATTAAATGATTTTAAGTGGGTTATTCTCATAAAGAGTTTTAACTTTTAAATATATCTATCTGTTAGCCTTGTATAGAATGACTTGGAAGGGAGGTAGACAAAAGCCATGAGGATCAGTCAGCAAGCAAATGAAATCATGCAGGTATGAGGTGATAAATTAGGTAGAAATGGGTAAAAGGAGAAACGAATAACTCATACAGCTCTATCAGAGACAGAATTTAATGCTATTGTTTAATGTTATACTAGTCAAAGGAAAAAATAATAATACACATGATTTCTATTAAGATATTTGTAAGGCAGATCCCAGAGGCCTGGGAGAAAAAAACAGGTAAGACAACCATGAAAATAATGAGTTCTAGAACACTTCAAGAAAAAGACTTATAACCTTTGATGAAAAGAAGAATATGAGAGATTGAGTTTAGTGGCCTTTGAAGATCAAATTCAAAACATGAAGTAAGAGTTCATGGTCAAAATAAGAGTAGATTTTTGTGGAAAAAATGTTTGTAATCATGGCATTTTGCCACCAAGATCTTCAATTAATGTTATATCTTCATGTCATAAGAGAGGTTTCAAGGACATAGCCTCAAGATGACCTGTCAATTTTTAATAGTCTGTGTCTTCCATCCTCTTTAACTTTTAGTATCTCTCTAGGATTAACATAAATGTATAAATACAGAGAAATATGTTCTGGGCTTTGTATACCTACAAAGTAGATATAAAATATATGTGCATTAATATATGTATGTATATAATAATGGGTGTGTCTGGAATATATAAAGAGCATTCATAAATCAATAAAAAGCAAGATACCCTAATGGAACATTTGGCAAAAGATTCAAACAAGATATTCACAAAAGATAATGTTCAACTGGAAATAATCACATGAAAAAGTCCTCTATTTCATTCATCATAAAGTATAAATGCAAATTAAAACAGAAATATCTCACCAGCAGGGTAAATAAAAATAATAGACAATTTCATGTTTTGGGAGAACATGGAGCAATTGGAGCTTTCATATATACATATACATATACATTATATATATATATATATATATATATATATAGTTGTTAAGAATTTAAATTAATGCAATCACTTTACAAATGTGGTTGGTAGTATTTACTATAGCTAACCTACTTATACTTTGAGCAAGTAATTTCACTTGTGTGTATCTCCCCATCACACATGTTCAGCCAAATATATGAAAAAGACCATTCATAGCAGCAACATTTGTACTAGCTAACATCTGGAAAGGAGTCAAATGTGTATTTACAGCAAAACCAATTAATGAATTGTGATACATTGATAAAATGGACTACTCATTAATGAGATTAATAAACTACAACCAAATGTAGCAATATGGGTGAATGTCATATGCTAAATATTGATAAAAATAAGCTAGACAGACATAGTACATAATAGATGATCCCTTTTCTAGTAAGTGCAAAAACAATATATTATTTTAGATGTCAGCATTGCTGTTATTCACTTTGGGGGTGGGACAGTTGTAGTCACCAAAGAAAAGAGGTTGTGAAGGAGGATTTGAGGGATCTGATAGTACTTTGTTTCTCCCTGTAAGAAGAAAAGAAGTGTGTGTTTACTTTCTGTAAATGCATCGCTAATACAAATATGATTGTGTACCATTCTGGACTTAGGTTATAAACTCAATAAAATTTTTTTGTATTCAAAAATAACTTGGGGGCTTCCCTGGTGGCGCAGTGGTTGAGAGTCCGCCTGCCGATGCAGGGGACACGGGTTCGTGCCCCGGTCTGGGAAGATCCCACATGCCGCGGAGCGGTTGGGCCCGTGAGCCATGGCCGTTGGGCCTGCGCGTCCGGAGCCTGTGCTCCGCAACGGGAGAGGCCACAACAGTGAGAGGCCCGCATACAGCAAAAAAAAAAATAAAAAAAAAAAATAACTTGGCAAATATGCTGAGAAACCCTAAGAAGCTAAATAGGATATAGTGGTAAGTCTAGAACTGCTAAGCATAGAATGAAAATATGAATGATACATTAAAATCCATGAAAAACTTGCTACTACCTCTGCATATCTAAAAAAATGAAAATATAATTATTAGTTCTCCTTGGAAGCACATTTACAAATTAATAGTATTTGAAATAAGTCTGTAGCTGAAAAGATGTTCACTTTCATTATTACAGGTAGCATGACTGCTTTGGAGTTTTTTGCAAAACTATTATAAATATTCAAAGTGATCTGTTTATCAGCCATTTAGTCAAGGATTTTGCCTCTGCAAACTCAGAAGGGACACTCTCTTCCTTAGTGCCCTAGTACTCTCTCTTATTTAAAACCTACACTATTTCTGTTCTTTAGTGTGAATGCAAAATTTAATGATCCACACACTCTAACCATCCAGTTTAAAAATAATGAAAAAGACATGTTGTAGGATCTGAAAAAAACTAAGCTAAAGTCCTCTCATAAAGACTTGTAATAACCCCATGTTATCACAGAACAAATATCATTGTACCAACAGACTGTCCTTGAGCCCATGTAATATCTGAGGTTAACCAGAAAATTCTAGGAGAAAAATATGTGAAGTCCCAAGAGTCTCTCTGTAAATAGGTGATGACAGTAAAGATGTAGAAATGAAGACTCTAGATGGATCTGTTTGTACATCAGTGTGCCTGTCTGTACATGCCTATAGGAAATGCTTCAACAGAAAATAAAAAATTCAAAATTTGTTCTTCTTTCTCTTTATATTGTAGCTCTTTAGAAATATATAACCTGATGGACTTAATCAATAATAGTCACATACTAAATAAAGTGGGCTTCTAATTTATCAAATTATTATTTTTTACCATAAAACTGAGTCAAACTTTTATACTTTTAAAGGACTATGAGAGTTAGAATGAGAAAAAAAAATGTGGCTAACGTGCCCACTAGTAAAAGTGCAAACCAGGCAAACGTTATATGCTAACACTTCATTTCTTTCCAAAATTATGTTTTAAAATTGAAGAGTGAGATTTGGTTTTTGCATAAAACATGGAAAGCAGCAAAAAACAAACAAACCAAAAACCAAAAAAAAACCCAACTTTATTATCACCTTAAAAATGAGAACAGGCCTGCCCTTCAACAAAATGGTAAGATCAAAAGGTTATCTAATAAAAATAAAATTCCAATGGGTGACATGCATTTCTGAGAAAGGATAAGACATATAAAGTGTTTCATCTAAGACATAAAAATGGGAAATAGACTTAGCTACAATAAAATTAAGTTGGATCAAAACAGCTTAAATTTGATGACTTATTAAATGCCAAGTAAGGGCTAGCATGCTATCTTGGAATCCCTGAAAGACCCAGACATAAGAGGAGACTGCTTTCCCTCGTCAACCCTTTTCATAGGTCAATTGCATATGAGAGGGACTGAGAACAGGGAAGGTAGACATACCAACTTCACAGGATGCATGGCTTGCTGATGTTTGGGGCTGAAGAAGGAGAGCCTAAAGCAACCTGCCTGTTCACCAAACCTGCATGACTGCAAGGTAAGGATTGGCCGCCCTGAGAAGTGTGCAGGAAAACCATCCACACTCAACCTGGATCTTGATGTGATGAAAGATTCAGCTCTCTGCTACTGGGGAAAGGAAGGAAATTGAACACCATCTGCCCCAGATCTTTCACTGCCTGAAGCAGAAAATATCTGTCACTGGGGGAAAGACAGAAATATGACCAATATTCCCCAACCCCATACATCAATACAAGGTCAAGACTGACTACCACTGGGAGGGGGCCAGAAAGACTCTGCCCTAAAAGACTTTGATCTAAAAGGCAAAGCTCTCTGATGCTATGGGAGGTACAGAACACGTACCTACCACAGCCTCTTTAAATTCATGGCATTAAGCCATCAGCCCCTAAAGGCTGAGCAGGACACACACGCATCTCTGACAGTGCATCAGTATGAGGCAAACACTTGCTACAGTTGAGAGAGTACCAGGAAATCTCTTTAGGTTCAGGACTTTGCACTGGATAGGAGGAAGTGGTGGGTTGCTGTGGAAGAGTAGGGATGCTGAGAAAGCCTAAGACATGAGGTTCAAGGAAACAGGGCCTGTTTCAGGTTGCACTGGTAGCAGGGAAACTGAAAAATACTTTCCCCACTGGATAAGTCTTACATTGGGTAGCAAGCAATGCCCTACTGCTGAGAGAGGAGCAAAGCAAAGGGAGAAACCCATCTTTAGTAAAGTCTCCCTGGGCCTGCTGAAAGCAGAAGGTGGAACAGTAACACCCACAGAGATAGCCTCAATCATTCCAGGCCTCACGCTAAGCAAAAAGCAGCAGCTGTCTGTCACTAGAGGATTTTCAAATTCATGGGGTACTGAATATAACTAAATAAGCAAGAGTCCCTAACCCCACTCAACTACAAGCTAGATTGACATGGTATATTCAGAATAGACAAAACAAAGGAAATAATTTTGAACTTGAAGATGTGACAATAGAAATTATCTTACCTAGAGCACAAAAATAAGACAGAGTCAAAATGGAATAGATAATTGAAAACCATGGGACAATATGAAAACATTCAAATATACAAGTACTGGAAACCCAGGAGGAGAAGAAGGAAAGAGAGAAATGGTCACAAGAAATATTTTAAGAGATTAAGGTTGAGAATTTTTTAAATGTTTAAAAACAAACAAACAAAACCTCCCACAGATCCAAGAAGTTCAGAGAAACCTGAAGTGTGATAAATGCAAATAAAAACACAGCCAAGTACCTCATAATAAAACTACTGAAAACGGGGCTTCCCTGGTGGCATAGTGGTTGAGAGTCCACCTGCCGATGCAGGGGACACGGGTTCGGGCCCCGGTTCGGGAAGATTCCACATGCCACAGAGAGGCTGGGCCTGTGAGCCATGGCCCCTGAGCCTGCGCATCCAGAGCCTGTGCTCCACAACGGGAGAGGCCACAACAGTGATAGGCCTGCGTACTGCAAAAAAAAAAAAAAAAAAAAAAAAAAAAAAACTACTGAAAACGAAAGAAAAAGGAAATTTATGAAAGAAGTCAGAGAAAATGAAGATATAGAATGAATTAATAGTAAAATGTTAGCTGAATTCTCATAGAAACAATGGAATTCAGAAATCAATGACATTAATTCTTTAAAGAGCTAAAAAGAAAGTCTAGAATTCTATTTCCTGTGAAAATATAGTAGAGATAAAAGGACAGAAACAAATCTTAAAGAATTCATCTCTGGCAAAATTGTACTACCAAGAAATGCTAAAAGATAGTTTTACAGATTGAAACAAAAAGATATAAAGAACAACAGAGAATAAATAACTTTCTAAATACACAGAACTCAAAAATTCCTATGTTTATACAAGTATATCACTAAATTTTCTAAATTAAAAAAATCAGAGGTTCGGGGAGTTGTGTTCCTGTAGAAGGGCTCCAGTGAACTGGCTGTGGGGCAAGGTTGTGCAGGCTGAACGCTGGGGCAGGGCCCCAGGACCCCTGAAGAAACTGAGGAAGAGGTTATGACACCCAAAGTAAAGCAAAGGGAATGAAAGAAGTAAATACTCTTGAAAGTATCAACAATAAGTGTGTTTCTTCCAATCCAGCAACGTGGTATATCTCTCCATCTGTTTGTATTGTCTTTAATTTCTTTCATCAGTGTCTTATAGTTTTCTGCATACAGGTCTTTTGTCTCCTTAGGTAGGTTTATTCCTAGGTATTTTATTCTTTTTGTTGCAATAGGTAATGGCAGTGTTTCCTAAATTTCTCTTTCAGATTTTTCATCATTAGTGTAGGAATGCAAGAGATTACTGCACATTAATTTTGTATCCTGCTACTTTACCAGAGTCATTGATTAGCTCTAGTAGTTTTCTGGTGGCATCTTTAGGATTCTCTATGTACAGTATCATGCCATCTACAAACAGTGACAGTTTCACTTCTTTTCCAATTTGGATTGCTTTTATTTCCAGTTTTTCTCTGATTGTCGTGGCTAAAACTTCCAAAACTATGTTGAATAACAACAGTGAGAGTGGGCAACTTGTCTTGTTCCTGATCTGAGAGGAAATGGTTTCAGTTATTCACCATTGAGAATGATGTTGGTTGTGGGTTTGTCACATATGGCCTTTATTATGTTGAGGTAGATTCACTCTATACCCACTTTCTGGAGAGTTTTTAATCATAAATAGGTGTTGAATTTTCTTGAAAGATTATTCTGCATCTATTGAGATTATCATATGGTTTCTGTCCTTCAATTTGTTGATATGGTGTATCAAACTGATTGATTTGCATATATTGAAGAATCCTTGCATTCCTTGGATAAACCCCACTTGATCACGGTGTATGATCCTTTTAATGTGCTGTTGGATTCTATTTGTTAGTATTTTGTTGAGGATTTTTGCATCTATGTTCATCAGTGATATTGGCCTGTAGTTTTCTTTTTTTGTGACATCTTCGGTTTTGGTATCAGGGTGATGGTGGCCTTGTAGAATGAGTTTGGGAGTGTTCCTCCCTGAGCTATACTTTGGGAGAGTTTGGGAAGGATAGTTAGCTCTTCTCTAAGTGTTTGATAGAATTCACCTGTGAAGCCATCTGGTCCTGGGCTATTGCTTGTTGGAAGATTTTTAGTCACACCTTCAATTTCAGTGCTTGTGATTGGTCTGTTCATATTTTCTATTTCTTCCTGGTTCAGTCTTGGAAGCCTGTACTTTTCTAAGAATTCATCCATTTCTCCCATGTTTTCCATTTTATTGGCATATAGTTGCTTGTAGTAGTCTCCCATGATCCTTTGTATTTCTGAAGTGTCAGTTGTTACTTCTCCTTTTTTATTTCCAATTCTGTTGATTTGAGGCTTCTCCCTTTTTTTCTTGATGAGTCTGGTTAATGGTTTATCAATTTTGTTTATCTTCTTAAAGAAGTAGCTTTTAGTCTTACTGATCTTTGCTATAATTTCCTTCATTTCTTTTTCATTTATTTCTGATCTGATCTTTATCATTTCTTCCCTTCTGCTAACTTTGGTTTTTTTTTTTTTTTTCCTTTGGTCTTCTTTCTCTAATGGTTTAGGTGTAAGGTTGGGTTGTTTACTTGAGATTTTTCTTGTTTCTTGAGGTCAGATTGGATTGGACTGGAAGAATCAATATTGTGAAAATGACTATACTACCCAAAGCAATCTACAGATTCAATGCAATCCCTATCAAACCACCAATGGCAATTTTCACAGAACTAGAGCAAAAAAATTTCACAATTTGTATGGAAACAAAATAGACCTCGAATAGCCAAAGCAATCTTGAGAAGGAAAAATGGAGCTGGAGGAATCAGGTTCCCTGACTTCAGACCATATGACAAACCTACAGTAATCAAGCCAATATGGTATGGGCACAAAAACAGAAATATAGATCAATGCAACAGTATAGAAACCCCAGAGATAAACCCATGCACGTATGGTCATTTTCTCTTCGATAAAGAAGGCAGGAATATACAATGGAGAAAAGACAGCCTCTTCAATAAGTGGTGCTGGAATAACTGCACAGCTACATGTAAAAGAATGAAATTGGAACACTTCCTAACACCATGCACAAAAATAAACTCAAAATCGATTAAAGACCTAAATGTAAGGCCAGACACTATAAAACTCTTAGAGAAAAACATAGGCAGAACACTCTATGACATAAATCACAGCAAGATCCTTTTTGACCCACCTCCTAGAGAAATGGAAAAAGAAACAAAATAAACAAATGGGATCTAATGAAACTTAAAAGCTTTTGCACAGTAAATGAAATCATATACAAGACAACCCTAAGAATGGGAGAAAATATTTGCAAATGAAGCAACTGACAAAGGATTAATCTCCAAAATACATAAGCAACTCATGTAGCTCAATATCAAAAAAAAAAATCCAAAAATGGGCAGAAGACCTAAGTAAATATTTCTCTAAAGGAGATATACAGATTGCCAATAAACACATGAAAGAATGCTCAACATCACTAATCATTAGAGAAATGCAAATCAAAACCACAATGAGGTATCACCTCACACTGGTCAGAATGGCCATCATCAAAAAATCTACAAACAATAAATGCTGGAGAGGGTGTGGAGAAAAGGGAACCCTCTTGCACTGTTGGTGGGAATGTAAATTAATTCAGCCACTATGGAGATCAGTATGGATGTTCCTTAAAAACTAAAAATAGAAATACCATATGACCCAGCAATCCCACTACTGGACATATACCCTGAGAAAACCATAATTCAAAAAGAGACATGTACCACAATGTTCACTGAAGCACTATTTACAATAGCCAGGACATGGAAGCAACCTAAATGTCCATCGATAGATGAATGGATAAAGAAGATGTGGCACATATATACAATGCAATAATACTCAGCCATAAAAAGAAATGAAATTGAGTTATTTGTAGTGAGGTGGATGGACCTAGAGACTGTCATAAAGAGTGAAGTAAGTCAGAAAGAGAAAACAAATACCATATGCTAACACATATATATGGAATCTCAAAAAAATTTAAAAAAAATGGTTCTGATGCACCTAGGGGCATGACAAGAATAAAGATGCAGACATAGGTAATAGACTTGAGGACACGGGGAAGGGGAAGGGTAAGCTGGGACAAAGTGAAAGAATAGCACTGACATATATATACTACCAAATATAAAATAGATAGCTAGTGGGAAGCAGCTGCATAACACAGGGCGATCAGCTCTGTGCTTTGTGACCCTCCCTTTCCCACCCCTCTTAGAGGGGTGGGATATTGAGGGTGGGAGGGAGGCACAAGAGGGAGGGAATATGGGGATATACATGTATACATATACCTGATTCACTGTTATACAGCAGAAACTAACACAACATTGTAAAGCAATTATACTCCAATAACGACGTTAAAAAAAAAAGAGTAAATGGGTTTAACAGAAGAATGGATTTGTGAAACAGCATCTGACAACCACTCTCTTAGTGACAGCTGACAAATGAACTGTGAATATTCTGCTAACAGCCATTGGAGGAAGCTCAAAAGATTGATGCTAACTGCTTGTAACGCATGGAGAAGAACAGGTTAATGTCAGCATAAAAAAAAATATGGTAAAATTGGACTTCCCTGGTGGCGCAGTGGTTGAGAGTCCACCTGCCGATGCAGGGGATGTGGGTTTGGGCCCCGGTCTGGGAGGATCCCGTATGCCACGTAGAGGCTGGGCCCGTGAGCCATGGCCGCTGAGCCTGTGCATACGGAGCCTGTGCTCCACCACGGGAGAGGCCACTGCAGTGAGAGGTCCACGTACCACAAAAAAAAAAAAAAACTATGGTAAAATGGATTCTAAGTTGCTAATGATTTCAGAAGTTATTCCAATGGTGCAAGTCAGTAAGTAGGTTCTGAACTCCATCAAAAAGGTGAATTACCTTCAGAATTACAAAAGATTTTTGACAAAGAAATGGTGGATGTTAGTTGAAGATAAAAAAAAAAAATGAACTATGTATGCCAATGAAAACTGTATTCCAGCCCTTCTCAGGGCAGGATCACAAACTAGGAAGTGCTACACCAAAATTTTTTTCTAAAGCAAAGAGTATTGAGGATGAGAATGAAAACACTCTGCCTGTTGTCTAATAATCTGGAACATTTCACTAAAATACAGATCTGGTTAGCCAAATGGAAAAAGATCTTCCAGAAATTTTATATTTCCTGTAAGCATTAATAGCTATTCATTTCCCTCTAAACAATGCTTGAGCTGCATGTCACAGGTTTTGGGTAAGCCACATCAAAAATACTTCATCGGAAAATACCAAGGGTCTCAAAGAAGTCCTCCCTTTCCCTGGCAGTGCCACTTCCTTTTCTCAAATTGCTAGATGAAACAGTCACACTGGAAGAAGCAGATGTGTACAATGTTGCAATCATTGAGAGACTCCAAAAAGGAGCTCAACATTTTAGAGAACTTTCATAGCATTAATTTTTAATGGACTAAGTGGAAAATCTCGAGAGGAATAATGATTGTAAGTAAACATGCAGACCAAAATGCATTAAGGAAAAGTCATATTCACTGGACCTTTGATCCAGGTCCTATTTTACTGTCCTCTGATGAGAGTTCTAAAAATAAGTACAAGTTAACAAAGTAAACTATGACTGGAGCTATGTTCCTGAAATTCAATGCATTTTTCCACATTTTCAAATATCAATTAATCAACATAAGGTACATTTTAGTAGCTATATAATGAAGAATTTTAATATCATATAAATAAGCAAATATGTTTGTATTATGATTCATTTAAAGACATATCATTACTTTCCCAAACAGCAGCAATTTTTTAAAATGTTAGCTGTCTCAGATTTAAAAAGAGCCGTGAATTAAAAAAAAAAAAATGTGCATTGTGGGTTAAAAGCATGAATGTCATTATTCTATAACTGAGATATAATCAAAAGACTACAAGAGTCTGTGTTCACCTTAACTATGACTAAACTTCACAGTGTGTTCAGTTTTCATTCTGTAACGTCAAGATATACTCAAATATTAATTTGGCAACTGTATCTAGGATGTATATATATTTAAGAATAAAATTTTGTAGCTTATTAAAATGTCAAAAATACTAAAAGAACATAAGTATATTAGTTTATTATATAAACTGCCCTGCACTGGATGACTTTAAAAATAGCAATTTATATTCTCACAATTCTGGAGACCGGCAGTTCAAGATGAAGGTGCAAGCAGGGGAGATGGTTCCTCCCATGTCCTTTCTCCTTGGCTTGTACATGGCCATCTCTTTGCTGTGCCTTCATATGGCCTTTACCCTGTGTGTGTACATCCCTGGTATCTCCTCCTTTTATTATAAGAACACTGATCATCATAGATTAAACTCCCACCCTTATGACATCATTGAACCCTAATTACTACTTTAAAGGCTTTATATCAAAATACAATCATATTGGGGATTAGTGCTTAAACATGAGTTTTGGGGGGACACAATTCAGATTATAGTAGAGGTTTTACAGCATATATAGAGGTATAATAAACAACAACAAAAATTGAAAGGTTATTTTGAAACATATTATGATAGATAAACTTTTATGAAACATTAAAATAGTTTAAACAGAATGTTCAAAGTTAAAGATCAATATTGCATTTTTAATGCAAAACACAAACATATACACACACATGCATACATGACAATAACAACAAAGATGTAACAGAAGATAAAATAATTTTTTTTTAAATATTTGATTCACCCACAATTTAAGGAGAGAATGATAGAGGAACAAGGATGAGACAATCAAAATCATATAGCAGTATATTAGACTTGAATGCACACATATGAATAATGTACATTACATATAAATAGAATAAGCACTTCAATTAACAGGAAGGCATTATAAGAATGGATAAAAATAGCGAGATTCAACCATATGCCACTTATAAGAAACTTGCTGTAAATATAAAAACACAAACAGCGCTTCCCTGGTGGCGCAGTTTTTGAGTCTGCCTGCTCATGCGGGGAATGTGGGTTCGTGCCCCAGTCTGGGAAGATCCCACATGCCACGGAATGGCTGGGCCTGTGAGCCATGGCTGCTGAGCTTGTGCTTCTGAAGCCTGTGCTCCGCAACGGGAGAGGCCACAACATTGAGAGGCCCACATACCACAAAAAAAAAAAAAAAAAAAAAAAAAAAACATGAACAGGTTGAAAATGAGAGAACGGACCTATATGTATTATTCATCCATTATGCATGAGAAAGGGATATATATCTACCATGCATTCATTAATCATAAGAAAGCCATTGTTGATATTCTTAAATGAGGAAAAAATTAATTCAAGGATATAACGTAGGGCCATAAGCTTAAAAGGGTCAGTTAATTAAGAAGATATAATCCTAAATGTGAATGCATCCTATAACAAAACTCCCAGTACAAAAAGAAGTTAGAGAAAGAACAAATACTAAAGAAGAGGGAGAAAAATAAATACCAGTAAAAATCAATGAAATAGAAAACAAACAAAAAAGAGAAAATCAATAAATGAGAGAACCACTAAAATGAGAAGTTGTTTCTCCAGAAATATCTATAAAATTCATGAACCCCTAGCAAAATAATGAAAAAAGGAAACAGAAAAAATGAAACAGATTACCAATGTCAAGAATTAAAGTGAAACCACCTACTACATATCTCATAGATGTTAAAATAACAAGTGGTATGTTGAAGAATTCTATGCCAATAAATTTGAAATCCAAATGGAAAAAAAAATGTACTCTAAAAGACACACATAACTTTTCAAGAAGAGTGGATAACCTAAATATTCATATGTCTATGTGAATATTTAGTTCATAAATATCTTCCCACAATATAGCATCAAGTCTAGATTGCTCCACTGATGAATTAAATCGGGCATTTAAAGAAGAAAGAGTAGCAATTTTTGTAAGGTTTTTCATAAAGTAGAGAAAGAGTAAAGGTTTCCCAACTCATTTGGTGAGGCCACTACAACCCTGAGAGCAAAACCAGACAATGGTATTGACAAAAAAATTGCAGAATAGTATGTTTTATGAAAACAGATGCAAAAGTCATTAAAGTATCAGTGAATCAAATCCATCATTCTAGGAAGAGGAAAACACAGTATTATCATATGAGGTGTATAACAAGGATGAAAGAATAGATTATCATTCAAAAATTACTGTGTTTCATACCATTATCAGATTGAGTGAATATTATTTACTTCAATAGAGGCAAGGAAAGTATTGACAAGGTAAACTACACATTTTTCATTAAATATCTCAGCAAATTATGAATGAAAGGAGGTTTCCTCACCCTGATAAAGGACACCAATGAAAAGCTCACAGCTAATATTTTAATGTTAAGTTGGGAAATTAAAATAAATCCACAGATCAGTTTAAGGAGAACTGACCTCTTACTGTTCGATCTCTCAATTTATAAGTCTGGTATATTTCTACAGTTTTTTAAATCTTTTTCAATTTATATCATCAAAGATTTATAGATTAGAGTCTATAAAATCTTGCACTGTTAAATTTGTACTTTGGTATTTGATAATTTTTGATGCTGTTTTAAATTTCAGTTTTAGTATTTCATTAATATACATAAATACAATTTATTTTTTAATAGTAACTGTGTATAATGAAACATTGCTGTATCCACTTTTTATATTTTATTACTTTTCTTGTAAATTCTTCAGTTTTCCATGAATACATGAATCTTCTCAGAATTCAGAGCTTTGTTTATTCTTCCTAATAGCTATGTCTTTTATTTCTTTTTCTATCTTAATGAAGTGACTAATACATCTAGTATAAAATTAATAAAGTTGAAGAGAATTGATTAGGAAAGACTGTGAGGGAAATTTCTGGGGTAGTGAAAGTATCAGTATTCTGTATCTTGATACACATGAAAACTGACTGAATAGTACTTAATAGTTGAACATTTCACCTTATATAAATTATACTTTGATTTTTTAAGTCAGCAATATGAAAAGGCATAAGTGAATAGAACACAGAAATTCAATGTTTGAATATTCATTTGTATTTTTTAATTTGACACTATTTGCAAACTACATCATCGATCTATTTCTTTTAAATGTAATTGAACACTTACTGCTGTGGTCGACTGCATCACTGGTCCCAAATCTTCACTTCTCTGTATTCATGACCTTTGCCATGTAATCCTGTAGTGTTCTTACACTCTGATTCTACACTTGTTTATGTGCATTGCTTTGGCCAGTAGAGGAAGGTGGAAGTTACATGGTACTAGTTCTACACCTAGGCCTCAAGAGGATCTGTGTGTTTGCACTTGCTGTAGTTCTTCTTTGTATTCCCATCAAAACTTGTATGTGCTATCCTGTTGGAGGATGAGGAGCTTGTAGAACAGATCTGATCCTCCTAAGCCATTGCTGTCAAGACCAGCCTAGATTGGCTGAGAATCAGCCAGCCCCCCAAAATATCCATGAGTGGTTCAAGATCATGTGAATCACCTAGGTGCCCTCAACTGAATTCAAATATCATAACAGCAAATGCTTATTATTTTGGTGGTTGGTATGCATATTATCATGTCATTAAATAAGTGAAACACTGGTAATTTATTTTCTTGATTACAAGTAGCTTTTCTTTCCCTACATGATATTGGCTTTCAGAATATTAATGAAAAATATATTTAAATTATATGGCTATTCATGCTGCTAACATCTCACATACCTAGCAACTAAAGAACAGAAAAAAATATATTCTTAAAAAAATTAGACGTGATGAAGAGTGGCCCCCGCTTGCCGCAACTAGAGAAAGCCCTCGCACAGAAACGAAGACCCAACACAGCCAAAAATAAATAAATTAATTAAAAAAAATAGGAAACAGTGCATAAATATAAACATTAAACATTTAGGTCTTGCAAAACATTAAGAGGCTGAGAAATAATGTTTTACATTTTCATTTGGTTTTATATCTCTTTTTTCTATTCTATAATATTACAACTAAGCAGTATATTATTTGGATTTTTATTCCATTCAGCAATATAAAATTCCTAATTCTAGAATAACATAATTGAAATGTGTTGCTCTGAGTATCAGACAAGCTCAGCAGAAACTGAATCCTTTGCCTGCCTATTGTAGAAAAAGACTTATCTATGAATTTGGCACTGGTCTCAAGAGTAGAAAAGCACAGGTTTACTAAATGCAAGACAATCCCTGGTTCAGGTAAGGACAGGAAGGGAAACAGAGAAAGAAACAGAGAAAAATATATTTAAAAATCTATTAACTAGAGCAGTGGTCCCCAGAGTTTTTGGCACCAGGGACTGGTTTCCTGGAAGACAGTTTTTCCACAGATCGGGGAGAGGGGGGCAAGGATGGTCAGGCAGTGATGCGAGTGAGGGGAAGCGGCAGATGAAGATTCACTTACTTGTCTACCACTCACCTCCTGCTGTGTGGCCTGATTCCTAACAGGTCACCGACCGGTACTGGTCCGTGGCCTGGAGGTTGGGGACCCCTGAACTAGAGGATTCTAGGACGTTTTGTAAGACCATTTTTTAAAAGTCACTAAAAAACTACTTGTGATTCAATGTTAATTGTGATATACATGTAAACATTACATTGAAACCCCCAAATCACCTGCATAAATAATAGAAAGTGTTTAACTATCCAATGATGCTGAGTAAGGAAAAAATGCTTTAAAATCTTATATTTAAATATAGTATCTATTTTATTAAGAAACCTTGTACCATAATTGGCAATAAAGTTAAAAAATGTACAATAATTTTATCAATCTATTGCCAAATTCTACCTTTTTCAGGAAAGTTTACATATCTGTGTTCCATTTCATTTCATAGACTTGCTTATCATTTGTTTATTCAACAAACTGTTGAGCATCTGTTATATATGTGGCACCAATGCGATGTATGAGCTGTCAATTAAAAATATAAATGGTTTCTGAATTAATCATTATTAAAATCTGTTTTCAAAAGGTGAGTGTATTTTGGGAAGAGTTATGATAATGTTACATATCTTTCAAGAACAATAACATTAATATGTAAAATCGTATTAATCCTCCCTGGAAACTCTATTCAAATGTCTAAGAATCTAATGAATCTACTATCTTAAATTGAGAAATTGGTTTACTCTGTTAGTGGTCTATTATATATTTAATATATTTTCACTGTATTATAAAAGAATAATGTATACTAATAATTCCTACTGAACCAGAATTCTTCTAAATGGATTAATATATTTGAATACTTGAAAACGGCAAAATATTTTCTCTCATAGGGATTTACTATTACTAATACTAAGTATACGTACACAAGTGATTTTGGCTGTGTTCCATGAAAACTCGTAAAAAGACAGTCCATAGGCATGGCATATTTGTCCAGTAGGCTGAAATTTGTGGGCCACTGATCTAGAGTATATTACATCCAATTTTTTGAACACAGTTCTTATATATTAATACTTTTATATAATCCAATTAAAGTGAAGTATTGAAGAAATGAAATTAAAAATATTAAATACAAACACAGGTTTTTATTTTTAGGATCATCAGAAAACTCTCTCAATTAGATATTAACATATAGAAATGCTCACTTGCAATCTCATGCTATCTAGGCAGAGCAGTGACAGTTATTGGACCAGCATGATCTGTGGGCCACATTTGAGAACATCTGCTCAGGGCAAAAGGCAGTGCCTTGCATCTCTCTAGATGAAGTCCACTGCTTCTAGACAACATTGAACAAGTATTCTTCACATTCTGGCTTGTTAGTTTTTTGTCTTTTCACATATATTTTTTAATGAAACACACTTACAAACATATGTTCAGCTCATTTAAAGGTAGTGAGTGTTCTTTGATGTACTGATATGCAAAGTTATTAAAAAACATCTTTGACCAGAAACTGTAGTTTATCTCTGTCATTCATGTATTTACCATAAGCTATATTTTCTTTGTTTTTAAGCTTAGATTGATACCACCATTCCTCTTGGCTATCTCTAAGCATATTTTCACTACTTTATACCTATTGTTTAGCTTTTTCCCCAGCACACGGTGGAAACACAAAAGCAACTACTGAAATAATCGTTAATCAATTGGACATTACATTTTTTTTTCTTGAAAGTTATGTTAAGCTTATAGGTGAATATATACTTTTTGAAAATCTAAGTATAAAGGATAAAACATTAAAATTTCACTTGATATTCCTTTCTATCTCTGTATAATTATATTTGACCTTTGTGCTTACCATTACTGAGTTGGTTGATTGGATAACTTCTATTATTTTCTTCCTTTTGACCTTCAAAAACTAGACAATCTGATTAGTGATAGCTGGAAAGATGCAATCTCTGCAATTATTTTTTTAAATCAACTCATAAGCAATATTTAATTTATTTGTATGGTAGTATCTGGTTCCTTGACTGAATTGAGTAATTATGAAATATGCTTTGTTCTAGGCAGAATTAATGGAAATTACTTATGATGGTAGAATGAGAAAGATTCACAAAAAGGGAAAGAAAAGTTCAAAATCAATTTATCTGGAAGAATAAAGACAATATTTAAATTTAACCTCATTTTCCATTATATAAATCTTTAATTTGATTACTTGAAATATGAAATTTATAATTATGAAGACAAATTGTTTTAAATAATAATTAGAGGCAAGAGTTTTGTTGAAAAGCTTTAAGGTCAATAAAATGACCACAGAAAGGTAATCAATGAGTTGTATAAGGGTTAAAAAAAAGAAGAGTATACAATTAAAAGAGACTGAGGTTATAAAAGTTTTAGTAAGCATATTATAGAAGAAAATTGAGCAATTTATGCTAAATAAAATTAAAGTAAAACATTTTATATAATTAAATTTAAAAGAGAATTACTGATGTGAACTCACTCTATTAAAAACTAAATTATTTTTGGCTTTGTAAATAACCTCAGTGGCCTAGAGATTGGGCCAGCCTACCATGTGTCAGTACTGTGGAATGATAATCAATGCATTCTAGTACCCATATTTTCACCAGTAATACTATTTCTCATTAACAATATCTAAACCTCCTTTCAGAATGCTGCTTCCATGAACTGGGATACAGAAAACTCACTTTCCTTAGTATTTTTATAGTGAATATCACTAAGAAGTCAAGTATTGAAAATTCTATTATCTAGTCAATGAAGACATGAAGAAATTAAGTCAAGAAAAGGGGCTCATAATTTAAATAAAATAAATATATATCCTGAAATTAAACTTCTAAAATTTATCTCTTGTACCTAATATTCTGTGAGTTTCTTCAACTTCTGTTTGTGAATATGTGTGCAGATAATGAACTAAGCATATATCAAAAAAAAAAAAAGGCAATCATATAATTCACTGAGTTGTAAAACAAAACACAATACTAATATATTTTGAATAACTTGTTCTTTTATGATTACATGTTATTTTATGATTAAGAAAATAAACAATATTATTATTAGAAGCTAATCATATAATTAATCAAGATTTGGAAAACTACCTTTGAATAGGAGTCACAAAACCATTCTTGATTAACACTTCAATAGTTTACTGAAATTTCATATTCATATTTATTACCTTTCATAGATGTAACACTTGGCTAGGGGATTTGGAGAATTTTAATGTACAAAATACTATCTTATGGGCTTCCCTGGTGGCACAGTGGTTGAGAGTCCGCCTGCCGATGCAGGGGTACACGGGTTCGTGCCCCGGTCTGGGAAGATCCCACATGCCACGGAGCACCTGGGCCCGCGAGCCATGGCCACTGAGCCTGCGCGTCTGGAGCCTGTGCTCCACAACGGGAGAGGCCACAACAGTGAGAGGCCCGCGTACCAAAAAAAAAAAAAAAAATACTATCTTATGGTGACAAGAGACTGACGATGTAATAAAGAAGAGAATACATTATAATGTTGAATTTTTTTCTAAGGAGAGTTTTTTTCTACATAGAAAATCTTCATGCAGAGACTGGCACCAAACTGGCCTTAACAATATGGGAAACCATACAGGAAATGATGGTGAACTTAGTTCCTGCTATCAGGAAGCTTATAGAATCTCTGCTATTCCTGTCCCCTTTTCTCAACCCTATAATGGCATGTATAAATGTTCCATTACATTGCTTTCAAAAAAAAAGGGGGAAACCAAGGATGAGACTTGAACCAGAAAGGAAAAGAGAAGGAAGAACATGAGCTCTTCCTGGTTAGATAACATTGTTAGAAATATTTCCATGAAACCAAATAGAATTTCTCTTCTGGAGGCATGAAAGAAAGACTGTAACACTGGATATCAAAGAAAATTAATGTAAGATACTTGTGATTTGGTGGTAGCCATACACTAAGTAATAATAAGCCTGAAAGCAAATAAGTAAATTAAAAAATAAATTAATAAAAAGTTCAAAGTGTCAATTACCTTCAGTGTTCAAGAAACAATATATATATATATATATTAGAAAAGCACGAAAGAGGAAATAAAAGACTTGAGGTTAAGAAATGCATTCTCCAATTAGAAAAGAATCTCTAGGCAATACAGTGCAGTGTTTTATCTTCCCATTGTTTTTGCTTTCATTAATGAGGATACCATTATAGTAAATTGCCACTTATACAACAAATTATTTACAAAATTTTATAACAGTAATATGAATATATGTTAATAACATAATATTTTAAAATAATCAAAGAAAAATATCCAAGGTAGAGGAATCCAAGGATCAATTCATCCCCACTCCTAATTCATCTCCATATAAAAAAGTACTTACAACTCTTTTTCCTGTGTTTCTCATATACCCATCCATAACTTTAAATTATATGCCTATACTGCAATAATAAATTATCATTTTAAACATCTATTAATTTCCTATTGTAGGAGATGATGATTTATTTCTCTTACCACGTCATACCATTTTCCCCCTCCTTACATCTGCAATTATTTTTAAATCACCACTGGGTTAAATCAATATGCAGGGCTTATTTTGATTTTAGGAATATATATTTACACTTTTGAGCTGCTCAGTGTACTATTGTTAAATTACCTTTCATGCACAACTTATTATTTTTTTATTTTTTTTAATATATCTTTACTTATAGTTTTGCTCTATTTCCAAGATAATTCTCTCTACATCTTCTTCAACCTCTCAGGCAAATTTCCACACTAACTTGTTGTACTACCTGTGATTTCAGTTTATTTTCTGGAGAAAAGAAGTTTAATGCTGCAATCTTTTCTCCTCACTCTAAGAGACTAAGAGTGAGTTGCTTGGAAGGAAATGCCTGTTCCAGCATCCTGGGCATTTTCTTACCTTCCCAGATCTGCTGAGCATCTTCCTTTGAAGATGCTGCTCTATCTTCTTCTTTCACTTTTTACTCTTTCATTTTAGTTAGTTTAGCTTCCTAAGAAAGAGTACATGAGAGATTTTTGTGTTTTGTGTGTGTTTTATTTTGTTTGTTGAAATATCTATGCCTAAAGTCTATTGTGTTATCCAATTTGTTTGATCAGTTGCCTGAGTATAGGATTCTAGATTGAAATTATTTTTCTGGGACATTAAAAAGAGTTGATGTCCTTTAAAGTTAGAATCACCTCATTATTCATGCTAGTATATCTTCTTTTCCTGTTATTCTTTTTTTCCCATCAAAATGTCCCCCAACCAATGAATGGAGAAACAAAATATAATATATCCAATAAATGGAACGTTATTATATTGCTCTTCCCTTGTCCTTCTACTCTTTCTTTCTTTACTGATATCTCTATCAATTATTTAAATCACTGTTTGCAGTTGTAAGCTCAGCATACATAATGGCTCATCCAGCACAATTTAAGTGGTCATTAGTGATAACTTGAGGACATTTGCTACTAACTGATATATGAATATGAGACAATCATACCATAATGTTATATAATTTCATATTTACTAGGATAGCTTTAATCAAAGTGACAGATAACAGCATGCATTGGTGAGTATCTGACAAACTAGAATCCTCATATTTGACTAGTAGAAATGTAAAATGTAAAGCCACTTTAGAAAAGTCTGGCAGTTTCTCAAAAGATTAAACATAGAATTGCTACATGACTTCATAATTCCTCTCCTAGAAATATACCAGAGAAATAAAACATATGCACACAAAGTTTATAGAAGCATTATTCATAACAGCCAAAAAATGGAAACAAGCCAAATATCCATCAACTGATGAATGGATAAATAACTTTTGGTATCTCCATACAACGCAACATTATTTGTTAATTTAAAGGAATGTAATACTGATACATGCAAGAATATGAATGAACATTGAAAATATTATGCTGTGAGAAGAGTCAGTTACAAAAGATCACATATAGTATGATGTCATTTATATGTAATGCCCACATTGACAAATCTATAGAGACAGAGAGTAGATTGTTATTTGCCTAGGACTGGGACTGGGGTGGAGGGTGACAGCTAATTGGTCAGGAGCTTCCTTTTGTGGTAATAAAAATGTTCTAAAATTGATAGTGGTAATTGCAAGGCTGTGGATATACTAAAAACACTGAATTATATACTTTGATAAATGAATTATATGGTATGTGAACTAAATTTCAATCATAAATATATATATGGTTGAATTCCTAAAATATATCTTAAAATAATTATTTGAGACACACTCAAACTGACTTGAAAATAACAGCTTTCTCTAATCTTGTGTGACTTTTTCTGAATTTAATAAATTATTTTACCTTGAATAAAAAGCAGTAAGTGTACCAGAAATGACTTGTTATATTGGTGTATAATAAGCCAAATTAATAAGCTCACTTTTATACTCAAACATATGCCAGATCTGACCTTTCCTTCTGAGTTGCCAATTTAAAAAAAAAAGAGCATTTTATTACTGGAATTCCTTGCAGTAATTGGACCAAACTTCTCATCTTGATTCTACCTAGAAATGATATGTCACTGAATCTTCATACCTTGAACACTGTCTGTGATAAAAGTGACTCATATAAACCACTGTACAGCAATCTTTACATTTAAATAGTTTATGAAAATGCCAGTGGGCTTCTATTCCAAAGTGTAGTTGTCAGCACCAGAAAATAATTACAATATGCTGAAAGATAATGAGCAACAGGAACATTTAAGAAACTTTTAAATTAGCATAGTTAAAACAATGTCATTCAAAGCCTAGTTAGAATTTAAGAACATTGTTCTAACTTGACTGTGCTATCTATGACTGTAGTGCTTTCACCATTCAATGTAGATTAACATAATTTTGACATTTCATCATAATAATTGTGAGCTACATTCTTTCATAAATCACAGAAGCACCTGTTTCCTCCTTCTATCTATAAAAATAAATAAATTAACTAGTTTGAGCCAAGTGAAAAACATCCATTTCTGTCTCTTATAGTCTTAGAAATTGGATTTCTTTCTCAAAGTGAAATTATTAGGGCCATAATGAATAAATTGGTAATGATAATGACCGTTGTACAATGTTAAGAGGACTTCTTCACTTTTTTTTTTACAGTTTATTTGCTTTACAATGTTGTGCTAGTTTCTGTCATACAATGAAGTGAATCAGCTATATGTATACATATATCTCCTCCCTCTTGGACCTCCTTTGCACACACACACACCCCATCCCACCCATCTAGGTCATCACAGAGCACCGAGCTGAGCTCCCTGTGCTTTATAGCAGGTTCCCACTAGCTATCTTTTACATATGGTAGTTTTTAATGTGGTGTGTAAATAACTCAGCCTAGATATTTTGTAAGTTTGGTTGAACAATTTATATATACATAAACTTTAACATTTTAAAGTAAAATTTACCCTAAATTTTATAATAATGTTTATAATAATGTACATGAGAATGACCTTTTATACAATTTCATAATGATTATGAGAATACAAGTGGTCCTATTCCATGGAATCTGTTTGTGAGATTAAAAAAAAAATGTGGGAGGGGAGTGTTATGGGCTGAATTTCCCTCTCCCCAAGAGATGATTAACTTAAAATGAGGATACTTGGGTGGGCTCTAATCTATTATGACTGTTGTCCTTATAAAAAGAGGATGTTAGAACACACACAGAAACATGAAAGATACACACAGAGGGAAGATCATGTGAGGACACTGTGGGAAGATGGCCATCAGCAAGCCAAGGAGAGAGACTTCAGAAGAAACCAAACCTGCCAACACCTTGATCTTGGATTTCTAGCCTCCAGAACTATGAGGAAAAGAAAATATATACGTGTGTTGTTTAAGCCATCTAGCTGTGGTATTTTGCTGTAGCAGCCGGAGGAGATTAATATAGGAGATGTTTGCCAAGAAGTCAAAGCATGATTTTGTCAGGTTTAAACACTTAATGATTTAGTGCATTTGCTTGTGTATAAGAGAGAATGGTGTTTAAATTTCTTGCTTAAAATGGCACATATTTTCAACATTTTACGTATACTCATCAAATACTGTACATGTTTAAGATGATGCCTATTGACACTCAGCGTCTATTCTCACTCCTTCCTAAGATCACTCTTGTATCACTGAGAATGGAAGATTAAATCTACATTTTACAGACTTGTATGTAACCAGAGGACTGGGCATAATTTAGACTCTGTCTTCTTGATTCACTTGTGTGAAATGCATAAGGCAGAAGGACAGAGGAGGCAACATTTCAACATCAGTGCAAATTTACAGGTAATCTTTCACAGATTACTCTACAGTTTCAGCAGGCAAAACCTATGTCTGCTGGTCTAAGCACAAGCTTCTTGAGTGTGGGTAGGTCTACGCCTATAGTAGTAGTATCAGTGACAACAGGAATTTCTTGGCTCATGTCATGGCAGTGATGCTTGTTTCTCCTGTACAGGTGGGATTTCATGTATGGGCATTCCTGTTTCTTTTGTAATTTCCAAGGTAAAGAATTTAGGAAATCATTTTTCTACTGCATGCCAGAGCATCCCCTTCAAAATAAAGAGTAAATAATTGCATTTTAGAGCTTTTACAGCTAGGAAAGAAGAATAATCCCTGGTAGGACTCTAGGTTTTGGGAGCATCATATTTCATGCTTGACAATACTGTTCCAACCCATGTAGCACTTGATACAAAAAGCTTCTAGTGTTAAAGCCTGTGGCCATAGAACAAAGAGCTTATATCTGACTTGCAATATAAGCAGGCCTGCTGCTTAGACCATATGATCTAACAGACCCTAGGATTCTAGAGGTGTCTGTCATAAAGACAATGGGTGGATCATCTGTAAACCCAATAAAAAAAAATGCAGTGCATCTCCCCAGTGTTTCAGAGCAAGAGCATTCTATCTACACCTGAGTGGCCAACACCATTCATAACATAGCTACTGGACCCTGTTGAAAACCTGAGTGCCAAACCATGGAATATCAAGACACCACGTAGCCAAAACTTCCCATTATGTAACTATTATCAAGCCACCAAAAGTGGAAAATGGCTGTATTAGTGAGAACTAAAGAGTACCCCAGCAGTGATGAGGGAAAATCCTTCCAGGAGCCAAATCTTAGTAAGTTGTACTTTTTCATTTACATTATGTGGAAAGATACGTTGAATGAGTTAAACATTTATGTGAGTTCATGATGGTAGCAAAGAGCATGTCTAGTTGGTCAGGTACCTAGGAGTAGGAATTTTTGAAATCTGGTGAAAAGTTGTTCTGGAGAAGAAGCATGTGGGTGCTGCAATGAGAATAGGCAAAAAATGTGAGAACGTTCACATTATATATTAATGTCCATCAGAGATCATCATCTGTGGAAGAGGTAATAAACAACCCAGTAGACTGGACGACTCAGACAGTAGATTTCAGTCAGCCCCTAGTCTCCAACACACATTGCTTTCACTATGAAATAGAGATGCTGAAAATCTGACCTATCTACAATAGAGATGAAAGCTGAGCTTCTGATATAGAATCATTTAAGGAGTTCTACAAGTCACTTACCCTCCATAAACAAACCATCCAGAGGCCACTAGTTGGATAGAGTGTTAAGTGTCTGACTTCCTAAATTAAAAATTCAGGGGCTTCCCTGGTGGTGCAGTGGTTGGGAATCTGCCTGCTAATGCAGGGGACACGGGTTCGAGCCCTGGTCTGGGAGGATCTCACAGGCCGCGGAGCAACTGGGCCCGTGAGCCACAACTGCTGAGCTTGCGCGTCTGGAGCCTGTGCTCCCCAACAAGAGAGGCCGCGATAGTGAGAGGCCCGCACACCGTGATGAAGAGTGGCCCCCGCTTGCCACAACTAGAGAAAGCCCTCACACAGAAACGAAGACCCAACACAGCAAAAATTAATTAATTAAAATTAAAAAAAAATTCAACCCAGAGAGCTGGATTGAAGAGACAGGAAATCAAATATGGGAACAAGTTGCAGAAAAAGAATTATCAAGCAAAATGAGAAGTACTGTAAACAGCCCTAGAAACTCAATTACATGAGCAACTAATAAATTCAATAAATACTCATAATTTATATTTTATATATCTATATAATCTCAAAGAGATAAAAGAAGGTCATCATTACAATTAGAGTAAAAATGATTTAAAATACAAGATGGCTATATAAAGGGGCAGTTAAAGGGTTTGTTTAAATCAACAAAAGGGAAAATCTGCTGAAGAGAGAATTATAAAAATTTTAACCTAGAAGTAAAATAATAATCCAGAATGGAAGTGAAGCAATAAAAAGAGGAAACATTTTTTTTCTTTTTTGACCACACCATGTGGCATATGGGATCTTAGTTCCTCAACCAAGGATTGAACCCATATCCCCTGAATTGAAAGCAGGGAGTCGTAACCACTGGACCGCCAGGTAAGTCTCTCGAGGAAAGTTTTTTTTTTAATAAGGAAGTTAAGAATATGCAAAATAACTTGAAAAGAAGCAATACAGTATTTAGGAAGAGTTCCAAAAGAAACAAATAAACAAAATGATCAATACAAAATATTTGATAAGAAAAAGGAACCCAGAAGGAAGTAGCCAGAAAGCCATGGTAAGGAAAAAATAAAATTAAAATAAAAATTTAAATACACTCAGTCTAAATAAATAGTTATATGAAAATGAAACAGTAGTCTGTTTGAAAATGAAGAAATGAAGAAACAGAAATATTACAATGATAATTAGATATCAAAATAACATATCAAAATAAAGGACTTAGGGTGAAATAATTCAGTACAAATACTGATTAAAGGTCAAAATGAAAAATAATGGAATGAACTTATAGACACCTAAAAATATACTTCTAAAACGGCAAAAAAAATTGATAAAATTAAAAACAAATACATACACCAACAGAGGGCAGACAGCAGAAGTAAGAAGAACTACAATCCTGCAGCCTGTGGAACAAAAACCACATTCACAGGAAGATAGACAAGATGAAAAGGCAGGAGGCTAGGTACCAGATGAAGGAACAAGATAAAACCCCATAAAAACAACTAAATGAAGTGGAGATAGGTAACCTTCCAGAAAAAGAATTCAGAATAATGATCGTGAAGATGATCCGGGACCTTGGAAAAAGAATGGAGGCAAAGATCGAGAAGATGCAAGAAACGTTTAACAAAGACCTAGAAGAATTAAATAACAAACAAACAGAGATGAACAATACAATAACTGAAATGAAAACTACACTAGAAGGAACCAATAGCAGAATAACTGAGGCAGAAGAATGGATAAGTGACGCGGAAGAGAGAATGGTGGTATTCAAAGCTGCAGAACAGAATAAGGAAAAAAGAATAAAGAGAAATGAAGACAGCCTAAGAGATCTCTGGGACAACATTAAATGCAACAACATTCACATTATAGGGGTCCCAGAAGGAGGAAGGAGAAAGAAAGGAGATGAGAAAATCTTTGAAGAGATTATAGTCGAAAATTTCCCTAACATGGGAAAAGAAATAGCCACCCAGGTACAGGAAGCACAGAGAGTCCCATGCAGGATAAACCCAAGGAGAAACATGCCGAGACACATAGTAATCAAATTGGCAAAAATTAAAGACAAAGAAAAATTATTGAAAGCAGCAAGGGAAAAATGACAAATAACATACAAGGGAACTCCCATAAGGTTAACAGCTGATTTCTCAGCAGAAACTCTACAAGCCAGAAGGGAGTGGCATGATATACTTAAAGTGATGAAAGGGAAGAACCTACAACCAAGATTACTCTACCCGGCAAGTATCTCATTCAGATTCGATGGAGAAATCAAAAGCTTTACAGAAAAGCAAAAGCTAAGAGAAATGAGCACCACCAGACCAGCTCTACAACAAATGCTAAAGGAACTTCTCTAAGTGGGAAACACAAGAGAAGAAAAGGACCTACAAAAACAACATAAAATGATTAAGAAAATGGTAATAGGAACATACATGTCAATAATTACCTTAAATGTCAATGGATTAAATGTTCCAACCAAAAGACACAGGCTTGCTGAATGGAAACAAAAACAAGACCCATATATATGCTGTCTATAAGAGACCCACTTCAGACCTAGGGACAGATACAGACTTAAAGTGAGGGGATGAAAAAAGATATCCCAGGGGCTTCCCTGGTGGCGCAGTGGTTGAGAGTCCGCCTGCAGATGCAGGGGACACGGGTTCGTGCCCCGGTCTGGGAAGATCCCACATGCCGCGGAGCGGTTGGGCCCGTGAGCCATGGCCGTTGGGCCTGCGCGTCCGGAGCCTGTGCTCCGCAACGGGAGAGGCCACAACAGTGAGAGGCCCGCATACAGCAAAAAAAAAAAAAAAAAAAAAAAAAAAAAAAAAAAGATATCCCATGCAAATGGAAATCAAAACAAAGCTGGAGTAGCAATCGTCATATCAGATAAAATAAAGTTTAAAATAAATAATTTTACAAGAGACAAGGAAGGATAATACATAATAATAAAGGGATCAATCCAAGAAGAAGATATAACAATTATAAATATATATGCACCCAACATAGGAGCACCTCAATACATAAGGCAACTGCTAACAGCTATAAAAAAGGAAATCTACAGTAACACAGTAATAGTGGGGGACTTTAATACCTCACTTGCACCAATGGACAGATCATCCAAAATGAAAATAAATAAGGAAACAGAAGCTTTAAAGGACACAATAGACCAGATAGATTTAATTGATATTTATAGGACTTTCCATCCAAAAACAGCATATTACACTTTCTTCTCAAGTGTGCACAGAACATTCTCCAGAATAGATCACATCTTGGGTCACAAATCAAGCCTCAGTAAATTTAAGAAAATTGAAATCATATCAAGCATCTTTTCTGACCACAATGATATGAGATTAGAAATGAACTACAGGGAAAAAGAATGTAAAAAACACAAGCACACGGAGGCTAAACAATACATTACTAAATAACCAAGAGATCACTAAAGAAATCACAGAGGAAATAAAAAATACCTAGAAACAAATGACAATGAAAACATGACAATCCAAAACTTACGGGATGCAGCAAATGCAATTCTAAGAGGGAAGTTTATAGCTATACAAGCCTAGCTCAAGAAACAAGAAAAATCTCAAACAATCTAATGTTACACCTCAAGGAACTAGACAAAGAAGAACAAAAAACCCCAAAATTAGCAGAAGGAAATAAATCATAAATATCAGAGGAGAAATAAATGAAATAGAAACAAACAAAAGAATATCAAAGATCAATAAAACTAAAAGCTGGTTCCTTGACAAGATAAACAAAATTGATAAACCATTAACCAGACTCATCAAGAAAAAGAGGGAGAGGACTCAAATCAATAAAATTAGAAATGAAAAAGGAGAAGTTACAACAGACACTGCAGAAATACAAAGCATCCTAAGAGTATACCACAAGCCACTCTATGCCAAAAAAAATGGACAACCTGGAAGAAATGGACAAAATCTTAGAAAGGTATAACCATCCAAGACTGAGCCAGGAAGAAACAGAAAATATGAACAGACAAATTACAAATAATGAAATTGAAACTGTGATTAAAAATCTTCCAACAAACAAGAGTCCAGGACCAGAGAGCTTCACAGTTGAATTCTATCAAACATTTAGAGAAGAGCTAACACACATCCTTCTCAAACTCTTCCAAACAACTGCAGCGGAGGGAACACTCCCAAACTCATTCTATGAGGCCACCATCACCCTGATGCCAAAACCAGAAAAATATACTACAAAAAAAGAAAATTAGAGACCAATATCACTGATGAATATATACGAAAAAATCCTCAACAAAATACTAGCAAACAGAATCCAAAAATACATTAAAAGGATCATACACCATGATCAAGTGGGATTTATCCCAGTGATGCAAGTATTCTTCAGTATACGCAAATCAATCAATGTGATACACCATATTAACAAATTGAAGAATAAAAACCATATGATCATCTCAATAGATGCACAAAAAGCTTCTGACAAAATTCAACACCCATTTATGATAAAAACTCTCCAGAACAAGAAAAGGATATCCACTCTCACCACTATTATTCAACATATTTTTGGAAATCCTAGCCATGGCAATCAGAGAAAAAAAAAAAGAAATAAAAGGAATACAAATTGGAAAAGAAGAAGTAAAACTGTCACTGTTTGCAGATGATATGATACTATACATATAGAATCCTAAAGATGCCACCAGAAAACTACTAGGGCTAATCAATGGATTTGGTGAAGTTGCAGGAATCAAAATTAATGCACAGAAATCTCTTGCATTCCTATACACTAATGATGAAAAATCTTAAAGAGAAATTAAGGAAACACTCCCATTTACCATTCCAACAAAAAGAATAAAATACCTAGGAATAAACCTACCTAGTGAGACAAAAGACTTGCATGCAGAAAACTATAAGACACTGATGAAAGAAATCAAAGATGATACAAACAGATGGAGAGATATACCATATTCTTGGATTGGAAGAATCAATACTGTGAAAATGACTATACTACCCAAAGCAATCTATAGATTCAATGCAATCCCTATCAAATTACCAATGACATTTTTTTTTTTTTTTTTTTTTTTTTTTTTTTTGCGGTACGCGGGCTTCTCACTGTTGTGGCCTCTCCCGTTGCGGAGCACAGGCTCCGGACGCGCAGGCTCAGCGACCATGGCTCACGGGCCCAGCCGCTCCACGGCATGTGGGATCTTCCCAGACCAGGGCACGAACCCGTGTCCCCTGCATCAGCAGGCGGACTCTCAACCACTGCGCCACCAGGGAAGCCCGCAATGACATTTTTTATGGAACTGGAACAAAAAATCTTAAAATTTGTATGAAGACACAAAAGATCCCGAATAGCCAAAACAGTCTTGAGGGAAAAAAAAAACGGAGCTGGAGAAATCAGACTCCCTGACTTCTGACTATAGTACAAAGCTACAATAATCAAGACAATATGATACTGGCATAAAAACAGAAATATAGGTGAATGGTTCAAGATAGAAAGCCCAGAGATAAACACATCCACCTATGGTCAACTAATCTATAACAAAGAGGCAAGGATATACAATGGAGAAAAAGATAGTCGCTTCAATAGTGGTGCTGGGAAAACTGGACAGCTACATGTAAAAGAATGAAATTAGAAACACTCCCTAACACCATACACAAAAATAAACTCAAAATGGATTAGAGACCTAAATGTAAGACCGGACACTATAAAGCTCTTAGTGGAAAACATAGGAAGAGCACTCTTCGACATAAATCACAGCAAGATCTTTTTTGATCCACCTCCAGAGTAATGGAAATAAAAACAAAAATAAACAAGTGGGACCTAATGAAACTTCAAAGTTTTGCAGAGCCAAGGACACCATAAAGAAGACGAAAAGACAACCCTCAGAATTGGAGAATATATGTGAAAAGGAACCAACGGACAAAGGATTAATCTTCAAAATATATAAACAGCTCATGCAGATCAATATTAAAAAAACAAACAACCCAATCCAAAAGTGGCAGAAGACCTAAATACACATTTCTCCAAAGAAGATATACAGATGGATGAGAAGTACATGAAAAGCTGCTCAACATCACTAATTATTAGAGAAATGCAAATCAAAACTACAATGAGGTATCACCTCACACCAGTTAGAATGGGCCTCATCAGAAAATCTACAAACAACAAATGCTGGAGATGGTGTGGAGAAAAGGAAACCCTCTTGCACTGTTGGCGGGAATGTAAATTGATACAGCCACTATGGAGAACAGTATAGAGGTTCCTTAAAAAACTAAAAATAGAATTACCATATGATACAGCAATCCTAGTACTGGGCACATACCCATAGAAAAACATAATTCAAAAAGACACATGCACCCCAATGTTCATGGCAGCACTATTTACAATAGCCAGGTCATGGAAGCAACCTAAATGCCCACTGACAGATGAATGGGTAAAGAAGATGTGGGACATATATATAATGGAATATTACTCAGCCATAAAAAGGAATGAAATTGGGTCATTTGTTGAGACATGGATGGATCTAGAGACTCTAATACAGAGTGAAGGAAGTCGGAAAGAGAAAAACAAATATTGTATATTAACGCATGTTTGTGGAACCTAGAAAAATGGTACAGATGAACCAGTTTGCAGGGCAGAAATTGAGAGACACAAATGTAGAGAACAAATGTATGGACAACAAGGGGGGAAAGTGTCGGGGGGTGGGAGTGGGGGTGGGATGAACTGGGAGACTGGGATTGACATGTATACTCTGAGGTGTATAAAATAGATGACTAATAGGAATCTGTTGTATAAAAAAATAAATTAAAATTCAAAAAAACACAATCAAATTGAAGATTTTAGCACACCTATCTGAATAACTTATAAACCAAGCAGTCAAAAAATTGAAACATAAGTTTAATGACCATAAATAACAATATAAATGCAAAATTTAAACACTGACTATGTACTGTGCTGCAAGAGAATTCTCAAAACATCACCTGAAATATATAGAATACAGGCTATGTTGTTGGAATTTATCCAATAAAAATTAGAAATTAACAATAAAAATGCACATATGCAAACATAAATCCATAAAACTTACTATTGGAAATGAAACAACTTCCTTCTAATTAATGACACAAATAAGAAATAACAAAAATCATGAATGCCGTATGTAAGAGCATGCAGAATTTCAAATAGTTATAATGGCATTTGAAATTATAAAAATGGAATTTAAAAACTGTGCAAATTTGACATGCACTGAATATATGGTAAGAAATAAATGTTGAGACACCAGGAAAAGAGAGTGAAGAATTGCCAATGAAATCAGAGGAAAGCAAAACAGCATCAGGTGTCAAAAAGTATATGAAGGAGAGAGTGATCAACTAATGAAATGCTGTTATGATAAATGAGTTGAGATCTTGTACTTAAACACTGAATTTAATAAAGTAGAAGTCATTGATGATCTTGGATAGATATTTACGGGATTGGAGTGGAAGGCTAACTAGAATGAATTTAAGAGGATTTGAGGCAAAGAATCAAGGACTGTATTCTATACGTTGAGGAGTTTTGCTGAAATAGGAAGAAAATAAGTGAACGTAGGAGATGGAGAAGGAAAATGGAGGAGGAAGAGGGACCTCTTTTTTGTTGTTGTTGCAATAACCTGAGAGAAATATTAAGATGTGTATATGTGGACAGAAATGAGCCAGTAGGTGTTGAAACTTTGATAATATAGATCACAGGTCGGAAACTGCTGATGAAACATCTGTGGATAAGAGAGAGGACATGGGATGCAGAATAAAAATGGGGAGAGTGAATTCAAAAAGAGAAGGAATAGCTTATTTACTCCTTTTTAAAAAACAAATTAAAGGTCCAACTTCATCCAAGATGTACATGTTGAGTCACGTATTCTATTTTCAGATAGGAATTTCACTATAAAATAATCTCAAAATACAGAATTACATAAGCATTATAGATAATTAGAAATACTGTATGTATTTTACTTGAAAGACCAAAACTGATCACTGGGCCTGTTTTTTTAAGTTGTTAAAATTAGTCAGTTTATGCTGATTTTCTTTATTCATTTAATTAACACAGTGAAATTTGAGGATCAATTTTCATTTGTAATTTAAATATTCAAAATTTCCTGAGCAACTTTAAGGAAAAGCTCAATGTAAGAGAGAAATAATCTCAGTAAGCCTTAATTAATTATGAAATAATCCCATCCTCTTTAAAGTGTTCAATGCCAGATTGTAACAACTAATAAAGTACAGCAAGTAATTTAAGCATTTAAAATAATGCCTCTCTTTTAGTAAAAATAGGCAAGATTTGTTGTTACATAACACTATAAATCTACACTAATTTGATATAGATAGACTTGAAAAGTAAACTAAAAAGTTTTTTTTCAGGGTACATTAATAAACTATTGTCAGTATTAGTCACAAGAACTCAAATGATTCATAACAAAACTCATGGAATTATTTTATAGCAGCTCACCAGACATTGAACCTAGAAACTCCCATTCAAAAATACACCTTTAAGAAGAAATAATGGCAACCCACTACTAATGATAGGATTACCAAATGATTATATTATTATTGTTTTTCTCTTTGGATTAATTCCTGCTGATAAATGTAGAAAAAAAGGTGGTATTAGAAAATCACTAATTTATTTACCCAAAGGAAACAATAAAGCCAATAGTCATCAATAGAAACTAATGTCAATAAATGAAAGTTCATGGGAAATTTGTAATGGAGGAATTAGACAGACCATAATCAGCATTACTAAAAATGGACATAACAGACATTAGGGACCTTATGATTTCACTCAATAATAATTACAATGTACCATCCATGAAGTGCTCTTTCTGAAAAAAGTGATCAAAATCTTATCCATAGGGCTTCCCTGGTGGCGCAGTGGTTGAGAGTCCGCCTGCCGATGCAGGGGACACAGGTTCGTGCCCCAGTCTGGGAAGATCCCACATGTCGCGGAGCAGCTGGGCCCTTGAGCCATGGCCGCTGAGCCTGCGTGTCCGGAGCCTGTGCTCCGCAACGGGAGAGGCCACAACAGTGAGAGGCCTGCATACCACAAAAAAAAAAAAAAAAAAAAAAAAATCCATATTTTAAATTCAATTATCAGCTTATAGAATATAAACCATAAAGCAGTAGTAACCAAAATGTCTCTCCAGTTCATTGTTCTGTATAACATGCAAGGTAAAATGAGTTAAATTTTTAAATGGTGGCAAAATATTAAAAGAAGAAGAATATTCTGTGGCATATGAATATTATATAAAATTTAAATATCTATGTCCATAAAAATGTTTACTGGAATGCAGTCCCACTCATCCAAGTATTACCATTCATAACTGTTTCATGCTACAAAGGTAGTTAGCTTACAAAGCCTAAAATGCTTGTTACCTGTCTATGTCACCAGAAAGAAGACGTCAGTTATATATAAAATGGAGGATATTCTATAGGACAAACGACTTGGTTTCTCAAAAAGAAAAAAAAAAGAAAATAATATATATATATAATAAATGTATAGAAAAGTAGAATGAAGTTGTTATAGTTTGCAAAAGACTTACTAGATAACAAGCCATTGCAACATGTAGCATATTTGGATCATGATTTAACCAATGGATTAAAAACATACAATTTTGAAACAAATGAACACATTTATTTTGGGTAGAAGATGACATTAAGAAAATGTTGCAAATTTTCTAGGGTGTGATAATGACAAAGTACAATTTAAAAAAAACCTACAATGTTTAGGGATGTATAATAAAATATTTTAGGTGGAAAGGCATGATATATAGGACTTGCTTTAAATATCTGATCTCATATGAAAAATAAATAAATAAAATTGGAAGTAGGGAAGAAGATGAGAACATTTGGGGGAAAAAGTTGATTATTCTTGAAACTGGGTGCTGAATCCACTAAACTATGTACTCTTTTCTTTTGCATATGTTTTAAGTTTTCCATAATAATAATAAATGTGTTCATATATATATGCCTTTAACTGAAGTAACATAGGATTGAAAGAAGTAAGATTCTTTCTTATCTAGTAATATCTAGACATCTGCTTCACTCAGAACTTCACATTTTCACTATTTTTTTCTATTTGTGACTGGATTTTTTTATGAATGATTTACTTTGCTTTCTAGGTACTTAAGAATAACAACACCAATAGTAGATACTGACAAGGCAATTTAGTCCATTCTGACAAAGATATGCGGATGCCTACTCTATACTGTAAATTGTCAGTTGCTAGAAATTATAGCTTATATAAACTATAAACTCTTCTTGGGTTTTATTTCTGTTGTTATTTCTACTTGTGAATGCCAGTAACAGCCAATAAAATTGGATCCCAAGCACTTTTTGCTTTATTTATGACTCTTTAAATTCACTTCAAATTTCATTTCGAAACCCCTCTGAATTCTGGTGTCTTGCCATTTATATTCTGTCTGATGATTTTAAATGCTATTCTCAAAAATCTAGAGCTTTATACTGTTTCTCCAACATTAACCTTGAATTCTTTCAACCAACAGAATTGATTTAACATAAAATCAATTGATCTTCCTGATCCCTGGTACTTCTCACCTGATTTGCTTAACTCCCATGAACAGAAATCAGGAATCCTTTCTTTTAATAAATAACGGTTTAATTCTACACAGTTTTTCCGAGGAGACAGTCAACAAATGCAAACCCTATGAAGTTTGGAAGCACCATTTTGTATTCATTTTATAATATTATGGCCATGTTATATTTCTTTAATGAATGCAGTCTCTTTTTTTATACTGATGATCTACAATGTAAGAAGTCAACCAACAATAATTAGAAAAAATACTGTTATGAAATTTTCAATTTACAGAGAATAACACTATTTATGAAAAGGCTGTACTTCTCTTGGCAACGTAGGTACACTTTAGTTTATCTGTGTTGTAAAATAATTAAATTCTCTATTATTTGGTCAGTTATGAATATCAATGCACACGAACCCATACCTGAACATATAATTAAGTCATAGGTAAAATTTAATCATGTACAAGTTTACTTGGTTCACCTCTGCCTCGAAGTTAGAAATACAGCAAACCTCACCTGTTTCTACATCAACTAATTCCATTAACCTTTCCATTGCATGAAGCTGCCACTCATTACAAATCTGCTTTCTAAAGTTCATCCATTCCGTAATTTATCACATACAACTCAGTCATACTCCATAACTGCTTACTGGCCACTTGAGAAAGTTCTGTTTAAAATAGTAGTAAATGTAGTAGTTCACATTTATCTATACTTCATTCAGGTTCATGTTCAAATGCCAAAGTCCGATAAAAGACTTTAGTGATGACTTTAGATAAAATTGTGTATTTTTCAGTAAAAATATTAAAGTTACCCAGTTTATGTTTCAACAAATCATTTTAATGACATTTTATTATATAATCTAACATTTATTTGTTCATTGTCTGTCTTCTCTACTAGAATGGATGGTCATTCATTGAAGTCAGGGGCTTTACCTGCTTTGTGAAATATTGTATCTCCTATATCTCAAAAGTGGATGATATGTAACAGAGGCTCTGAAAAGTATTTGCAGAATGAACAAAGGAAAGAACCACTGAAGAGAGAGAAAATTCTGTCCACTAGCCTTCAATGAGTCTCTGTGAAATAAAAATCTGCCTGTATTTTTTATATCACAGTATAAAACCAGGGATTATCCTTGAGAAAATGAGAGAAATACTCCTACAGAAAGGAAAGCATAAGTTATGTTGAGAAAGAGAGCAAAACTTTACTTTTAACTAAGTAAAGTATCGGAAAAAGAATTTGAGGGTTGGGAGGATATCGTATCATTGGCAGATAGTCAAATACATACAGATAAGTGAAATAAGAATGTAGCATATTCACAGTTAGAAATGGAAATCCCTCTTATAAAGAATCGATTCAAACAAGTTAATTTTTCCTTTGAGTTTTACCCCTTAGGATTGTGAATTACAGTTGATAATAAACATTATATTGCATTTTAAATTTCAAACTGTCTCTGTTTATGTGTATGTACATACTAGCATTCTTCTAAGTTCATCAAGAAATAATTAACATATGGTTCTCCCATTAATAGTAATTCTTAGTTGTTTGTCCCCTTATTTCCATAAATAAACTTGAATTTTAACATGACTGCTAACATGGCAAAATGAATTATTCCCTTATTATATTTCTGTTGTGAGGAGCATGCATTTCACCAGAACAGAAAAATGTATGTTACAGTGTGCAAACATTGAGGAAAATTAATAGGCATGTAATTTTTTAAATCAAGTTTAAATAATGAATTAAGGGAGCCTAGGGTGATACAACAAGTCTCATAACTGAGTTTCCAGGCAGATTTGGGATATTAGAAGCCATCTTCCCCCAGGGCGATTGTAACCTATAGTAAGGATCATCGAGTGGATGTTAACTAAAGGCAAAGCTTGACTCAAATCTTAGAAGAAGGAAGAAATCTTGCAGGGAAAACAAAAAGGGGAATGATAAAGTTCTAGACTATTGGAATAGAAAAGTCCCAAGTTCTAGAACTAGAAATCACTGGGAATGAAGCAGAGTACCCAAGGAGGGATGGAAGGCTATTGCCCCATTACTTTCTAGAGTCTCAACTTTCCATCTACTGGGATGATTAAGGCTTCCTGAATCTTGATTTGGAAGAGCTCCCAGGTAGAAACTAGGAGGTAGAGAGTGCAGCCAAGGCAGATGTGTACCACTAACAGCAAAATGGAGTCACTCATGTCCAAGGGACCTAAAATGGAGCCAGGAGGTTCTTGGGGAAGTAGAACTTATATATGTCTATGCCCAGATGCAACATAAACTTCTGACCCAGCAAAACACAGGCCACCTGGAACTCATTTCTTCACTTCCTGGAAACCTTAGCTTAGCAACCAATCAGCTGCTGAGGAATAACAATGCCTTCTGGCACCAAGTATAGTTCTGCAAAACAACCTATATAACTTCTCTATAATGTCTTTGTCCATTGCCATTTTAACTTCCCTCAGAGAACATTTGAGTTGCCACTCGAATCTGTGTCTCCTGAACTGCAACTCCTAAGACTCCAAATAAACTCTTTTCTTATTTGCAGGCTTTTGATATTTTCCTTTAGTGGTTGATAGAGAACATGCCTGACAGTCAGACCCCGCCACAGCTTGTAGGCTCAGATCAGACCTTATCTTCAGTAACAGGCCTGCACCATTGTGCTCACATGTAGCTAACCATTCCACCTGTGTACATACCTGACTTTGGTCTGACCCCTGTCATCTGCACCCACTGCCGTGAGACTATGGCAAGACCCAGCAGCCACAGTAACACACTTGGGCAACCAGCGCCCCCATAGCTACAAATGTCCCCAGAGCTGGCGCAGGCCCTTGCTGTCTGCCCTGGTACACCACTATGTGTGTGTCTGTACGTAGCACCTGCCACTACTCAGACACCTGTAGCTGGACCCTGCAATCACATGTGTGCACAGGACCAGCTCTGACCACCAACAATACCTGCCCTTGTTCCTAGCTGCTGCACTTGGAGGTGCTTCTGAGAACCCCAGAGCCACGATGGATGCTCCTCAGTCCTTATCAAGGACCACGCATTTGCTGACACTACGGAAACCAGCAGCCTGAGCTGAAGAGACATCATGCCACCCTGGGCTCTATGATGGCACATGGCCCCACACTTGGTGACCTGCACCAGTAGACCCAGGGTAATGGCACACTCCAGCACTTCCCCTGCCCCATGCAGGTAATAGTCTTCCCATAGCCAAGTCAGTCCATAAGGTCTGGAGAGGTTTCTGCCTCTTCAAATGTGCAGACACCTACGCAAGGCTACAGGGGTCAGGAAGAGTGAGGGAAACAGGACTTCACAAAAAGAATACAAGAAACTTCCAAGAGCTGGGCCCCAAAATGGAGAGCCAAAAATTGCCTGACAAAGAATTCCAAACAACTGTTCTAAAGATGCTCAGCAAATTCACTACTGTGTATAGATCCAAAGGAAATGAAATCAGCATTTTGAAGAGATAGCTTCAGTCCCATGTTTAATGTTGGTTCACAACAGCCAAGATATAGAGATACAATAATACCCTTCAATGGGTAAATGGATAATGAAGTTGTGGGATGTATATATCCCACTGGAATATTTTTCAGCCATGAGAAAGAAGGGAATCCTGCCATTTGTGACAATATGGGTGGACCTTACAGGCATTATGCTAAGTGAAATAATTCAGAGAGAGAAAGATACTGTATGATATCACTTATATGTGGAATCTAAAAAGCTAATCTCATAGAAACAGAGAACATAATAGTTGTTGCCAGGGGCTTGGTGTGGGGGGGGAAGGAAAGGAGAGATGTTAGCCACAGAGTATAAGCTTTAAAAATAAAAAAGAAAACAAAAGGATAGCAAGGGAAGGGAAGGAAAGGGAAGGGAACGGAATGGAAGGGAGGGGGAGGGGGGAGGGGAGGGGAGGGGGAGGGGGGAGGGGAGGGGAGGGGGAGGGGAGGGGGAGGGGAGGGGAAGAAAAGGGAGGGAAGGGAAGGGAAGGGAAGGGAAGGAAAGAAATACTAAGTAACACTGAATGGAACACTTCCTGGGTCACTGGATTTCAGAAAAAGAATCAGGAAATATACATTATATGAAAGTCATGAGACTTAATCTTAAGTCAATCAGGCAGTAGTTTTAATGGTGAAATTATTAATTTATCAATCACAAGTGTGAAAGGCTTCTCTCTTGCAAGTTTTTCATGCCATATGGAGTTGATAAATTTCAGTTCCAATACTGCTATATTAACATCTTTATTATGTCTCTCAATCTCTCTATGGCTTGTGTTTTTGTGTGTGTGATTTTTATGCCAAGAAATAAAGTGACTGAAGAAAATAACCTCTAATATCCATTACAGTGTTATATTATTTAAGTGTTTATAGCTTAGAACAATAAAAACATGAAGGTCCATTTAAAGAACTGGATTATATTTTGTCTATAAACTATTAATCAGATTACAGCTAATGATGATTCCCCAGAATTAAAAGTTGTAGTGGAAGAAAACTGTGCTTAATTACTTATGTCAAGGAATGTCACAGAAAACATATTTGTATGTATGTTAATGAAACCTGATATATACTTTCAATTGTCTGTCAAATAAAACATTTGCAAATGGTGGGTTAAACACACTTATTGTACAAAGATAAAAACAACATGGATAATTAAGCATGTGAAACAGGATCATGTGTTTAGCTGTCTGGAAATTTTATATGAAAGGGACAAAGGAAGATTCAATTTTATATAAAAAGGGAAAATCACCTTCAATACATATTCCCAACACTAAACAGAGCTTTCCTGACAAGGGTTAAATTTATAAACACGATTAAATTACTTTTTTGTATAATGTTTTTTGAAAAATGCAGCTTGATTATTTAAAATCAATTATTCTTTGACAATGCATTTTATTTTCTAGTTCACCAAACAGAATTGTCATAATGGCATGCATTTTCCATGTATTTTCATAAAAATGTATATCTTTAAACTTTCATTTGAGTCTGTTTTAAACTGGAAATACTCCTTTTACCTAGAACATGTGAATTTCAAAAATAAAAATTATTTGAGGAATTTATGGATTTTTCTTAAAACAAATAACAAAAATTCAGTCATACAGGTGATTCCCATGGCCTAGGTTTACTATATTTCTCTCTTTCAGTTATTCTTTTATTTGGTGCAGAAGATAAGATCTAAGCTACTTAGAAAGCATGGCTTACTTTGTCATTTTGGCCACAGAATTTCAGATTAGTCAAGGCTTTTAGATCAATCGCTTAAAATTTCAATGACATTAGCTGTTGCAAGTTTCGAGGATACGTACGTTCAAGAAGATATCATATCTAATAAAACACCAACTCATTGTTTCACAATCAGCTACGCTGACATTCATGTTGGTAATGGCATCACTAACCTTCTGTAGTGACACTTCACCAAAGTTACCATTGAGAGAAATGGCCTACTGTCACATCACCTCGATGCATCTCCATCAAGGTGTTGACCTTGACAGGGTAGATCTTTACAACAACGTAGCACCACAAGCTTGCAAGCCAGTCAGTGAGATCACACATGGTAAAGCAAATGATTTATGGCAAGAATCACACACTGAAATGCCTTGCAGAAGCAGGTTAAGTAATATAGATGAGGGAACGCGGCTGGCAATGATGTCACAAAATATCTTGTTTTAACAAATCAGTGTAAATAACATAGGAATATTCTCTATTTAGACTAAGAGATATACTCTTTTATTTTTCACTTAAAATGTATGGCTCTCTATATTTGCTCTTACTTTTGCACTTTTAACAGTGAATGACAACAGAGAAGAAATGTTTATTTTTCCTCTTAATGCTACTCAACTGCAACTGTTTTACCATATGGTGAGTAATCAACTCAGAGCTTAAGAAGTAGAACCCCTGACTCTTCTGTGAAATCTCAAGTTTTTAAAATGTTGGTAAATTATCCTATTTTTGAGAATTTGTAAATAATTTCTCTTTTCACTGCACTAATACCGTAAGCCAAACAAAATTCAACTTTGTGACCCCTAATGCAAAAACTTACTAATTATTAAAATTAAAGTATCCAAACAAAAAATAATACAATGTAGTCCCATCAATTCTACAATTTTACTAATATTTATCCCTTTGTGACAAATGTTGACAACTTTTACTGAGCCGCTAGTTCATTTATTTCAAAACTTGGAATTCTTTTGAAATTTCTTTCTTTTTTTTTTTTTTTTTTTTTTTGCAGTACGCGGGCTTCTCACTGTTGCGGCCACTCCCGTTGTGGAGCACAGGCTCCGGACGTGCAGGCTCAGTGGCCATGGCTCACGGGCCCAGCCACTCCATGGCATGTAGGATCTTCCCGGACCGGGGCACGAACCTGTGTCCCCCACATCGGCAGGCGGACTCTCAAACACTGCGCCACCAGGGAAGCCCTCTTTTGAAATTTTTAAACAGCTTTTTGAAAAAAAAACTTTTTCTTAAAAATTTTGGGATTTAAAAAAAATTCTTGAACATAATTCTTTAAAGGTTTAAGTATATGAAAAATAGGGAAAGTGTAATGATTATTTTCTAGTATATTTTACAAATAACTCAAAAGTAAATCTAAACTTCAAAAGGCTGACTTGAAAATACAGTGGAAAGATTAACCCCTGACAGTGAAACTTTTAGGTAAACTCATAATGGAGCTGAGAATAGCTCAGCAACCCCTCCAAGAACAAAGAGCTCCCAGGCCAGCAGGACTTGACATTAGCCTGATTACAACTATTAACACATCTAAAAAAAAAAAATGTGTTACTCCGAAGGCTCAGCCAAATGCAGAAAAACAAAATAGATAGGATTGCAATATGAAATAGTATATAAGCACAGGACAGCAGGTGCTTAGATGCTGATCACTGACTATATTATTAGCGATCCCAATTTTAAGAATAAAACTAGTGTGAGGATAAACGTATTCGAGGACAAAAGTGAAATCTTATTTGATGCTCTGTGGCTGATGTCTGTTTGGTGAGTTGGCATTTTACTGGGGTCTACTACTAATGCATGAGGTTCTGCAACACAAATTGTGTTCTTTGGTTTGAGGAAGGCCCAGTGGTGCCCCTGTTCATTTACCTCCACCTGATACCCAGCAGAGATAATCTACCTATCCTCAGGCCAGGTTGACGATCTTACAGACTTTAGCTAAGCAGCCATAGTACTGTTCTCCACTTCTCTCACCTTTGCAAACCTTCTTCTGGTCGGCTTGCCTTCCAGCCCTAGACACCCACCCTCCATCTCCCCACAGGGCAGGCAGGGACAGCTGAATTCCTTTATAGTACAATTGCTGAGTGGTTGAGAAGTGTTAACTCTGTCACCCTCTGTAGCTTGAGGTTGTTAATGGAACACCCCACAAGGTTATCTTAGCCCATTATCCCAAACAGAAACTGAGACAAATGGCCCTTTTCCATCTGTATTTACCTATTATTGTTTCATATTCTAACAAGACAATTTTCTGATCTTCCCTACACGTTCCCACCATTTTCTTCCAAAAATCCCTCAGTCTGGATGGAGTGGGTGTCCCACTACTTTTAAAACATAAAATAATAAAAATACCTAAAATAATAAAAACACCATGATCTAGGACACCACCTTTGGCTCTTGATATACAAAATGGGAGCTAAAATTGTCTAAAATAAAATATTTCCTCTTGGAAAATCTCTGATTCTAAATACTGGCAAAAACATGAAAAGGTTTTTTTTTTTTTTATTATTATTCCTAATAAAACAGTACTCATCTACTACTCATCTCTCCAATCACTAGAGAAGATCAGATACATAGAAGTGCAGAAGAAAACACATACATATTTAAAAAGTAGTATTTCCTTTTTATTAATTATTTGATGCATTTCTGTTATATGCATGTTCTCTACACGTTATTTAATTTGAATTGACAAGGAATTAAATGTATAGATAACTGCCCCGATGTGAGCTACGAAGCAGCTTGAAAATTCAATTAGCAAATGTCATTTGTTCACAGAGATCTGAACTAAAGTAGAAGAAAGCATAATAATAAACACATAGGAGGATTAACCTGGAAGACATTTTATGAGCCTAAAATTTTCCTAGAGAAGAGCAAGCCTTCTAGTCTTCATTGTTTATTTATAATAATAAGTCCTGAATCTAGCTCTTAAGATGCTATCTTTGATGAAGCAACATAATTATAAAATATTTTCAATATTATTCAAGAGGTACACCTAAATATTAAAACAACCTATCATATCTTTTTAATCTTACATAATTTCCAATTAATGATAAAAGCATATGTAGACCAACATGTTAAGGACTGATTATTCAGAAGGAATTGATTTTTGTTGAGTGAAATAAATTGTCATGTGGCTTATGCTATGTCCCAGAATTGTTTTTAGCCAAGTAAATAAAAATTTTAGTCACCTTGACCTTTTGTAATAAGGGGCAAATTATGCCAGACACACAACTGCTCCATCTTTTTCCACATTCAGTTTTGATCAGAGTTCCATTTAAGTTTTTGTGTCCTGGCAATCATTGCATTGCAAGGCAAAGAAACAGCAGAAATAAATGAGATGTTACTTTGCCCCGGCCGATTAAATCATGATTCAAGGTAACATTCAGGTGACATTGCAAATTGTCAGAACAGCAGGGAGCCATACTTCAGGAAAGAAAAAAATGTGTGAAGGATGTTTATTTCCCTATCCAATATAAGTGACAAGGTTGAAATGAGGATGGTGGTGTGTCTATAAAAATATATCACCGTTTAAGGAATCCTATTATTAGTCACGGTAAAAGCTCTGTCTTAGAGAAGCCTCCATATTGTGGGTAATTATCACAATCCAGAATGCTAATTGCTTTTCAATCTGCAGGCTGTGCTTTCAATGAGTCTTGTTGAGCACTGCCAGGCTGTACCTAGACTGCTACTTAATGAGAACAGCCCTTATAAAAGGACAGCATCATCTCTGACTATCAAATCGATAGGAAAGAATTAGCCCAGGTTTTAAAGTTTGGAAACATCTTGGTCAATAGATTTTTGCCCAAATACTGAATATTTCAGGATCATTCCTAGAAGCCATCACATTCCCCAAGTCTATGAATAATCAGCATATGAAACACATGGGAAAGTAATGAGCAAGGGTCAGCCAGGGTCTTCTTTCTGCTGAAAGTTAGTGTAAATGCAGTTACACACCACATGCTATTTGGAGTTTCAATGTGCAATGAGATATTTTCCCATGATACTGTGGATATTGCAGACAACTGGGCCTGGACATTAAGATAGTATGAATTTATTTACTTATGTATGTATAAATGCAAATATATATGCATTTCATCTTCACTGTGTGTGAAACTTTGTGCTTTTTACTGTGTGTGAATCTAATTTAATACAGAAATCCTACAAGTGTGTGATTCTTTCATATTTCTAGAATAAGCAAACATATCGGAAAATTTTTTAAAAAACAAATCTTCTAAGGTTGTCTACTAAGTGACAATGTCAAGGTTTAAATGCACACCTCTATGGCTTCAGAAGTCATATTAAGTATGGATTTAAAAATTACTATATTATAATATATATGTGTATATATATGTGTATATATATATATATATATTATATATATATATATATACACATATATATAATGACATTCAACAAACAGAGAATTATATAGAAGAGTGGTGCTTAAATTTACCAGATTCAATGTATTATTTACAAATACATATTTTGAATGTTCTCTTTAACATGCCAAAATTCAACTTAGAATAATCTGACTTTACAATTTACTAATAACAGCAATTTAATGCTGCCTTTGAAAGGTAAGGAGAAATTAAAGCATGCTATATAATAATACCTATTTTTTTAGAAAACTCTAGGCACAGGGACGCATGAGTCATAATGAAGTAAACATACACCACATATAAAATGAGCATAGGCACAAGAACTTAAATGGATAACAAATTTGAGTAAAGTTTGAATAAACAAAGTACAATCTTACCTTGATTGTTCAGGTAGCTGAATACCTAAAAAAGACTCAGTCTATATGAAAACCACATGTTCACATGAAGATGTTGTGTTTATGTTTTTTAAAGAATCAGATTTCAAGATTAGACACTAATAGACTTTTCACCTACACGAATGCAGACAAGAATATTTTGCTAATTGCAGTGCTCAAAATATTATCTTCTGTGCCCAACTGCTCAGTAACTACTGGGCATCAAATAATTCCACCTAAAAATGCCCTTGGTAACTCCCATTCATTAGGACAAATAGACCTCTTCAACTTCCAAAACATTTCGTAAAGGGTTGTGCATTATTTTATTTACATACATACATATGTATGTATATGTGTATATTTTATATATATGTACATACAGTTTACAATGTAGACGGAGTCAATGTATTCCAATTTCTTTGCGGCAAACTTTTTGCCTAATATGTCTTAAAGAACTTCCCAATGCTGTAACACTTATAACCCAGCCTCACTAGTTTTAACACCTGGATAGTATTTTTTGGGATGTATTGCCATAATTAGCTATTTTCCTATTGACACATACACTGTTTCTATCTTTCTATTATTTTTTCTATTTATTTTCTGTCTTTCTAACAATTATTCTTATTTTTTTCTTTCTGGCTTACCCTCAGTTTAAGATTGTTTTTCCAAGTTCCTGTATCTAACATACTTAGATTATTATCAAATTAATGTGATACCTGACTTTTTATATTCTAAGCATTAGTAGTAAGTGCACCAATAGTGACAGAGTTTGACAAGCATGTCTTATGGTTGCATTCAGACAACATAATTATTTGTGAAAGAGGCTATTTTAGTGGGGATGTTAGGGAGAGTTCTTCCTGGACCCTCTATTTCCTAAAGAGTCCATTTCTCTGAGCATAGGTGTGCATGGCCAATTTAGGATGGACTGTGTATTGAGATGAGTTCCATGACAGTGAATTTAGAAATATCTCACTGTGTAAAGCTGTCTTAGGATAATAAAGATAAATAGTTCTCTATGTTCCCCCTGGAGAAAATTTATTTACATCCCACAATACAGAATAAAAACATCCTGTCTCTGTCTTTCTGTCTCTCTGTCTCTCTGTAGGGAGCAGAGTGTGGGCAGGTCTACAGCAGCCCTATATAAGATCAAAGTTTTACTTGGGGGTTGCTCTCTGGGACGACACCCCACTCCATGTGCAGGTACCATCTGAGACTCACTGCATCACCCTGGGGAGACTGGGGCTCAGGGAAGTAAATCAGATGTTCTGGCTTCTGCTTTTTCTGAGTGATAAACTCTATCTCTGATCCAGAGGTCTCATGTGTTTGTCAGTGTGTGTGTGTGTGTGTGTGTGTATGTATACATACATATATGACAGTTACATAATGCAACAAGGCGAGTAGTGAGTCATCATGACCCCTTATGAGATTAAGAATGAATGTTATCTCCTAAGGAGGTCTGGTTAAGGGAGATGCACAATACAAACTAAAGGGAAAGGAGGAAACCCAAACTGGCCAAGAAAAAATTTATCTGTAATTTTTTCTTGTTTTGCCAAAAAATATGAAAATTAATTCATCACTGTTTATATATACATATATATATGTATATATATATATATACATGCAATATATCTATACTGTGACCAGCTAATTTGTTGGCTTATAAGTAGGATAAAATCTCAGATTTTTCATTGTTCCTGGCCTAGCAGAGGATGGGCTAGATTATGTTGCAAAAACAACACTACAACAAAATCAAACTCTTAGTGGTTTGGGACAAAATGGGATATAGCATATGCAAGAAATAAGCTTTTTTTTTTGGTTATAAGCCAGTTCAATATGTATTGTAGGGAAATGAAATTTGCCACCCTACGTGACTCTTTGGCATGTTGATTATTCCAGCTGAAAACAGTGAAAGCCCAAAAGTCTCAGGAAGAAACTTTGACCTTCCACTTAATGGCCTAAAGAAGAATGAGAGAGAGGGCCTATTCCTGCAATAGAGTTGTCCCCAGAGACATCTGCAAAGAATATGGGCTAGATATGGTGGAAGGAAGCTTCAGTCAGGACCTAGGGATCAGAGTCTACTCTGTGTCCCATTGTCCCTGCACAGCCCAGAAAACATTTATTGACCAAATACTTGCATTTCCATCTCCATGTCCCAAACTACTACCTTCAATATCTTCTTCTGTCTTTAGCTGAAGATGATATTTAAGGTGAAGGTTTCAGCCACTCTGGCAAGTTGCTCAGTTTTCCTGGGTCTCCCCGTGTATATATGTTATTAAACTTTTCTCCTCTTAATCTGCATCATGTCAATTTAATTTTTAGACCAGCCAGAAGAACCTAGAAGGGTAGAGAAAACTTTCTTCCTCCCTAATATTGTGTATGTGTTATAGAATTGTAACCTGGTTTCTAAAGTGGGAGAAGCAAACAAAGAAATGCAAAATATTGTATTTAACACAAAGAAGTGGATTTTTTTTTGTGTGTGTGATCTTAGGTAAGTCAAAAAGTTAGCTATGCTTTAGCTTTTACATTTGTAAAACAAGAAAAAATAACCAGATTGCCTTTAATACCCCTGTAGCCAATAAATGCTCTAAGGTTTCATGAAGTTATTTCTAGGCAATAAAATATTCCTTTCAAGACTCATTATGCCCTGGCTAACGTGAAGCAGCTAAGGGTCTCTTCCATGCTGCTTGCTGCAAGGGCAGAGGATAGAGTAGATACTGAATTTTACAATGGCCTGTAAATCTTCTGCCCAGCATTTTCTTGGTAACATTTAGTCGTTTCACTACACCTGTCATCAAAGGCAATTTAGTGCAATCCTTCCTATGTCTGGAAGTATGACAACTAACATTATAAAACCACATGCTACATCCCTAAGCCATGATCTTACTATGGTTCCATGAAGTAATATTATATCACTCCAGTAAACAGATCATCTTGACATTTTGAGGCAATGAATTCACAAAGAAGTTACATGTAAAAGAAATTTCTGGTTAATACCTTATTTATTATTAAGCTAAAGCAGAACATAATATTTAACAGTGCAAAAAATGTCACTTCACCAAATATTGTATACCCTCTCAACAAGGCAGACTACTTTTTTTCTTTTTTTTAAGAGAACTCTGTTGATACAATTGTGTAAGAAGTCTTTTGGGAACAATGACCAAGCAATGGTCAAGCCTTTCTGTAAGAATCCTCTTAAATTTCATTATTTAAAAAAATAATCAGATCTCTAGATTCTGATACTAGGAAGTCAGTTAAATTGTCTGTATGCATTTGTAGGATATTTTACTCTCTGTCTTTTGCATTATCTCAGGGAAAGCAAAGCTTTATGAATAACTCCTAAAACGTTTAGCAAATGATCTTCAGTGAGATGACAACTGTTGAAGCTTTAAAGCTAAATAGTTTGTGGTAAATATGATGCTTATCAAGAAATAATTATTTTAATAATTCTTTATATTTGCCTTATCAAAAGAATTGCATAGCAGACAGGTTAGGTCCTTTCTATATACCATGCTTTTGCTCTTCACAGATCCTCAACTGGAGTGCCTAGCCTTCAGAATCCATTCTATCTAGTTCCTTAGCAATTTTTACCTGAGTAAGAAATTCAGTCACTTTCTCAATTCCACCTTCCATGAGCTTACCTTTTCTCTTCCATCTGTATTAATTAATGTGGTTACATTAATGCAGGCATAAATAAATCTATATTATTTATCAAATTCTCTCAAAATTTTGTGAGCAACTGCAATATTTCAAATACCCTACAATGGGGGCTTCCCTGGTGGCGCAGTGGTTGAGAATCTGCCTGCTAATGCAGGGGACAAGGGTTCGAGCCCTGGTCTGGGAGGATCCCACATGCCGCGGAGCAACTAGGCCCGTGAGCCACAAGTATTGACCCTGCGCGTCTGGAGCCTGTGCTCCCCAACAAGAGAGGCCGCGTTAGTGAGAGGCCCGTGCACCGCGATGAAGAGTAGCCCCCGCTTGCCACAACTAGAGAAAGCCCTCGCACAGAAACGAAGACCCAACACAGCAAAAAAAAATAAATTAATTAATTAAAAAAAAAACCCTACAATGCTTTGTTATATCATTAACCTCAACCTTATAACATGTATTCGCATTTTAATTTTTATATGTAATTTATATTTATAGGTAAAATTATGTGAGTGAAAGTATATAATAAAATGTGTCATACACATAATATTCCATAAACAACCAATGTCAGAATTAAAATGGTTTGTTAGGATTTTTTAATACAAATGCGATTTTTATAATTCACTTTTTTCTTATTTGACATTAAACATTATTTTTAAAAATTTGTCTCGGGCTTCCCTGGTGGCTCAGTGGTTGAGAGTCTGCCTGACAATGCAGGGGACACGGGTTCATGCCCCGGTCCAGTAAGATCCCACATGCCGCGGAGCAGCTAGGCCTGTGAGCCATGGCCGCTGAACCTGCGTGTCCGGAGCCTGTGCTTTGCAACGGGAGAGACCACAACAGTGAGAGGCCGGCGTACCGCAAAAAAATAAATAAATAAAAATAAACAAACAAACAAATAAATAAATAAAATTTGTCTCTATAGGAAAATCACATTTTTTCTAGAACTGAATTTTTACTTGTTTCTTGATATGTAAATGTAGTTCTAAATGTAGTTCACCTGGGCATTATTTACATGGGCAGGATTATCCGTTATTCTAAATCAAATGTAATAGTTTTTCTTTTTAGGTGTCTATTGTTTTGTATGTATTTTTGTTCATTCTGAAACATTTTTGTGGGTTAGCTTTCTTGGAAAGCCCATTCTGAGACAGAGATTAATGTCCAAGAAATTTATTAGATCGATATCCAAGTGCTCTTGGGATCAATACTTCTCCAGGAGGGAAAAAAGCAGGAGTTGTAGAGGGAGAAGTTGGGGTATGATGAAGTCTGGAGGAAGCCTCTGCTGATCCTGTGGGAAGCTCTGAAGCCGAGATATTCCAGATATAGAGTTGAGGCTGGTGAGTGGGCTGGTGTAGAATAAAACTATTCTGAAACTCAGTTGAATATGGAAATTGCAAACTCACAAACAGATATGAAACACTGGCATTATAGATGATGCAAATGTCATACAGTCAAATCTGCTCCTATGGTAGAAGTTTGGAGTTTCTTTTCCCCAACAGTTAGTTAAATGAATTATATAATAAGAGCAGTTAAGTTACTTAGCCCAGTGTCAGGCCATAGTTGATTCTCAATAAATGCTAGCATTTATTATTTTTCAGAGTTGATATAGTTTGTAAACTGTGTTGATTAATAATAATAATAATTATTATCACTATTATCATGACCATCATTATTTTTGTATTCTAAATGTCATCTAAACTTTTAGTTATTATGAAACTTATACCTCAAATTCATTGTAAAACAGTCATACTACCAAAGAAATGAGTTATGATGCAGTTGCATACATGTGGATTTATCTGTTTGAAACAGATATTAATCATACCTACATGACAGCATTATAAATATGTGTTAACCAAAATTAGTTGTTCATTACTTAAAATTGTTTCATGATGTAACTTTGAAGTGGAAAAACAAAAAATAATGCACTTGCAAAAACTGCAGGCAACACCAGGAAATGCAATTAAAGAAAGTAGAAATTGCCAAACATATCATAAAAATTGTGAACAGATTATAAAAATTAAGTTATCTGACTTTTAAAAATACTGCTCCTTTCATTTTGTCTCTTATTTCATTCTGAAAATTTCTTGGGCAGAAGGAAGGTTTTCTAGAGAATTCCTGTCTATTTTATCATTTTTAAAATTATCTTTACACTTTATTAAGCTTTTAAGAAAAACCTTGTGTTCAGTTGGCAAATGCATCCATATGATTAGATTTTGTAATACTTTCTTGTGTAATTTATACTATGGGGAGATCATCACTCAATATTTAATCTCAATCTATCTTCTTGACCTAAAGAATTATGCTCTCAAATCTTTATTCAATTGAAAACATTAGGAATACAAGATGCACAAAAAAAGTTGAGGGACATAGGTGATCAACAGCCTGATAATCTAAGACTAAGTAGTTAGTAAGATCCTTGAGGACAGAAACAAATTACTTATAGTCCCATGGACAATGGTTTTTGCCATAAATCATAATCACCACTCAATATTTGCTTTGATTTTAAATCACCATATGTGCATCTGTCTTTTAGATTTTCTTCTTCAAATTATTCAGAGAAAACTTTAGAAACAAGTTTAACATATCTCTTTGAGGATATCTGATATAATTAGAGCAATTTCCCAAATAGTTGCATTGTTGTAGAGAAAAATGTAATACCATATTTGTGGTACCATATGAGACATGGGAAAAATGTATGTTCTTCAAATCTTAAGTTTATTAATATATTCATCTGCTTCTCTAACTACACCCTTTGATATATAACTTATAAAATATTTAACAACTTGTACAAGTATTTTTCCAATATATTTCACCCTTGTTCAGGAGAAAATTTATTCTAAGTTATGCTCACTAATCACTTTCTTCCATAACCTGTGATTCTCAAAATCCCCAGCCTATGAAATCATACAACTCAACCTAATTTTATCAAATTTGTGAATTGTGTTAGTTCTCACTGACCTGGAGTGCTGTATTTTTACAAAATTGACTTTTTTTGTTTTAGTATAGTGACTACTGGGGCCTACAGCAAGGTTTACCTATTTCAGGTCTGAAAGCAGGAATTCATCAAGTAACATATTAGTTTTATCAGTTTACTACTGTTTCAAGAGTGTCTCCTCAGGGATATGGTAGTAAAACTCTATTAAAAATACTATGTCTCATTTGCTTTCATGCTAACACTTTTTCCCACTGATTTCCTCAGAACTATACCTTTTGTTGTTGTTTTTCACTGAGCCTTGGACATAAATGAAAACAATATGTTTAGTCACCAATCTGTTAGTTAAACTACATTTGAAGAAAAAATTATGTAGACTATCATATATTTAAGTTTTAGAAATTCTTATTTGTAAGTTTTTCTGATATACTGGCATTATTAGTCTCTGTGCTATATGCAAATATTATTCAAATACATAGTTACACCAATATTCATTTATTAGGAAAATTAATTTGAAACATTAGCTGAATGTAATTATTTTTTTATATTCTTGCACTATGGAAATAATTAGTTTACTCAGGTTACTGTGGAAATTGTTACTGTGGCCAGCCACAGCTGCAATCTAACTTTTGAAATGTTTTAGTGTCCCAACTTCCCGTAGTATTTCATTTACCATCTATTCACAGTGACCACATCCCTCTTAGCTTGCTTATAAATCTCACCACTAAGATCTGTTCTTGCTTTAAAAAACTTAATATAATCATAGCCTTACTTTCATGCAATACTTCTCTGTAGATTTTCTCATCTTAATTTTCCTCAGGTTAATTTTATTTCCCTCATTTCATCAAATATACTTTGGAAAATATCACCGTAGATATCTCTATTTTCAAATTTAATGGCCATATTTGGTCCTTACCTGTCTTGGCCTCATGAAATAGTTAACATTATTAATCAAGGAGGCAGCAATCTACCAACAAAGATGCTGAGAAAGCCTCCTTCCAAAAGACTGTGGTTTTCAAAACAGAGCCCCCGAAAGGCCATTAGATGTAATCACGAGGTACAGCCTCTCCTATTTTTCAATTTTGCTTAGCACCAGTTCTGCTGCAATAGGATGGAGCCATCCAACGGTAAAATATATATTTTAACATACTAATCTGCACCACAGGAACATATCTAAATGCCGTGGCTATCTGCTGGAGAAAACCCAATAAGATTGATTTCTGATTTCAAAAATGACCATATCTGTTTTTGGCAAGGCTTCTGGTAGTACAGCTGTGAGCTCCAGGCTTCACTGTGAATTATTTAACACCTAGAATCCCTTTGTGTTTTGTGAAAGATAAACTGAATAGAATGTCTTTGTACCCATGTGGAGAATAGCAAAACACTAAGAAAAATAATTAAAACAGGACAGGTCTTATGAATGCTTTTTGGAACACAGAGATAATATAAATGTTAATTTTCTGCTTGCATTTGTGATTTCCAGAAGCTTTATTTTTTCCTACCTTCTGTGACTTTTTAAAAATGTTGGTTCAACAGATTACATAGATCATGTGTAAATGAATGTTAGACGCTGTTGTATCTTAGATTATTAGAGATATTACAATATATTTTTCTTTTATTTTTTATCTAAAACATATATATGTGAGAGTTAGGTAAAGAAAAGATATAAAGAATTATGATGATGAACAGGTATTTGCATAAATTTTCTTCATGGCAGAGCTTAATGAATTAAAAGGCAATTAGGGCAGTTCTCCAGAAATGGTTAGTACATAGAAAATTCTTAATCTAGGAGAAATCTCATTATGTTATTTTTTTCAGAATTATTAATCAAATAAGTTCTTAAAAGGAAAATGGAAAGGGTTACAGTCATGTGCAGGTTGTATCTAAGAGTTGTATAGAGAGATTTAAGTGGACAGAAATACAGAAAAAAAGAGATTCATGTTGACATGTTAGTTAAATGCATGACGTGTAGTGGGTGGTTTTCACTCATATCTGAAATCTTCAGAGACTCCCCCAGACAGGCCATCTTATCTAAATTTTTATTAGTCTTATTTTTTTCATTGTATTTTTTATTATCTGAAAAAATATATTTTTGCTTATTTGTTCATTGCACATCTCACTCTTCCAATGCATACTCAAAGACATTAGAAAGTTAGAATCATTTATTGTTCTCTTCTCAGCACCTGTAATAATGTTTGGTAGATAGAAAACACCCAATCAACATTTACTGAATGAATGAGCAAACTTCAGTAGTGACAGACATGAATAGAATTTGCACATTTTCATTAGTTTTGGGAGTTGAAGAAGTCAAATTATCTCTCGGTCTGTAAGATAAATATGGATAAGCATGGAGACTAAAGAAAATTAATGAGTCAAAGTTAAAGTGGAAGCTTAATTAACCATATGTATCCAAGAAATCAAGAAAAGAGTGCAGATAACATCTGTATTTGAAGGGTCCTTTGTCACAAAAACCAAGAATAATTCCACAACGATTTTAGTGAACAGATCCAAGGAATAGAAGGTAAATAGCCATAAATTCCAACTTAAAAAAATGTCAGTTGTTGACCAAATAAGTCTCATGTTTTGGCATTTCTTAAGTAGTCTGTTCCTGATTCACAATACTGCCTGTCTATGTGTGAACTATAAGTTAATTATAAGTTAGTCCATAGATGCCAAAGCTTGACGTATACTAGACTAATCTGAGAAAAATAGGATTAGTTGTGATGGAAGAAATTTTTACATATTAGGGTAATTTTGGCTTATACATGACTTGGCTTGAACTTTATGCTAACTAGAACAGTCCGTCTCATGGTCTATCGAGCACACATTATACATTTGCTTTAATCATTAAAGAAAATGGTATATTGTCCAGAAGTAAAGAATGTATGTTTTGAAGATAGGGATAAACACTTCCATTCCTGGGATCCCAATATTTACTCCTTCAATGATAAGGCTCCCTTCCCAAGTGCCATGGCTACACTATAAAACTGTGCTGAAAACCATAATTCTCCAAAGTAGTTCCTCAGAGCTATCTGAGTGGCTGTCTCCCAGACTATAGTCCTCAGTTTGGCTCTAATGAATTCTTTTCTATCCTTATTAGAATTTTTTTATTGATTGTTTTTATCAAAATTGCTTGATGTAGTCAGCGGGATGTCAAAAAAAAACCTATCTGAGGTCACTTGTGGTCTACTTTGGACGGGCACCCTATACTAAGCATGGGTCCCTTGAGCACTACCACCACTCCTGCCCCCCAGCTTCACAGCACTCTTCAGGTGTTTTGGTAAATTCTTTCTGATATCAGGACTTCATTACCTTAAGCAGATGGTCCGCAATTTTTATTTGAGCTGTTATCTTATGACTTGGAGTCTTAAGGGTATACTGTTACCTTTCCTAGGTAAAAGAGACCTAAGAGGAAGTTCATAGGCAGGGACTTAGGAGAATTTCTAGGCAGGAAAAGCCTAAAAGGAATTTTGGAGTAAACTGGGTTGGCTGACCTTTAAAATCTAGCTTAACATTGGAAAAATTTGTATATTTATGGTCTGAAAAAACTGATAGCAAAATGAGAGACAATCTCTTCAGTTCTAAAGAAAAGGGACACTAGCTCCTTCCAGCCACATGGCATTCTAAGATAACTTAGGAACCTACCAGAAGTGTCTGAGGCTTGATCCTAGTGATGTGTAGTAATTCCACAGGGAACCTCATCATGACACTTTAAGTAATTTATGGCCTGTCCTGGGACACAAACACACACAAGGACTGGCCATCCACTGCTCCGAACCCCCAGGGTGGTTTTAGACTCCTGGTGGGAGAAACTGAGACACAAAAGAGTTGAACTGAGTCAAGGGTGACCCTTGAGGAGCTAAGCTGGCAAGCAGCACACTTCTGACCCACTACGTTGTCCTTAGAAATTGTTCAGACTTTAAAATAAAATGAAACTAAAAGATAATGGGAAATTGTGCTTCTAAATCTGACCAGCTGCTGGGCGGGCAGCCACCCACTGGAACTCCAAGTAGCCTCATGTACAATACGGAGCTGATAATTGCAAGTATTTGACAAAATAGGAAGATACAACAAAAGATAACTTAACTCTTAATTGGCCAAGATGGGGCTATTCTGACATTCCTAAACTGTTTTTTTTTTTTTTTTGTATACACAGGTAGGAAAAAAAAAAAAGCTGGCTTGATGAAATATCTTTTCAAAATTCTGACCCTAAGGGAACAAAAGTACTCCTAGGAGAAAGCTTAAGGTTATGACACTTATTATGTCCTTGAAACGTAAACACAGACCACATTGCCTGAGACTACATCCTTTGCTCAATCAGTAGAACCCAAAACTGAAAAAAAAAAAGGGGGTGGGTGATGGGAGAGAGGCATTTTTAACCTCAAGCAAGTAAATTTAACTTATTCCAACTTTTATTTACAAACTAGTGAGTTTACATTGTAATACCTGATTCACGACTAAGTTTTAAAATGAAGCTATGACATCTCTGCTTGTGTCTGTTTACATGTCTGTGCGTACATTAGAGACGATATATCATTACCTTCAAATGATCTTATTGAAATTAGTTTGTAAAAGAGCTCTATTTAATTGACTTAAAATAAGTGCTTAAAAATTAAGTATTTCTAAATGTAATGGAAACCAAACTGATTTTTTTAAAGGATCAGGTGATCTAAGATTATTCTTTAATGAATGAAAACAAGTTCACATTTGCTGGTTTAATTAAATAGGTCTATCTTCACAGTAAACAACTTTAAGTATAAAACTTTTATTGTACCTAAGTTTACTAAACGTCAAATAAGTTCACATTATCTCTGTTACAGATTTGTCAGCAAGAAAGCCAAACTTTGGTATAATGATTTATTTGTAAATTAAGTAATATAAATGAGATAAAAGCTTTCAGATGAACTCTAAGAATAATTATGTTTTATGGTATGTCTACTTCAATTAGTTTCTCCAAATCTTTTTGATAACTTGAAATTTTAGCTTTGTTATGTTAAGTTAAACGATAGGGATTCACTGAATATCCAGATCATTTTTAAATAAGATGAAATATCAAAATATTAATTGCTAAGTAAGTCTAAGTTTACCTATTTTGTCTTATTAGAGAAAAACTAAAGATGCTTTGGTTTATTTTATTCATTTATTTATTATTATTATTATTTTTTTGCTGTACACGAGCCTCTCACTGTTGTGGCCTCTCCTGTTGTGGAGCACAGGCTCTGGACGCGCAGGCCCAGTGGCCATGGCTCACGGGCCCAGCCGCTCTGCGGCATGTGGGATCTTCCTGGACTGGGGCATGAACCCGTGTCCCCTAGCATCAGCAGGCGGACTCTCAACCACTGCACCACCAGGGAAGCACGCTTTGGTTTATTGGACACACACCTTGTACCACATTGAGGAAAGTAATTATGTTGTCAGAAAATGTATGTTTCTAGAGGTTATGGAATATACTTATAAATTTACCAGTCAGGAAATGCTGGTATGACAAGACAGTTCACAACTGCTTGCTTCTTGGTTTTTGCTAGAGATTGGGGTTTCAAGGGTTAAGAATTCTGACTAATGAATGTGATTGGAACTACTAAAGATAATAAGATAAATATTTCCATGAAAGGAAAGTAGGGTGTGTGTTTTCCATAAAAGATGGTATGAGGAATGGAAATGTATTTTTGGTGAGGGAAAATAAAGTGATTTTGTCCCAGAGCTGGTTATTTCCAAATTCAAAAGAAAATAAGTGACAAACTAATATGGATATAGAAAGTTGTAGAAGGTTTGTGGAAAAGGAACCCTGAGGAAAGAGTTCTCGGGACTGACTAATATTGGAATGGATTTAATTAAGTGAATTTTGATATTAAAGTCAGTTGATGCAAAATTTGAATCAGATTTTCTCTCTGTTAGGTGACAGAGTTTTCTTGAGATATTGATCTGCTTTAATAACAAATTGTAAAGTTTCTTTACTTTTTAACCAGTCTGTTGTAACTTTCTGTATTTGCCCTTGAAATCATGTATTGTCACTTTGGTTGAGTGCGTAAGTATTGTTATATACTGACTTATGATCCTACTTAGCCAAGTGTTTTTAAAACCTTTTGATGTCTTTGACAAACTTCCTCAAATCAAATTCTAAATGAAGTTTTTTTTTACTTTTAGGTAACTTTGGGATGCTTCAGAAGGCACCTGAAGCATCTCAAAGATAGAAATTAAACTTAATTAAATCTATTCCAATATTAGTAACCAACAAGGACCTACTGTATAGCACAGGGAACTCTGCTCAATATTATGTAACAAACTAAATGGGAAAAGAATTTGAAAAAGAATAGATACATGTATATGTATAACTGAATCACTTTGCTGTACACCTGAAACTATCACAACGTTGTTAATCGACTATACTCCAATATAAAATACAAAGTTAAAAAAATAAAAAATTAGGATTATTTGGTATGTTAAATCACATGGGACACATTGTCAAATGAGTGGTGGTAAATCTTCTTAGGTTATATAGTATGGGTAAATGATATAAACATGTTGTAGAGATTATATGAAATTGGTAAAATTTGGATATATTCTGGTTTAATGTTATTAGTTATAATTTTAGTTATTATTTTACAATTGTTGTATGTCACAAAAATAACCTTAACCCTGCAACTTTGCTTCCAGAACCACAAGAAGAAAATGACCACAGCTGCATTTTACAAACAGATTATCTTCTTACTCCTAGGAATAATTTACAAGAAAATTCTATTGATAATGCTGGTCTACTTTGGTTTACAGATGGGTCCTACTTAAAAAATGATTGGGGCATTACCAAGATGGATATGCAGAAACATCCACAATGGACATAACAGAAAGTTCTTTTTTACCAAAAAACAAAGTCAGCACAAGCAGAATTAATTGCTTTAACTTGAGCTCATTAACGAGCTAAAGATCAGATAGCAAATGTTTATGCTGACAGTCATTATGCCTTTGAAGTGGCACATGACTTTGGAATGCTATGGAAACATCAAGAGTTTATTAAACTTGATGTTATAATCAGGAAAGCTTATTAAAAAATATTAAAAAATGGAAAACAAGTTGCAGGACTATTAAGTGGTATACGACTACCAAAACAGTTGGCAATTATTAAAATACCAGTGCATTCCAAATCTGACAGTATGGAAGCTAAAGGAAATCAGCTTATTGATGAGGCAGCCAAACAGGCAGCTTTAAATACCCATTCTGTCTAGCCTTGAAAATGGTCAGCGCTCTCTGTCAGCCCTGCCAACCCAGTGAAAGATTTCCATCTGCCGGCTCAAGAAATACACCATTGAAGAAGAGAAATAAATAGGGCAACAATAAGGGGGAATTTTGGACCTGTCACACAAATATAATTTGGAAATAATTAAACAAACAAACAAACTATAGTGCCTGTTGGAGCTCAAATGCCATTACCCCAGAATGTACATTCTTTAACTCACTGGACACCTGAGAAAATGGTTTTATGGGGAAAACACTATGTTTGGAAAATTTTTCCCATGATGGCTCATAAAGTATATGCTTGTTTTACTATCTACCCTAAATATAATCCCAGAAAATCACTTCATGGGTCACAAGGCCACTTTCTCTTCCTAAGGGACCCTTCGAGATATAACAATTGGACTTTGTCCAAATGTCACTGTCTCAAGAATATAAATATATTTTGGTAATGATCTGTATGTTTTCACACTGAGTTGAAGCTTTTCCTTGAAGAAGAGCAATGGCTCTAAGGTTAAATTGTTATTTGAAAGGATAATTCTTGTTTGGGGAATTCCTTCCAAGTTACACAGTTACCAGGGAAATTATTTTACTGGACAAATAATTAAATCTATTTGTGACATATGGCCAATAATGCAGTATTTTCACTATACTTATCACCCACCATCTTTGGGATTGGTGGAAAGAATTAATGTCACTATCAAAACTCAATTGGCAAAACCTTCATAAGCATTTAATCTCTCATAGGCAAAAGCTCTTCTGCTAGTGCTTCTCAAACTTAGGTCTATACATTCTGGTAAACATCAGCTTTCTCCTTTTGAAATAATAACAGGACACCCTATATAATTAGATGAGGGAATATGTGAACCAATCTTACTCAAGGGAGATATATTCATTGTTGTCAGGGTCTTATTGAGGCACATTTCTTAAAAGAAATGCAAAGTTGGTAGCTAATTCCTTTCATACTGAGCTCCCCAGAAACAAAGACTTTGAGGATCATGGTTTACAATCTGGAGATTTTGTTAGTTAGAAAACACATAAAATCAAAGATTTTTTGTAGCCATGTCAGAAAGGACCTTATTAGGTATTATTAACTAATCCATTCACTGCCAAATTAAAAGTCATAGACTGATGGATTCACATCCCTCATTTCAAAAAGGGTTTTTGCATTGGACTGGTCTGTAGAGAGGACTGTTGACCTCAGACTTAAATCAGTGCTCAAACAGAGGAGAAAGAACACCCACACCAGGTGGAGAAGGTGAGAGCACTGGTAGACAGCTGACCCAAGAATCAGAAGCAGGACTGTATGACCCATCCTACTAGTTCAAATGAACTGGTTACTAAACATCTGTCTCATTATGAAAATTGAAAGTTATTTTTTTTAAATGAAAGTTATTATTTTACTTCTAGCTATACTTTTGCCTCAATGCTCATTATGGAAAGAAAATTATCTGGTAAAGTTGTCACAAAGTATAGCTACTGGGGGCAATCTAACCGATTGGTTGGATCTCTCATCAAATTCCTCAGTCAATAAAACTACTGATATAAGCCCTTCATAATTCCTGTCACCGACTTTTCAGGTGTTCCTAAAATTACCACTCAACTAGACTAACGTCTGTCTGGCCTTCAGGTTCAAATTCTTCACATATTAATGGATCCATCCCTTGTCTGATACTATCCTCAGTTCTTAGAGACTGAGCACAGATTACCCCAAGGCTCCTTTGCCCCATCTCTTACTTGATGAACAAATGTCTTAAAGAGAAGAAACACGAGTAATTTATGCCAGTAACTCCCATATGTTAAATACAGTGCAGATGGCTTTTGGAAAGCCTGAAAGAAAAATGATTCATGGGTTAACATTGTGTTAACTAAACTTCCAGCTAATGAGGCTATCAATGAGAGCACTCTGGGAGGAATCACTTGTGCTCCCCCAGGTTTTGTCTTAGTATTGGAATTGACCCACCTTCTCAAGGATGTGCACATAAATGTCTTAATAGCTGACAAATAGAAGGTTTATGTTTATTAATTATGTTATCCCATTGTCTGTACCTATGGAAATAGATGAACCTTCTTTCTCTCTTTATTACAGAGGCAATAAATCCATGTAAGCAGAATATCAAGATACTTGATAGCAAAGTCTTTTGGGAATCTTGGTTCCTAGTGCAAGAGTATATGTAAACAGGGATATGATCAGAAATCTATCAGCTACCATCAAATAGCTGAGGGCTCTACAAAAATAATTTCAGAACAGACAAAAAGTATAAGATAACAGGGTTGCCTTAGATCTTCTACTGGCTAAACAAGGAAGTATTTGTGCTACTGCTCACACTACTTGTTGCCCTTATATCAATACCTCTGGAGAAGAGATATACCTAGAAAAACATTCCCAAAAGATAAAATGGTTACAAGATGTAAGGCAAACTGACTCTAAGTGATCTGTTCAGTTGGCTCATCTCAGAAATAAGAATTTTTTCCCACTGTTTTACAGATGCTTATCATTGTCATAATAGGTATCACTATTCTTTTCCTAGTTATAAATCTACGCATGACATGTATCACTGCTTGCTTTAAATCTGCTGCTAAAAGTACAAATACAATGTTCAACAGTTTGATATCACTGATAATATATGTAGCCTATAAAATGATTCCCTGTCGGCATATACCTCTGTGCTTGTTCACTATATCTGATTAGTTTTCCCGCCAAAATGGATAACTAGGGGAAAAAAAAAAAATATATATATATATATATATGAAAAAGCCTGTCACTGAGGGATACAATGCACCCACTGCAGGCAGGTAGTAACACCCTGGCATCAAGGAACAAATATTTTGATCATCAAAGCTTTATATCAAAAGATTTGCAATCAAAACATGGAAATAATGAAAGAAAATTTCACCTATTAAGGTATAGGGAAGTCATTTTGGCTTTAACCATTAAAGGGTGCATTGTCCAGAAGTAAAGAACGTCTATTTTGAAGATAGAGATAAATGCCTCCATTCCTGGGATGAAACTGCCATTATTCCTTCAATGGTAAGACTCCCTTCCCAGGTCAAGACCACACTGACCCACTGTGTAAATACTATTCTGTCTTTTTTTCCCCCTTAAACCTTGAAGGAATGTACCTTCCTTGCTTTTTTTGTTCTGACAAGATATAAAACTAGACTGAAAACCATACTTCTATAGAGAAGTTCCTCACAGCTATCTGGGAGGCTGTCTTCCATGCTATTGTCCTCATTTTGGCTGGAATAAAACATTTCTCTATTATTATTATAGATTTTTTATTGAATATTTCTGTCAACAGTGGGAAGGCTGAGAAAACAATGTTACAGATGTCAGCAGGGTTCAAATGCCAAATGTTAAGTAGCTTTCCCTTCCCTAAGGGAAATGGGAAACTATTAAGAGTTTTCACTGAACAGGTAATAAAGTATGGTTTATATTTTTAAGATTTATATTTAAAAATAAATTTTAAATTTTGACTGCAGTATAGATTGGAAGTAGACAGGCAAACAGATTAAGATGTCATTGCAATCATTCAGGTTAGGAGGAATAACTGACCTGGAATTGTGACAATTTGGGTAGAATGTAAATATAGAATCCAAAATTATCTAGGAGGTGGAATTGCCTGGAATTGGTAAGTGAATGGATGTTGGAAGAGATGAAGATGCTTAGGATAGCTGTTGGTGCCATTTAATAAAGTAAAAACCACCATAAAATAAGTTGATTTAATGAAGAAATTTGATGAATTTTATTTTGGACTGTTGAGTTTGACTTGCTTTCATGATAACCATTTGGAGGTGGTCCTAGTAAAAGAAAGATAAAGGAAGGAAAGAAAGAAGGAAGGCAAGCCAAATTCAGGTGAATATAGTTTATGACCAGTGATTAGTAAGAGATCAAGAGATGAGATATGACTGGATGAATTAGAGCACTACAATAGAAAATATGGTTTAAAAATTGGGATTTAATTATTTATCATTTCAAATTCATCAATCTTGTGGATTGACAAAGGCAACCTTACCAGGATTATAAAAGAGGGTAGCATAAGTGAAGGAGAGAAGTAAGGTTTTTCTTATGAGTCTAGGTAGGCTAGATTGTAAATGGTGAGAGAGAAATTTAAGTAAATAAGATAATTCCTCTTCAAGCCATGATAAAATAACAAAGAATAGACTTAACTTTTGACTTCAAACAACAGGAGAACTGGGCAAAATCAAACTATTGACTCCAAAACATTAGGAATGTGATGTGATACTCCCTGGCAGAAAGGAAATAAACATTATTAGCTCTACAATCACCTAAACTTTCTGGCTGGAACAATTTTCCAAAGCAGAATAATGTGAGCAGACCCCGCTCACTTTACGGAGTTAAGGAGGAAGAGATTGCAGCTCCAGAGGCTGAGACAGTAGGAAATTATGGAGCAGGATTTGAATAAATGCTAGAGCTTGCTCTGAATCCAGTCTGTCTGGTTCCAGGCAGAGTCTGTGCTCTAGTTACTCTGCTCTGCTCTCTTTCTCTAGGTTACACAATATAGACCAATCTATCATTTGTCAGTTATTTCACCACAGAAGGCCATACTTACTGCTTTCTGGTCTATTGCTCACCTCCCAAATCCAGCCCCTCATTACCTCCAAATGTTTACAATTATGCACATCTTAAGCCCATTTTGGGTCAAGAGGTCTAATTTCTTATTAGGTCCACACTTCAATGATGTCAAAGATTAACACCTCCAGAAACATCCAGCTGTACCCTGGCATTAATTTACTAAAAAAGTGCATGCAAGAGAAAGGAAATTTAAGGAAACTAATATATATGATAGACCCTACAGTTCCTGAGCTCTCCTATTGGAGAGTTATTTGTGTACATCTTGGAAATGTTGCTAATAATAAGCAATTTTAAAAGGTAAGGAAGAATATGGAAACAATAGCTATTGAGGAAGGGTTAAAATCAATTTAGATTTTTAATTCCATGAGTTTCATTATATATTTTATAAATTTAGGGTGTGAGATGTGGAGGAAAAACATATATTCAGTGGTGTAAAGAGAATACAATGCATTAATACAGGAACTGTGAATAACTTATTTCTAACAGTTTTTATTAAAGAAGACAGGACAGAGAATTTTCATTTCATAGATAATTTCCTCGTATTTTACTGAACTTAAAATTGAATAAGAATGGCTGACAGTGCTTGAGACTCACCTTGAAGACTATTCAAAGTTTCACTTGTTATGTAATGCAAGGACAACTTCATATGGTTTGAGCAGAGCTAGTCATTCAAATCCTTCCCTACTGTTCAACTTGGCTAGTCTCCACTGATATTCACCATTGACATTAATGGGTGATGGACAAAACTGAACCACAGACAGAACTAAAGACTGAGCCTGTCAAAGGATGCTCCTGAAACCTGGACATTTATGTCAGAAATGAGCTGAGAATTTTGTTCAATTGTACCACGACTGTTACTTTTACCTTATAAGGGGAGTAAAGCACAAAGTCAGAGTCTCCAGAATAGTGAGGCAGAGGTGGGTAAGGAGAGAAAACTCTCACAATCAAGGGAAGGGAGCTTTTCCTCTCCAGTGAAATCCTTACTCAGGCTGGATGAGGTCACACACAGGTGACAGTTCCAATAAGGAGCTACGGGAATCTGAGGAGTATATGCCTTGCCATGTTCTTATTTATGCAATGTTCTCAGGAAATTTACATATCATTTTGTACAGAAGAAAATGTGCTTGTTATCTTTTGGGTATCACTTCATTGCCTCATTTTGAAAAATACTAATTGTTTCAGTAAGGCAGCATATTCATTTATGTTCTGCTATCAAAAATTTAATTTAATATTTGTTTAATTCATTTTTATGTCTTAAATGCACATGTTCATGTTTTCTACATGTAAATATTGTGTGGCAGAAAGAGATCTGCAAACTGAATGGCTCTGAGAGATTATGAAATTTTAATGCTCTATAATTAAGATTGGGTGCATTTAACTGATTTAGTTAAGTACCTTCATAAAATTACTTTTTAAAAATTAAGGTAAGTTAAATTGTTATTAACATATAAATATAAAAGAGGTGTCATAATTTTAACAAATGCTCTGTTAAATTTTGAAAACTATGCTATTATATCAGTCAACATAGCTAGTTAAATAACATGAAATATACTACATCACTAAAATTATTTTTAACTATTTTAAGAATGATAGAATGACTTTGTAAATTTTAACTAGGAAATACAGGTATATTTAAACACTTATTTAATAGCCTTTTGGTAAATTTAAAAAGCCTGTCATATGAAAAGAGTATCACATAAAAACTAAAAGCATATAAATTGTAATTGGACTCATTTCTGTGAATACTGGTGACAAAATCAAGCAGCTTTGTTTATTTTAGCAAATGACTTTAAAGTCAATAAAATGGCAATAATATTAACATATATTCAGAACACTGTCATAAAGAGAAAATAAATCAATACAAGTAAGATGTTTAACATGGAGACTAAAATAATAACATAGTTATTAAGACTAGTAAAACTAAAACTAAAAACTAATTACACAAATACCATAATTATTAGTATCATTTTTATAAAAATCGCTAACATGTTTGTAGTTTACTGTATGCCAGTCATTGTTTTTGTGGTTTTCATATATTAATCTATTTTGTTACTATTACCTTTACTTTTCTTATCATAATATTCTGAAATGTATGGTATATTAGCAGTTTTGAAAATTACCATAAATACAAGATGGAAATTCTTAAAATCCCAGAGAAATAGCAGAGTCAGTAAATAATTTTCCTAATTTTGTGAAAATAAAATTTACAAAACTATGTTAAACTGTATCCTATTTTTAAAGATAATGCATCATATCATTCTAAAAATAAGTTAATCTAAATAGCATTCATATTTTAGTCTATTAAATTCATTTTCCCAGTTATCTTAAGTTTTATAACACTTTAAAAAATAAAATTTTATGAAACATGCTGAATGTTTAGTCTCCAAAGCTATAAAATTTAGCTTCACTACCAACTTATGTGAAATGTGCCATTTAGTCTTTTATTTTTATACATATATTTCCCCAGATGTTTTGCAATTTGTCTCTTTTCTTGAAATCAACATTTTTCTATAATAAACATGCTTATTATCATTTTAGAAAACTAGAAATAAAGTCATAATAATGAACATTAAAATTACCCAACATATCAAACTACAACCCAGGGTTAACACTGTCAATGTGGTAGCATTATTCCTTCCAATCTTTTTTTCTATGCATCTTTACCTATAATTTATATTTTTTATGTATTATATTTGCTCTACATTACATTAATTTGCTAATTAGGACTTTTTCACATAGAATATTTGCTACAGATAAATTAAGAAATCCTGTCCATGTTTCCCAGATATCAATATTGTATGGCAGAAAAAAACCCTGCAAACTGAATGACAATGGGAAGAAAGATATAGCTTGTCTATCTTTACTTTTAAATCATAATACTAATAAAATTAAGTTGATAATATCTACAATGTAAAGGTGAAGGGCTCAGTTTCTGAAGGCAGACTGCCTGGGTTTGAATCCTGGGTCTCCCATTTACTAATGTGTGACTTTGGACAAGTTACTCATAAGCCTCATTTCAAATGGGTAGAAGCATTTCAAAAACTTGTCAGATTGATGTGAGAGTAAGTGAAATGATGTAGGTGAAAATGGCTGGCATATTTCCTGCCACAGAGTTAAGTGTTCCATAAATGTTTTCTATTATTTTTATTACTATCATTTACAATCTAAACAGAATCAGGCTGTGTTTTGTTTTTTTTTTTTTTCTCTTTACATCACACGGAGGCAGACTTCATGACTTCATGTAACAGTGACACTTGGTCTAATTTACTTTAACCAACTTGTGCAATTCCTTACTGACCAGACCAAGGGAGTGCCTTACCTATTGTACTATGCAGACTTCTACTGGGAAGCTTTACAATGCCTGCTGCCCTGCTGCACCCCTCTTTCTAGAACTGTACAGAATAGCTCCAGATGGTCCCTGTAAATTTTCGACAACCTTGGTCAACGTTACAGGTTTGGGAGCCTCCTTGCCTGTTTTAGATCAACTTTCTATCCATTCTGAGCCTCTGTTAGTAGGCTTGTCTTCCTCCTTTCCTTGTAGATCTTTAGACTCAATGATGTTTCAAGTAACCCAGCTTAGTTCTCCTCCCTGCACCTGAAAGAGGCTAAAATGTACTCCAACATGGATATACAAAATGCCTTTCATCTATTCGCTATTGTCAGTGTACAAGTGAATGTCCAATTTTTCATTAATATAATAAATCTGACATAAACACGGTCAATAAAAGTCTATTTCAAAACAGATTCCTTGGAGTGAAATAAATGTAAAGCTCTTGCTATATCCAGTAAAATTGAGTTAAAAAAATCTGTTGTCATACTGTATATCCACACATCAGCAGCACATGATAAAATCTCAGTGTTCTCTCAAAGACAAGGAGAGAACTGCTTGTTTTTCATATGTCATTATGATGGGAAACACCACATCTCATTGTGTCTCATTTTAGCTTATTTTTTTCTCTTCACAGAAGTAAAAATACATACACTTACATTTAAAATAATGAGAAAAATAATCACATATTAGTCTTACTATTAAGAAATAATATCAGCATTTGGGTGTATAACTTTCTGGAATTATTTGTGCATTTAGTTTTTGTTTGTTTTCCTTTTTAATAATATTGTTATGGTATTACAAACATTATTAACATTAATTTTATTTCTATTAACAATGTGTTCTTTTTCCATGTCAGTGTTCTTTAATTGGATTAAAGTTAACAAAAATATAGCATTTCATGCATTTCATTCATTTTTATAATAAATGTTTATTGTCTTTGTTAAGCAGTTAGGGGGTTTTCAACTTACTGTTTAGACGTCACCATGATGGCCATTCTTAAAACAATTTTGTTTATGCTCTAATATACCCTAAGAAAAAAATTTAAAATACAATTGAAAAATTTAATAGACGTTCATATTTATAAGGAAATACAAACTGCTCTCAGAAAAAAAATAATAATTGCACCAATTTAATCTCCCAACACAATCTGAGCATTAAATTTTCATTTCTACTAAAACAGCAGCATAATGACTCATTTTTATAGGTTCTAGTTTTGGGTTAAATTAAGTGCTTTATGCTGGTTGGGTATTTTTCCATTTAATTAGTGGGGTAGAACTTTAAAGAATTTTAATAACAATCTAATCTCTTCAGTTTATTCTTTGTTGCTACAATTTGTTGGCTGTTGTTCTGCTACTTTCGTTCATTCCACCCTCTGTTGGAATAACAGACTTTTTTTTTTTTTTTTTTTTTTTTTTTTGCGGTATGCGGGCCTCTCACTGCCGTGGCCTCTCCCGTTGCAGAGCACAAGCTCCGGATGCGCAGGCTCAGTGTCCACGGCTCACGGGCCCAGCCGCTGTGCAGCATGTGGGATCTTCCCGGACCGGGGCATGAACCTGTGTCCCCTGCATCGGCAGGCGGACTCTCAACCACTGCACCACCTGAGAAGCCCGGAATAACAGACTTTTAATTGATTTGCTTACATTCTTTAGATATTAAAAACATTAATCTGGACTTCCCTGGTGGCACAGTGGTTAAGAATCCGCCTGCCAATGCAGGGGACAAGGGTCCGAGCCCCTGTCTGGGAAGATTCCCCATGCCATGGAGCAAATAAGCCCATGCGCCACAACTACTGAGCCTGTGCTCTAATGCCCACAAGCCACAACTAATGAGCCCACGTGCCACAACTACTGAAGCTTCACAGGCCTAGAACCCGTGCTCTGCAACAAGAGAAGCCACTGCGATGAGAAGCCCACGCACCACAACGAAGAGTAGCCCCCGCTTGCCGCAACTAGAGAAAGCCCGGGTGCAGCAACAAAGACCTAATGTAGCCAAAAATAAATAAATAACATTTTTAAAAATTAATCTTTCTTCTATTACTTTGTTACATATATTCACAGCTTATAATTTTCTATTTAATTGTTTTTGTAGTTGATACATACTTTTAAAAAACTGAGGTAGCCAAATCTAGTTTTAAATATGTATATGCATGGACGGATAAAAATATATAATTATATATTTACATATATGCATATACACACATAATTATATGTAATTTATAAAGATATATATTTAATTATATGTATGTTTGAATTATTTTATGTAGCAGGTTCATAAATATTCAACTTCCAGTTAAATATTTGCTCTATATTTTTCTATTAAAATGTTATTGAATTGATCAAGGTTGATATCACTAGTGAAAATCATGTTGATACCATTCATTCCCAAAATATTTCGATAAGAAGGACACTTGACTGCTATGGTATTCTTCATAAAAGACAATAAACTCAGTGTAACCATGAGGAAAGATCAGAAACACTCAGATTAAGAGATATTCTACAAAATACCTGAACAGTGCTCTTTAAACCTGTCGAGACCATGAAAAACAAGGGAAGACTGCCACAGATCATAGGAGACCAAGGAGACAAGATGACTGAATAAAATGTGGTACCCTGAATAGAATCCTGGAAAGAAAAAAAGTTAGTGGAAAAACTGCAGAAATTCAAATATCATCTGTAGTTTACTTAAGAACACTGTACCAATGTTAATTTCTTATTTTTGAAAAATTTACCACGGTTGTATAACATTAAGAAAATTGAGTGAAGTATGGAAACTTTCTGCATTATCTCTGCATGTCTTCTGTAAATCTAAAATTATTCCAAAGTCTATTTATTTATAAATTATGATTATGCATCTATACAATGATACACCTAAAATTTACTTGGTTTTATTTTAATGTAAGAGTAATGCATGGCTTTTTCCTGAATGGTTAATATTCTCAACGGCAAATATACTTCTATTGGCTTCTTAAAAATTTTATATACATTTTTATACTATTATTAATTTCAGCAAGCCTTTTTAATTGTCAAATTATATCTGCCTATTTTCTATTTATGATTCCCCTCTCTTAACTAATAGATTTCACGCCACATTTTACCTGAGTATTTTCTTACTTGTTTTTATCTTTGATCAGAAGTATTTTTAGAAATATGATCATGTATACATTGAGCTTTTTTCTTGTCCTTAAGCTGCCATACTTTCTTCATTCAACTTTGTTTAGTTTTGTGTTTGTTGTTTATTCATCTTTGTGTTGTAAGTATAAATTCAAGGCTCAAGTTGCACTCTTCCTCTCCTGTATCATATGTGAGGACAGGGAAATACATATTTCTCCTAGGTGAATTTTGAGGTCCTAATATTCAACTTTGCATAGCAGTGGTCTGCTTTTCTGAACTTGAACCCTCTTTTCTCACTATAAGTTTCCTAATACATTTAATTGCACATCTGTGCTGTATCCTTGATCATGTTGAACTTCTCCTTGTCCTAGAACTAATCCTGTGTTACTTCTTGTGCATACGGAGACAGGTTAATTTCCATAATAAAGTAAATATAGTAAGAAAGTCTCCTGTCACAGGAATTATGAATTCCAAGTTATAGTCTGATTTAGAAAGAGATTAGTTTATGGGTGTGGCACATAATTATTGAGCTTTAGGTGATTCAAAGAAATTTCCTCTCAAATTGATGGATATTTTTTTCTATTTTCTAGTGAATGCAACAAATAGGTCTAGCATTTAGGGATAAAGAATGCATGTGAATCAAAATCTTCTTTAGTTTTTGGAAAATATATTTGTTTAGGTTCCACTGAAGGTGCTTTAGTGTAGGGTATGCAATGGAAAAAATGTAGTCCAAGAACATACTTAAAATCTTTCTCACTGATATTGGTTATATCAAATCTCTTCCTTTTTGCAATAACCAATTTCTAGATCTTGGCATATTGTCCTCTCTCCTCTATAACTTAAAAGACATAGTCACATTCTACCTTTTTGTTGTATCTTCATAAGCAATTAAAGCACATTTTTCAGGCACTGTAGTTGGTTGCTCAAACTCACCAAATTATATTTTGTATCAATAGAATTTGTTTCTATTAAATCTTTGCTCTTTTTATCAGATGACATTAGCTACATTATACAGTAAGTTCCCTACATACAAACGTGTTCCATTCCGAGAGCATGTTCGTAAGTCCAACTTGTTTGTAAGTCCAACAAATTTAGCCTAGGTACCCAACTAACACAATCGGCTATCTAGTACTGTACTGTAATAGGTTTATAATACTTTTCACACAAATAATATATAAAAAAACAAACACAATAAAGAAAACATTTTTAATCTTACAGTACTGTACCTTGAAAAGGTACAGTACTGTAAGATTAAAAATGTAGTACCATACAACAGCTGGCATCCAGGGGCTGGCATCGAGTGAACAGGAAAGAAGAGTTACTGATTGGAGGAGGGAGACGAGCTGGGAGATGGTAGAGCTGAATGATCATCAGCAATAGGAGACAGAGGGCAAGCTGCAATTTCACTCACGCCTGACATTGATGGCATAGGTTCTGGTTCCCTGCTGGATTCAATTCTATTTACGCTTTTGAAAAAATGATCCAGTGATGTCTGGGTAGTAGCTCTTTTTTTCTCATCATAGATGATAATACGGTAGCCCCCGAATGTATTCTGTACAGCTGCTGCAACCTTCGTGTACTATTATATGTTCAGGTTCTGTGTTTCAAAAACAACAATGCCTCCTCAAATATAGAAAATCCCCTTGCCATTTCCTGTGTCATGAATCTCTTTGGTTCTTCAGTTATTTCTTCCTTCTCTTGTCTCTTTTCATCCTTTCTCTGGTCCTCCAATTCCTGGCGCTTCTTATCAGTACCAGCTACATTACTGCTGCTTTTACGGTTGCTTCCAGACACGCTGGGCTTGAAACAAAGATAGTGTACTACTGTACTCTATACAGTACTGTAAAGTACACAAAAGCACAACCACTTGTAAAGGATGCATGCACGTAACAATGTATGCCAGACACGTGAACTAGTTTACGTGACTGGACATACAAATGCACGTTCGCATCTATGAAAGTTTGCAACTTGACAGTTCGTATGTAGGGGACTTACTGTATTCATAATGAAAGAAAAATATTTATATAATATCATCATTTTTAAAAAATCAAATGCAACTGACATGCAAATAAACTTTATTCAGCAAAATTTAGCTAGCAAATAAATAAAGAATGGCTAAGACTTCTTCCTGACTACTTCAGAGAAATTGTACTATCCTAAAATTACAAAGGTGTTTTATTTTACTTAATTTTCCTTTCTATATTATGTTAGCATTTGACTTAAGTAATTTAAAGACTAAAAAGAGTTTGTTGCCAACAACAGCTGGCTTTTAAGGGTAATTAGGAAAAAAGTCCTTGAATTTAATAATAAAGTACCTTGCTATAATAAGGAAACAACCTGTTCTATAAACTATGATAATTTGATTAGTGAAAATTGTACATAACTTGGAGAAGTAAATGAGCTGTAAAGGGTAGAAGTAAAACTACAAGCCACTTCCCAATTAAAATGTACACATGCATAAGAATCTGTGTTTGTTTTAAAAATAGTTAACTGTTATAATTTGTTTCCATCTAGGATATTTGTATTATATTTCTCCAACATTCACAATAGATATTTTCTTAAAAACTTTGAGATTATTGTTGATTTTCTCCATAGCAAGCACACATAAATACAACTAAAATTACATGAAATATGTCCTACAGTATCATATTGGAGATAAATTAAAATTAGAAATAGCTGAGTTACAATCTCTTAATTCAGGCCAAGTCCACAGAACTTGACAGTTTCAGGTTAATTATTGCTAGAAAACTATTCCTGCTAGATAACACAGAATACGTTTTACATTAATTCTTGCCTGGCCAGCTCCGCACCTTGTTACTTAATTCTTGAATGTTCCATTTCCTCACCAGCAAAAACACTCAGGAATCCAGGCTTCAGTTAATTTTTATTTTTTCAGTTACTTTTGAATCAGCATCACAAGTCATCAGTACAAATTGCTAGCCTACAATACTACTAAGATTTGCCTTGTTTGCTTCTCCTTTTTATTTTCCATTTTTAGAAGTTAAAGTGAACCAAATATCCTAACTTAATTTAAACTGAGAACAAAGGACAAAATAAACTAGTTCACAATTGATTCTGAATGTCAGAAGATTTATACTGGATTTTGGGAATGCTACATGATTTTTTGTAATTGCTCTATCATATCACTTTTTCCTTCACACCCAAATTCTCTCTTTATTGATTATATCATTGACTGTCTTGGATTTCCATGTACAGCAGAAGTCCTTTGGGGAAGACACTCTTCCATACAAATAGACTATGAAAATGCTTTGTTTCCCATATTTGTTTCCACTTAGAAACAAAATAAGTAGACTTTTTTATTGCACTTTGAAAATTCAAGTCTACCTTTGCCAGAATAGCTTAGTTCTTAAACTACTCTTTATCTTAAGAAAATTGGTGAAAGGAGCCAAGTTTTATCTTCCACCATTGTTACTGACCCCCCTGAGTCAGTCACCAGAAAAGGTCCTCCTGCCTGGTGTCCTTTGAGCCAGTAGAATGAGCCCAAGTTTGCTTCAGTTTGGAAGCAAAGAAAAGCCTTCCTCCTCAGACAGAATGTCCCACAGGAGGTTAAACGGGGCTACCTCTGGGCCAGAGCAGCTTAGCCACCTTAGTTCCTGCCCTATGTGGTCCCTTAGCGGGTGGCACAGCTGACTGAGGCAGGGGCCTCCTCTTTCCCCCTCTCAGCCAAAAAGGAGGAGTTTTCAGACTTCCAGCCAGGTGAGAGCTAAAATTACGAGGGATTCCCATGGAGTACTTAACAGATTGACGATTGCCGGATCAGCTGGTATCCTGTTCTGATCCCAGAGGAGAGCCCGTGGAAACTTGGCTGATGAAGAATCACCCAAGGTTTGCCTCACAAGCAGAGGGGGAGGGGAGGTGGGTCGGTGGGTGTTTCCTGTTCTCGCCAGCAGCTCACGGTCCTGCGAGTGGCTCACAGGGCCCCCAGCCCACTTCAGGAACTCAGAGATGCATCCTTATCCATTTTGTCAGGCGGCCCTCACTACCTGGATCTTTCCGGGTCTCGCCTCCTGGCTCATGGGCTGCCCAGTTCCTTTACCAAACTGGAAGTGATGAGGGAGAATATACCGTTGACCCAGGAGGTCAGCGAGGAGGGCAAAAAGTCCTGGTGCAGCCGCTACTGCCTTGTACAGGGTTCAGGCAGGCGGCACTGCTGGCGAGACAGCGGATCAGACTGCTGCGGCTTTTTCTCATCCACAGGACCCCGCCGTCCCCGGGCATCTGGCACCAAGGGAAGGACAGCCACAAGCAGCTGGAAGATACGCATGAGTATCAGTCTCCAAGCCCCAGTGACGGCAGGCACAGTGTGATCCCCTCGAGGGGGCGAACTGCAGATGCGCCTGGGGGCTACACTGTGTGCGCACCACACCCGGGTACCGGGTTCCTGGGCAGAGTTGCTCTGAATTCTGCTGAAAGCTACCGCCATTGTAACCTATCAGTGAACTCAGAAACCAGAGCCAGTCATCCTCACACAAACCTCCCAAAGCCTCCGCCATCCTCTCGCTGGAGCCAGGGCGAGCCGAAATTGTCAGGCCCCCAAAAGTGTCCTCCTGGTGTCACCCATGCCAATAAAACAAAATTGAGTTCAATTCTGGAGAGGCGCGAGCTCACGTTCTAGAGCTCATTCTCTTCCCAACAGGTGCTGGACGGCGCAGCTGGGTAGCGTTCTCCTCAGCCAGGCGAGAAGGGAGCGAAGTCTCGCGAGGCAGGCGCAGCTGTGTGGCTTAGGCTCCAAATCTCGCGGAGTCTCTGCACAGGGCCTGCTGCTGCCATCTTGGATTGAGAGTCGTGTCTTTCTGCGCACGGTGCCTGAGCTAAGGTGTGGGGAGCAGTCGTTTTGCACAAGAAACTCTGGTCTGAGGTGCCGGGTTCGAGGCCTCTGCACATGCCCCCCTGTGAGCAGGTGAGACTAAAATAAATACAGAGAAAAAGAAGAAAGGTTAGACTTTATTTTATTACCCAGATTCTATATTTGTTTCCTGGGAATTGTTAATAGGCTTTGCAGGTGACACCACCACAATTTTTTTTTTAATATACATAGAGCAACAGAATTATACATGAGAGATATCTAATGTTTTCTCTGAATAAACTGTTTTCTTTCAGAATTCTATCTTAAGGCAGATAAAGGATTAATGTAAGCTGTAGTAGAGAACTTTCATGAAGGGAGGAATGGAGAGTGGAAAACTACTTTGGCTACCTCGAGTTTGTATACCAAATAGTGTAACCAGAAATCACTTAGTAAACCTTTTCACTGAAGAACATGACCTAAAAGACCATTAATAAGTGAGACAAACCAGCTATTAAGTTTCTAAATCATTAATTCCCGGTAAAGGTGTTTTCAACATTCCTAAAGATAATGTATGTTTCACGGGGACTGTAGTAGACTGAATGATGGATTCTCAAAGATGTCCATGTCAGGCAGACTGAAGACAAGGGGAAAGAAAAGAAAAAGAAAAAAAGGAGAGGTGGTAACAGAACCAGAGGTTGGAGTGGTGCAGGATGAGCCAAGGAAGGCAGGCAGCCTCTGGAAGCTGGAAAAGGCATGGAAATGAATTACTCCCTAAGCCTCCAGAAGGAATCCAGCTCCTTCCAACATCCTGATTTTTTAATTCTGATCTCCAGAGTTGTAAGAAAATAAATCTGTGTTATTTTAAGCCACTAAGTTCGTGGTTTGTTATAGCAGCAATAGGAAACTAATAGAAGGACAGAGATTTTAACTGACTTGCTCTCTGTGGTTTTCCCAGCAGCAAGAAAATTACTTGGAATATAATAGGGGGTCCATATATACTTGGTGAATGAATGAATTTATGAGTGAATAGTTCTAATAATTAATTAACTAATTAAATGGTCATGGTAAGGCATAGGGTATAGACTAGTATATGGGCAAAACTCTGTGTTTCCCAAATCTCTGACAGCAGGAGGCAGGCTATAAAAGCTTCAATCTTATTCTACCACTACATTTGAGCCCTCAAAATTCAATGTTTTCAATAAGATAAATACTTGTTTCTCACTCCTAAATATCAAGAGGAGGGAAAGTAATCCGAATAGGCATCTCTGCTCCACAAAGTCATCCAGTGTTCAGATTCCCTTCTTTCATATTCTGATATTGCCTTGTGAGAGACTTGAATTATCTGAAGTTTGGTTCATTTTTGTATCTTGCAATTGATACAGACTGTTCTCTGAGAACTTGGCTAGGGTTATGGAAAAGAACATCAATGAATGGTCTCCCCATGTGGCCTGAACTTCCTTACAGCATAGTGGCTAGATTCCAAAGTTGAATATCCAGAAACAGAAATAAGCCAAATGGAAGCAATTTCTTTTTTTATGAACTGAACTCAGAATTCACATTCCATCACTTTTAACATACTCCATTTGTCACAAGTCTCCAATAAAATTGACAAGGTGAAAACATAGAATCCAGCAAACATTGGGAATGCCTAATTGTAAGAAGAACATGAGGGATGGGACATATATTTATGTGCCATGTATAAAAGATGCAGTCTAACAGCTTCACCATAAGGGGGAGAAGAGAATTTGAAGAGAAAGCAGCTTTATTTTTTCCCCAAAGATGTGACATGGAGGTTGCATACGTCACTTCTGTGCATATCCCTTTGACTAAAACTTAGTAAAGTATCCACTCCTAGGTGACACATGCCAGCCAAACTCTACTGGAGGGGTAATTATTACTAATGGGAGGAAAAGAGAACAGTATGTGTCATGATCTGCCATAGGAGTATCTATGCATATCCCTTTTCTTAAATGTATCACTCCCTTCACAAGGAAAACAACCTATGATCCTATTCATTATGTCCAGATCAAATACTAGAATATCTGGGAGCAGTCTTCACCATAAGATAAATTATCTACCTATTATTCACACCAAATACATAACTTACTTGGAGTTAAGAATATTAAAATTATAATAAAATTTCCCATTTGGAAAAGGAAAGAATGACTAGGCAGTCACTGGTCAGAGGAATACTATCAATATTTTGCTAGAAAAGAACTGCAGAGATTCTCTGTCCTATCACTGGAGTAGGTTTCTTGCTTAGAATTCATTTCTGCTTATTGGAAAAAATTTCTTGTGCTCTGTCCTTTGTGGCCCTGACGTTCCCTATGAAAAAATGTGTTCTTGTTGTATGTCTTCCCTAGCCATATCTTCATAGATATTAAAGAGATTGCTTTTCTCAGGAGCACAGCAGTGTTTATGGCCTGCTTCTGCTCCCACTGACTTGGGAGCTAGAGAATTTTTGAAGGCTAACTATGTGATTTTCTTGGTAAAACAATTCCTTAAAAAAACTCAGTGAGCTTCTGGTGCAATTGTTTCCAGCTATTTCCATGTGGTTGAAACCACCTCCAAGGCTCGTTTCTGGAAATAATTATTAAACCTGCTCTTATGGATCAGTTCTCTTGTACAGCCAGTGAGTGTCTTGGGCTATCATTTTAATGATGGCTCTACTGAAAATATAAAACTGTGTAAAGCAATAGGCTTGTTTGGAAAGTAACTCCTTTAATCTGATCATGGCACAGATAATCTATGGATTCATTTGTTGTGCTGAGAATTCTTAATGGGCACTGTTAGAAAGGCTCTGAGCAGCAGGGTTATCTCCTACTGTTGGGATGATAAAACAATATTGGCTTTTCCAGCCCTATCAGATCCCTCATTTCTGAACTCCTTCTATTCCCTTCTATCTCTGCTTGAAAATTGTCTACTTCTTGCTTGAGCTCATTAATTCTTGAAATAAGCTAGCTAAATGAAGCAATAAATAGCTAACACATGGCAACAATCTGGCTCTTTCCAATAGCTTCTTTTAGAACGTCAGGTTCCTCAGGCAAGCTCTGTGCTCTTCCAGTTACCAGAGGTGACATTTTAAATAAATGCACTGCTTTCACCCTGACTGCAATATCAAGGCCACAATTTTTTTGTTAGGTTTTTGTGGCAGGCAGCAAGCTTTCCAATACACAATTCTTTATTGGCCAGAGTAAAGACACCATTTCTGTGTCTAAACACACACATGTGTATTTCCCTGTTTGGATTATGGGTCCAGGAATTCTATGCTCCATGAAACAGTCCAGGCACTCAACAAATTGGCTTTGTTATCCACACCACACAGCTATGAAAGTTGTTCTGGTCATTACCATTTACATTTGGGAGCAAGGTAAAGAAATAGTGAGTTATGGGTAGTTATATTTAAGAAGATGTATTTGATGTCGTTGTGTCCCATTAGTAAGAATTTAGGCACTTGGCACACCTAGGCACAAGGGAGATTGAGAAGTTCAATCTCAAGCTTGATGGCCATGAACCTAAGCCATGAACATAACTGATTTGGATGAAAGCCAGTAGTTTACTACTGGTGTGAATTCAATATATTGTATTTAATCTTTGCCACTGAACCGTATCACATTACCTATCTGAGAACATTTAATGGGAAGTTCTTGAAAAGGGCACTAAATAATCATTGTTTCTCCTATTATTTGGAGTACAGCAATAGTTGAATTTTCCAACCTTACAAGTCCTCAAATTAGTGAAAACTCAGGCAATTTAGACTACAGACTATAGACAGACAGAGCTTTTGTTACCAGAGCTATATTTCCTTTCATCTCTGTTTGCAAACTACTTCCAAACCATATTATAAACCTTTTATACACTTATACTGAAGGAACTGAGGAGTATCCAAACACACCAGTATTCTTGTATATTAAAATTACTTTCCCGGGCTTCCCTGGTGGCGCAGTGGTTGAGAGTCCTCCTGCCAATGCAGGGGACATGGGTCCGTGCCCCGGTCCGGGAAGATCCCACATGCCGCGGAGCGGCTGGGCCCGTGAGCCATGGCTGCTGAGCCTGCGCGTCCGGAGCCTGTGCTCCGCAGGGGGCGAGGCCACAACAGTGAGAGGCCCGCGTACCACACCAAAAAAAAAAAAAAAAATTACTTTCCCTAAAGCTATAGGTTTTTGCCAAATGGCCTACTTACCAAATGTTTTTGCAGTGAAAGAAAATGCTCAGTATCTTTCTAACCTGTAGTATCTCCCATACTGCTGGGAGCAGCCAGATGATACAACTCTGCAATGAAGAGTAAGTGGAAATCTCCTAGTTTTGCTTTTCTAATGACAACTTGACTCTCAAAACTATTTTGTCCCATTTATAGCTTTTCCACCAGCAATAACGTCTTGATACATGGATATAAATCAGCCTCATGGCAATCATTAGGCAGGGTGGATGAAGATGAAAGTCAGCCTGCTGAGAATCAGAGGATGGAAAGATGGAAAGAAACAGTGCCTGTAGTACGATCATCGAGAGGCTACACAAAGCATGTGTTCTCTCCCTCTGGCCTTTCCTTGTCATGTAAGGTAAATTTCTTTTAGCTTAACTGCTGTTACTTGATTTTTAGTAGATCACATTCCTTCCTAATACAATGTGGCTGTAGTGTATTCTATTTAAACCTCCCAGAACTGGTGAACATTAGAGTATACCAGTCTGTTGCCTGTGATTTTTACCTAAATTAACCACGTGTCCTGGTATTTGTGCTTTGTTTAGTTCCTTCTGCCAGAATGTGGCCTGGCCCCAAGACTTGTGTTAGCCAATAGAATGTGATGGAAATGGTATTGTGCCAGTTCCTGGCCTGGCACCTTCTGTGTCTGTGCTTTTTGGAAATCAGAACCATCCTGTAAGAGATCCTCCAACCCTAATGGAAGATCCCCAGGGAGCAATCAATTAGGACACTCGTGTGGAAATGGAGACAACCTGAGATTACATGGAAAGAGAAAACCTAATCCCTGGCATCTGGCAAGAGAAATGCAGATACACAAGTGACCATTGGCAAGACAAGAAGAATAAATGTCCAGATGGGCCCAGTCAGTATTGCACAACTGTGAAAAATTATAAAATGGATGTTAAGTCACCATATTTTGAATAGTGAATTTCATTATAAGAGATAGTCACAATAGAAACTGATACACAAGAGGGAGATGCTTCTGTAACAGAAACCTAAAATTAAGTGACATTGGTTTTGAAACTGGAGAGTAGACCAAGATCTGAAGGGCCTCATTAGGTAACTGCTAATAAATTCTGAAAGGACAGTGAGAAAATTTCTATCACAAACCTTAATTAAGTAGACCTGAGTTAAGTGCAGAATAATCAACAAAACTGTTGCCTGCATTAATGTGGAAGATAGAAAGTCCTCATACTGAACTAGTGGATATGGTTATGAAATTTCCAGACAGAATGTTGAAAGTACCAGTTGGCTTCTATTAGCTGCCTAGAATAAAATAGTGAAAGAGTGAGACGAGCTACAGAAGGAGTTGTTCCCATTTAAAGCATCATTTAGGGGAAATATGAAAAAGCCAGTGGTTACTGGGTTCAAAAATAAACTTTCTAGCTCCAAGTCCCTCTTGGCAAAAGTCTCAAAGTAAGAAATGTTAAGACAAATACTAAATACAGGGTCCTGCAGTTAAAAGCAGCCTTAAGTCAGGGTGTGGTTCTTAGAGTCTTTGATGATACTCAGAAAATGTCAAATGGATGCTTCACGCTCAATGAGAAAAAAATGACTTTTGAAAATCTTACATGTGTTCCTCCTAGACAGTCCCTGCTAGATAATAGTTATTCTAAGAATCCTGATGGCATTGTATCACAGCACCCTAATTCTCAGTCCAAAGAAGAAGGTCATGACTCAAAAAGAGATGTTATGTGGTCTTGCCTTTGTGTAATGGAGTGATTATTGAGACCTAAGAGATACACCATTTTGCAAAAGAATTATATAAGCTTAAGAAAAAAAAATAGTAACATGAAACACCAAATTAAAAGAGTCTTCAATATTCATAAATTTCTCAGGCAAGAAACAGGCCAAAAAGACACTTAGATAAAGAATAATAACTTTTCTTATGGAAAAGGAAAGATGACTTAGAGAGTGCTCAAGAAACATGAAGCAGAACTGGGCCCTAATCAAGTGACTGGCAACACGTACCTGATTGGATTTCAGAATTATAAGCTACTATATCCTGCTCTGTGCCTCTTATTTTCTCTCTTTGTGAAAGTTAAGTGTTTGTTTTGTTTTCCTGTCCTAGTATCAACATTGCATAGTGTGTGTGTGTGTGTGTGTAAGTTTACTTGTCTGCTTAGTTTAAAGGATTTCAGATAAGTGTTCTGACAGCTGAAAGTCCTTATGCACAGGTGGACCTCATGCTATTCCACATCTCAAGCCTGACTTCCTGATTGTGTGATGCAAAGAGACATCTGCTGTTCTGGGGTGGGGACTAGGGAAGATGAGTGTATTTTAAATGGGGGAGAAATGTGAATCCTTAGGAACCAGATGATGTACTACAATTATCTGTTAAATGATAGCTCCAAATGAACTATGCTTTCAGGTATCAGATTCTTGTATAGTCTTCTCCTTTTGAATCTGGGATGGGCCTAGGGGTTACTTTTAGGAGTAGAAGGTGGCAAAAATGATACCAAGCCAAATCTCTTAGGAGGCCTAGCTATTATTGCATTTGGGCTCTTGGAAAATGTGACCACATAAGCGTTTTTTTCCGGCAGACAGAAGAGATAAAGTAGTTGGGTCAATAGATTGAGAGAGAGATAGAGAGAAAGATCGTCTGGGTAAGTCTCTGGCTAATCCTTCAGCTTCCAAGATCAATAGATCATTTCAGGCGAGCATAACACAGATTTCAGCATCTGTGAAATAAGCCATTGTTTTTAATAATAATCAAAATATAAAAAATAATCTTTTTTTCAGGTATTAAATTTGAGTTAATTTATTATGCAGCAGTAGATAATCATGATATCTTGTCCCTTTGATCCTTTTCTCTCTGGATCCTGGACATGATACCTGGTGGTACAACAGCCTTGTGGTAGCTAGGAGGCCGCAGGAGTGAGGATAAAGGTCCACATGATGGGAATTAGAGGAGGAAAAGGGAGAGAGAACCCGGTTCTGTGATGTTGTCATGGAGACCCTACCCCAGTTCTATGCTGTCTTTCTCTGGACTTGTTATATGAGAGAAACTCCTTTTCCTTGAAGGCATGTTAAGTCAATTTGTAGTAGATCACACTCCTTCCTAATAAAATGTGCCTATGCTTATGCTATATTTAAAGTTTCTGCTATTGGTGAGCATTAAGTTATATGCCTGTGAATATAAGCTGCATAACCTACTTCAAAAACAGAGATTCCAAGAACAGGATAGTAAAATAACAATCATAGCATTGGGTTAATAAGTTATCTTTTGAAACATTAACTACTAGAGCAAAAGAGTATGAAAATGCCTTTTGGTCTCTAAGCAGATTTGGTGAACAAGCATACCAAGATATTATGTTAGAACCTACAAGGAGCTATTAGGAGCTTCTGGGACTAGTCATTCTTCTTTTCTTTACGTGGAAATTAAGCCAGAACAATATTGTTTCTCCTTTCATTTCATTTATTTTTAACCTTCTGTTGTCTTTGTACTGCATTTACCAGCAGTGTATATCCAAAAGAATTTTAAAAGTTAAGCAGTACCAAAAGAGTTCCAGTTAAATATGAAAAAAATTAAGACATGACCTTATTACCTAAGGAAAACTAAAAACAATTTCTCAAAATCTAAATTTTTTCACATTGCAGCTTTGCTTAATAGCAGAAAGGAAAATATTGTGAGCAAATATTCAATTTCAAAATATCTAGGAAATTAGAACATAACCCCCCAAACACTGGCTTATTATACAGATAATATGGGCCATGATATTTTGTTTCTTAATTATAAAATATTTTGCTTGAGAGTATATTTCATAAAGTTTGTGAAGTCTAGAACAATTTATTAAAATCAGAGCAGCCAAATCATGAAGACAGTAACATTCACCAGCTTCTGAGAAAATATCGTCTTCATTACAGTCACATTCATTAAAGGAATTTCTTTTGATTAGGCTTTGTCATCTTCAATGGAAATTTTCAGGGCCATTGAAAAATTGCACTTTTTTTTCCGTGTCATTCTAAATTCTTTAGAGAATAAATCAGGAAAGTGAATGGCTCTGTTACACGTTTCTTAATCATCTTTAAATGGGTCATGGTTTTAAATAGGCTGTGTCAAATTGGAATGATGTGAACTAAATTATACCTAAGTTTCTCTGTATCATCTGCTTAATGAATTCTTTGCAGGGGGTCAATGTATCATCAGATACTAATTGCAATTCATCTTTGAAAGAGTCAGAATCAATGTATATTTTTTCACTGAAGTGAAGGTGAAAAACTAGCCCTCAAGAAATATTGAAAAATAGGTAACTGAACAATAGCCATAGGTATTCAGTGTCTATAGAAAATAAAAAATCTAGTTACTAACACCCGACATATAATTTATTGCTAAATTCAGTTCCTTTTTGATTTAGTTCCATACCTGCACTTAGAACAAGGATACATAATTAAAATAATCAAGCCATTGAAATATCTTTGACCTTTCAAATGTCCCATGATATGTGCATAAAACCTGTATTTCGTATAGTTACATTATTACATTGTTGAACTCTTCTTATTTTGATTGAGATTATCAATTACTTTTGGTTTTCCATTTCTCTTTTACTCTTTATCAGTTTGAAATTGCACATTCTATTTTATTTTTATTTTTTTGTGGTACGCGGGCCCCTCACTGCTGCGGCCTCTCCCGCTGTGGAGCACAGGCACTGGACGCGCAGGCCCAGCGGCCATGGCTCACGGGCCCAGCTGCTCCGCGGCATGTGGGATCTTCCCAGACCAGGGCACGAACCCGTGTCCCCTGCATCGGCAGGCGGACCCCCAACCACTGCGCCACCAGGGAAGCCCTGCATATTCTATTTTAAATGTTCAGTTTCTTAGTTAAAAATTTTACATGTACATTCAACTGATCAAATTACATAAAAATAGATTTCCGTTCTCCTTGTGAGCAATATAAAATATTATTAATATTTCATGCCTTCTGAGACATCTTTCTTCTAAAATGACATTGTATCTGTATTTTAATTACATCTTTTCTAACCCCCGGATATCCAGCATCAAATATTTGTTTATTGTTAACACTTTAGATTCACCACCCTTTTTACCAATTTCTGATATCACAATAGGATCTATGCCTACTTTCTGAAAGCTATCACTTAAAAAAAATACAGTAACTTCACTGAAAGTCTGTTAATGTTAAGTTCTCTGCTCTTGTTTATTTAATAATATTTTTATTTTTCCCTCAAGTTTGATTTATGGTTATTTGTGTGTACAGTTCTAAGCTGAGAATTATTTTCTTCCAGCATTCCTTCTAGGAAGTTGTCTAGCTTCAATTTTTGTTGTTGAAAATTCTGTTGTCATTTTATTGCTATTTCTTAGGAAATCTGAATGAATGTTACATTTTCAAATCTCTTCTTTATATTTGATTCTTCATAGTTTTACCTGAATGTGTTTAGATTTATTCAACAAATGTTTATTGAGTGTCTGCTAAGTGCCAGTCACTCACTCGTCTAGGACTGTAGGATGCAACAGTCTTGGAATCATGCTGCCTCAATCTGGGGAAGGACATCATGTCCTTCATCAATTCTGGAAAAATCTCAGTTGATATCCCTTAAGTAGGATTCCCTCTTTGACACTCCATGGCTTCCTAGCCTTTTGCTAGATATGTGTTAGACATTCTCATTCTGCATACACATCTCTCAAACTCTCTTTCAGATTCTCCCATCCTTGCCTCTCTGTGGTAATCCTTAAATATGTCTTTTTGCTGCTATGAATTTTCTCTCAGGCTGAACCTGAAATATTCTTTTATAATGTTAACTTTAGACATCTTTTTTTTAATACCATTATTTAGAGCTATAAGTTTCCATAAGAGAACTGCTTTAGTTACATCATGTAAATTTTGCTATAACTTTTTCATTTTCATTCATCTTTAAATATTTTCAAATTTCCATTTTAATTTCTTATTTGATCCACTGGCATTTAAGAGTATGTTGTTTAGCTTCCATATATTTATAAGTTTCCTCTTGATAAAGATTTCTAATTTTGTAGAGGTTGGGGAATATACTTTGTGTGATTTCAATGCTTTTGATTTTATTGAGGCTTTTTTTATGGCCTCACATACGATTTATCATGGAGAATGTTCCCTGTGCACTTGAAAAGAATATGTACTCTGCTCTTGCTGAGTGGAGTGTTCTGTAGATGTATGTTTGGTTTATTAGTGTTGTTATAGCCTCCTATTTCCAATCTGCCTAGTTGTTCCATCCTTATTGAAAGAGGAATATTAAAAACTCAAAACTATAATTGTTGAATTATCTGTTTTCCCTTCAATTCTGTCAGTTTCATCCTAATGCATTTTGGGACTTTGTTGAATAACACTTATATATTTAATTTTTGTGTATATTTCTGATCAATTGACTCAACATTGTATACTGTCACTCTTTATCTCTAGTAACATTTTTTTGTTTCAAAGTTTATTTTTTCTGATACTAATAAAGCCACTTGAGCTCTCATGATTGCTCTTCACATATCTTTTTCTAGTATTTTGTTTTCAATATGTTTTTATATATGAATCTAAAGTGTCTCCCTCTAAACAGCATATAGTTGGATCTTGATTTTCTTTATCAAATCTCACAATCTTTGACTTTCAATTGTTTTATACAATCCATTCACATTTAATGTTATTATTGATACGGTTGGATTTATAGCTACCATTTTTATTTTTGTTTCTATATGGCTCATGTCTTTTTGTAGCTCTGTTCCTTTTATACTGTGTTCCTTTTTATTAAATAAACATATTCTAGTACAGTATTTTTTTTTTTTTTTTTTTTTTTTTTTTTTGCGGTACACGGTCCTCTCACTGTTGTGGCCTCTCCCGTTGCGGAGCACAGGCTCCGGACGCACAGGCTCAGCAGCCATGGCTCACGGGCCCAGCCGCTCTGCGGCACTTGGATTCCTCCCGGATCGGCGAGCATGAACCCGTGTCTGCTGAATCGGCAGGTGGACTCTCAACCGCTGCGCCACCAGGGAAGCCCTCTAGTACAGTATTTTAATTTCTTTAGCGATGTGTAATTCTATTGTTTAGTTTTTTTTAGTTGTTGTTCTATGGCTTAAAAATGGCTATTAATATCATCAAAATCTGCTTCACATTTGTACTGACTTGAATGCAGTGAAATACGGAAACTTCATTTCTATACAGCTCCACTCCACCCGCCTCTTTTGTGCTAATATTCTCATAAGTATTAGATCTATATATGTTACAAACCCACCAACATATTGTTATAATTACCACTCATAATCTTATGCCTTTTACAGAAGCTAAGAGGAAAGCTAAATATGTGTGTGTGTGTGTGTGTGTGTGTAGAGAGAGAGAGAGAGAATTTATAGTTTATACTTTATTATATTAACCTTCTTATCCATTTCTTTTTCTCTTCATTCTTCATGTGGACTCCAGTTACTAATTTCTTCAATGTAGTTTTCATTTTTTGGTAATAATTGCATTTTTATTTTTGGTAAACCTGTTTTTTTTTTCCAAATTCTCCAAACACACCTTTATAAATAATGGACAATATAAATATTTGGAAGAGAACATGGCAGAATTGGAGCCATTAAGCCATTTTTAGCGACACAGCTTTTTTGGGGGGTGGTTACAGAAAACACTGAAATTATCTACAATATTTTTCAGTCAATTCTCTCCTCATATCTTCCATGAAGTACATTTTTTTGCTAAATGAGGAAAGGTGCTGTGAATGGGGTGGGGTGGGGGTAGTGAGGGCTGCTCTGACCATTCCAGGTCACAAAGAAGCAGACCTGCAGTCTCTGGCAGAGCACGCATTTATTTCCAGAGTCAGCTTCAAGTAACAACATCCCTGCTTGATGTTGTTGTTGTTTATTTGGTTGTTTATTTATTTTTTTAGTGACTTGGTTGAACTGTCCCTGTGAAGTCTAATTCCCTCGCTTTATGCTGCCTTTGATGTCCCAGTTCAGATAATTTATTTTTCCTGTTTCCACCTTTTAAACTGACTACTTAGGGTGTCACCACTGGGTTGGCATATTGATCACAGGTTGTGCTTAAGCCCCTTTAGCCAGTTAGATTTTTCCTCTTTGTTATTTGTGTGACTTAGAAGCTACTACAGGGAGTTTATATTTTTGCTTTATATTCAGACAATGACAGTTGCTTGGAGGTTTGCTCTTTGATCACTCCTGAGAAGGTGAATCCTTGAACATGTACAGTCCTACAGACTGTCAAGGATGTGTGCAATTTGATTTTTTTCTGGCTTCCTAATTGTTGCCCCTGAGTAAGAGAAGTTCATGCTTCAGCCAGTTTTCATTAGAGGTTGTGCTTAAGGTCTTTGTGCCTGCGAGGCTTCTTCTCTGCATCGATGGATCTGTGTGTCGGCTGGGAAATGCTTTTGAACTAACTCATGCCCTACTCTGCTGCTCAGCAGGTTAGCCTAGCCCATGCTATGTGGCTTTCCCCAACCCCCAGGTATCAGAGGCTCCTTGGATCCCAGTATTATTTTTCTTGGCCAACTTGGTTCTCTCTGATGAATTTCTAGCTGCTTTGTTTTTTCACTTGTTGCCCCTGGCATCATGAACCTATCAGGATCCTCATACTTGTTCTCCACCAAGCTCTTCTCTCTTTTTGACAATGTCTTTGGACATAACATTCTTCATGCTCTGTTCCAAACAAAATCCCCTCTGGCAGAGCAGTGGATATCTTTGTACTCCTAACTTGCCTCTTCCCCTGGAAAGAAACTTCACCAAAACAAAGGAGCTGGGAGTGAGGGCAGCAGCTCACTTCTCCTGAGAGACACCCGTGCTCAATTGGCAGGCACTATCGAAGTAGGAGAGGGTAGACCATCATCTCCTTAGCTTGCCCTTCTCAGTGTCAGATCTCCTCCCTGTAAGTGAGCTGAGGTAGGATCCATGGTCACCAGGATTCTTGGCCTTCGGTGCTTGGAAATGGAGTTTCTCCTCTGCTAATGTGGGCTGAGTGTGAAAGGGAGCCTCCATCTTTTAGCCCAGTCCACCCAGGATAAATTTTCTGTAACAAGGGGCTGGAGCGGAGGGGTGGCATTAGATGGGGTTAAGAAGTGCGAGCAGTCTGTCACTCCAAGGGTGAAACACTAGTCATAGACTGGAAACTAGAGGAAGAGAGTCCCCTTCTTCGTGGCCATTGCCACCCAGACGCTCCTCCAGTAGAGAACCTGAAGGAGAGCCTGGATGACATGGGGAAGTAGGTTGGAGGAAGAGAGGAAGCAGGTTGCAACTGACTGGCTGTACTTACCAAGATTTAGTAGACTTTTTTAAATGAATGTTTCTCCATATGCTACGTGCCCCTATGTCAATGTCCTGAAAGTTAAATCATTGTAATAAAAATATATTTTTTAACTAGCTAAATAGTTGTTTTGCTGGGGAGAAAGTGCCAGGCTTCTTACTCTATCATTCCAGAAATCCTGCCTGAATATCTGTCTTTTAATGTAAATATTCCACCTTGATGACACCAGGTCCTTGCTGGAGAATATATTTCTCTACAAGCCTATGTGAGTGATTTTAAATTCCAAAGCATCAAAAATAAGATACTCATACTTTCTTGGAATCCCCTTTTTTATTAGGTCTGTGTTCCAGTTTACCTTTGAAATGACTTCTCAAGGTTCCCATCTTTATGTGGGATTCTCAACACTAATTTGTCCCAGTTGGTATGAACTCAGTACCTACTTTCCCATGCTTGTACAGCAACAAATACCATATTCTTTGATTTCTGGGAGATCACTCTATTCCAGATAAAGCATCAAACCTTCATACAACTTTCATTTTCAGTCTCCTCTTTTCCATTACTTTCCTGAAATTCCAAGTATTGATTTAAAAAGGATGTTTATTGTAATACGTCCATCATTTTATGTTTTGTTGTCTGAGGATTTTCTTATTATCCAATGCTTTATTCAAATTACATAATCCTCCATTAATCAGCATAACAAAGCATTTATATAGTTAAAATATATAGTGTATGGTAAGTCATTATATGATTATATTATACTCGGAAATGTGAAAAAATATATTTACCCAGTTATTCTCCTTTCAATAATTAATGATTAAGTCAATGATTAATTTTTGGTATTTTATTTTAGTAAAATAATAAAACTAAAAAACCTGTAATATTTACTTAATTCATAAGTATATTAGAATAATTATAATAAGTCTCCATTTTATATTTTAAACAGCATAAACATATACATTTTATGGTTTATAAGTTTCATGTATAAAAAAATACAATTTTAATTTTCTTTCACCAAAATTCTTTTACATACATTTCAGAGTAACAAAAAACTCAATTTATCCATGTATAAGTACATGCACAATTCTGGTTTTAAATTAAGTTTACCTTTTAGTACACCCTCAATGAGGTATACACCCTCAAGTTTACCTTTTAATACACCCGCCCCATACATACCCACTTGCTCTTCATTTCCTCTTCCTATTAGAAAAGATCCATATTCCGGGGCCTTAGGCATCATTTTATGGTATTCAGAAAGGGTCAGCTGGGCCCTGGTTGGCTTTCTGCTGTCTTCACTGTTGATGTCTGTGATGTCCTACTGGGATAGAGAGAATGGGAGGGGCTGAGATGGGCAGTCTGTTCTCCAGCTGCTTCAGGCTCACTGCTGAGGCTTTCACGCTGAGACTCAGCCCACACCTTTATGTGGCTTGGGCTCTCAGTACCAGCGGATTAGCTATGTCTTCAACCACTTTACACTGTTATCATCCCCTCGGAAAGCAAAACAGACACCTGTCCATTCTCAGTCCCTTCCAGACTGCAGTCTAGTGTGTAGGAATGTATGGATTCGCCCCCAGGGCCCACAGGAGAAAGAAAGAAACACAACAGGGGTGTAAGAAGCAGTTATTTCACATCCTTTCTCAGCCTCAGCTTATACCTTCTTAACACACCATTCCACTCAAGGCTGGCTTTATGGGTGGGGTGTACCACCTGTGCAGTTGCCCAGGGTCCCAGGCTCAGAAGAGCCTCTCACTTGGTCTAGTGCTCTGTTGTCTCCATCTTGAAATCTTTAATGATTTTTGAATAAGGAGCCTTACATTTTTATTTTGAACTGGGCCTCACAAATTATGTAGCTGGTGCTGATTCTACTTGCAGCTGGACTATGTCGTTGAAAGTCCTCAGGAAAGCCATCTTCCTCTAGAGAACAAGATAAAAAGTAGTGACTACCCTCATGTTTTTAGTCCCCTAATTTTTTCCCATGAGTTCTTTTACCATTAATGTGGAAAATGTTCCAATCTGGTTCGAAATTATCTTTTATTTCTTCAGCCTCTTCTATTCTCCTCTGTAAATGCTTTCAAGCCTCCCAGTTCTTGAAAGGATTTGTTTAATCTCTGTCACTGGGGGACTGTTCTTATCATTTGGTGGCATTTACAACTTTTGGCTGTAATCATCCTGTTTGCACCGCTGCCCCAATGCCCACTCACCCACACACACATACACATTCAAACACGCTTGAATACACACAATGAAATCCACTGACTCACAAAAAAACTTAAAAAAAAACCTAGAAAAGTGTTAGTTTTATCACTATTATGTTCTCTTTTTTAAAAATTGAAATAATAGGTCTTTTTTGATCTCCTACATTAAATGCCCTCAGAATTGTTAAATTGAGAATATGCTTTTTAAAAATAATCAAGCGGGCTTCCCTGGTGGCGCAGTGGTTGAGAGTCCGCCTGCCGATGCAGGGGACACGGGTTCGTGCCCCTATCCCGGAAGATCCCACATGCCGCGGAGCGGCTGGGCCCGCGAGCCATGGCCGCGGAGCCTGTGTGTCCGGAGCCTGTGCTCCGCAACGGGAGAGGCCACAGCAGTGAGAGGCCCGCGTACAGCAAAAAAAAAAAAAAATAAATAAAATAAAATAATCAAGCTCTTAGAACTTAATTGATGAGTAAAGTCTCCTAGTGTTACTCTCCTAGGGGAGAAATATTAATCTACCTTACAAGGCTAGAATGTCACTGATCTTTTATATTGAAAGCTGCCACATCTTTCTAAAGCATAGAATTATCCCAATGATTTGACAATATTTTCCCTTTTTGTCAGACTCTGTACTGTTTTGAAAATGAGATGTCAGAGCGACTGTGCCACAGAAATTTCTCCATGCCTGCTCCTCTAACCCTACACAGGCCACTCTCTATTTTATACTGTGCTTGGGGAGGTCTTCCTTTTATCGCTGCTGTAAGAAATTATTATAAAATGTATGGCTTAAAACAACACAAATTTATTACCATACAGGTCTGGAGGTCAGATGTCCAAAATGTGTCTTATTTGGCTAAAACTAAGGTGTCCTCAAATCTTCATTCATTTTTGGAGGTTCTAAGAGAGAATCCATTTTCCTACCTTTTCCAGCTTCTAGAGGCTGCCCGGAATCTATGAATCATGCTCCCCTCCCATCTTGAAAGCCAGCAATGGCTGGTCAAGTCTCTCTCTCATTGCATTACTTTGGTACTGATTCTCCTTCTTCCCTGGTCCATCTTTTGAGAACTCTTGTGATCACATTGTATTCAATCAGATAATCCAAGATAATCCTCCTATTTTGAGGCCAGTTGGTTTACAACCTTATTTTCACTTTCAGCTTTAATCCCCTCATGCCATGTAATTTAACATATTCACAGGTTTTAGGAATTGAGGTGGATCCTTTGAGGAGGGCATTGCTCTGCCTACCATAGTACTTTCATATTTCACATAATTTCCTGAAGCTAAACATTAGGATTGAATTAAAATTGGGGAATGGATAAGTCCTAGTTTTCATACCACCTAGGTGAGGGTCCTATTAAAAAATCAGTACCTTTTTTTTTTTTTTTTTTTATTGGCCGTGCCGTGTGGCATGTGGGATCTTAGTTCTCCAACCAGGGATTGAACCCATGCCCCCTGCAGTGGAAGCCTGGAGTCTTAACCACTGGACCACCAGGGAAGTCCCAAGAAATCAGTACTTTTATGATAAAGGGTGGGCAGCCAAGTGGTACAACATATCACCTTTAGATATTTACATTAACACTCATGTATGTTTCAGAACTACAGCATTCAGGAATTCAAATTATTCTAGTCTTGATTAATATTTCAAGAATAATATTTCAAGAATTGATATTTTTATACTAGAGAAGGCCAATTTTAGTTGATGATACTTTGCTTTAATTATAGTCAACTATAGTCGGATGACATTTTTATAAACTACCTTTTTCAGAGTGGAAAGCCAAATGTAAATATTAGAAAAGAAAATGTGAAAAAAAGGTGACATAGAAAGTTAACACTGGATGCATTTAGATGGGAAAATGGTGGTAAGTCATATATATCTATATAACACACTCTTTTTTCTCAAATATTTATATCCTTAGATTATGTGACATAGAAAGAAAAATGAATACTCGTGTTGTTTTTACTTCTTGCCTCAGGAAATCTCATTGAATCCCCATATCTACCCAATTTTTACTAAAGGCAATAATTCTACAAATCTTTGAAACAATCTCAGGCAAAATTAATTAAAATCAAGAACTCCTTCCATATCTCCTTAAGTGATTATTTGTGTTCTAATAAATGCCTGATAAATGCTTTAGGCAGGCTTTAGAGATAACTGTTGTGTGTTTATGTGTGTGTGTGTATTTAAGATAGGCATATTCAGGAGATGATTTGAAAATTTTTTGTCATTTTAAATTTTAATATTGACATGTCCAAAGGAATAAATATCAGGCAACTGTTCTAATTTCAGAATCTTGCTTGCTTTTTTTTTTTAACAAATAGACTTGCACTTGTAAAGATTTGCATAGGTAGAAGGAGGAAGATAATAATGTGCCTACAATATATTATATATATATATGTATATGTATGTATGTCATGGTGAATGCTATTGTTAACTACTGTATTAGTCAAACTGCATAAGAAAAAATTAAAAATCCCAATGGCATAAGACAATAGGCATTTATTTTTCACCGAATTGAAGGTCAGCTGGTGTAGCTCTTCTGCCTCCATTTTGACAAGTGTTGCTCTGCTTTATGTATCTTTTCCTCTTCCAATGAGCTGGGGCTAGTCAGGGTGAGCATGCTTTTCTAAGGGCAATAATAGAAGATGGAGTGGGCACAGTAAACTTCACAAGCACTTTTCAAGTCTCTATGTGAATCAGTTGATAACATTTTATTTGTCAAAACAAGTCACATGGCTGGCTCCCAAATCAAGAGAGAACAAGTTCACTACTTCTGAACTACTGAAGGAACTGCAAAGTTTCATGGCAAAAAACATGCATAGAGAAAAGAATGAAAAATTGGAGCCAATAATTTATTATAACCCAACTTCATTTTTTCTCTTTACTACCACAGATAAAGAATTCGGTGATGATTGAATTATTACTATATAGTCAAAAACAAAATGTTTCATTGAGAGATTCTTCCATTGATGACAGCTACTGGTCAGGTTTAGTATTCCTTAAAAAGACACATCTGGTTTTCAAAATAATTTTTGTAGGGAGGATAATAATAACTGGGAAATCATTGAGCAATTTCTGTATTTCAAGTAATTTATTAAGTGTTTCAGATTGGTTGTGAAATTTAACCTCTTTAATGATCTTAGGTATTCTCCATAAGATATAGATTCTGAGGCTTATATATTTACTTGCCCAGTGATACCGAGTTATTATATATTAGTGCTGAAATATAAATCCATGTCTTCATTGATGGCTGAATATTTACAATAATATTTTAAAATATTTTACCTAAAATATTTCCACAATATATTATCTCTGCTGTGTGAGTTATATTCTTTTTATTCTGTTCTGTTGTTCTCTCTCTTATCTGTGTAGAGAAGAAGGGAAGGAAAAGTAGAATATAATGGAATATCTTATGATAATTCCCCTCCCAAATATACCAGGCCATCAGTCCAGTGAGGAATAGATATAGATTATTGCTTGAAAAATTAACTCTGGAAATATGCAGGCAAGCCTTTTGTTTAATGTGAGAGCTACTTGATACATCTTCATGTGTAATGTAATCATTCAAAAGGGTTTTTTTTTTTAATGTCTTGCACTTTAGGTATAGTACACAGTATATTTCTTCAAATATATTTCAAGAAAAACTATTATTTTGCTTTTTTTGTTTTGTTTTATCAATTTTTCCATGTTCCATATCAGATATTCACATTTATAATAATATTAATTTAGTAATTCAATATTTTTATTAAAATAGATGATATTTATTTATTGTTTAATATGTGCCAGGCACTCTTCTAAGAGCATTGCATGTTAGCTTTTGTGTGCTTCACAGCAAATGTATGAGGTATAGTGGCAAAAACTTAAGCGCATGGGAATTAAGTAATATTTTGGAGTTTCCCCACTGGAAAGTGGCATAGCATGGTTTCAAATGCAGATAGTTGAATTCTGCAGTTCAAGATATTAACTGTTGCACAATACAACCCTTTTAGAACATAAAACTTTGCAAAAATGACAGGGTTCTCAACTCCATCATCTTCTACTAGTTGCCAGATGAAAGCATGGGATATTATATACATTCCTGATATTTTTTTTTCAGATTATTTAGTTAAATTATATCAAATATGTCAAAAGTTTTAAGTGGTAGAAATTCCTGACATATATTTAATGAGTACTTTTGAGCTATTTAATTGGTAACAGTGAGTGCTAAAACGACATTTCTGAAATGTAAAGAAATCTGTATTATTTTTAAAAGGTGCTTTAAAACCCTCAGTAGGAAATGAGTTCGGATGGCCACTTACATACGTCCAGTGTTTATTGCTATTCTTGCTGAGATTTAAGACATGCTCAGATACTATATAAAACTCCTATCAAGTAGATTACCTCCCAGAAGCTGAGGGCAAAGGCCAGATCTCTCTTTGAGAAAGGCCAACTTTTTTACTACACACTTAGGAAAGACTGAAATAAGTTCCATTTTTCCTTGTTGCCATACTTTCTCCTTTCCCAGTCTGGGTAGTGATCTTATACTATGCACCTTATTACACTACATATTTTAGTCTATATAATATTTAGAAAATTTCAGTAATGAAAATTTTGGTCATTTTTGCCTGTAATGAAAAAATTTGAATTTTTGCAAGGATTAGAGTATATCATTACTGTTGTCTCTATTTTGTTTTTGTGGTAACCATAAGATTACCCTGATGAAAATAATAAGCTATTTTAAGCAATTTAATCTTACAAAAACACATTTCACCATTCCAAGCAGAAAATTACCATAAAGCAAAATACTAAAATGTCTGCTTCTCTAACTCACATTTTTTTCTCTTTTAAATTAATAAAACCAAAATTTCCCAAATATGCATGTACATGTATATGTATATATCTGTATACATGCATATATATACTTATAAAAGTATAAGTACATACACATAAATGCATACACATACATGCATAATGCATACATACACATATTTCATACATATTTATGAAACGTAATATGTAAGGTCTTTTTTTTTTTAGTTTTTTGCATCTCAGCTCAGAAATTGGGACCATGCAAATAGTTTAAAACCTGGTTCTTTTTCCTCTTCAACTTTTTATTCTCAGAAAAAAAAAATCTGTGTTAAATACCCAAAACCTGATATATATTCTTGACATGTTTTCTGTGATCATGTTGTTGTACTGCCAATTTCCAGGACAGTAGACTAGACTTTTTTTTTTTAATTTTAAGTGCTAAAAATTAAAATTACTGGTTTAAAACAGTAATCACATTTTGGCTTTGTCAAATTAGTGAGCACCTTCAAATTGATAAATGCCACAACTTTTGAGTTTTTTCATACTGAAAACATGTCTCTTTCTGCCTACAACTTTATTCCTGAAACATTCATTTTTGAAAGAAATGCTTCAGAAAATCAGGAGTGTGTCTGTGATGTGTGTGTATATAGGTGTGTTTGTGTGTGTTTGTGTGTGTGCATTTAAATTTCTTTCCAAAGGGTAGGCTTATGTCTCAATTGTTTTAAATTTTGTGCTTGAAATATAGGAATGCAGTTTTTGCAAACAGATACCTAGTTCTAAATCTCTGAAAAGCTCATGTGTCTTTTTTTTTTAAACCCAAATCAGTTTATAATACCTTTGATCATACCACACTGCTAAAGGTCAAAGCACTTTTACAGAAATACAGATACTTTAATGTCAAGTCAGAAAGAGGCACTCTCCCACATTAAAAAAGAGTTACTAACAGGTAAAATAACTCCCGCACAGGCCTTGAAATGTTATCCTTATGATCATCCATCCTTTAATTAATGAGTTTATTTTTGAAGACTTCTGTACAGAGATGGCCAGATCCCTGGACAGTTGGTGAAATTTTTAGATCCCTTTTCATCTATCATCACATCCTAAAACACTGTCGAATAAGGATTTTTCTTTTATCCTAAGTAGTCTTCATTTTTGAGATAAAATGAGGACTCCCTCAATTAAGTTTTGCTCTAAGAAATCTGTTTGGGAACAGCATGAGAAATTCTTCAATAAAGGTGATTGATTTCACTAAACTGTCACAGTCCTGTTAATTTTAAATGTGGGTCAGCTCTACCTGTAAGCCCCCATGAGCTGCTACGCTCCATTACAAGGCAAGGAGGGGGAGGACTCAAAACTTTTCAGTCTCACAGGCTGTTCTTTCTTGCTCCAGGAGGTGATGGAGAGGGAGAGGAATGGGCTAGCAGATAAGCATGACAAGATTTCTCTACCTGTAAGTCATTTTGGAACCCGAGGAGATGAAACTCAACCCTCTTCATCAGCAAAATGAGATGGACAGGAGTTGACTATTGGAGAATTGGTAAGTATATCTCTCATTGAATGTTGTACCTATAACCTCCAGAGCTCCAGCCTGCTCTCAAGAATATGACCCTGTGCTCTGTGCCCACAAGTTGATGGAATTTTATAATCTTTCTCCATTGACTTCCCCTATATTTTTCAACAGTTTATATTAGGTACCTCCCAAAAGCACAGGTAGCTTCTATTTTTTGTTCTTTGAAAATAATTAACAAATTTTACATTTTAGGGAAACGAGAGATTAAGAAAAGAATTGAAATGCTTATTCTGTATTCAAAATACTTGCATTATATAACTTTAACACACTGACTTTAGTCTTTTATGGGAAGGTGAGACATTTTTTATGTAACCATGTGAAATTTCGGATACCCACCTAAGGGGGAGGCAGGTGACGCCTGGTTTTGTCTACTACCTGCAATATGCTGCAGAAGTACTATGGTATGTTGTCTACACATTTCTAACCGTTCCTGGATCAGAAATCATGGGCAGTAATGACATCTTTTTATACCTTTTGAAATGGCTTCTGCCTTAATAATAACTTGAAACATTAAACAGATAAGTTTTATAAATATCTCACAAGAGAGTTCTAAGCATTACATATTCCATACAATAATAAGTAAAATATATCTTTTTGAGAAAAGTGAGCAATTATATTTGTGTGACTTCGAGACCAATAATTAACTCTCAATTTATTTATTTTTATTGTAAGCTTTATATGCAAAAAGAGGACAGAATTATGTGATTATTGAATGTTAAGGGACTTCAGGCCTATACATGGGAATAGTCTAAGCTTAATTTCTCTTTTATTTTTCTGAAAGTGTTTCACAGGGAATTAAGAATACATCGATAAGGAAAACATAAAAATGTTCTTTGGTGCATGTAAATAATGATACAAAGTCATCACACTTGCCTGGGAGGAATGTTTTATTCAGACAGAAAGTAAATGTTTATCTAAAATATATCATGTTTAGAAATGGATTGGATATAGAAGTAGCAAATTTACATTTCTATAAATTGTCCATATGAAGTCCCAATACTTACCTCTATGGTGCATTGCTGGGTTAACAGGAAACACACTCAGTCAAAAGTAGTGTTCATTGAGAACTTTATTATCAACTATGCAACTTGCCTTATTGTGATGAATCTTGCATGAGAATCTTACTGGCAATAGACATGTAATGATCATCTGGTCCAAATATTCAATTACTGCACTAGATGGAAGAGGTTTTGTTTTTTCAACCCAGAAAATTATAAACATATAAAATGCATCTACTGAGATTTAAACGACCTGTATTCTGAATAAAAGCTATACAGCTGGCCAAAATAATTATATGTAATAAAGTAAAAAGGCTATACTGAGCCTTCTGATGTTAATCTGTAGCTTTCTTTAGTTAAAGAACTGGTATTAATCAGAGTGCCTGAGGAAATGACATTAGTCCAATCAATATTTTTTTTGGCATCCTATTTTCTTATATTCAATGAGGTCTTATTTTCATACAAAATATTTTTCCCTGGACTTTTGTACTAAACTTTAGTTATTTTACACACACTTGTTCCAAGCACATTCTTAAATATCTGTTCCTTAGCTTCTATTTCTATAAAAATCTTCATTTCTCTCTAGAGTGGTCTCTGGAAGTATGTGAAGTTTGGGATCTCTCTTTTCTTCCTTATTGCTATTTGTCTTTATTTGTCTTCTTTCTAATCGCTACACAATATTTCTTGTTTTCTAGCATGGAAGAAATTCAGTATCCTTTTGTGAATAGAGAGGGGGTTTTGGGGGGCTTTAGATACTTTGTATAAAAAGAGTTAGTCTTCCTACTGAATAAGCTAACAAATGACCCCTCCATTATGCAGATCACTATCTTTCTATTATCGCAGTATTAAATTGAAATCACTCTGTGGTAACACGCAAGTACTGATATATATTAAGAAACTAACACTGTAAGCTTGAGCCAGAGAATACCCTGCCTTGGTCCCTGGGCTTTAGATGGCTTCACCATGGCTGTTCCTCTGGCCATCTTCCTCCCCATAGGAAAAGGAACTTACAAGGCTAAGGGCTAATTGGAGCTGATGACATCCACTTTACCCCCACCTTTTAGATCATGCTGTGGTACATTGAGACTTAGAATTCTGTCCCCAGAGGGCTCTGAGACTGCTTACAGGACCCACGTTCCTCTCCTTCAGCTCTGTCTTTTGTGGGAGCTACATGTACAATGTGCAAAACTAGAGACCACAGTGGCCAATAAGAAGCTTTCTGCAGGAGGAAGGGTGGTAGACTGAACTTGCACAGGTCAGCTGAACTCCTGCCCACAAGACGTCATCTGGGACAAGGTCTGGGGGCCAGCTCGCCTCATGCCCTCACAATCTGGGGTTGAACTTTGAGGATCCAAGAACTGTAGTTCAAATCTGGCCTTTATTAAGACAGCATATTTGTCAAAGTAGGAGAACAAAGCATATTTTATTTAACAGTTTAAATTGATTTATAACTTTTAAATATTGAAACATATATTATATGGGTCTTGATTATTATTATTGCCCTGGGCCCTAAGAATGCTCCAGCCTTATTTAAATATTTTATTAGATATAAGAAAGCAATCACATATACTCAAAAATACAAATATAAACCTCAACCTAGTCTCTACTTTTAAAATATAATAACATATTCCATTTAACATCCTATTTAGAGTGGAGCGCTTGTGACATCCCTGGTGATTCAGTTACAATTGCCTATTCAACAAGGCTCATTTTCCCTCAGGAAAAAAAAAAGGTGTTTTGTTTACATAGCAAAACTTTATTTCTCAAAACTCCTAAATTGTAAAAGTGTGGGACAGATATGTCTTACACATATTTTTTAATTTAGGTCATATTAATAAAACCAATTTTTGGTCATAAGTAAATCTTAAAGTTTTAGTTGATTCTTACTTAAAGCAATTTAGTTGTTAACCTAATACATGCTTCACATGAACACACACACACACACACACACACACACAGTTATTTTAAATAGAAACTATAAGAAGTAGGCAGGATGCATCAGGGGAATTGTAATCTGTGCTAACTTGAAATAACCGTTTGAGTATTACTACTTGTGTAAGTGAACACAGTTAAAACTGTGCAAACCTTTTAAGTGTTTCTCCTGTCTAAACAGTTTGAACCTGTTTATGGATAATCAAGCTGGCGGTGTTCTGTACATGGACTTCTGTATACTTCTACCAGAGTACATCAACATTGGCAGTTCAGATGATCTTACACATTTTTTTGTCAAATCAGGACCTTGTTTTTTTTCATTATGTTGAAGGTCTATGGTGGATTTTTTGAAGGAATTGATGGATGCTTAGGTTTGGGGAAGCAAAGTCTGTAGAAAAGGCTTCAGGGTGTCTCTGATACCTTCTTTTCTCCTGGCTATGGATCATAAATGTTACATTCAGATGTAATCTGGAACACCCAAGTTCCTTCCTTCATAACCTTCCACCAGAGACTGAAAATCATAATGAGACACATTAATGAAGCCCAGTTACGGTCTGATAATACTGTCATTATCACATAATTAGATTGGACATTGGCCATCTCAGAGCCAATTTAAAAGAAGAAAAAAAATACTATATATCAAGGAAATATATGAGAATAAAACACTGTAAGTAGTGCCTGAATAACGATAAAGTTTCAGAGAGAATGAGACATCTTATCACTGGCCTATTAGCAGTTTAAAATGGCAGTAATCAAATCAACCACTTCTCCTCCTCCCCCTATCTTTTACATATGAGTTACTGGTTAAATCTACCGTCTCAAACTGGAGCAGTTATCTCAGCAATGACATTTTTAGTGATGGGAGAAAAATCATAATAGCTGTGGGTAATTGTTAGGAAGAATCAACACAACTCTGAACTTTATAGGTCACGATATCTCTGTAGCTTGTGGGTATAACTGCAGTATGAAATAGATAACCATGTCTCCCTTAGCATCTTCCTTTTTGCTATTTTTTTCTTGTGTGTAAGTTTACAAAGGTCAGATGCCAGTATGATCTAGAATAAGAGCTTTTGTGGCTGACTTTGAAAGGTTACTTTAGAGAAAATCTCATGAAGCAGCAGTACCCCAAAGTGCTGCGGGGAATGTGGCTAAAATCTTATTACTTCTTAATAGAGCTTCTAACACATTTGAAATGTAGAGTGTTGGGTTCATGGATGCATCTGGGGGCTTTTGTCTCGATTTATTAAATAAAAATGAAGAGACATCTCAAGGTCATATTTACGCTTCTGAGGTAATATCCAAAGGATATCAAAACAATGTGAAAATCAATTCTACCATAATAGAAAAATTTGAAACACCTATTTAATGATTTGCTAAAATAATAATTGTAATGCAAAATATTTGTAATAGTGAAGTAAATGTCACAGGCCTCATTTCTCTATTGACTATGATACCATGCCACACCTTCCAAAATCCAGAAAATTTTTATTGGCAATTTGTCCCACAAAACTATATTTTCAGGAAAACAGTGAAGTTCAGAGTCCTGCCAAAATTAAGTTAAGGAAATGTTTTTGATATATTTTTCATTAATGTAGTCGACAATGTAAACTGAATGAAAAACTGGTGACTAATATAAATATCTGCATAAACCAATCCCAGATATTTTAGCTGTGAATGACTATAATTATAACTGAGGCAATATAAATATGCCTTGTTTGAGTGTGACCTAGTAACATTTGATATTTCACTTTTAATGAAGAAATATATTTTTAGTAAAGCATGGACTAGTTCTATTTCTGGGACATGCTCATATTTTGCATAGTACTAGAAATTTGCTACAATTGATGTGTTTATTTGTGTTTTGTTATTATTTTTTTAAGGTGGGAGAAGATTCTGGTCTTGGAGATGGATAGAAGCTGGACTGGGTAACCAATGGTATGTTTACTTTTAGGGCATGATGATAAAAATAAGATACATTTATAAAATTAGGTGTCTGTTTCATAGTGTCAGAGAGATAAAGACAGAAAGAGAGACAGAGAGACAAACAGAGACACACAGAGAGAAAGATCTGGTAGACATACATATGTAAATGTGATCAGCCAGTAGATTTCATACAGGAAATAAAATTACACATTTTAGATTCTTTCCTCTTTTCTCTTACCCTTATCTTCATTGGGGAAACATTAAAAGTACATATAAAAAGAAGTGTTATTGTTTTTATCATTGCAGTAAAAACACTTATAAAAGAGCTATTATTATAGGGTATAGTTTGGGAGTTATTGGTCAGGTATTGGTATATCTGAAAATCTCACGTTTCTGTGTATATCTATTCACTGTAGTATCCAAATTACAACAAATGTGAGCCCTAATAATCAATTAGGAGTTTTTTAAACTAAGTTATCTTCTTCAAGGCATTTCTGAGAATCCCTCCGTGATATTTGCACAGTCATAATGTCTATCCAGGTGTTTTTTTGTATCCTCTCCCAGAAAGTCTTATTTGATTGCTGCTCTAACACACTGGGGGTCAACACATATTTCCATAGAGTCATGGATTGTGTTGCGTTTCCCATACCAACTTTTCACCAAAACTGGACATAAGTCACTTCTGCCACTAATCAGAACTTGGCCTTTACTTGGCTGCAATTTTTAACAAAACTTTTCTAGAGGCTTAAGAGAGAAGTGAAGTGCAATACAGAAAGTGGCTTCCCCACGGTAAAAAAAAGTGATTACTCTCAGGGCCCAAAGGTCCAAGACAAATATCAGGATCCCTGGAAGTTTTCATATGTTCAAGGTCTGTTCAGTTACAGTCCATCCATTTCTTTTTGGTTTGAACTGAACTCTGAGTCCTCCATTCACCAGATTCTTAGTTTCTGTGTCCTGATTCCCAAAGCTTAAACAATAAGGGGGACAACTAACACAACACTGTAAATCAACTATACTTCAATAAAAAAAAAGAGGGAGATATTTTTATTATTCTGTAAGGACCTTCTTTGTCGTTAGTGACAGATTTTTACTTAAAGTCTATTTTGTTTGATATAAACAGTCTGTCTGTTTTCTTGTTTATCATTTGCATGGGATATCTTTATCCATCGCTTCAGTTTCAGTTATCTATGTCCTCATATCTAAAATGAAGATCTTGTGTGTTACCGTGCTTGTGGTAATGGTTTCACAAGGGTATGCATAATTCCAAACTTATCAAATTGTATATATTAAGTATGTTCACTTTTTCTTTTATACCAATTATATCTCAGTAAACTCTTTAAAAAATAATGGGGGAGCATATGCTCTTCTCTCAAATTCAAAGCTTCTTCATTACTCTAAATGTGGGTGACAGCACAAATATCCATTTATTTTAGTGTCACACCCTCTCTCCTATCTGCCAGGGGTTATCAGACCTCTGTGTCTGGGAGACAATATCATAGCACTGAACATAGGCTGAAATAACTAATCCTAAATAACACTATATATGGGCCACCAGACGTCTAGTCTGACTCCATATTAAAACAATGAAACTCTGTTCTAACTCTTTGAAAGGCAATCCTCTTATAAATAAAAGTACACAAGAGCACATGTGTTGAGACATACACTGGCTTTATAGCTTTTGTTTTCAAATATGCATATGCATAGGTGCCCACCAGACAGAAATAGGTGAATTGTTTTACATTTCTATAAATACAGTACCATTCTGCTGATTTTCCATAAAATAAATGAAGGCTCCAAGTTGAATTGATACTTTATTTGGTAGAATAATAATGTGTTATGGGCTGATTTGTATCCTTATCAAATTCATATATTGAATCCCTGACTCCCAGTGCCTCAGAGTGTAGCAATATTTGAAGTCTTTAAAGAGGTAAATAAGTTAAATGGGGTCATTAAAGTAGGCCTTAGTCTAATATATCTGGTATTGTTACAAAAAGAGATTAGGACACAGAGAGAGACAGCAGATGTGTGTGCACACAGAGACAACCATGTGAAGACAAAGCAAGGAAAAGACGGCCATCGACAAGCCAAGGAGAGACGTCTAGGAGAAACCAACCCTGCCAACACCTTAATCTCAGACTCCTGGACTCCATATTGTAAGGATAAAGAAGTTCTGTTGTTTAAGCCACCTCGTCCGTAGTATTTTGTTATGGAAAGCCTAGCAAATTGATGAACGTTTAATAGATTTTGAATTGCAAGCCTCTTGTGAAATAACAAGAATAATAATACTAGTGTTAGCACTACTCTGTTTCCAGCTAGTACCTTATTACCCTATGTCCAGATAATGATATATGAGGATATATAAAATTATTCTCTAAAGAAAAATTAATACCATTATCATAAACTCATATACTTAAAAATCTGAATGAGTAGTTATACCAGAACTTTTTCCTCTGGTTTGATAGAAATTTGAAACCCAGAAAGGTTTGCATATTTGCGTTTTAAATATTTTAAAATTTAATTGGCATCCTGGTTTTCAAAGTGATGCTTTAGACATGACATAATTAATTTCTCAGTTGATACCTACAGTGTTGGCAAGGATGATTTTAATTTACCCATTATACAAATTTTAATAAATGTTAAACAAGTCAATAACTAAAACTACCACAAGTTGAAACTGAGAAAAATATCTACACAACTCAATTTTTGAGGTGCTCTAGTCAATTTGATCTTACCTCGTAGAGTGACTTTTATTCTAAATGTGCACAATATGTATTTTTTCAAAGAAATAATAACAGCATTTTGGGCACTTGCTATGTATAAGGTCCTGTGTTAGCCACTCTACAAATATCATTGTATTTAAATATCACAACAAATTTGTGCTATACATATATGTCTCTCAAATTATAGATGTGGCAAAAGAGGTTCAGAAAATTAAATTATTTGCCTAATATTACATAACTAGAAATTCCAAAGCCAAAATCAGGAGCTGTCAAATTCTAAACCTATGCTTCTAAGTAGTACAAAATATTTTTTTTTAGATGTATTTGCCTGAATGTGATTCCCAGATGATAAATCTTAGACATATTGTTTACACATAAATATTTACATACATACACATTGTGCATATTTATATGTATGTATACTATGTATATAAGAACATATATATACACATATATGAAAATGTGTGTATGTATATGTATATATGAGTACATATATATGTATATATATATATATATATGTATTTAATTGTACTTACACATTCATTAATGGGCTTAGTTTTCTATGTAAACATGATATATTTTGGAGTCTTAGGATATATTCAAAAGGAAAGTTACTAGAAAATTAAAAAAAAAAATTAAAAGTCAATTCAAGTATTTCACTTGCATTCCTTGAGGTACCTTAGAGGATACTTCCTAAAATAATGTAACATTATATAAATCTTCCTTCACTCTCAAAATTAGTAGAACCCTTAAATTATTCTTAAGATCTCCCTCTATAGCCCAGGAAATAATGTACTTTACCACCTCAACCAATTAAAATGGGAAAAAATGATCAATTCAATTGATGTAGAAAACTTTTGATAAAATTCCACATAGATTATGACGCAAAAATTCCTAGGTTGCAAAAAATAGAAGAAAATAATTTTAACTTGACAAATGGCATCCACTAAAACCGACACCTCCTTAGAAGAGAAATGATAGAAATACTTCCATGAAGTTAAATAATACAATAAACTTACCTAATATTACTAGTTTTTGCAAAGTTTTCTGGGAGACCTGAAGAACCAAAAATTAAAAGGAATTAGCAAGATATGATAACCAATTTATATATTAGATTTTGTTGATCTGGATTGTCATGAATACATAAAAAGTATATATTTATCTGAAGTACCCTTTTGTCATCAAACAATAGACAAATCACATAGGTACCTACAGGTGCTGAACTGGATGCCACAGAACAAAGCTGGGACATAAATCTAGTAGAACAAAATGTCAACATCCATTATTGGATGTAGCATAACAGAAGTACTGACTCCCTGCTACACGATTTTACTCTTAGTACACCAGCACGTCCTCACCAAAAACTTGAGGGCACACTATCTCCTTGAAAGCTACACCCAAAGAAATTGTGAGCCAATTGCTATGACCCAGATGAGAGTTGAAGATTTAAGGAAAGTTTATTTGGAAGACACAGAGTTGGATGAAATGGAAGAAGGAACAAAAATGTCTCTGTAGAAGGAAGGAGTAGAATCCTCACTCTGGGACTAGTAGAATGTATCAGTGATTCATGAATATTATTTGTGAAAGTAGTATGCTTCAAGTATGAGCCAGATGGGAAATCATTTGGGTTTTTCTAAGTAATACTGTCCCATTATCGTGAGGGTGAATCATGAGGACGTCAAGTCCTTAGAGAGGCAAGGAGGATTAAAAAATATTAGGATAATATATTTTTTATTCAAGAATGTAGAAATGTTAATTCTAAATTTATGAACTCAGCCAACACATTAAGAACAGAACTTGGGGCTTCCGTGGTGGCACAGTGGTTGAGAGTCCGCCTGCCGATGCAGGGGACATGGGTTCGTGCCCCGGTCCGGGAAGATCCCACATGCCGTGGAGCGGCTAGGCCCGTGAGCCATGGCCTCTGAGCCTGCACATCCGGAGCCTGTGCTCCACAGCGGGAGAGGCCCGAGTACCGCAAAAAAAAAAAAAAAAAAAGAATAGATCTTGTTCAAGATAATTAATTATTGAGAGTATTCAGATAAGAAATATGTCAGACCATTAGAGATGATGATATATGTGGATTTTAATGTTTGTTAGTCAAAATCTTATCAAATTCTTGTCATGATGGACAATTTTATTTGGTGTTCTCAGTAATTTCCCTATGGGGATTAGAAAGTCTTCATTTTGAGTGGATGGTTAAAAGGAAAAGAAGGAAAAATTGCTTTTTTAATGATGAATTTCCCACTTGGATATACAAAATCAGAAGTGTGTCTTTGAATGCAGGCTATTAGTAGAAATGCTTTACACTGGAAAGACTGTAATTATATGTATACTTATATTTAAAGTTATATACATATGTATATGTACATATGTATGTGTGTATATATATATATATATATATATATATATAAAGTTTAATATATATGCTTAGAGTTAAAGACATTCGCAGAATTTTACAAACTGAAAATTTGTCAAACTCTTATAATATTTCAGGAAGGCTGTACCCCCAAAAGAAAAATACAAACAAATCAGTATAATACATATCTCCACAAATCTCTACTTTTGACTAAAGGATAAAGGAACATAAAGGAATTATATCACCAAGAACATTAGTTTGCTAGGACTGTCACAACAAAGTACCACAAACTGAGTGTCTTAAAAAACAAATTTATTGTCCCACAGTTCTGGAGACTAGAAGTACGCCATCAAGGTGACAGCAGGGTTGGTTCCCTCAGAAGTCTGGGAGAAAGAATTTTTTCAAGCCTGTATCCTAGATTCTTATGGTTTGCTGGAAATCTTTGTTGTTCCTTGGCTTGCAGAAACATTGCCATAATCTCTACCTTCATCTCCTCATTGCATCTCACTATGTGCATGTCTGTTACAAGTTTCCCCTCTTTTTTTCTTAGGACATCTTGTTGGATTAGAGCCTGCCCTAAAGACCTCATTTTACAGGATTACCTCTATAAAGACCCTATCTCCAACTGATGTCACATTCTGGGGTACAGGGTGTTAGTAATTCAACATATGAATTTTTGAAAAACACAATTCAACCCATGAAAACTGTTATGCTCCTAAACCAGCAATAAATGTCATGTTGTCTGTTTACAGGGTGTAGGGGGCAGCATAATAAAAAAAAAGATAGGAAAAATACTATGTCAGCAGAGTATGGTACCAGGATAAAAACATGGGTGACCCAATCCTCTTAGAGGATTTAGATATTGTGGTATGTCATATTTTGGCTCATAATGGGAAAATAAGCCATATTGCTTTATAAAGTAAAATCAGAGAAAAGGCCCAGGGAATTTATGGTTCTACCTTTTGGGTAGCTAACGGGAAAGAGATAGCTCAGGCTCGGAATCCATATTACAGTTAACAACTGTGCTTCAAATAAGGCCTTCAAGATTTCTTAGTTTCCTCTAGTAGGAAATGCAAGAGGATCATTAGGGGAAGAGGAGAAATAGTAGACTGAAGACCTTTTTTGGGATCTGGCAAGTCATAGTCAAGACACCCATACTCCCATTGTGGAGATGATCAAGAATGCGTTTTAGAGATTATAATGTTGAAGAAGATAAGCTTTGGATTAAAAATAAACCATCATTTCTTTATTGAACTAGTGAAGGATTAAGGATTCTAACCTGAAGTTCCAATGCAAACTCCCTGTAGATGTCACTGAAGAGTGCTACCTTGGTCTTAACTGAATAGCTAATAGGGACCCTGGGGCAATGTATGCAACAGGCTCCAGGAAAGACTCCTACCCACAGGGCAGAGACAAGTGCTTCCTGAATATCTGGCTGTTATGGATTTGTGTGCTCTGCATGGTTGCCCATGTGCTGTCCTTGTGGCAGTAGTGGTGGTGGTGAATGTTAGGGAGAAGGTAACAAGCTATGCACTGTCCTTTTTCCATGTCCTACCACATTTCTCAAAACCCAGATAGTTCAGATGTGAATGTGGCCTCTCTGCCACCAGGCATGGGTTCAGATTCCCTTTCCCTTTCCATACTAACAAGCCTCTCTCTCAAGTGCTTAATGTAGTCCTAGGCATTTAATTCTCTTGCCAGAGTACAACATAGAAGTGATGTGACATTTTAATAGAAAAATGAGTAAACATTAAACAAAGTATTACCTCATCCATATATTTTTATTTAAAATCTTACTTATGAGAGATGAGAAAATGTGAGAATCATTTGTTTTTCCCTTAGGAATTTCCAAGAAATGAAATTTTAGGTAGTAGAGCCCTACTAAATTGACAAATGCTAAAGCAAACATATCTCAGTTCTTTTTTTTTTTTTTTTGCTTTATAACAAATTTAATCAGTTATACATATGTTTCCATATCCCCTCCCTTTTGCGTCTCCCTCCCACCCTCCCTATCCCACCCCTCCAGGCGGTCACAAAGCACCGAGCTGATCTCCCTGTGCTCTGCGGCTGCTTCCCACTAGCTATCTACCTTACGTTTGGTAGTGTATATATGTCCATGCTGCTCTTTCACTTTGTCACAGCTTACCCTTCCCCCTCCCCATATCCTCAAGTCCATTCTCTAGTAGGTCTGTGTCTTTATTCCTGTCTTACCCCTATGTTCTTTATGACATTTTTTTTTTCTTAAATTCCATATATATGTGTTAGCATACGGTATTTGTCTTTCTCTTTCTGACTTACTTCACTCTGTATGACAGACTCTAGGTCTATCCACCTCATTACAAATAGCTCAATTTCATTTCTTTTTATGGCTGAGTAATATTCCATTGTATATATATGCCACATCTTCTTTATCCATTCATCCGATGATGGACACTTAGGTTGTTTCCATCTCCGGGCTATTCATTTTCCCCCCTTTCTAAATACTTCTGAAAGCCTTTCTGGCCATCTGCCCCAGTAATCCAAGCCTTCATAATGCATCTCCTAATCTAACACAAAGGTTCCTAACTGGCCTTTCCAAAAAGACGCTTGGGATCACAAACTTGGTTTTGTTTTTTTAAATCAACTTTTTGTTTTATTTTATAATTTTTAGTTCCTTGTAAACACAGCCATATAGGCAATTGAAGTCTAGAGAGCTTATGAAATATATGTAATCCAACTCATCATTTACAACAAAGTATTAGAAATCAGTTTTCTTAGTTCAATGTTTAAATGCTTTCAACAAATCCTTCCCTATTTTATATAATTTCTACTGTTTATGAAATTTTTGATAAGGAAGTATATCACAGAAATATATAGATTTGGGTTATTATAAGTTTTGCTGCACATCTGAGCTGTGAAATAATTTACTTTTATTTTTATTGAACTATGAAAATGTCATTTGCCATAAATAATGCATCATATATATAACACTGATGGTAATAGTTTTCTATTAACTTATAGAGTTTTTGCCATAATGACAAAGTATTATGAAATTCTTTCTTCATTTATTGGGAAAAAGTAATCATATGAAATTGGAATTTGATAATTATTTGATAATCATTTGGTAATAATTTGCTAATTATTAACACTTTTTAACATATTTTTGGAAATAGAAAGCATAACAAACTTTTTTTCTTTTTCTAATTAATCACAACATGTTGAAGGGATGAATGAAAACAAGTATTTGTTTATTCATTTATTCCATCACTCAAAATATTTCTAAAGATTTTAAATTAGGGGTTATTCCTCCTTCCATGAAGAGCACAGTGTAGTGGGCAATACTCATCCATTCCTCTTGCAGTTCATTGGATTAATTAAATGCTCCCTCTTAGTTCTTGTCTCAAAATGTTAACTCTGTCTTACAACTCAAGACAAAAATCTATTAAAATGCTAGGAACTAGTTTTCAGGCAAATCAGCCAACTACTGGAATTTTGTAGACACTGATAATTTGTTCCATCTCTCTGGTGTATTCTTACCGAGATCAGTAATTCTTAAACTTGGTTGCACATTGGTATCATCTGGGTAATGAGAGAGAGAGAGAGAGAGAGAGAGAGAGAGAGAGAGAGAGAGAGAGAGAGAGAGGAGAGAGAGAGAGAGAGAGAGAGAGAGGAATCTCCAGGCGTGTATCGGGTATATGTATTTTAAAAAATCTTGCCAGGTTACTCTGATTGACAGTTGAGAACAACTGGTATGTGGATAAAACAATGCTGATCAATTTAAATGAATATTCTGTAACTGCATGTCATCTAGCACATTTTTATGACCATGTATTCATGAGAATAATGGAAATTGCTTGTGAGTTACAATTAGAGCATTTCTTTAAAAATTACAAAACATAGCCTGGCTATAATGGTCAAGATATTGACTAAAAAAGAATAAATAAAAACAATTATGGTTTGATCCTATAATTGGCTCTATAATAACAAAGGATTGATTCTGTGTGTACACAATGAAAGTCAACACAAATCAGTATGTAAAGCAGTCATTTTTTGATTGGTGGAGTTTGTAAGAAATAATACATTCCATCTGAAGATATTACACTACTCTGGAGAATAAATAACCTACAAATAATCCTAATCCCAAACATATTGCCAAGCACCTTTGACCTTCACATCAGCTCCAAAGTGAACAGTAAACTGGGTAACACAGCTGGGCATATTTATAGCAGCATTTGATCTTAACTACACAGAATGCACCTGTTTACTCAGACATGATTTTAATATCAGAGTAACTGTGGAAGGCTTAATACAAATCCTTTAAGAACTCTACTAAACAGGTATAATTTCCCAGTAGAAAAGTTAGTTCAAAATAACAAGTCAGCAGAGCAATAACTACATCACTGTACCTGGATTGGAAAAGAGAGAGAGAGGGGTGGGGAGAGAGAGAAATTGTGAATTATTTATAAGAGGATTAAAAAACATTCTCCTCCAAATCTGCTAAATATAAGAAAGTGGTAGGTTTTCGTTTAATCATCAAATCATTAAGGAAGTTTTAAGTCCTCATTCTGTCTTTTTCGATTGACATGGCATAGTAGGCTAAATATTAAATCATAATAACAAATATGGCTCTTAAATGACCATTAGGAAGAAATAAAATAAGGGATGAATAGACCTATATATTAAATTACTGTTAAATATATGATAAATTTTAAAAGATATAAGCTACTCTTTGCCTTTTGATATTGCAAAAAACCTTTTAATTTCTATGGCATTTGAATTCTTCCATAAGGTTATCTTGGCTCTCCATCTGCCTATTGTGATGACTTTATTATACTATAAGAAATTTGATTTCTCCAAATCTTACATGATTATAATAGTCTTTCATAATAAATCTGAAAAGTAAACTTTAGTATTTATATTATGATTAATTTTTAATTGCTCTGAATTCTCAAATGCAGAAAAAAGGCAAATTAATGCCATCATAGGGACTTCCCTGATGGCTCAGTGATTAAGAATCCCCCTCCCAATGCAGGGGACACGGGTTTGATCCCTGGTCTGGGAAGATCCCACATGCTGCAGAACAACTAAGCCTGTGTGCCACAACTACTGAGCCCACGTGTCACAACTACTGAAGCCTGTGTGCCTAAAACCTGTGCTCTGCAACAAGAGAAGCCACTGCAATGAGAAGCCCGTGCACTGCAACAAAGAAGAGCCCCCACTCACTTCAACTAGAGAAAGCCCACAGAAATGAGGACCCAATGCAGCCAAAAAATAATTAATTTAAAAAAAAGCCATCATATATCTAATACCATCAATTGATCTCTTCCCTACCCCATATGTAATTAAATTATGTAAAAGAAGTCAATATGATAAATTTTAAAGAATTTGGAAACCTACTTTATTTACACAGTTAGAACTAATTGGATTCTAAATACTAAAGCAGCTTAATATATATTTTTCACATATAAATGTTACTATAAATTATATGTTGTGTAGGAAAGTGCTTGATAATTAAAAAACCAAAGCAAAGCAGTTAACAGAAGTTGATGAGGAAGAAGTTTAGAGGGAACAAAAGAAATATGAGATACTGTCTGCATCTGAGTCACTTTTTATAAAATTTTTTCCCCTAATTGTTTGAGTGAAATAGTAACATTTCTAGCCTGGGCAACACATTCTGTGAGTCAGCTCTGAATAAAGTGACTAAATGATTGACTCATAGTCATGATTATAAAAATTTAAAATTATGTTCCAGTTTTTTTGGTCCCTTTTCAAACCTTTTTCAGCTACAGTCCTACTGTTGCCTTACTTAAATCAAAACTTTAAAGTTTGGCTATATTAGTACATAATGTTTGTGTCCATTGGAGTGTGAGTTACATTTACTATAGATAATTATTTAATGCCCAGGAGTAGGCTTTTAACATATTTTATATAGAAGTTTTCTATTTTTCATCACTGAAATATAGTCTTAGGAATTCTCTAGAACTGCCCATGGCAAAGGGATTCACCCTCCCAATGGCTGCTGGTGAGCTTCCTGTTTAACATTTGCCACAGCTGTATATACTGTATGATGACCATGTAAAAACCCATACCCAGTTTCCCTGACTGTGATTAAATAAGTTTCATGACTTTCTTCATTTAGAGAATGTAATACTTTAAAAAATCATTATTGAGAAAGACCTCATTATGAATCTGAATTTGCACACTGTGGTAGGCAGAAGGATGACCCCCACAGATGTCTATGTTGCTATCTCTAGGACTTATGTATGTTACCTTAAATGTATATGTTACTTTATATGGACCTTATATGTCCAAAGGGACTTTGCAAATTTGATTGAGTACCTTGAGATGGAGAGATTATCCTCGATTATTCAGATGGGTCTAGTCTAATCATATGCATCCTTAAAAGCAGAGAACCTTTCCTGGCCATGGTCAGAAAGAGAGAGGTGACTACGCAGGAATGGCCAGAGAGATGCAATTTTGTTGTCTTTCATGGAGGAATGGGGCTAAGAGCTAAGGAATGCAGGTGGCCTCCAGAAACTGGAAAAATTGATGAAGTAAATTCTCCTTTATAGTCTCCAGAGAGAAACACAGCTCTGTCAACACCTCAGTTTTAATCCAGTGAGATCCATGTTAGGCTCCTAAGCTGTAGAACTCTTAAGGTAGTAAATTTGTGTTGTTTTTAGCTGCAACCTTCTGGAGGTTTATTACTGTGGAAATGTAAAAAATAAGACATGCCCCAAATACTTAACTATTTAAAATTCTTTGTATCTACATTTTAATTCATTATTACCTTTCGGGTCTGGTTCCCAGGGACCTTATCATCATCACCCTCTCTTACCTCCTTATATATGGTTCAGATGAAAGAAAGTATGGGGCCTAGTCTAAGAGCAAACTCAGTCTGGGGAAAGCCTGCTCTTTGTCATGCAGTCAAAATCATTTTGAAATATAATGTGATTTATCTTATTTTTACAAGCATACAAAACTTACCCCCATGAAATTGGTGTCTAATTTAAGAAAAAATTGTTTCCTGTAAATTGTTTTTACTTACTAGTTGGCCATTTATTCATAATTTATATCCTTAAATATAATAATTATAGTTTCCTGGAACCAATATAATTTATCTCAAAATAATTTAAGATGACAACTAAAGGACTACACATGCTAATATTGACAGAACACAAAACCTAATTTTCCCAGAATGTTTTTTATTAAAATTTCATATAAGTTATTCTGACACAGTCAGGGAATAATTTATTTTATCTGAAGATTCTTTTGGTTACTTTAATGTAAAACAAAAATATAATGTATGGAATAATTATAATCCTAGTTTTTACTCACAAGAATAGGTTTTTATGAAGGTTCATCTTCCAACACTAAATTATAGAAGAAATATATAGACATGCACACACACACGTGTATGTATATTCATAAACATATGGATATGGATAACACATATGTAATATATATGCAGTAGTTTTATTAACTGCACTTTCTCACTTGTTCTTAATAACCCCAATCAATTCATTCTGTGCTTTCTGTATATCTTCACAATTTTTGTTTTGTTGGTTTTAACATCAAAAAACTACGTTTTTCAGTTTATAGTTATCAAATCAATGTGTAACTATCTGATCATTTCTGTTAAAGAAAGGAGACCTATGCATTTGAATGTCAAAAACAACTGATAATCTTATTTAATATTTATCGATGACTATTATGAAAAACAATTGTTTTATAATAGAAATACTTAGAAACATGAGCAAAGACATGCAACTCATTCAAGAGTAATGAGATATGTTTTTTCCCAAGAAACTAATTTTAATATACTCATTTTAATTTTAATGTCCTCATTTTCACCAAATTATACAAATAACATAGAGATTTGTTACATAGCAATAAGTGATTGAAATAACATGACAGAATCATCATGACCTCTAACAATTATGACAAGCTGCAAACAAGAATACTCATTAATGAGGTTGTACAATTAATTCTGTAAAAATGCTCCAAGCACAATTTGGCAGCAGAAAGATGTAAGGATTCCAAGGACAATTTATAGTCTTCATTTAAAACTTGTATTCTTTCCAATTAAAGTCCAGTAATGAAATTTTAAAAATTTATCTTTTGAATATTTTTTTTCTATTTTATTACTTAATTCTTGGTCTTTAAATATAACACTGGGAAATTTGAAGACTTGCCAGGTAATATGCTGTTATAAGTAAAAATATTTGGATTAGTCCCTGTACTTTTCCAAGTAAATAGCCAAGAGAATGCAGATATATAAAAATACATATATAATTCAAATATTAAAAATTTAGAGGTTTCAAGAAAAAAAGTAAAACACAAGTATAAGCATAAAAACAGTTCTAGCATTTTTTAAGAGAAATTGGAAATAACTCACGAATAAATTGAGAAACAACAGTAGTAAGTACACAAAGCTTTCTAAACAAAAGACCATTATGGCAAATAAAAGTAATTATCAAGAGGTTAAGTCCCTATATTTGGATAAAGAAAAGCTAACATGAATTAAGAGGAAAAAAAAAAAAAAACAGAGTCAGAGTCCATTAAGTAACAGCTGCCCTCATACTTGTGTTGATCACTTGTATTTGTAGGGTTGAAACCCAAAACAAAAGAGAGAAGACCATAAGCAAGGAAGCAGGGCAACGTAGACTGAAACAAAGCCTACTACACATTGGCAGAAATTCACTAACTTGTTAGGTAGGCGAAAAGAACAAAATAAATGTCTAACAGAAACTACCACCCCCAATTTTTCTTTTGCTTTTTGTTTAAAACCTTTATGACTTTTCTGTAATCTCTCTGCAAAGGAATTGTCCCACCATTGCATACCTGGCTGAACTTCATTAAATTACTTAGAAGTCTAAAATATTTTCATATACATTCTCTCTGTATATAGAGGTGCATCATAGATTGGTTTTGTGTCTTTGTTTCACTTCAAATGAACAAGTTGTTATATCTATCTGTTTATCAGTCTATATCTTTATATACACATGTGTGTATAAATAGAGGGGTTTATTAAAAAGGGTTGGTTTACATAATTATGGAGGCTGGCTAAGGAAGTTAAACATCCCTAGAGCTGGCAGTGGGGATAGGAAAATCTGGAGCAGGCTGAAACTGCATGGGCATGAGCTGAAATCCATTTTCCACATATGAGAAGGAAGATCCAGAGGAAAAGGCAAGCAATTTTGATGTAGATGGAACTTTTTATTTTTATCTTTATTGTTTTTGAGGTTCCTTAGGTTTACACATTCATCACAACTTATGACATTGTACCAATTAAATGGGTGCAGTTTAAATTGATTTATTAATAAATTTGGTTAAAAGAGATATTAAGTGCAATAGAAGCATTTCATAACAGTATAAAGTTTTCTAGTTTTTAGTTATTTTAATAAGATATATTTTTAATGTTATCCACATATTGACTATTAGTATTTATTTGACATCCTAAATGGAATTAAGAACTGAAGTATCTATCCAAAGCATTTATCTCCCTGGTTTCCTCTTCCTTTTGTAACTAACTACTTTTCAATTAAGATTTACCAACTTCAAGAAAATTATATTATATTGGAGATTAAATTACAGTTATATATTAAAAAACATTTCAATAATTTTTTTAACTTGATATATTTATTAAGACATACTTCATTTGGAAGTAGAAGAAGTAGTTTTGTCTATTTTCAAATTTCTCCTCTCATTTTCCAAAATTCATGTTTTCAGACTTCTACTTTATGTGATACAATGAAATTATTCTTTACTGAATATCCTATTTACTTTTTTGAAAATAGACTTAGAGTCTTATGTGATATATATAGTACATTATATATATATATATATATATATATATATATATATATATATATTTAAAGAGCTCGTCATCTTTTTTTTTATTTATTTAAGGAACTCCTGGTCTAATTTCCTATCTGTGAGTACTTTCTTCAATTCAGAAGATTCTATACAGAGAAATACACTAAACCTGTAACAACCATGATCCTAGACTTAAAGGATCATGTCATATACAGGATAGTTATGAAGAAGAATAAGAAATTATGATCCAAGGGAATAATGTCTGAGTGCTTGCTAGAGGTACAAGTGATACAAAAGGGAGGTAGGGGTATAATGACATTAACTATTTCTCCAGGAAAGGAAATTCAATTGAATATAAGCACTAGGTAGTAATTTATTTAGTCAAAGCCACCACATAGTAAAATCAATGATGCAAAAAATTAACATTAAGAAGCGAACAGAGTTACTACATTAGATGAAATTCAGAGTCATGACTCATCGGTTTATAATTTGAGTTATATGTTCATTACCTTCAATTTGTATAATTCTTAAACATAAATTCTTGAACACTTAAATATAATTCTTGTAGAGGTCAATACAAATTACAAGATAAAACTGTATTCATTGTGAGGCTAGATAGATCCTGCCTCTTGATGAGAAGATGAGTATTCATTTACAGGGATGGTAGGAATTGCTGGTATCCAGTTTTTTAGGGAACGTGTCACCGATACCTTTATTCCCCTTTATTCTAGAATATAGAACATTTCTCAGCTTCTCTGAACAATTAAAATGTTTTGTTCATTTTTGTTTATTTATATATTTATTTTATTTTCCACTCATTAAAGCATTCATTTAAATACAGAATGCTAAGTACTATTATTCTAAGTTTTAAATTATGCTTCAAATCTGCCCCCTCCTTTTTGCTATTATTTTAATTTATTTTTAAACATCATTTGTGCTATTGCAAAAGAATCCCATCAATCTTGTGTTCCTCTAGCATATCATTACTTTGGCACAATATTCCTCATTGCTTCCGGAATTGTTTTCTGAAACAAAGATTTGATCAATCAGTTATCATTTTACTATATTTTACAGTGTTTCTTGGCCTAAGTTCAAACGCCCTTGTGTATCACAAAGACTCTTTATAAATCTACTTCCAGATGGCTCTTCCACCTTTACTTACCACCAGGAAGTCCTTAACACAACTACTGAGCCCAGGAAGTCCTTAACACTCTACCTGCCAGCTCCAAAACACTACTTTTCATTTCTTATACTACATCAAAATCTACATGACTCCTTGACAGATTATCAACTGTAGAATCTTCCTGAAAAACCCTTAGCTTTGCCTTTCAACATGTCAATGCTTCAAATCATAGCTCAATTTTGCTTAGTAAGAGATATGTATTTCCTAATCTCTACCCCTGGCAGGCTTGCACAAATGTCTTCTATGCTTACATGTACCTTGGATTTGTCACTATCAAACTGTTTATTGTGCTATACAGGAACTTTAAAATTACCTTTCTCTCTCCACACAACTTTTGAGCTCCATTAGGTCACACACTGACCAGTACTGAGCAGTGTACCTTACATAGAAAGCGTTCAATCTATGTCTGTTTGCTAATGAATATTTGACTAGTTTCATTTTTAAAGTCCATAATATATTTAAGAACATATTTCACATTGAATATACATTCATTATATTAGTCATGATTTTTTTGTGTGTATCTTTCAATCAAAATATACTAGTAATATATAAAGGCTATACAATATGTAAAGAAATTCTACTGAAATCTTACTCATAGATTGAGAAAATATCAACATGATGTTCTTAGTTATGTTTCTTTTGCAAACAAGCTAAATAGAATATCCTCTAATGGGAATTTTAACTCTACAAACCAATGACGGTACCCTAAGAGTGTAACTTCTGTACTTCAATAGAAGAAATAGTCACTTTTTTCTTAAGATTTTGTTTTTGTCTTTTCAAGCAGCTGTTATTGAGCTCACTGGACTGCAAAATGCAGTCTTCATTTCACTGCCAAGCTATTCATCTGAACAAGAGTGAGAAGAGTGGTGTGCTAATTTCCTGATAGCCCAACTGCTTTGTCAAAAAGTGGAAAGTATTGCCAAATTTGCATTACAAAATAAAATATGTTTAGCACTGATCTGCTGCTAGAGAAAATAATTTGTTTTCACAAATATTTATGTTTTAGCAGGTCTCAAAAGGAAAAGTAGCATATTCTCCCCTCCAAAAAAAAAAAAAAACAAACCCACCACAATGTCTATAATATTTTTTGTCACCTGTCTTCTGTTTTACCTTTAAAGTAAATCTTCATTACAGGCCACTAGCGCTCTGGAGTCTGATCTTATGTTGGGCTATGCAAAAACTGGAAATGACCCATGACCCTTGATAGTAAAAGAGTAATGAGAAACACTGTGAATTTTAGAAAATGGAACCTCACAAAATTGGAAAGTTGGCAAACCATTATATGGGAAATCAACAAAAAGAAATAGTCAAAGATAGTGAAAAACTGAATATGAGGAAATAGGAAAGAAACTGGGAATCTAGTCAAATTTTGATAGTTAAAATAGGACCAGGAGTCAAAACTTGGAGTAATTTCCTAAATTGCTCTAAGATTGCATAGGTGTCACTTCTAGATGAAATAAAACCTGTAACATGAGCTGGGAGAAAATTACAAAGGGCAGAAGACTGGCCTGGAAAATTGATGAAATACTAAATATCCACATCTTGAATTTAATCAAAGAGAGACAAGTCTAGGTAACACTTTAAGAGCAAAATGACTTAGATAAATCAATCTTTCCTTTTAAAATTGAAATATAAGTAAAAGTACAATACCTGTAATTACCAGTGTATTTTCCATGGTGTGGACATGTTTTGGAAATTTGTCTATTGTGGAAAATACACATTTAATCTAACTGAGCAAAGAGTTGAAACCTAAGTGTAATGTATATTTCTTCAACGATTCCTAACAATTTCTAAATTTGCACAATTATTTCAGCAACTGTTCATAAAACATTCAGTGTATTAGTGATTTTAAGTCTAATTCAATCAAACTGCAAATGTCTTCAAGAGAGCAACTTCTGTAATTCTTTCTGAAACAGAAAATGTCAAGAGAAACAAATAGAATCTCTGTATATAATGTCAGAGAATTTTTTAAGAATTTTTCTTTAAGAATCTTTAAGAATTTTCCCTCCCCTGCTGAGATCTGCCAACATTTATGGTGTAGCCAATGATACCCTCAGATTGCAAGCTCAGTCCTGTGAGTGTCCTGTGGTCGAGGAAGACTTAGACTCAGGAACCAGAAGGGTCTGACAATGGTGCTGTGGCCACCACTTCAGAACCCGTTAAGCCTGCTGAGAGTTTATGGACACTGGGTTACATAGGAAGCCATAGTCTTCAAGTAATCCCCTGTTTAGAGTGCATAAGAAGCATCTGGGGGGACCATTATAAATTCAGATCCCCAGGCCCCTCCTCCAGTTACTTTGATTCTATAAGTCTAGACTGGGACCCAGAGACCTGTTTATGTAAATAAGCCCCTCAAGTAACTTTAGTGGAGTCATCTAGTGATCATACTCATACTATGAAAAACACTAATAGTTCTTAATTGTCCATAAATTTTCAACTGTGTTTCTTAATGTCCCCACAAGTTTTAAAACTTCATTTCCATAACATGTCTTCTCTGAAGGGAACTGAACATATCCTGTTGTGTCAATACCTATCCTGAATTGAATAAACCACCTAATACATGATACTGCTATTTGTTTGATTTTTAACAGAGCTAGTGATTGAGTAATGACACATTTTTGCACTGAAGTTTTGTTTCTGAAGAAAATTTCATACATAAGAATGGCTTCATAAATCAAAGCAAAATTTCATTTAAGAAGTGATAGTTGAGGATGAGATTCTGGACTGTTGGTTACATTATCAAATATCACTGCCATTTTATATTCAATGCCATCATGATAGTACATGTTATGCACAGGTATGCCAATAAAATAACAATGTCAATCCTTGTCTAAGGCATTGTCACTCCCAAAGTTATTCAGGGCCTGCTAGGTGGAGTTATAGATCTAGAGGAGATAGTGAAGTAGAAAGAAGGTGATTGCCCTGAAAGAAAAGAGGGAAGAGGAATGGTAATGGGAGAGGGAGTGGCAGAAGGGAACTCAGGGTGGTGACTTCCATAGAGAGTTATCATCTGTGCTAGATGACAATGATCCTGAAACTTCCTCAGGGTTTTATTTTATTTATTTATTTATTTATTTATTTATTTATTTATTTAGGCTGCATTGGGTCTTCCTGTGCTATGCATGGGCTTTCTCTCTAGTTGTGGCGGCGAGTGGGGGCTACTCTTTGTTGCGGTGTGTGGGCTTCTCATTGCAGTGGCTTCTCGTTGCAGAGCACTAGCTCTAGGCATGCAGGCTTCAGTAGTTGTGGCACGTGGGCTCAGTAGTTGTGGCTTGGGAGCTCTAGAGTGCAGGGTCAGAAGTTGTGGTGCACGGGCCTAGTTGCCCTGTGGCATGCGGGATCTTCCCAGACCAGGGCTCGAACCCGTTTCCCCTGCATTGGCAGGCGGATTCTTAACCACTGTGCCACCAGGGAAGCTTCTACATTATGAAAGACCACACACTATCTAGGGATTTCATGGACTTGTCCTGTCTACCAGTCTCATCTTTTTCAGATCTCATTGTCTTATATCAGTGCATCTCTAATGTGGAGGATGTGTTGTGGTCAAGTGATATCTCTCTGAAATAGTATATTGTCAATAATCTGCATGGCCCGTGTCATGGTGGGCCATTATGTTTTATTATGAGATACATTTAGGTAGGACGAAAGATACTCATTTCTTACTAATGTGACCTCCTGTATCTTTTCAGTTTGATCCCAGTTGTGCTTACTGTACGTTGTTACTTATGACCAATGTTAACTCATTTTTGCTTATTTATGTCATTTTATCATACCAAATTCCATATTAAGAGAAATAACATTATTTTTTTTTTTTCTTATCACCAGAGTTTCCCAAAGAAGTAGTAGGAAACTTCCCTATTTCACGTCGAGGCAATCTCAAAGATTGTGCTGAAATATTTTGAAGTGTGAATAACTGAAAGTGAGTCAATAAGAAAAAAAATGGGGAAACATTAGGTTAATTCTAGATATAAAGTGTGAATAGTAATCATACCCTGATAAACATCAGATACCTTATATTACTATGGGTCCTAGACAGGTTTAATGTCTGCCAAGTTTATAACCCAGATATTCCAAAATACTGCTTGTATACAAAGAAAGTAACACATTAATAGAAAACTCCGCCATTCCAAACTTATAACAGCAGGTGTATATGAAAGTGTTGACTGAAAAAAAAAATGCGTAACGTGGGAGTTGTGAGTTAAATTTTATTTGGGGCAAAATGGGGACTATAGCCTGGGAGACAGCATTTCAGATGGCTCTGAGAAACTGCTTCGAAGAGGTAGGGGGAGAGGTCAGTGTTTTATATGATTTTAGTGAAGAGGGAGTGTGCAGTCAAGCACAGATTTTGGCAGAGGCTGGCTGCTAGTCACAAGGAGCAGATGTCACCATTAATGATTTTAGTGATTTTCTAGATACGACATGAAAGAATTGGGCTCCTAAAATCTTCTCCAGAAAACAATCTAACTGTCTAAAGGCTTGTTCTGCCAGATTTTCCCAGTGCACAGAGTGCCTCATTCCCGATCTTCACCCTGAACTCCTTTCAGGGTGTATTGAAAGTCAGTGGCTGCAGTGGCTAGTCAATTAATCCTTCTGGAGGCAGATGGCAAGTGACAATTTTTTGTTCACAAAAGGAACATAAAATGAAACTCCCTTACACAAAACAACAATGCTTCAATTAACCACAGCCCTATAGAAGGGTAATTTCCATAATCCTCATCTTCCTATTTCCACTATCCACTGCAGACGTTATGGATTGCCTGATGATCTAGACAAGTATTTTTCAGTCCTGATCTGTGTCCTGGTGCTGGATTTTGAGTATATTTTCATATGTCTGAAGGAAAATAAGAAAAAAATATGAGCTGTCATAAAGATAAATTCATTCAGAGAGGAGCTTCAGATGGTGGAAGAGTAAGACGCGGAAATCACCTTACTCCCCACAAACACATCAGAAATATATCTCTATGTGGAACAACTCCTACAGAACACCCACTGAACACTGACAGAAGACCTCAGACTTCCCAAAAGGCAAGAAACTCCCCCACGAAACTGGGTAGGGCAAAAGAAAAAAAGAATAAACAGAGACAAAAGAATAGGGACAGGCCCTGCACCAGTGGGAGGGAGCCGTGAAGGAGGAAAGGTTTCCACACACTAGAAGCCCCTTTGCGGGTGGAGACTGCGGGTGGCGGAGGGGGAAGCTTCGGAGTAGCGGGGGAAAGCATAGCCACAGGGGTGCAGAGGGCAAAGCGGAGAAATGCCCGCACAGAGGATCGGTGCCCTCAGGCACTCACCAGCCTGAGAGGCTCATCTGCTCACCTGCCGAGGTGGGCAGGGCTGGGAGCTGAGGCTCGGGCTTCGGTTGGAGTGCAGGGAGAGGACTGGCGGCGTGAACACAGCCTGAAGGGGTTAGTGCACCACGGCTAGCCGGGAGGGAGTCTGTGGAAAAGTCTGGAGCTGCCGAAAAGGCAAGAGACGTTTTCTTGCCTCTTTGTTTCCTGGTGCGCAAAGAGAGGGGATTAACAGCGCCACTTAAAGGAGCTCCAGAGACGGGCACAAGCCGCGGCTATCAGCGCGGACCCCAGAGACGGGCATGGGACGCTAAGGCTGCTGCTGCAGCCACCAAGAAGCCTGTGTGCAAGCACAGGTCACTGTCCACACCGCCCCTCCCAGGAGCCTGTGCAGCCCACCACTGCCAGGGTCCCGTGATCCAGGGACAACTTCCCCGGGAGAACACATGGTGCATGTCAGTCTGATGCAACGTCACGCTGGCCTCTGCCACCGCAGGCTCACCCCGCATCCGTACTTCTCCCTCCCCCCAGACTAAGTAAGCCAGAGCCCCCGAAGCAGCTGCTCCTTTAACCCCGTCCTGTCTGAGCGAAGAAGAGATGCGCTCAGGAGACCTACACACAGAGGCAGGTCCAAATCCAAAGCTGAACACCAGGAGCTGTGCGAACAAAGAATACAAAGGGAAATCTCTCCCAGCAACCTCAGGAGCAGCAGATTAAATCTCCACAATCAACTTGATGTACCCTGCATCTGTGTAATACCTGAATAGAAAACGAATCATCCCAAATTGAGGAGGTGGCCTTTGGGAGCAATGATATATATATATTTTTTTTTTCCCTTTTTCTCTTTTTGTGAGTGTGTATGTGTATGCTTCTGTGTGTGATTTTGTCTGCATAGCTTTGCTTTTACCATTTGTTCTAGGGTTCTATCTGTCCGTTTTTTTGTTGTTGTTTTGTTTTATTATGTAAATTTTTTTCTTAATTATTTTTTATTTTAATAACTTTATTTTATTTTAATTTATTTTATTGTATCATCTTCTTCCTATATTTCTTTCTTTTCTCCCTTTTATTCTAAGCTCTGTGGAGGACAGGCTCCTGGTGCTCCAGCCAGGTGTCAGGGCTGTACCACTGATGTGAGAGAGCCAACTTCAGGACACTGGTCCACAAGAGACCTCCCAGCTCCATGTAATATCAAATGGTGAAAATCTCCCAGAGATCTCCATCTCAATGCCAAGACCCAGCTCCAATCAACGACCAGCAAGCTACAGTGCTGGACACCCTATGCCTAACAACTAGCAAGACAGGAACACAACCAATCCATTAGCACAGAGACTGCCTAAAATCATAAGAAGGCCACAGACACCCACAAAACACACCACCAGATGTGGACCTGCCCACCAGAAAGATAAAGCCTCATCCACCAGAACAGAGGCACTAGTCCCCTCCACCAGGAAGCCTACACAACCCATTAAGCCAACCTTAGCAATGGTAGCCACACACCAAGAACAACGTAAATTATGAATCTTCAGCCTGTGAAGAGGAGACCCCAAACACAGTAAGTTAAGCAAAATGAGAAGACAGAGAGACACACAGCAGATGAAGAAGCAAGGCAAAAACACACCAGACCTGACAAATGAAGAGACAATAGGCAGTCTACCTGAAAAAGAATTCAGAATAATGATAGTAAACATGATCCAAAATCCTGGAAATAGAATGGAGAAAATACAAGAAATGTTTAACAAGGGTCTAGAAGAACTAAAGAGCAAACAAACACTGATGAACAACACAATAAATGAAATTAAAAATTCTCTAGAGGGGATTGATAGCAGAATAACTGAGGCAGAAAAACGGATAAATGACCTGGAAGATAAAATAGTGGAAATAACTACTGCAGAGCAGAATAAAGAAAAAAGAATGAAAATAATAGAGGACAGTCTCAGAGACCTCTGGGACAACATTAAACACACCAACATTTGAATTATATGGGTCCCAGAAGACGAAGAGAAAAAGAAAGGGACTGAGAAAATATTTGAAGAGATTATAGTAGAAAACTTCCCTAATATGGGAAAGGAAATAGCTAATCAAGTCCAGGAAGCACAGAGAGTCCCATACAGAATAAATCCAAGGAGAAACACACCAAGACACATATTAATCAAACTATCAAAAATTAAATACAAAGAACAAATATTAAAAACAGCAAGGGAAAAACAACAAGTAACATACAAGGGATAACCATGTCCCCATAAGGTTAACAGCTGATCTTTCACCAGAAACTCTGCAAGCCAGAAGGGAGTGGCAGGACATATTTAACGTGATGAAAGAGAAAAACCTACAACCGAGATTACTCTACCCAGCAAGGATCTCATTCAGATTTGACGGAGAAATTAAAAGCTTTACAGACAAGCAAAAGCTAACAGAATTCAGCTCCACCAAACCAGCTTTTCAAGAAATGCTAAAGGAACTTCTCTAGGCAGGGAACACAAGATAAGGAAAAGACCTACAAAAATAAACCCAAAACAATTAAGAAAATGGTAACAGGAACATACATATTGATAATTACCTAACATGTAAGTGGATTAAATGCTCCAACCAAAAGACATAGACTGGCAGAATGGATACAAAAACAAGACCCATATACATATTGTCTACAAGAGACCCACTTCAGACCTAGGGACACATACAGACTGAAACTGAGGGGATGGAAAAAGATATTCCATGCTAATGGAAATCAAAAAAAGCTGGAGTAGCAATTCTCATATCAGAGAAAATAGACTTTAAAATAAAGGCTATTACAAGAGACAAAGAAGGACACTACATAATGATCAAGGGATTGATCCAAGAAGAAGATATAACAATTGTAAATATTTATGCACCCAACATAGGAGCACCTCAATACATAAGGCAAATACTAACAGCCATAAGAGGGGAAATTGAAATTAACACAATCATAGTAGGGGACTTTAACACCCCACTTTCCCCAATTCACAGATCATCTAAAATGAACATAAATAAGGAAACTCAAGCTTTAAATGACACATTAAACAAATGGACTTAATTGATATGTATAGGATATTCCATCCAAAAACAGCAGAATACACATTCTTCTCAAGTGCTTATGGAACATTCTCCAGGATAGATCATATCTTGGGTCACAAATCAAGCCTTGGTAAATTTAAGAAAATTGAAATTGTATCAAGTATCTTTTCCAACCACAATGCTATGAGACTAGATATCAATTACAGGAAAAAATCTGTAAGAAATACAAACACATGGAGGCTTAACAACACACTACTTAATAACCAATATATCACTGAAGAAATAAAAGAGGAAATCAAAAACTACCTAGAAACAAATGACAATGGAATCACGATGACCCAAAACCTAAGGATGCAGCAAAAGCAGTTGTAAGAGGGAAGTTTATAGCTATAAAAGCCTACCTTAAGATACAAGAAACATCTCAAATAAACAATCTAACCTTACACCTAAAGCAATTAGAGAAAGAAGAAGAACAACAACAAAAATAAAAACCCTAAAGTTAGCAGAAGGAAAGAAATCATAAAGATCAGACCAGAAATAAATGAAAAAGAAATGAAGGAAACTGTAGCAAAGATCAGTAGAACCAAAAGCTGGTTCTTTGAGAAGATAAACAAAATTGATAAACCATTATCCAGACATCAAGAAAAAAGGGAGAAGCCTCAAATCAATAGAATTAGAAATTAAAAATGAAAAGTAATAACTGACACTGCAGAAATACAAAAGATCATGAGAGATTATTACAGGCAACTCTATGCCAATAAAATGGACAACCTGGAAGAAATGGACAAATTCTTAGAAATGCACAACGTTCTGAGACTGAAACAGGAAGAAATAGAAAATATGAACAGAGCAATCACAAGCACTGTAATTGAAACTGTGATTAAAAATCTTCCAACAAACAAAAGCCCAGGAGCAGATGGCTTCACAGGCAAATTCTATCAAACGTGTAGAGAAGAGCTAACACCTATCGTTCTCAAACTTCTCCAAAATATAGCAGAGGGAGGAACACTCTCAAACTCATTCTACGAGGCCACCATCAGTCTGATACCAAAACCAGACAAAGATGTCACAAAGAAAGAAAACTACAGGCCAATATCACTGATGAACATAGATGCAAAAATCCTCAACACAGTACTAGCAAACAGAATCCAACAGCACATTAAAAGGATCAGACACAATGATCAAGTGGGGTTTATCCCAGGAATGGAAGGATTGTTCAATATATGCAAATCAATCAACATGATATACCATATTAACAAATTGAAGGAGAAAAACCATATGATCATCTCAATAGTTGCAGAGAAGGCTTTTGACAAAATTCAATGCCCATTTATGATAGAAACCCTCCAGAAATTAGGCATAGAAGGAACTTACCTCAACATAATAAAGGCCATATATGACAAACCCACAGCTGACATCATCCTCAACGGTGAAAAACTGAAACCATTTCCACTGAGATCAGGAACAAGACCAGGTTGCCCACTCTCACCACTAAAATTCAACATAGTTTTGGAAATTTTAGCCACAGCAATCAGAGAAGAAAAAGAAATAAAAGGAATCCAAATTGGAAAAGAAGAAGTAAAGCTGTCACTGTTTGCAGATGACATGATACTCTACATAGAGAATCCTAAAGATGCTAACAGAAAACTACTAGAGCTAATCAATGAATTTCATAAAGTAGCAGGATACAAAATTAATGCACAGAAATCTCTTGCATTCCTATACACTAATGATGAAAAATCTGAAAATGAAATTAAGAAAACACTCCCACTTATCACTGCAACTAAAAGAATACAATATCTAGGAATAAACCTTCCTAAGAAGACAAAAGGCCTGTATGCAGTAAATTATAAGACACTGATGAAAGAAATGAAAGATGATACAAATAGATGGAGAGATATACCATGTTCTGGGATTGGAAGAATTGACATTGTGAAAATGACTATACAACCCAAAGCAATCTACATATTCCGTGCAATCCCTATCAAACTACCACTGGCATTTTTCATGGAACTAGAACAAAAAATTTCACAATTTGTATGGAAACACAGAAGACCCCGAATAGCCAAAGCAATCTAGAGAAAGAAAAACGAAGCTGGAGGAATCAGGCTCCCTGATGTTAGACTATACTACAAAGCTAGAGTAATCAATACAGTATGGTACTGGCAAAAAAACAGAAGTATAGATCAATGGAACAGGATAGAAATCCCAGAGGTAATCCCACTAACATATGGTTACCATATCTTTGATAAAGGAGGCAAGAATATACAGTGGAGAAAAGACAGTCTCTTCAATAAGTGGTGCTGGGAAAGCAGGACAGCTACATGTAAAAGAATGAAATTAGAACACTCCCTAACACCATACACAAAAGTAAATTCAAAATGGATTAAAGACCTAAATGTAAGGCCAGACACCATCAAACTCTTAGAGGAAAACATAGAACACTCTGACATAAATCACAGCAAGATCCTTTTTGACCCACCTCCTAGAGAAATGGAAATAGAAACAATAAACAAATGGGACCCAATGAAACTTAAAATATTTTGTGGAGCAAAGGAAACCATAAGATGAAAAGACAACCCTCAGAATGGGCGGAAATATTTGCAAATGAAGCAACTGACAAAGGATTAATTTACAAAATGTACAAGCAACTCATGCAGCTCAATATTAAAAAAAAAACAAAAAACAACAACCTAATCAAAAAATGGGCAAAAGACCTAAATAGACATTTCTCCAAAGAAGATATACAGATTGGCAGCAATCACATGAAAGCATGCTCAACATCATTAATTATTAGAAAAATGCAAATTAAAACTACAATGAAATATCATCTCACACCTGCCATAATAGCCATCATCAAAAAAGCTACAAACAATATATGCTGGAGAGGGTGTGGAGTAAAGGGAACCCTCTTGCACTGTTGGTGGGAATGTAAATTGATACAGCCACTATGGAGAACAGTATGGAGGTTCCTTAAAAACTAAAAATAGAGCTACCATATGACCCAGCAATCCCATGACTGGGCATATACCCTGAGAAAACTATAATTCTAAAAGAGTCATGTACCAAAATGTTCATTGCAGCTCTATTACAATAGCAAGGACATGGAAGCAACCTAAGTGTCCATTGACAGATTAATGGATAAAGATGATGTAGCACATATATACAATGGAATATTTCTCAGCCATAAAAGGGAGCAAAACTGAGTTATTTGTATTGAGGTGGATGGACTTAGAGACTGTCATACAGAGTGAAGTAAGTCAGAAAGAGAAAAACAAATACTGTATGCTAACACATATATATGGAATCTAAAAAAGAAAAAGAAAATGGTCAGAACAACCTAGGGGCAAAACAGGAATAAAGGTGCAGATCTACCTAAGAATGGACTTGACAATATTGGGAGGGGGAAGGGTAAGATGGGACAAAGTGAGAGAGTGGCATGGACATATATACACTACCATACGTAAAATAGATCACTAGTGGGAAGCAGCTGCATAGCACAGGGAGATCAGCTCGGTGCTCCGTGACCACCTAGAGGGGTGGGATAAGGAGAGTGGATGGGAGGGAGATGCAAGAGATAAGAGATATGGGGACATATGTATATATATAACTGATTCGCTTGGTTATAAAGCAGAAACTGACACACCATTGTAAAGCAGTTATACTCTAATACAGATGTTTAAAAATTAAAAAATAATAATAAATTCAAATTTCAAGATTCCAAAAAAAAATTCATTTGATTTATAAAACCGCTCGTTTTAATATTATCACCTCCAATCGTTTTCTTTCAAGATTCAGGCTAATATTTTGATAGAGATTTTTGTTTGCTTATGTGTTTCTTTTGTGATTTACTGCTAGGGAAAAGTCAAAAATAGTGATTGCCTGTTATATTCAGAAATTTTAAACAATTATACTGAACCAGTAAATTAAGAAATCCTAGCAGTGTTAGTCTGCTCTCTCCCTCTCCTTAAGGAAATGAATGACTGTTACTGGTGATCTCTTACACATAGTTATTTATTTATTTTCCCTTATTAAACAATTTGCTGCAACTGTGGGGGAGAAAAAAAGTAGATACTTTTGTCTCACTTATCTTTGTGACATTTCATGGGCTGATTTTAATTAACATATATTTGCTTTGACGTCAAAATGCTCCGGTTCCTTTAAAATGTCAGATTTTGAAATCCTGACATTTTCTTGGAAAGAGCAAGGAACTGAATGAGTTATTTAGGAAGGGTCTGGTCACTCAGAGATTCCAGTGTAAAAAGCAGTTCATTTTTGCTGATAAGAAAGTTGTCCTCGAAGGTGGCACAGTCTTTTTTCAACTCAATGCTAGAATTACCTTCCATATGAAGCCTGATTCCACACTTTTATCTTGCGTGCTGGAGAACTGACCATATTTTCTTCTATGATCCTAATCTATGTTAATAATCATACAACTTCTTTGTATTCATCTGTAAAGTTCTTGAGAACAGGAACTTGTCATATTCATCTGTTTGCTCAACACTTAAAACTGCACTTGACACACAGTAGGCCCTAAATAGATATTTCTTAATGTGAAAGGAGGAAGCGACAAAAATATTAATACATGAGATTTTGATTCAGAGTAAAGATGAGAAAGCAGTTGAGAATTTTACAGAGAATATTTACTCAAAAAAATTAAGACTTGAACTTGACATAACTGAGACCATTTGAAAATATGTTGCTGTAAGGAACTGTGGAGAATCTATGTAACAATTAAAATTTAAGCATCTGGAGATTATGAAAGTGTGAGACAGATAGGCAAAGACCTGGGAATACCACAAACAGCTCATGGATATGAATGGGATAAAAACAAATAGATAGTGACCTTCATCATAGGTAGATAACAGGATACATATTTGGATTATTTTTAAGTGTGGAAAGTTGTTTTCTTAATAGTTTTATATCATTTGGGTGTTAAGGTATGTAATAAAATGAACTTAAAATACTTCATTTAGTTTTTTCTAATGAACTTATATGAATGTAGAATAAGTAAGTGAATAAAAAATTATAGTTCTAGCTTCTACCACCACCCCTTAATTTCCAGTGCTTTGGCTAAGTCTCAACCTAACTAGAAATTATGCCTATTAGAGGTGTTATTAAATTAATATGTTTTCAGCTAACTCCCCAAATAGAGATGTAGTTCAGATTAGATCAACTTTAGTTTAATTTAGTCCTTTAAGTATAATGGGAATTTAATGGTGTATAGAAATGTATGTTGTGTATTTATCTTAAAAATGTACTTAATTTCATCCTAATTTTAGTTTGATTCAAAAAGCATTAGAGAAAAGGAGAAGGAGAGAATAGGACAACTGTCTCAAGGCCACTGATTACACATAAAATAATATGATTATTAACATTTCATAAGTTTAGAATGCAGACTTCAATCCTTTTGACATGTACTGAAGGATAACTAAGTGATGTGGCAAATTATGGATTATACTCTCAGTTTTGCAGTCAAGACTTAGAAATGTGGACCATGGAGCTCTACCTTGTGCCCTAATCCCCCCAGGTGAGGCTGATGGGAAGAAACTCTGGCAAACGAGTCCTGCTAGCAAGAGGCTTGAGATAGTTCCAGAATTACAGTATGATCATTAATATTGGGTACAACTTGTGACTTTACTATAAATCCTACTTTAAATGTAATCAGGGGGCTTCCCAGGTGGCACAGTGGTTGAGAGTCCACCTGCCGATGCAGAGGACACGGGTTTGTGCCCCAGTCCGGGAAGATCCCACATGCCGCGGAGCAGCTGGGCCCGTGAGCCATGGCTGCTGAGCCTGCGCGTCCGGAGCCTGTGCTCCGCAACGGGAGAGGCCACAACAGTGAGAGGACCGCGTACCGCAAAAAAAAAAAAAAAAAAAATGTAATCAGGGATGTGTCAAACTTCTATTTCCAAAGCTGCCAACATAAAAAACCTACCTGATTTTCTGTCACTGCATTTTTCAAACCAGCTGGGCTTCAGTGAAATTATTTTGTGTCCCCGCTGGGTCATAATGAAATGATTTTTCACCTGGTTTGAAACTCATGCAGATCCAAATAAAAATTGAAACTGAAGTGAAATGTACAAGGTGTCAACCACAGGAACCATTGCCAATATTTTTTTCCCCCTTAAAGTGATTGCTAACCGAAACATCAGGCTTCACACTTGCATAATCTCAGCAGACTGCAGCAATATTTAACTTCACAGACTGTTTGAGGACAACGGGGCACCATGATAAAAGAGAAGGGCTGTTACTAGTTGTTTGAAATGAGGAGATGTTGACCATTGATTCCTTAGGTTACAGTTAGTGTGGATGGTAAATATAGCTAAAATTTTCACAACCACTCTATCAGATTCAATTTATTTTATTTTCTGTTATAAATGTTAGATGATTTTAAACTGGCAAATTAGGATCCTTGAATTAACAAATTAAAGGTATCAACAATGTTCTCTTTTACTTTGAATCCAAAATACATATGGCCTCAGCGATTATTTGATTTTATACTTTGAAAAGTATGAGCTTCAGAAATTGAAACATTTCTTGAACACTTTAATCACTATGAAAATTATTTTAGGTTAGTGAAATATTTAAGGAAAAAAATAATGAGCCTTCTAAACAAAGATAACATGACTTTAATTTATTGAAATACTTATTTTTGTATATAATTTTCTCCCCAGTTTTAAACAAAATGGTGCAATTTATTCATCTTAACGTCCTTTATTTTTCACCATGATAGCTGAATGTAAAAGCATGAAGTCAATGTTGTCTAGTAATTAGACTGTGGCTGGCTTCTTCATCCCTGTCTCTATGAACAATATTGTTTTGAGATGTGCTCCTCGTTTCAGTACTTGAGGTTCTCTTGGCTTTACCTCATCAGGAAAGGGCACCTAGAGTTAAAATTCATTCAGAATACCCATCTGCCCAGCAGTGGTAATGGTTTTGTACAAGTATATTAACATTTTTACCCACCCTTTTTTTTTTTGTTTTGTTTTGTTTTTTCGGTATGTGGGCCTCTCACTGTTGTGGCCTCTCCCATTGCGGAGCACAGGCTCCGGACGTGCAGGCTCAGTGGCCATGGCTCACGGGCCTAACCGCTCCACAGCATGTGGGATCTTCCCATAGCTTGGCACGAACCCGTGTTCCCTGCATCAGCAGGCAGACTCTCAACCACTGCGCCACCAGGGAAGCCCCTACCCATCCTTTTTTTAATTGAGGAAAAATGGACCTAACATGTTATGTTAGTTACCAATGTACAACATAGCGATTCTATATTTGTATACCCTTCGAAATGATCACTACAATAAGTCTCGTTACCATCTGTCACCATCTAAAGTTACGCATTTTTTTTCTTGTGATGAGAACTTTACGATCCATTTTTTTTTATGATGAATCCAATCAGTTTTTCTATAACACTTGTCTTGAAAACCAGCACTTTCCAAACAATTGATATATCAGGGAACAAGTTGAGCATGATGGAGATTTTACCTGCTTATATGTGATGTAATCTGTGAGAAACAAGAGGTGAACACAGAAAACTGCACTCAACTGAACAGAGCCAACTAAAAATATCCAAAAAAATAAAACTGCACATAGGAACACACCAAGCAAGGAGGAGCTGCACTCATCCCCATCTGGTGTTCCAAATTCCTGTGTGATTTCAGAGAACAAGCCTTCTACACCTTTGCAACAACTCCCAAGCTGCAACCCTTCTAGCAGCCAGCCAGGCCCAGCACCTTTCCCTCTCTTGGGGAAGGAGGGAAGGAAGAGAGTATGATATAGAGCTCTTTCCCATCAGGAAGGAAGTGGGGAGAGAATATCTTTCTGGCAGAGTTGGTGGTGGAGAGAAAGTTGGAAAGGGAAGACAAATGTCCTTAACCCAAAGATCCAGGATATTAACCCACTGAATATTCAGCTTGACTAAGAAGGATATGAGAAGGTACAAATACACCTAGTTTCTGGTGGGGAGATGGTGAAAGTAGAGGAACTTTTGTTCTACTTCTTATTTGGTGGAGAATGTCTGATAGAGTATCTTAAATCAATGTTCTTAGCAATGCTTCTTGTTTTCCCCTGTCCTACACAAAGCATAGATGTGATCCAGAACTTCTTATATGATATATTTGTGTGCAAGGGGTTGAGGAGTGGGGATCTGAAGTCATCTGAGAATGAAGAATCTAGGTGTTTACCTTGGGATTGCTGCAGTGCAGGGTGAGGTGATTCTACAGATAAGAGGTGGATGGATCAAAGTCAGAGGCCAAATGGGGGTTGTGCCTGAATCTCAAGAGTTCCTGTATTTCCCACAGGCACTTGGTAAACTCAGGGATATGAACCAAACCCCTGAAACCAACACCACAGAGGCTTACACCAAAGCAACTAATTGTAAGCAACACCAGAGAGGCCTTTAGTAGCACGTACAGTGAGGACGTTGGACAATTCTCAGACACCACAAGGATGAACTACATTTTAACATGTCAGTAAGGTGAAATTATTACACTACTGAATATGATTACACTATTCAGTATTATCTATAAGATTTTCTGGAAAAATCACATTATAAGATTCTCCATCTACTTATTCTCACTTTTTAAATTTGTACTTTGATATTCGAGAAGCTATACATCTCAGTGTGGATAGGCCTTTAAATTAAATATTGTAAGACAAAATAAAGAACTCTGTTGGAAAATGCACTGGCAAGAAAATATTTTCTTTAGCATTCTCATTAAAAACAGTGAAGAAGGACTCTCCTTACCATTATCAAAATACATTTAAGAACTTAATAATCAAAATACTGTAGTGTTAAAATTTAGACGCAAATGTCTGGATTTATGGGAATTTTGTATGCAATAGATATTGTAAATATATATCAATAAGAATATATTCAGGGCTTCCCTGGTGGCGCAGTGGTTGAGAGTCCGCCTGCCGATGCAGGGGACACGGGTTCGTGCCCCGGTCCGGGAAGATCCCACATGCCGCGGAGCAGCTGGGCCCGTGAGACATGGCCGCTGAGCCTGCGCGTCCAGAGCCTGTGCTCCGCAACGGGAGAGGCCACAACAGTGAGAGGCCCGTGTACCGCAAAAAAAAAAAAAAAAAAAAAAAAAAAGAATATATTCAATCATTTTATTGGTTAAATTGGCTATGTGCTTAAGAAAATTAAGTTAGCTCTCTGTCCAATATTATGCACATAATCAAACAGTTCAAGTGCATTAAAATATTAAAAATGATGCCAAAATATATAGACACTTAGATTACAGTATGTGTTGTAGTGACAATGTATCTACTCATGCTCAGATTAATGGATCATTCTCAACTGCTTCTGCCTCATACCATCTTTTTCATGGAGTGAGAATTTCCCATCTTATCAAGTTCTCCACACAAATGGTTAATCCCCTCCAAGTATTGGAGGGTGGAGATTTGGTGTAAAAAAACAAAAACAAAAACAAAACCAGTAGATAATGAGTTTGCTTTGGGAGTTGTATTGATCAGAAAATAAGAAGTTGATGTGCAGAATATCCTGGTCACTTGTTTTCCAATTTTGATGTGTTGGGTATTGGCCATTGAGAATTTCTTTCCCTATAGTTTCAGTCATTTCTTGATCTCCTTTTCCCACTTCTCAAAATTCACTTATATAATTGTTTAGAGAGAGGCAACACCACCCTTATTATTTGTTGCATCTCTCTGCATAGCATTTTAAGAATATTTTTAATAATACTGAGAGTATAATTTTAATTTTCATAGAAGGCTAAGATTCAATTATTTTTCTTAGATATTTGAAAACATTTTTCCATTTACTTTTGGTATCTTGTGTTGCATATAAAATATGAAGCAAATTTAATTACAGTGTATATTGTAGATTTTTATAACTATAAATTTAGAAAATTTAAACTTTTAATACTAAAATAACAGTAGAATTGCTTTAGATTATATTGTTTTTGTCATTCCTGTTGAACGCATTTGTAGTCTTTAAATTGAGGATATGTGTTTTTTTGTTTGTTTGTTTGTTTAGAAATGTTTTCATACATCTTGCTTTCATTATAGCCTCTATTTAGTTCTCTCATTAATCTCCTCTGGAAGGCATTCTAAAATGTAGATCCATCATAGACTAGACCTATTTGCCTTGCATAGATACTAGCTTTTCCATAATATACTTAAGGTCTTTCAAATCTGACATATTTCTGTCAGACATCTGAGCTTGTTCATTACATTAGTCATGTTTTGTTCTGCTACTTGTCCTTATAAGTGAATATAGCAAGGCATCAAAATACAAGGTCAGTATAAAGATGCAAGTATATTTCTATCTGTTAGCAAAGAACAATTAAAAATCAAATTTGTGGGGCTTCCCTGGTGGCGCAGTGGTTGAGAGTCTGCCTGCCGATGCAGGGGACACGGGTTTGTGCCCCGGTCTGGGAAGATCCCACATGCCATGGAGAGCGGCTGGGCCCGTGAGCCATGGCTGCTAAGCCTGCACATCCCAAGCCTGTGCTCCACAACGGGAGAGGCCACAACAGTGAGAGGCTCACGTACCGCAAAAAAAAAAAAAAAAAAAAAAAAAAATCAAATTTGTAAACAATATTGCATGCAATAGCATTAAAAAATATAGAATACTTTCAATAAATTTAACAAAAGACATGCAGGAACTCTAGATGGAAGATTACAAAATTTATTGAAGAAAAGGGAGACCTAAATAGAATGATACATTATTTATATGCATAAGAAATCTCAGTATTGGTAAGATTTTTATTCTTTCCAAATTGATCTATAGATCCAATGTAAAACTTACCAAATTTAAACATATATTTAGCCTGTGATGCAGCAATTATACTCGTGTATATGCTTAAGAGAAACTTGTTCATATGTCCACCAAAACTGCAGAAACTGTTCATAGCCAAGTTTTTTATAATAGTCAAAATTCTAACCAACCAAATTTCCATAATAGATAACAAGTGAAAAATTTCATTGCCCCAGTATGAATTAATCTCCTGTACATAATATTAATAAAGAGTCAGACATAAAAGAAGCAAAGCAATATGATCCCATGTATATGGAATTTAAAACAAGCAAAATCAATCTAAGATGATAGAAGTCAAATCATGGCTAACCTTATACTGAAGGTGGAAGCAGTAATACCAACTGACAGGAAGACTAAGGAATTTTCTAGTGTTCAGGAAATTCTCTGTATATTGGTCCAGTATTGGTTACCTAAAGGTATGTACATGTAAAAATGTATCAGTGTATAAACTTAAGATTTTCAATTTAAGAAAATGAAAAAGAATCACACATCAAACTATTTTACATGCTACTGTGTAAGGTGAATCTCTACAAGAAGATTTTAAAATGCAGCATTTCCCAAATATATTAATTAGTGGATTATAGGAACTGGCTTTCAGTGTACTATGATAAGAGATAAGAAAGTAATTGAGCTAGAATAAAGTGTGTAAAGGGTAGTGAATTAGTTCTGACTTCTAATTCAGGAAGAGATTAGTAGATAATAACCAGGATTAGGGGACTGTTGAAAATATCTTGTTCAACTAGGCCCTTTGGCAGTAATAAAAAGTATGGAAAATTTTTCATTAGAGAAATTTCAAGAGAATTAGTATACAACTATATCTCCATCTAAAGTCAGGAAATTTTGCCTATCATAGGACCTATTGTACAGTCTATATTTTATTTGTCTTCCATCTGAATTTAAGCATGAATCTGTATATAATAAAATGACCCTTCTGCTTTATCAAAATAAATGACTTAAGATATTTTAATTATTTTTTTGGAATACAAAATATAAACATTCTTGAAACATTTGGGAAACCATGGTAATTACTTTAAAACTTGATATAGTAGGTAGGCACTTGAATTCCTTACATCTTACGCTGAATCTCCTCCCAGTCAATAGAACAGCTTAGCCAATCAGTTTACCTTTACTCTCTCTCTCATTCTTTTAAGCTAGTGTTGTTTACTGTAGTTGTTAAAAGATAAATGCAATTTCAAATCCCTCTCTCTCACTAAGCCAACTGTCCTTATCGTATTGTAAGTCCTTTGTTTTGCCTGGAAAGCTAGGAAACTTTGTAACAGTTGTTCCTTTCTCCAGTATTCCCAGGCTCCAGGTCTTCCCTTGCACTTCTATTAAGACAATGTTTCTAACATGAAAATCTGATCATGCTTATATTCTTTGCTGATAATTCTCCACATTCACTACAATCATATAAATATATTTTGTTTTATGTAAAACATGAAGATTTCAAAGAAAATTATTAATCTAAAGACTAAATTATTTTATAAATGTATTAATTACCCCAAGTTATCTTCTAAATATATCCTGGCATTTGTGTATTTTCTTTGCATAAATTTTTGTATTGATATATTACTAAATCAAATATAAAGAACTGCTACAGTTTAGTACCTAAAGGTCCCTGAGCTATAGTTTGACAGCCAAACAATTGGAGGTAAAAATGTGTAGTCTTCCAATTCCCTGACCTATATATATCTAACTTCAATAAAATAATTTCACTATTTTACCTATATTGGTAACATATTATTGCTATAGTCATCCAGTAGCTTCCAATAGAAATATAAATTTTAAATAGTATGTAATGCACTGATAAGTCTGATCCCAGAAGATAGGTTATTATATTAATATGCTTCTTGCATTTATTAACGAATAACTTACCAGAGGTAAAAAAAAAATGTATTTGATGCTCTAAGTCATACAAGTAGAGATAATTGATATTCTATGAACAGTACATAATTAGATATGAGAACTAAAGAATCTGATTCAAGTAATTCCTTTTATTTACAATGAAAAACTAGATCATTTATTATAAATATCAATTAGACTTAAGGGGTAAAATAAAAGTTAAAAATCAACATTGTGTTAAGATAAATTAGGCTTAAACAATTAGCAACTGCAGATCAACTCTGAAAAAACACATAAAATATCTTAAGGAAGAAATGGAAAAAATATAGAACAACTTTCCAAATAATATAGTTATCAAGTAAAAGCCTGGGACTCTTGTCCCAAAGCCAGATATTCAAGAGTTTTTAACTATTTTGAACTTAATTCAAAAAATTGAAAATAGTGTTAATCCTAATGTAAGTTGTTTACTTAATTTTTAAATCTAAGAATAAGTTCAATAATATGCATATGCACTAGGAAGTACTTAAATTATTAACAATCAGTTTTACAGTACACTCTAATAGTTTTAAAATTAGAGGAAAGTAATTCAACAGATTTCAGGTTGGTTGCAATATTTGGATTTGGGAGGCAAATATTACAGAGTCCATTTTTTCAATGACTTCCTTTTTGTTTATCTTTGAAATGAAATTACAATTATATATTTCATGTTGAAACTTTACCAACTAAACTACATTATCCCAATTCCCACATTACTTTTTTAATATCTAGTTATGACAGGGAGTTTTCCATCACTAATTAACCATATATTCAAATCTGGTCATTCCTTTTCAATGACTCTGGTAACTTATTCCTGTAAATTAAGCTTAACTAGTTACATTTCTTTGCTCCATTGAGTTAAGGTATTTTCAGGCCTAAACAAATTAATATTAATATCTTTGATATATACTGCTTAAATTTTCAAAGACTTTTGGGCTTCAAATTATGCATTAAGATAAAATCATAAGTGATCATTAATATAATTCTAAAATATCTTGTAGGTTACCCAGGAAGTAACCAAGGTATTTTATATCCATTAAGTGATTAAGTAAATAGTAATAAAACATTAATAAGAAAATATCACAGATCAAAGAAAACATTTTATGGAGGAAATATTCTGTGCTATAGATAGCCGTGTAGTCTTCCACTGTGAGCATTGGCTTGGAGATCATCAAATTGAGCTTAATTATTTTAAAAACACTGATTTCCATTAAATAGATGATTTGTATTTTTTCTTCTAGATTTATAGGCAGCATACTTCCAAGCAAAGTATTTGATTTCGTATTTGTAAATGCTCTAAGTTAATTTAAGATGTTATACATTGCAATGGAAATGGATTCTGGGAAAATGGTGAAATGAACATGATTCCCTTCTATTCCACTATCTTCTAAGATGAGGTAAAATGGTTGCAAGGCATACGGGAGACATTGAAAATGAGGTCTGGATTCTGTGAATCTCAAAGGGCCACAAGATTTTTGGAGAAGCGTGTAAGAGAGACCAGATAGGAGGATCAGGAAGTGGAAGATTGTATAAGACTTTGGTGAGAAGAGACCTGTATGCTCAAGTAAGTCTATATTGGCTCTATGTTAGGATGCCCAAACTCCTACATCTCAAAAATATGAAACAAACCACCACCAACAACAACAAAAGCATGAAAAAAAGTTCTTATTCCTACTGGTCTCTGAGGCTGAGACCTAGGAATGGGAAAGTTTCCTCCAGGTGCAATAATAATGTCTGATAGTCTGGTTTCTTTGGCAGTACTGGTTCTCTGGCAGTGAGATAATTTGCTTCTAATTACTTATGAGACTGTGACCACATAGGAAGCTAATTTTTAACTCTGCTGCATAGTGGAGTCACCTGAGAATTAAAAAAAAGTCTGCTCCTATCCTCCCTCAACTGTCCATCCCAGGCCATGTAGATGCTGATTTAATTGATATGAGGTAGAGCCTAGAAACTGGGATTTTAAAAATGTCTCCCCAGTTGATTCTAATATGGAGCACATTGAAACTTATGAGGGAGAGGGGCCATATGCCAAAATCCATACCTAAGGCCGTTTGAGCTGATTGATTTAGGGGAAAAAAATAATAACTTCCAAAATAGGCAAATCACTCTGAGGGGAAATGATTGATCAATCAGAAAAAATAGAACACATGTTCACGGAAAAGTAGTTCTCAGACAAGGAAATTACAAATTCAATAGGAAAAAATGATAAATAAAAGGTTACTTAAGAAATTTCAATTGTTTCCATTTTTTTCTAAATATCAATTAAGTCATTCAATAGACCCTCATGTGACCTTGTGAAAGTGATAACCGGTGATGATCAGAAGAATATAATTTTCCTCATTTTCTTCAATTCACTTTTTGCCTAAGCTGTATCAGATGAGTTTTGTTTACCTGAAGGCAATCATTTCCTTCAGTCATTCCAGTGGCAGTCATTGCCAGTGGAGTGAGATGGTCAGGGAAATAAGAGAATGTGTTGCTGGAGCAACCTCTGCATGAACATTTCTGCATACCAAGTGACGCAACAGTTGAAGGGGAGAGAAAAGCTAAACACAAGATTTCTGAGTGCTTAAAATAACCAAGTTAAAGTTGGGGTATATAAATTTAATGGAATTATTTTGAACATTCAGCATTTAAGAGGCAAAAAGAATGAAAATAGGGAAAATGAGGGCACTATTTTACCAGTGTTGTAAACTCCATCTTAATCTGGTTTTGAAGTTGATTTTGAAAAACCACCTGGGGTAAATCTGTATTTGAAGATGGAGTTTAAAGGGATAGGGAAAGGAAAGGAACTCAGTGGTTGTTTATTCCTGCATCTTTGGACAAAGAATTTGGATTATAAATGTCCGTGACAGAGTTCAATTCTAAGTTTGTATTAAGAACTGCCTTCAGTTGGTAAGAGACTTTACATTGTGTGTCCGTGGACAGTTTAGATAAAAGTAACTTTCGAGCTTTAATGATCCGCCTATATACCAAATTCTATTGATCTGACCTGATCTCAGAATCACGAAGGATTCGATATCTCTAAATGTATAAATTCACTGAACATCTTATGTACTATAGGATGTATTTTCTATTTATGTTCTTTATCAGGAAAGAAAACATAGTGGTTTTAAAATTCTTGGAATATGTATTTGATTTCCACCCTTGGAAAAAATAAACATTAATACTGGGGGTACACATTATTTACTAAACAGTGTAGGAAAATCCCAAATCACTGAATTACAAATTAGTCTTTTCTAAGGGTATTATAATGCAGCTAATTCAATTGTTTTACTATATTATTCACTTTTCTTGTAATACAAATACTATTAGAATGAGAAATACAGCAAGCTGTTGAAATTATTGCTACAAAATAGTCCATAAGTCCTCTAAAGAAAATCATGTAAACTTCCAATTTATACTTTGTGGAAGCATACTTTTTTCTGCCTTCCCCTAAAAAGTATTCCGCAATTAACTACATTTAAAACTACAGTATAAAGACTATCTCCGTGATTTCAGGAATTAGGAAGACAAACATTTTAGGTTTAAGGTGTAATCAAGTTATTCATACATAGATTTTTTTAAAGTGATTGTATTTTACTTAGGAAACAGCAATGAAATATGTCTGCCTTACAAACCAGTACAAAATACATAATTTCTAATGAATCATTCTGATTATTTTCCAGAAGTTTCTATAGTGAGGATTCACTAACATAGTCAAATGGTATTGTATGTCCACACCTTCTAAAATCAGGTCAGTGTGCTTTGCTCTTTCCCCTTTTTTCCCATGGTGGAGAGAGGGAGTGCTTCTCTTTTACATAAGTAAAGGTTTTTATTTTGTTTTTAAGGAAATCCTTTAGGAACTAACTAGATATTTTATGGAATTTGGATGACTCTATGTCAAAGGTGCATAGAAGAATAATGGACAATAAAACCAGAACCTACAGAGCTAATAACTGGTAGCCTAATACAATGTTAAATGACATGGATTCTGCAGGCAGATTGCCTAGGACTTGAACTCTGATGCTACCACTTTATTGGGTCTATGATGTTAGCAAGTTACCTAAACTTTTGTGCTCAGTTTCCATATCTGTATAATGTCTATAATATAGGATCACTTCATATGGCCATTGTGAGTATTAAGTATTTAGAATAGTGCATAGTCCATACTAACTACCATGTAAGTATATGCTCAATGTATAATAAGAGGCAGCTACTGTTTCACACTTTCTCATTCTTTCTCACATCTGCTTCTTTCTCTACATTCTTGTTCTGTTTTTCTATCTTTCACTATAGTATGGTTTTGTCCGATTTTTCACATGTTTTGGCCACATCTGGCCATGCCATCACTCAGTAAAGACAGATGAATATGACTTTAGTGATACTGGCTAGTTTAAAATATAAGGAAATGGTATTTCTATTGGCTAGACTTATGTCAGGAATGTAGTAGTGGTCTAATCAGCTATAGACAGCGCATGTGTTCTACTACCTCTTTTCTCCCATTTTATTGAAGGCTATCATAAATTACAAGAAAAGATGCAAAAAGCAAGTTACTTGCAGCATATATTCACTTTATTAAGTAAAAAATTGACTATGTGCATTTAATTTTATACCTTAAAATACCTATTCAATCCATCCATTTTAGATAATCACATAAATGATTAACTTACTAATTCTTAAAATAGCATTCTTCCAAAGAGCAGATAAATGATAAATTGTTACTACCTACAAAAAATGGGGTCATTCATTTGTGAACTGCAATACATAAATGTCTCAAAGCCAAATACCTGGAAAATTACAGTAAAAACACTCTATGCACATACACATCACTGTAATGAAGTAGTTTGCCAAGTAATCCACAATAAATTAGGTGTGTAAAGATGAAATTAATCCTACTGACATTCATTCATAAATCAAAAGCAAGAATGATAAAAATTGAAGATAGCAAGCACTCAGGACAGTACTGATGATGTCTTGATACTGATAATGAAGATTTCTCCCTAAAAAAATGTAAAATCTTAAATCCTAAACAGGTGTTCATGTATAATAAGAATGTTGCCAGGCTTCCCTGGTGGCGCAGTGGTTAAGAATCCGCCTGCCAATGCAGGGCACATGGGTTCGAGCCCTGGTCCGGGAATATCCCACATGCCGTGGAGCAATTAAACCCGTGTACCAAAACTACTGAGCTGTGTGCCACAACTACTGAAACCCGCGTGCCTAGAGCCTGTGCTCTGCAACAAGAGGAGCCTCCACAATGAGAAGCCCGTGCATTGCAATGAAGAGTAGCCCCTGCTTTCCGCAACTAGAGAAAGCCTGTGCACAGCAATGAAGACCCAATGCAGCCAAAAATAAATAAATTAATTAAAAAAAAAGATGTTGCCAACTTATGCTTCACAGCTAGTCTTTTTTTATATACAGTGAATCTTCATTATTTGTCAATTCCATGTTCGTGAATTTGCCTGCTATCTAAAATGTATTTCTTTTTTTTTAAATTTTAACATCTTTATTGGAGTATAACTGCTTTACAATGGCGTGTTAGTTTCTGCTTTATAAAAAAGTGAATCAGTTATACATATACATATGTCCCCATATTTCTTCCTTCTTGCATCTCTCTCCCTCCAACCCTCCCTATCCCACCCCTCTAGGTGGTCACAAAACACCAAGCTGATATCCCTGTGCTATGTAGCTGCTTCCCACTAGCTATCTGTTTTACGTTTGGTACTGTATATATGTCCACGCCAGTCTCTCACTTTGTCTCAGCTTACCCTTCCCCCTCCCCGTATCTTCAAGTCCATTCTCTAGTAGGTCTGCGTCTTTATTCCCGTCTTACCCCTAGGTTATTCATGATGACTTTGTTTTTTTTTTTGTTTGTTTGTTTCTTTTTTAGATTCCATATATATGTGTTAGCATACGGTATTTGTTTTTCTCTTTCTGACTTACTTCACTCTGTATGACAAACTCTAGGTCCATCCACCTCACTACAAATAACACAGTTTTGTTCCTTTTTATGGCTGAGTAATATTCCACTGTATATATGTACCACATCTTCTTTATCCATTCATCTGTTGATGGACACTTAGGTTGCTTCCATGTCCTGGCTATTGTAAATAGAGCTGCAATGAATATTTTGGTACATGACTCTTTTTGAATTATGGTTTTCTCAGGGTATATGCCCAGTAGTGGGATTGCTGGGTCGTATGGTAGTTCTATTTTTATTTTTTTTTAAGAAACTTCCATACTGTTCTCCATAGTGGCTGTATCAATTTACATTCCCACCAACAGTGCAAGAGGGTTCCCTTTACTCCACACCTCTCCACCATTTACTGTTTGTAGATTTTATGATGATGGCCATTCTGACCAGTGTGAGGTGATACCTCATTGTAGTTTTGATTTGAATTTCACTAATTATTAATGATATTGAGCATTGTTTCATGTGTTTGTTGGCAATCTGTATATCTTCTTTGGAGAAATGTCTATTTAAGTCTTCTGTGCATTTATGGATTGGGTTGTTTGTTTTTTTTTGATATTGAGCTGCAAGAGCTGCTTGTAAATTTTGGAGAATAATCATTTGTCAGTTTCTTTTTGTTTTGTTTTGGGTTTTGTTTTGTTTTGTTTTGTTTTGTTTTTTGTGGTTGTGGGCCTCTCACTGTTGTGGCCGCTCCCGTTGCAGAGCACAGGCTCCGGACACACAAGCTCAGTGGCCATGGCTCATGGGCCTAGCTACTCCACGGCATGTGGGATCTTCCTGGACTGGGACACGAACCCGTGTCCCCTGCATCGGGAGGCAGACTATCTACCACTGCGCCACCAGGGAAGCCCTGTCAGTTTCTTCATTTGCAAATATTTTCTCCCATTCTGAGGGATTTCCTTTCGTCTTGTTTATGGTTTCCTTTGCTGTGCAAAAGCTTTGAAGTTTCATTAGGTCCCATTTGTTTATTTTTGTTTTTATTTCCATTTCTCTAAGAGGTGGGTCAAAAAGATCTTGCTGTGATTTATGCCATAGAGTGTTATGCCTATGTTTTCCTCTGAGAGTTTGATAGTGCCTGGCCTTACATTTGGGTCTTTAATCCATTTTGAGTGTATTTTTGTGTATGTATGGTGTTAGGGAGTTTCATTTCATTCTAATTTCATTCTTTTACATGTAGCTGTCTAGTTTTCCCAGCACCACTTATTGAAGAGGGTGTCTTTTCTCCATTGTATATTCTTGCCTCCTTTATCAAAGATAAGGTAACCGTATGTGTGTGGGTTTATCTATGGGCTTTCTATCCTGTTCCATTGATCTATATCCCTGTTTTTGTGCCAGTACCATACTGTCTTGATTACTGTAGCTTTGCAGTACAGTCTGAGGTTAGGGAGCCTGATTCCTCCAGCTCCATTTTTCTTTCTCAAAATTGCTTTGGCTATTCGGGGTCTTTTCTGTTTCCATACAAATTTTGAAATTTTTTGTTCCATTTCTGTGAAAAATGCCAGTGGTAGTTTGATAGGGATTGCATTGAATCTGTAGATTGCTTTGGGTGGTATAGTTATTTTCACAATGTTGATTCTTCCACTCCCAGAACATGGTATATCTCTCCATCTATTTGTATCATCTTTCATTTCTTTCATCAGTGTCTTATAATTGTCTGTATAAAGGTCTTTTGTCTCCTTAGGTAGGTTTATTCCTAGATATTTTATTCTTTTTGTTGCAATGGTTAATGGGAGTGTTTTCTTAATTTCATTTTCAGATTTTTCATCTTTAGTGTATAGGAATGCAAGAGATTTCTGTGCATTAATTTTGTATCCTGCTACTTTATGAAATTCATTGATTAGCTCTAGTAGTTTTCTGGTAGCATCTTTAGGATTCTCTATATATAGTGTCATGTCATCAGCAGACAGTGACAGCTTTACTTCTTCTTTTCTGATTTGGATTCCTTTTATTTATATTTCTTCTCTGACTACTGTGGCTAAAACTTCCAAAACTATGTGGAATAACAATGCTGAGATTGTGCAATCTTGTCTTGTTTCTGATCTTAGTGGAAATGGTTTCAGTTTTTCACCATTGAGGACGATATTGGCTGTGGGTTTCTCATATATGGCCTTTATTATGTTGAGGTAAGTTCTGTCTATGCCTGCTTTCTGGATGATTTTTATCATAAATGTGTGTTGAATTTTGTCAAAAGGTTTCTCTGCATCTATCGAGATGATCATATGGTTTTTCTCCTTCAGTTTGTTAATATGGTTTATAACATTGACTGATTTGTGTATATTGAAGAATCCTTGCATTCCTGGGATAAACCACACTTGATCATGTTGTATGATCCTTTTAATGTGCTGTTGGATTCTGTTTGCTAGTATGTTGTTGAGGATTTTTGCATCTATGTTCATCAGTGATGTTGGCCTGTTGTTTTCTTTCTTTGTGACATCTTTGTCTGGTTTCGGTATCAGGGTGATGGTGGCCTTGTAGAATGAGTTTGGGAGTGTTCCTCCATCTGTTATATTTTGCAAGAGTTTGAGAAGGATAGGTGTTCGCTCTTCTCTAAATGTTTGTTAGAATTCGCCTGTGAAGCCATCTGATCTTGGGCTTTTGTTTGTTGGAAGATTTTTAATCAGTTTCAATTTCAATGCTTGTGATTGCTCTGTTCATATTTTCTATTTCTTCCTGGTTCAGTCTTGGAATGTTGTGCATTTCTAAGAATTTGTCCATTTCTTCCAGGTTGTCCATTTTATTGGCATATAGTTGTTTGTTGTAATGTCTCATGATCCTTTGTATTTCGGCAGTGTCAGTTGTTACTTCTCCTTTTTCATTTCTAATTCTATTGATTTGAGGCTGCCCCCATTTTTTCTTGATGAGTCTGGCTAATGGTTTATCAACTTTGTTTATCTTCTCAAAGATCCAGCTTTTAGTTTTATTGAGCTTTGCTATCATTTCCTTCATTTCTTTTTCATTTATTTCTGATCTGATCTTTATGATTTCTTTCCTTCTGCTAACTTTGGATTTCTTTTGTTCTTCTTACTCTATTTGCTTTAGGTGTAAGGTTAGGTTGTTTATTTGTGATATTTCTTGTTTCTTAAAGTAGGATTTTATTGCTATAAACTTCCCTCTTAAAACTGCTTTTGCTGAATCCCATAGGTTTTGGGTTGTCGTGTTTTCATTGTCATTTTTTTCTAGGTATTTCTTGATTTCCCCTTTGATTTCTTCAGTGGTCTATTGGTTATTAAGTACTGTATTGTTTAGCCACCATGTGTTTGTATTTTTTACAGACCTTTTCCTGTAATTAATATCTAGTCTTAGTGTTGTGTTCGAAAAAGTTACTTGATATGATTTCAGTTTTCTTAAATTTACCAAGGCTTGATTTGTAACCCAAGATATGATCTATCCTGTAGAATGTTCCATGAGCACTTGAGAAGAAAGTGTATTCTGTTGGTTTTGGATGGAATGTCCTATAAATATCAATTAAGACCATCTTGTTTAATGTATCATTTAAAGCTTGTGTTTTCTCATTTATTTTCATTTTGGATGATCTGTCCATTGGTGAAAGTGGGGTGTTAAAGTCCCCTACTATGATTGTGTTAATTTCGATTTTCCCATTTATGTCTGTTGGTATTTGCCTAATGTATTGAGGTGCTCCTATGTTGGGTGCATAAATATTTATAATTGTTATATCTTCTTGGATTGATCCCTTGATCATTATGTAGTGTCCTTCTCTTTCTCTTATACTAGTCTTTATTTTAAAGTCTATTTTGTCTGGTATGAGAATTGCTACTCCAGCTTTCTTTTGATTTCCATTTGCATGGAATATCTTTTTCCATCCCCTCAGTTTCATACTGTATGTGTCCTTAGGCCTTAATTGGATCTCTTTTAGATAGCATGTATATGGGTCTTGTTTTTATATCCATTCAGCCAGTCTTTGTCTTTTGATTGGAGCATTTAATCCATTTACATTTAAGGTAATTATCAATATGTATGTTCCTATTACCATTTTCTTAAATGTTTTGGGTTTGTTTTTGTACGTCTTTTCCTTCTCTTGTGTTTCCTGCCTAGAGAAGTTCCTTTAGCATTTGTTGTAAAGCTGGTTTGGTGGTGCTGAATTATCTTAGCTTTTGCTTGTCTGTAAAGCTTCTAATTTCTCTGTCAAATCTGAATGAGATCCTTACTGGGTCGAGTAATATTGGTTGTAGGCTTTTCTCCTTCATCACTTTAAATATGTCCTGCCAGTCCCTTCTGGCTTGCAGAAAGATCAGCTGTGAACCTTATGGGGATTCCCTTGTGTGTTATTTGTTGTTTTCCCCTTGCTACTTTTAGTACTTATTCTTTGTATTTAATTTTTGATAGTTTGATTAATATATGTCTTGGCATGTTTCTCCTTGGATTTATCCTGTATGGTACTCTGTGCTTCCTGGACTTGATTAACTATTTCCTTTCCCATATTAGGGAAGTTTTCTACTGTAATCTCTTCAAGTATTTTCTCAGTCCCTTTCTTTTCTCTTCTTTTTCTGGGACCCCTATAATTCGAATGTTGGTGCATTTAATGTTGTCCCATAGGTCTCTGAAACTGTCCTCAATTATTTTCATTCTTTTTTCTTTATTCTGCTCTGCAGTAGATATTTCAACTATTTTATCTCCAGGTCACTTATCCATTCTTCTGCCTCAGTTATTCTGCTATTGATCCCTTATAGAGAATTTTTAATTTCATTTATTGTTTTTCTATCACTGTTTGTTTGCTCTTTAGTTCTTCTAGGTCCTTGTTAAACGTTTCTTGTATTTTTTCCATTCTATTTCCAAGATTTTGGATCATCTTTACTATCACTATTCTGAATTCTTTTTCAGGTAGACTGCCTGTTTCCTCTTCATTTGTTAAGTCTGGTGGGTTTTTGCCTTGCTCTTTCATCTGCTGTGTGTTTCTCTGTTTTCTCATTTTGCTTAACTTACTGTGTTTGAGGTCTCCTTTTCACAGGCCGCATGTTTGTAGTACCTGTTATTTTTAGTGTGTGGCCCTAGTGCCTAGGTTGGTTCAGTGGGTTGTGTAGGCTTCCTGGTTGAGGGGACTAGTGCCTGTGTTCTGGTCGATGAGCCTCCATCTTGTCTTTCTCGTGGGCAGGTCCATGTCTCGTCATGTGTTTTGGGCTGTCTGTGTCCTTATTATGATTTTAGGCAGTCTCTGTGCTAATGGATGTGGTTGTGTTCCTGTCTTGCTAGTTGTTTGGCATAGGGTGTCCATCACTGTAGCTTGCTAGTCATTGAGTGAAGCTGAGTCTTGCCGTTGAGATGGAGATCGCTGGGAGATATTTGTCATTTGATATTATGTGGAGCTGGGAAGTCTTTTGTGGACCAGTGTCCTGAACTTGGCTCTCCCATGTCAGAGGCACAGCCCTGACGCCTGGCTGGAACACCAAGAGCCTGGCATGCACAGGGCTCAGAGTAAAAGGGAGAAATAAAGAAAAAAAGAACTAAATAACATTAAATAAATTAAAATAAAATAAAATAAAGTTATTATAATAAAAATAATTATTAAGAAATTTTTTTAATTAATTAAAATAAATAAAAGGACAGACAGAAACCTAGGACAAATCATAAAAGCAAAGCTATACAGACAATATCACACACAGAAGCATACACATACACACTCACAAAAAGAGAATAAGGGTAAAAATATATATATTTATCTTTGCTCCCAAAGTCCACCTCCTCAGTTTGGGATGATTTGCTGTCTATTCAGGTATTCCACTGACGCAGGGTACATCAAGTTGATTGTGGAGATTTCATCCACTGCTCCTGAGGCTGCTGGGATAGACGTCCCTTTCTCTTGTTCCTTCACACAGCTCCAGGTGTTCAGCTTTGGATTTGGCTCCGCCTCTGCATGTAGGTCACCGGAGGGCATCTGTTCTTCACTCAGACAGGACACGGTTAAAGGAGCTGCTGATTTGGGGACTCTGGATCACTCAGGCAGGGGGGAGGGAGGTGTACAGATGCGTGGCGAGCATGCGGTGGCAGAGCCCAGCGTGACGTTGCACCAGCCTGAGGCACCAAAGGCAAATGACTCTTAATCTAGAATGTAGGTATCTTTTGAGTTTTATCTTAGTTGAAGATATTCTCCCTTTTTAAAAAAAAAACTTTGCCATAAGGACAAACACTACCCTGAGACATAGCTGATCCTCAGGACCTAAAATCCCTTCTTGGATTGCAGACCATAGGCCAACCAGCCTGAGAGGCTTGTCTGTAAAATGTATTTCTAACCCCAAAATTAATACTCAGAGAGCTTATCATAGTCACTTGAGGTCATGTGCTGAGCAGCAAAAAGTTTGAGTCACTCAAAGTTCTTGTTCCCAGCAAGATGACACTCTCTATTCTGTTTCAGCTATCCCACTGTAAAATGTGTCATTTTTGTGCTTTTTGTTAGTTATTTTCCTATTTAAAATGCCCCCCAACCATAGTGTGGAAGGATTGTCTAGTGTCCCTAAGCACAAGAAGGCTGTGATGTGTTTTACAGAGAAAATACACGTGTTAGATAAGCTTTTTCAGGCATTAGTTGTGTTTCCCTTGGGTGTGAGTTCAGTGTTAATAAGTCAATAACACTACCCATCCAGGAAAAAATAAATAAATTTTCTGATCTGTACATGAGCCTGCTTCATAAAGTGCTAAAGTCAAACCTACAGTGCATGATGAAGCTATGGGAAAGATAGAAAAGAGGTTACAATTGTGGGTGTATGAGGTGATAACCAATTTAAAAAGCTCAGTGGACAGAATTGCTATCAGGCTAAAGCCAAATACATTTTAGGTCATGTTACCCAGGGTCAAGAAAATGTTAGGAGAAAAGGCTACTGTGTTATTATTATAAAGAAATACTGCATACAATTAATCATTTGTAACAACTATATATTAAATAAGATATCTTAATAGAAACACACACAAAACAAATTTATTTATTGATTGGTTAACAAAAATGTTGTGACCAGTAGCTTGCAGGAAATTAACCTCGAATTTCTCCCAGGAGGAATGGCTTAGTATTCGCTAATTCTATTTACCCTAATTATTTCCTTTATCAGGCTAGTAACTACTATTTACCTTTCAGATTTATATTTTCTTACCCAGATCAAGAGGAAAGATTCTACTCAAAATCAATTGCTTGATACCTGGTATTAATATAATTCTCTTATTTGATTTTCTTGTCCCCAGCCACTTCCTCTTTCAACCTGTCCTGTTAATTACAAAATATCTGCTTACTTATTTTTTAAAAAAATCATTGAGTATAGAAAATATTTTACTCAGGTTGCTCTCTCATTCAAGGACCTAAAATATTGGTAAATAGTCAAGTCATAGTTGGTTATATTTTTGGTTATTTAAAATTATATTTAATATTCTATCTCTATCCCACCCAATCTTATTTCTCACTGTCTATGTTTGCATTCTCTAATCAAGTGTTGTGTCCTCTAGCATTTTGATAAACTTCATGTCTTTTCATACCTTGAATTTGCTTATGTTCAAAAGATGGATGAAACTCAGCAATGAGCATCAGGGTAGAAAAGAAAAAAAAATTTGGACAAAAAGTTCTTCTAGGCTGGTTTCTGCAGCCTAAATTCAGGAAGTCCAATGTACAGTATGAAAATGAGTATTGCAAACTCCACTTTGTTTTTTCTGAATAATATGGGAAAATTAAGTAAGTAGACTTTATAGATGTTTTGTGCATTTACGCCATTAGAGAAGTTTTTGAGAATTTACTCCATACATAATAGCCAGTCCCTAGGAATATGAGAATAGCAATCAACAATCTAATAGATGGGAGAAATATGAACTTGTTTGAATTTCGATAACTTTGTCACATACTGAAGTTCAGAGAAGTACTCAATGTCCTGAAGTGCTGAAATGCAATTTGAAGGAGTAGCCCAGGAATGAGGGGGGATTCAAGCCTGACATGAAATGGAAGTGATGTAATTGAGGGTCCAGGTGTCATTTTATGCCGACTTTATGTCCAGTTCTTATGTATACCTGAACCACTGAAGGGCTAATAAACTTGATAATACTTCTCTCATTGGTCAAAATTGTGTCATAAAGAAAGAATCTTGGGACAATAAGGTGGAAGAAAATAGCAATTTCAGCTACTGAGTTTAGGAAAGATAAGTTTTGATTTTCTTTACCTATGGTACTTGATCTACATACCCCACATATACTTTAGCCCTTTTCCACACACACAAAATAATTGATATATTGCTATAATATGTGCTTATTTTATGAAAAAAACAATTAAAAGTAAGAACAGATAATCTATGTAATTATTTACTTCTTTACGTTTTATGTCAATTAATTTCTGTCTTATAGTTTCCTTGTGTTTCTTTCCATTTTATAAATACTGACAAAGAGTAAGAAATCAATTGTACTTAAATAATAAGTTAATATGCATGATTTGTTTGTCCCACCTTGGTATTAGATGCAAGACGTCAAGTGTATTAATCAAAGATTTGTTCAAGGATATTAAAGCTTTATATTGTTTTCAAAAAATCTCACTTTTGGGGCTTCCGTGGTGGCACAGTGGCTGAGAGTCCGCCTGCCAATGCAGGGGACATGGGTTCGTGTCCTGGTCTGCAAAGATCCCACATGCCACGGAGTGGCTAGGCCCGTGAGCCATGGCCGCTGAGCCTGCATGTCCAGAGCCTGTGCTCCGCAACGGGAGAGGCCACAACATTGAGAGGCGCGCATACCGAAAAAAAAAAAAAATCTCATTTTTGAACTCTAACAAACTTAACAAATAATATGTATGCTCTATAGTTATGAACTTCACAAGAATGGAAGTATTTCTTTCATCACCATACATATTTTTTTAATCCTTAAAATTTTATCAGAGTTAGAACCATAACTTTCCCTGGTATTTCCACAGGAGTATGGATTTCTGCATTTTTAGTAGATTAGAAAGAATACTAAAATATTTGAATGCAATGGGGACCATCCTTTTCTTCCTCTCAAGAATTTTGTGACAATAAAGTATTTTGTGTTCCTTAGGAATGGGTCTTCTTATATTTCACTCATTAATTCATTGAGTAATTTTTATTGACTTATACTATATCCCAAACATTGTTCTAGGCTTGAAAGATTCATCACTGAATAAAGCAGACAAATATCTCTGCCCTCCTGAAGTTTTAATTATATAAATGTCACCCAGAAAGATGAAAGAGTAAAACAATTTTATTTTTAAAGCCAGGACTAGAAGAAAATGCAGCTTGTAATATAACCTAGAGATCCCGAATAAATTTTATTTACAGTATGAATTATATTTTGCCCCCTCACCTATTGGCTTTTATTTGCAGCTTCATGATTTATATATGAATGAGTGTGGAATTTTCTCTGGATCACCTACAGTGTGTTACATATTTGGAAAAGTTTAAAACAAACTTTGTCCATAGATCATATCAAACTCATGAATAAATCATAAATAAACATTGCATTTTCTTAAATAAAATACACATATACAAATAAATAGTTATGTACTTTGTATATTTACACATATTTGTAAATACATGATGGAAAACATTCAGTGCCTTAAATATGAATAGGAATCATTTTCAAAGCACTCACTTACAAAATATTATTTTTTGCAACTTTCTGTACAAATAAGAAAAATACATAACTCAATACCCTTTTATTCAGTCACGGGACTCCTCTAGCAAGATTTTTTACAATCTGCTTATTTTTAGTCCTTTCATTTACTCAAGAAATATAATTTAAATTATATGCTATGTAAGAAGAAAATACATTCTGAAAGCTTTTTGGAGTTCGCTTTTAAAAGACTTTCAGCATTGGAAACCACAATTGATAATTAATGCACTCAGAATGCTATTCTTTGGCCTCCAGTATTATAAACGTTATTATAGACATTATAAACGTATTGATATATATTAAACAGTGGCTCATGCCTTTGGGAACCACTATAATCACTGTTATACATTAAGTTATGTCACCCAAAAAGATATGTTGTAGCCCTAACTTCCCTTACCTCAGAATGTGATCTAATTTGGAATTAGGTCATTGTAAATGTAATTAATTAAGTTAAGGTGATTGCATACTGGAGTAGGATTGGTCCATAGCCCAAAATAATTTGTATTTTCTTAAGAAGACAGTAATGTAAAGTGGAGACACACAGAAGAATGCCACATGATGGCAGAGGCAGAGACTGGAGTGATGCAGCTACAAGAGAAAGAAACCAGATGATGAGAGCTGCCAACAAAAACTAGAAAGAGGCAACAAAGGATCCCTCTACAGCTGTGAGAGAAAGCATGATTCTGCTTGATTTTGGACTTATAGCCTCCAGAAATGTGAGATAATACATTTCCACTGTTTTAAGCCACCCAAAGTTTGTGGCACTTCATTTGGACAAACCTAGGAAACTAGTACAATTGCCAGAAATATTTGGGTATCAAATAGTATTAGGGTAATAAGTGGCTGCCTCAATAATTCGTATATACTTACCATATTGAGTTTGGGATATGTTGTACCAATACTATTACATTTAAGTATTTGAGCTCTGGAGATATTAAGAATGGAATAAATAATATTTCAGTCATTCCAGGAATATTTATCAAGTTCTCTCCTCATGCCCAGATTGTTATAAGAGCTTGAGATACAGAGGTGAACAATATCTACAATGTTTCTCCTATGATAGAGGATTCTGGAAAGACTGATAGTAAACAAATATGAACTAAACAATAACAACAACAAATAACAGTAAACATTTTAACAGGTAGTAAGTGTCATGGAGTTAAACAAATCATGGGAAATTCATCAAAGGAGTTCTGAGGGTTCAAAATCACTGCTATTTTAATTAGAGTAGTAAGAAAAGCCCTCTTCATAATGATGACAGTTGAGCAGACACTCCGTTGAGGGAAGTGGGAGAAACAGTCATGTGTCAATCTGGAAAAGAGCTACTGGAAGAGAGAACAGAAAGTGTCCCAAGTGTGGAGAGGGCGAGAGTGTGACTGGAGTGGAGTGAGGAATAGAATGTTGGGAGACGGGACCACAGGGAGATGATGAAAAGCCATCACTCGGGGCCTCTGCTGTGGTAAGAACTTTAGCTTATTTTAGATGAGAAGCAATTGGTTGGCTTTGAAAACAGTGATATAACATTCTTTATGTTTTAAAAGCATCACTTTCACTGCCATGTAGAGATCAGAGTACAGAGCACAAGGGTAGAGCATGAAGAATATTTGGGGGCTATTGCAAAAGTTCATGTTTGGTGGGCTGAATAATAACCCTCTCCCAAATATTCATGTTCTAATGTTTGAAATTTGTGAATGTTACTCTGTGTGGCAAAAGCGACTTTGAAAATGTGAAGTTAAGGATGTTGAGATATGGAAGTGATTATGGATTATCTGGGTGGGACCAATGTAATCACAGGGTCCTTATAACAAGGGGACATCATGAGGTTCAAGAGTAGGAGAGGATATGTGACAATGAATGGAAACAGATGTAAGAATGATGTGCTTTGAGGATGGTGAGAGGGGCCATGAACCAAAGAATGCAGGCAGCACCTAGTAACCAGAAAAGTCAAGGAAATAGATTCTCCCCCTAGAGCCTTCAGAGAGAGCATGGCCCTGCCAACATCTTGGTTCCAATCCAGTGGAATCTGTTTCAGACTTCTGATCCCCAGAATTATAACACACTTTTTTTTTGTTTGTTTGTTTGTTCTTTTTTGCGGTATGCGGGCCTCTCACTGTTGTGGCCTCTCCCGTTGCGGAGCACAGGCTCCAGACGCACAGGCTCAGTGGCCATGGCTCACGGGCCCAGCCACTCTGCGGCATGTGGGATCTTCCCGTACCGGGGCACGAACCCGTGTCCCCTGCATTGGCAGACGGACTCTCAACCACTGCACCACCAGGGAAGCCCCAAAACGTGTTATTTTATATCACTAAATTTGTGGTAATTTATTACAGTAGCAATTGGAAACTATTTCACCATGTGAAAGATGATGCTAAAAGGATATTAGAAGTACATTTAGGAGCTTCCCTGGTGGTCCAGTGGTAAAGAATCTGCCTTGTAATGCAGAGGATGCGGGTTCGATCCCTGATCAGGGAATTAAGTCCCACATGCCATGGGACAACTAATCCTGTGTGCCACAAACTACAGAGCCCACACACTCTGGAGCCCATGTGCTACAACTAGAGAGAAGCCTGCTTACCACAACGAAGAGCTCACATGCCGCAATGAAAGATCCCACATGCCTCAATGAAGATCCCCCTTGCCACGACTAAGACCGTTGCAGACAAAAAAAAAGTGCATTTAGTCAGAAGGGTCCAATTCTCATTACTTTCTGAGATAACATTAGCAAGATTGGCTAATGGTTTCAAAGTGTGTTGTGAGAGAGGAGTCAAGAATCACATCAGTGTTTTAGCTTAAGCAAGTTTTAATTTTCAGAAATCGTTAAGGTAACAAAAAAGCTGCCTGAGCAAGAATGGAAATCAGGAGTTCAGTTTTGGATATCTGAAGTTTGAAATGCCTACTTGACATTGAAATGGAGGTGTATGATAGAAAGTTGAATATGTAAAAACTCAGAGTTAGTGTGGAGATTAAATTAAAAAGTTACACATTTGGGAATAATAATTTTGCCATACGTCTTCACACATAAATAAATGCATACATATCTTCATACATAAATACATAATCCTCATACACAAATGCATGCATACATGTATTATCTTTATGCATAAATGCATACATACATATATTATCCAATTTAGATTAATTTAGCTCTCACAAGGCCTCAATTAACTCATTATTTTGTTGCCTGCTCCCTTTTTTATAAATCTGTAGCAAATGAGACTCAGAGATTTTAAAATCTATTAAAAGGTCTACTTTGTTACAAAGCTCAAAATATGTTTTACTGCCTCATGTTTAATAAAGAGATTTTATTTTCTTCAAACGCACTTATGAAGATGTAAGAGGTTTTAGTTTAAGGAATTTGAGGGCTGATCAAGGAAAAATATATGAACAAAAGAGCCAGTACCACACGTAAAGCTTTTTTTAGAAATATTTGGACAGGGTTTCATGGCAGGAGAAATTCTTCACAGCACGACATTATCCAGAAGCCACGGCGGGCATTGGGGGCCATCACCCAGAAGGGAAATAAGGTAAGAGACCTCTGGGAAAATGGGGACCCGAGAGTGAGCTTACACGTGTAGATGATGTGCTCAGCATAATGTCAGGTCGTCTTTGGGTCAGAGAGCTCAAAAAGGTCATACCAAGTTAGGGTCTTATAACTATAAGACTCTATCTTATGAATAGCCTGCAGAAACTGGGTGAAATTTCATGAGGTATGCAAAACAGGCAGGCTCTAAATGGCTAAAAATCTGCTTGTTTGGACTATTTTGGAAATACTTGCATGTGAAAAAAAATTTAGCTTGTTATCAGTGGGCTTTTGAGCAAATGAGTCTTATCATACAGTGAAGAAGTAACCTAAGGATCAATACACAGAAGCCATCTTTAGTTCACTTATATAACAGAAGAGAATATCAATTTTTAAGTATTTTTGAAATCTGAAGATATAAATGTTTTAAATATATCTTAGATAATCTATAGGAAAGTAAAGCAAGGAAATAGTGGTGACTGATATAGGAAATAAATGTCTTAGAGAAATCTAAGTAATACTTTTGAATACTTTAGTATTTTTTTTTATTTTCTATGAATATTATTTAATACCATTATTTATAAAGTTGCCTTCTCTTCTCATACTTCAACACAACTCTGAACCCATAATATATCAGCCATCTAGTTAATGAATAATGCTCAGAATACTAATTATATTGTGAGCATGCATTAATGAGTATAATAAAATTATAACAGGGTCCAATTTTCCCTTTTGTTTTCATTCATATTAAAAATAAGCCAAAATATCCGGTAATATCTTTAAAACTGCAATGGCTGAAAAAAGTGTTCAAATGCAATAATACTCACAAGTGATATGTAACTGAGACAAAAAAGGAGGTGCAATATAGTGTCCCTGGCATATTTTACTAATGAAAACCATAACCTAATATACTATGAATGTCACACACTCTAATTCTTCAAAAGAATTGTAAGAACTAATATAGGTTTGCAATCTATTCTTTCGATAAGTAAGAAGAACACAACATATCAACAATACACAAGACATCTTAATATTATAGAATAGCCTAGGTATAAAATCAGATAAAGATCACTATTTTCAAATTAAATAACTAGCATCATGGAAAAGTACTGATTGGGCCCTCATTTTTCTCCTTGCATGATAGACTGGTACAAATTCACTCATGGTCTACCTCCATTGCACATCCAGCAGTCAGTAACCACCAGTACAAACTGTTAGACCATTGAATTGCTATCAAACGGATTTAGTGACACACATGGAAAGCGGTGATTCAGCAAGAAGCAGCTCTATTTAAGCCTTTTTATTTTTGGACAACAGTGAAAAGTGCTGAAGTGCTACTATTCTTTAAGGAAAAAAATGTGCAGTTTGAGAGTTAACTTTACTCTCACTCATCTGAAAATATTACCAACATTAGGATTAAAAAAAAAAAAATTCTGCCCAGACTTTTGCATCATCCCATATATAGAAAAGCATTAAACTCCTTAACTTGACATATCTGGTTTTCTTTAATTAACAATAATATTTTGATGCTCAGACTACCTGCCCTTTGTTGCAAAACTCCCATATATCCTGGCTCCTCCCCATACCTCCTCGTAGCAGTTCTCTCAGGGTTACTTGAAATGCTGCCTCCCAAGCTTGAAGTCCTAAAAATTCTCACCAAATAAAACATAACTCTCAAAAAAAATAAATAAATAAACAAATATGCTTCTGTTGCCTCCCATTTCTCATTAAATATATTTCTTCCTGTTGATTCTCTCCCTTTTCTTTCTCTCTGTCTTCCTACCTTCCTGGCTTTCTGTCTTCTGATTTTTTTGTTTGTTTTTGGTTTTTCGTCTTTCTTTTTTTTCTTTATTTTTTGCAGGTGCAGGCCATGAGAGACATTGTGTTATATAACAAATTAAAAATGTATTAAATTATTACAATTACTCAAAAGTCCTTAATTTTTGTCTGGAAGGTCCATTAATAAAAAAAAAGAGATTATTTTACATCTGTCAAATTCAGTAATACTTCAATAGAATATTGATGGGAATGAAAAGAAATAATTATCTACATTGCAAAGAAACAAGGTTCAAGTGAGAAAGAAGAAGTTAGCTTTCTACTGAATATTATAGCAGTTAGTTGCAGTTTGCAGCTAAAATTGTTAAAGTAAAAAAAAGTGAAAATTTTGTATTTTTAGGTTTCTTAGAGTAGCTCTTTTAGTTTGGTATTAGAAAGCACATGTAATATAACCAGAAGATCCATCAGATCTGAAAATAACTCTTTACTTTTTCTATTTCTATTCATTTATTCACCATGTATCATAATCTTGTTCCCTGAAAGATGACATTTTCATGATATGTCTGTCATCTCATAAGTTCTTGAGGTGGAGAGGGTTATTGATGAATACTGTGAAGTTCAGGCACTCCGATCATAGAGTAAAATAATACTGGAACAATTGAAAAGGCAGAAATGGTCTAATGTGACTCATAGATTTGACAGATCTTAGAACTGATAAACAGAAGTCCAACAGTCATAGAGAAGCTGGGTATTTTTATTTAAAAAAATTCAAAACACCTATTTGGTCTTTATGCTACAGTGAACTTCTAAAAAGCTAAGATTACTATTTTATAAAATTGAGAAGTTCCTAATTTTTTTTCTAAAGAGGCATTTTTAAAGTAATTTTAGAAGTCAAATAATATATTAATCTTTAAATCTTAATGATTGAGTAGCATTCACACAGATATAATACAAATAGGTATAATATACCTACTATGTTCCTGATACTTCCTTAAATCTAGATATACAGCAGTGAAGAAAACATCCACGTCCATATGTATAAGTGCAATCTAAGAAAGAAAGAATGGAAAGATATATGTTAGAGTTGGGACTAGCACTTTGTTATGAGGCTGACCTATGCCTTATAGGATGCTCAACATCATCTCTGGCTTCAGCACACTAGAAGTCAGTAGCAGCCTCCATTCCCTCCAACTGTGGGAATCAAAAATGTCTACAGATGCACCCCAGGGGCAAGAACCATCTCCAGTTGAGAACCACTGATCTCTACGAACTATGGGTAGTGCTTTATTTATGAAAAAGAGCATGTTAAATAGAGGAGGATGGTGAATTGGTCTTTTAAATCTCACATTTCTCTTTCACTGTAGTTTTGAGGTTATCTTCATGTATCACTCATGAAATATGTAGAAATTAGCAAAAAAAAAAAAACACAAAAATTGTCTAAGCACCTAAATGTGAAAGGTAACAACAAACCAAAGTTCATTTTGCCTATATAAACATTCAGTAGTATGGTAACATGTTATTTTTTTGTATATCACTAGATTCCTCTTCAAATTATGTATAGAATCAGGGAAGAATTCTTCCTATAGTATACTGTGTTGAAAATTTCAATGGGATCATAGTAATCTTGTGTTTATCTAGAATGAACCCTCTTGCAGAGGTAGAAAAAGCCAAGAACAAAGAGACAAAAAGCTACTAGCCAACAGTTGAGCACATATTTATTTTTTGAGAAAAGCTTATTAACATTATCTTCTCATGATTTTGCCAAAATTACTCCCCCAAACAATGGGGGGGGGCGGAGAATGGAGTGTGAATCTCTTTTCTCCATACATGTACAACGCCAAATGGGAGAAAGAGTAAAGAAAGAGAAAAAATAAGACTCCGTCCCCTCCTAGCCCCACTCCCTACTGCTGCCAGGAAATTATCGTCAGCACAAAAACTAAATGTTTTAAAATGACTGATAAATAATAATACACATTAAAAGTCATTTTCAAGATGGCCAGAGGTCCTAAATTAATTGATCATTTGATAGTCTCAATAGTTTCTACTATCTAAATTTGTGATATATATCCATTGTAGGAAATTGCTGTAGTTTTTATTTTATTGAAATAGTGATTTAGATATGGATAACCAAAAGCAAACTTTTCTTGTAGATGCTTGCTAGGTACACAATTGGTTTGGACAGATCTTCAATTATGAAGGAAAGGTTGAGCTGTATTTTGACAGCTAGATTGACTGTTCTTGTTATTTTCTTTTAGCTCTATTTTATGATAGTAATGGTAAGCCAAACATAAATAACATAAATGGATTCAATAATATGAATCATTGGTAACACAACACTGGAATATAAATTTGAAATATGTATAATTGTCATTTGATCTATAGAACATCCTCTATCATTAATGATATTTCATGTAACCAAAGACTGCAAGTTATTGTAGGTTTGTTAACATTAGACAAGAACTGAAATATTGACCCTAAATATAAGAATCTATTTTAATTGCATGCGTGTGTTAATTTGATCATCTTAAATTTGGTGATGTCAGGTAAGCAGTTTGAAACCCAGAGGAGAGCCTTGGCTGGAAACAGAAATATTAATGACCCAAATTATATAAATTTACATAAAAATGTGATCATCTTTGCAAATTCTCCATATATGCTGTTCTGAGTTTTCAGCAGCTTACTTCCTTCATTCAGAGGAATTTTTATCCATTTGGAAGAGTAAGTCAGATGATAACATACCAAACAAACCATGTTACTTGAATCATTTTAATTCAGATATCCAGTGTCCTCAACAGATGTTTGGGAGTGAATTTGTGATCTAAATTGAAATTGTAATACAGGGAAATAAGCTTAGGTTTTTTTTTTATCATTGAACAATAATTGATGCAGAGGAAAGTACATAACAAAAGGGGTTGATACCTCATGGAAGTATTCAGACTGCAAGGAATGTTGGGGATACAAGTGTTGGTTCTGATGTTAACCAATTCTGGTGTAAACACTAATGCTGTCTCTGTCACTCATGATTTTTGTGACTTTTGGATAAATTACCTTCCCTCTACTTAGTTTGAGAAGGACTGCAATAACAATAAATCACATACTAGGTGACTTAAACATCAAAAATTGACTTTCTTACAGTTCTGGAGAAAAGTCCAAGATCAAGGTGTTGGCAGGTTGGGTTTCTCCTGAATCTTCTCTCCCTGGCTTAAGAATGAATGCCTTTTTGTTGTGTATCCACATCCCTGGTGTCTCTTCCTTTTCTTCTAAGGACACCAGTCATATTGGATTAGGGTCCCAACCTGACTGCCTCATTTTAACTTAATCACCTCTTAAAGACCTGATCTCCAAAAACAGTTACATTGTGAGGCACTAAGTGTTGGGATGTCAATATATGGATTTGAGCGGGACATAATTCAGCCCATAACACCTCTCTAAACCTTAGTTTTTATTATCTGAAAATGAAGATAATATCAGTATTTATATGACAAGATTACCTTAAGAATTAAATGAGATACAGCATATAAATCACTTAATTGAGTGAGGCATATGTTAAATATTCAATAAATATAAAGTTTTGCTGGTTTCATAATTATTATTATTAACATCATCCTTATAATTTTATCTGAATTTATTTTGTTTGGGTTATATTTTATAATATCAAAATATTAAAAGATTACTATTTCGTGTAATACTTATGTTTCTCTAGCATTTTATTTTTTTAATTTTTAATGCTTGTTTGCATTTATCTATGTGTTTATTTTTAACATCTTTATTGAAGCATAATTGCTTTACAATGTTGTGTTAGTTTCTGCTGTATAACAAAGTGAATCAGCTATATGTATACATATATCCCCATATTCCCTCCCTCTTGCATCTCTCCTACACTCCCAATCCCACTCCCCTAGGTGGTCACAAAGCACCGAGCTGATCTCCCTGTGCTATGTGGCTGCTTCCCACTAGCTATCTATTTTACATTTGGTAGTGTATATATGTCAGTGCTACTCACTCACTTCATCCCAGCTTACCCTTCCCCCTTCCTGTGTCCTCAAGTCCGTTCTCTACATCTGGGCTTTATTCTTGTCCTGCCCCTAGGTTCATGAGAACCATTTTTTCTTTTTTCGATTCTCTCTCTCTCTCTCTCTCTCTCTCTCTCTCTCTATATATATATATATATATATATATATGTGTGTGTGTGTGTGTGTGTGTGTGTGTGTGTGTGTGTTAGCACATGGTATTTTGTTTTTCTCTTTCTGACTTACTTCACAGTCTGTATGTGTATCACAGTCTCTAGGTCCATCCACCTCACTACAAATAACTCAGTTTTGCTCCCCTTTATGTGAGAAATATTCCATTGTATATATGTGCCACATCTTCTTTATCCATTCATCAGCTGATGGACACTTAGGCTGCTTCCATGTCCTGGCTATTGTAAATAGTGCTGCAGTGAACATTGTGGTACATGACTCTTTTTGAACTATGTTTTTCTCAGTATATATGCCCAGTAGTGGGATTGCTGGGTCATGTAGTAGTTCTATATTTAGTTGTTTAAGGAACCTCCATACTGTTCTCTATAGTGGCTGTATCAATTTACATTCCCACCAACAGTGCAAGAGGGTTCCCTTTTCTGCACACCTTCTCCAGCATTTATTGTTCATAGAATTTTTGATGATGGCCTTTCTGACCAGTGTGAGGTAATATCTCATTGTAGTTTTGATTTGTATTCTCTAATGATTAGTGATGTTGAGCATCCTTTAATGTGTTTGTTGGCAGTCTGTGTATCTTCTTTGGAGAAATTGTCTATTTAGGTCTTCTACCCATTTTTGGATTGGGTTGTTTGTTTCTTTGATATGGAGCTGCATGAGCTACTTGTACGTTTTGGACATTAATCCTTTTTCAGTTGCTTCATTTGCAAATATTTTCTCCCAGACTGAGGGTTGTCTTTTCGTCTTGTTTATGGTTTATTTTGCTATGCAAAAGGTGTTTAGTTTCATTAGGTCCCATTTGTTTATTTTTGTTTTTATTTCCATTTCTCTAGGAGGTGGGTCAAAAACGATCTTGCTGTGATTTATGTCATAGAGTGTCTGACTATGTTTTACTTTAAGCGTTTAATAGTGTCTGGCCTTACATTTAGGTCTTTAATACATTTTGACTTTATTTTTGTGTATGGTTTTAGGGAGTGTGGTAATTTCATTCTTTTACATGTACTGTCCAGTTTTCCCAGAACCATTTATTGAAGAGGCTGTCTTTTCTTCAGTGTATGTTCTTGCCTCCTTTATCAAAGATAAGGTAACCATACGTACATGGGTTTATATCTGGGCTTTCTATATTGTTGCATTGATCTGTATTTCTGTTTTTGTGCCAGTACCACACTGTCTTGATTACTCTAGCTTTGTAGTATAGTCTGGAGTCAGGGAGCCTGATTCCTCCAGCTCCATTTTTCTTTCTCGAGATTGCTTTGGCTATTCAGCATCTTTTCTGTTTCCATACAAATTGTGAAATTTTTTGTTCTAGTTCTGTGAAAAATGCCAGTGGTAGTTTGATAAGGATTGCATTGAATCTGTAGATTGTGTTGGGTAATATATTCATTTTCACAATGTTGATTCTTCCAATCCAAGTACAGGGTGTATCTTTCCATCTGTTTATATCATCTTTAATTTCTTTCATCAGTGTCTTCTAGATTTCTGCATGCAAGTTTTTTGTCTCCTTAGGTAGGTTTATTCCTAGGTGTTTTATTCTTTTTGCTGCAGTGGTCAATGGGAGTGTTTCCTTAATTTCTTTCAGATTTTTCATCATTAGTGTATAGTAATGCAAGAGATTTCTGTGCAGTAATTTTGTATCCTGCTACTTTACCAAATTCATTGATTAGCTCTAGTAGTATTCTGTTAGCATCTTCTTTAGGATTATCTATGTATAGTATCATGTCATCTGCAAACAGTGACAGTTTTACTTCTTCTCTTGTGACTTGGATTCCTTTTATTTCTTTTTCTTCTCGGATTGCTGTGGCTCAAACTTCCAAAAGTATGTTGAATAATAATAGTGGGAGTGAGCAACCTTGTCTTGTTCCTGATCTTAGAGGAAATGGTTTCAATTTTTCAACATTGAGAACAATGTTGGCAGTCAGTTTGTGATATATGGCCGTTATTATGTTGAGGTAAGTTTCCTCTATGCTTACTTTCTGGAGGGTTTTTATCATAAGTGGGTATTGAATTTTGTCAAAAGCTTTTTCTACATCTACTGAGATGATCATATGGTTTTTCTCCTTCAATTTGTTAATATGGTTTATCACATTGATTGATTTTCATATATTGAAGAATTCTTGCATTCCTGGGATAAACCCCACTTGATCATTGTGTATGATCCTTTTAATGTGTTGTTGGATTCTGTTTACTAGTATTTTTTTGAATATTTTTGCATCTATGTTCATCAGTGATATAGACCTGTAGTTTTCTTTATTTGTGACATCTTTGTTTGGTTTTGGTATCAGGGTGATGGTGGCCTCATAGAATGAGTTTGGGTGTGTTCCTCCCTCTGCTATATTTTGGAAGAGTTTGAGAAAGATAAGTGTTACCTCTTTTCTAAATGTTTGCTAGAATTCTCCTGTGAAGCCCTCTGGTCCTGGAATGTTTGTTGGAAGATTTTTAATGACAAGTTCAATTTCAGTACATGTGATTGGTCTGTTTATATTTTCTATTTCTTCCTAGTTCAGTCTTGGTTGTTGTGATTTTCTATGAATTTGTCCTTTTCTTCCAGGTTGTCCATTTTATTAGCATATATTTGCTTGTAGTAACCTCTCAAGATCCTTTGTATTTGTTCACTCTCTATTGTTACTTCTCCTTTTTTCATTTCTAATTCTGTTGATTTGAGTCTTCTCCCTTTTTTTCTTGGTGAGTGTGGTTAATTTTTTATCAATTTTGTTTATCTTCTCAAAGAACCAACTTTTAGTTTTATTGATCTTTGCAATTGTTTCCTTCATTTCCTTTTCATTTATTTCTGGTCTGCTCTTTATGATTTCTTTCCTTCTGCTAACTTTGGGGTTTTTTTTTTTGTTGTTGTTGTTGTTCTTTCTCTAATTGCTTTAGGTGTATGGTTAGGTTGCTTATTTGAGATTTTTCTTGTTTCTTGAGGTAGATTTTTATTGCTATATACCTCCCTCTTAAAACTGCTTTTCATGCATCCCATATGTTTTGGACCATCGTGTTTTCATTTTCATTTGTTTCTAGGTTTTTTTTTTTTTTATATCCTCTTTGATTTCTTCAGTGATCTCTTAGTTATTAAGTAGTGTATTGTTTAGCCTCCATGTGTTTGTATTATTTAAAGTTTTCTTCCTGTATTTGATAAACAGTCTTATAGTGTTGTGTTCAGAAAAGGTACTTGATATGATTTCAATTTTCTTAAATTTACCAAAGCTTGATTTGTGACCCAAGATATGATCTATCCTGGAGAATTTTCATGAGCACTCGAGAAGAAAGTGTATTCTGTTGTTTTGGGGTGGAACGTCATATAAATATCCATTAAGTATATCATTTAATGTATCATTTAAAACTTGTGTTTCCTTGTTTATTTTCATTTTAGATGATGTGTGCATTGGGGAAAGTGGGGTGTTAAAGTCCCCTACTATGATTGTGTTACTGTCGATTTCCCCTTTTATGGCTGTTAGCATTTGCCTTATGTACTGAGTTTCTCCTGTGTTGGGTGCATAAATATGTACAAGTCTTACATATTCTCGGATTGATCCCTTGATCATTATGTAGTGTCCTTCTCTTTCTCTTATAATGGTCTTTATTTTAAAGTCTATTTTGTCTGATATGAGAATTGCTACTCCAGCTTTCTTTTGATTTCCATTTGAATGGAATATCTTTTTCCATCCCCTCACTTTCAGTCTGTATGTGTCCCTAGGTTTGAAGTGGGTCTCTTTTAGATAGCATATATATGGGTCTTGTTTTTGTATCCATTCAGCTAGTCTCTGTCTTTTGTTTAGAGCATTTAATTCATTTACATTTATGGAGGTTATTGATATGTATGTCCCTATTACCATTCTTAATTGTTTTGGGTTTGTTATTGTAGGTCTTTTCCTTCTCTTGTGTTTCCTGCCTAGAGAAGTTCCTTTAAAATTTGTTGTAAAGCTGGGTTGGTGATGGTGAATTCTGTTAGCTTTTGCTTTTCTGTAAAGTTTTTAATTTCTCCATCAAATCTGAATGGGATCCTTGCTGGGTAGAGTAATCTTGGTTGTAGGTTTTTCCCTTTCATCACTTTAAGTATGTCCTGCCACTCCCTTCTGGCTTGCAGAGTTTTGGATGAATGATTAGCTGTTAACCTTATGGGGATTCCCTTGTATGTTATTTGTTGCTTTTCCCTTGCTGCTTTCAATATTTTTACTTTGTTTTTCATTTTTGTTAGTTTGATTAATATGTGTCTTGGCGTGTTTCTCCTTAGGTTTATCCTGTATGGGACTCTCTGTGTTTCCTGGACTTGATTGACTCTTTCCTTTCTCATATTAGGGAAGTTTTCAACTATAATCTCTTCAAATATTTTCTCAGTCCCTTTCTTTTTCTCTTCTTCTTCTGGGACCCCTATAATTCGAATGTCGGTGTGTTTAATGTTGTCCCAGAGGTCTCTGAGACTGTCCTCTATTCTTTTCAGTCCTTTTTCTTTATTCTGCTCTTCAGTAGTTATTTCCACTATTTTATCTTCCAGGTCACTTATCTGTTCTTCTGCCTCAGTTATTCCACTAATGATTTCTTCTAGAGAATTTTTATTTTCACTTCCTCTGTTGTTCATCATTGTTTGTTTGCTCTTTAGTTCTTCTAGGTCCTTGTTAAACGTTTCCTGTATTTTGTCCATTCTATTTCCAAGATTTTGGATAATCTTTACTATCATAACTCTGAATTCTTTTTCAGGTAGACTGCTTATTTCCTCTTCATTTGTTAGGTCTGGTGGGTTTTTACCTTTCCCCTTCATCTGCTGGATATTTCTCTGTCTTCTCATTTTGTTTAGCTTACTGTGTTTGGGGTCTCCTTTTCACAGGCTGCAGGTTCGTAGTTCCCATTGTTTTGGGTGTCTGGCCCCAGTGGGTGGGGTTGGTTGAGTGGCTTGTGTAGGCTTCCTGGTGGAGGGGACTTGTGCCTGTGTTCTGGTGGATGAGGCTGGATCTTCTCTTTCTCGATGAGGCTGGATCTTGTCTTTCTCATGGGCGGGGCCATGTCTGGTGGTGTGTTTTGGGGTGTCTGTGAACTTAGTATGACTTTAGGCAGCCTCTCTGCTAATGGGTGGAGTTGTGTTCCTGTCTTGCTAGTTGTCTGGAATGGGGCATCCAGTGCTGGAGTCTGCTGCAGACTCCAGCAGGTGGAGATGGGTCTTAGCTTTGAGACAGAGATCTCTGGGAGAGCTCTCACTGATTGATATGACATGGAGCTCTGAGATCTCTGGTGGTCCAATTGTCCTGAACTCGCCTCTCCCACCTCAGAGGCTCAGGCCTAACATGAGTTTGGAGCACCAAGACCCTGTCAGCCACACAGCTCAGAAGAAAAGGGAGGGACTTCCCTCATGGCACAGTGGTTAAGAATCCTCCTGCCAATGCAGGGGACATGGGTTCATGCCCTGGTCTGGGAAGATCCCACATGCCACGGAACAAATATGCCCATGCACTGCAACTACTGAGCCTATGCTCTAGAGCCCAGGAGCCACAACTACTGAAGCCAGTGTTCCGAGAGCCCATGCTCCACAACAAGAGAAGCCACTGCAATGAGAAGCCTGTGCACCACATCAAAGAGTATCCCCGCTCACCACAACTAGTGGAAGCCTGCGTGTAACAATGAAGACCCAGTGCAGCCATAAATAAATTTATTTAAAAAAGGAAGAAACGGGAGAAAAAACAAAGAGAAAATATTTTAAAAATATATAAAAAATAATTATTTATATAAATAATAATAATAATAAGAGAGCTACCAAACCAATAAACAAATCTACTAATGATAACAAGTGGTAAAAACTATACTAAAATAAACATAAAAATCAGACACAAGTCAATTGGAGACAACAAACCCAAAGTCTATGTTTGCTCCCAAAGTCCACCGCCTAATTTTGGGATGTTTCCTTGTCTATTCAGGTATTCCAAAGTTGCAGGGTACATCAAGTTGATTGTGGAGTTTTAATATGCTGCTCCTGAGGCTGCTGGGAGAAATTTCCCTTTCTCTTCCTTTTTGCACTGCTCCTGGGGTTCAGCTTTAAGTTTTGGCTCCACCTCTGTCTGTATGTTGCCCTTTGGCATCTGTTCCTGCCCAGACAAGACAGGATTAAAGCAGAAGCTGATTAGGGGGCTCTGGCTCACTCGTGCCGGGGGTAGGGAAGGGTACAGTTGTTATAATTGGAATGTGGGGCAAGCCTTCAGTGGCAGAGGCTGACATGAAGTTGCAACAGCCTGCTCTGTGCCGTGTGTTCTCCCGGGGAAGTTGTCCCTGGATCACGGGATCCTGGCAGTGGCGGGCTGCACAGGCTCCCTGGAGGGGAGGTGTGGATAGTGACCTGTGCTTGCACACAGGATTCTTGGTGGCTGCAGCAGCAGCCTTAGCATTCCATGCCCGTCTCTGGGGTCTGAGCTGATAGCCGTGGCTCATGCCTGTCTCTGGAGCTCATTTAGGTGGTGCTCTGCCTTCTGTGGGCAGACAGGGAAGGAATTCCCTCTCTTTGTGCACCCCGAAACAATAGTCTCTTGCGTCTTAGGCAGCTCCAGACTTTTCCCGGACTCCCTCCCGGCTAGCTGTGGCGCACTAACCCCCTTCAGGCTGTGTTAACACCGCCAGCTCCAGTCCTCTCCCTGCGCTCTGACCGAAACCCGAGCCTCAGCTCCCAGCCCTGCCTGCCCCGGCGGGTGAGCAGACAAGCCTCTCGGACTGGTGAGTGCTGTTGGCACCGCTTCTCTGTGCGGGAATCTCTCCGCTTTGCCCTCTGCACCCCTGTTGCTGCGCTCTCCTCCGTGGTTCCAAAGCTTCCCCCCCACCCACCCCCGTCTCCACCCGTGAAGGGGCTTCTAGTATGTGGAAACCTTTCCTCCTTCATGGCTCCCTCCCAGAGGTGCAGGTCCCATCCCTATTCTTTGTCTCTCTTTTTTCTTTTTTCTTTTGCTCTACCCAGGTACGTGGGGATTTTCTTTCCTTTTGGGAAGTCTGAGGTCTTCTGCCAGCGTTCAGTGGGTGTTTGAAGGAGTTGTTCCACATGTAGATGTATTTTTTATGTATTTGTGGGGAGGAAGGTGATCTCCACGTCTTACTCCTCTGCCATCTTGAAGGTCCCTCTCTCCAGCATTTTACCTGAGTTAACTGCAGAGGCACCAAAAACATTCTCATTTTGTTATTTTGGGAACAAAAGAGAATGAAAATATTTTCCCCACTATCAACATAAAAAGTGAGTAATAATTTGTTAGAAAAAATGTGTCATTTTGAATTCTCCTTTTTACAGTACTACTTTGAAGTTTGAACTACATTTTCATAGTAAGTGACCATATTATAGGCATAAGGAAAAGATTAATACTGTTATATAACTCAGGATGTGAGAGGTTATTCTGCAATAATAAGCAATCTCTTTCAAAATAATGTCCAATGTCTTAACGTGACTGAAGTTTGTTTATTGATCATTGGCAGTTGGATGTATGGGCTGTTAGCTTTCCTCATTATAGTCATTTAGGGATCTTGGTTCATATAGCCACCCCATCCCAAATTCTGCCAGATATCATGATATAAGAAAAAAAAGCTCTGGAATGTCTTGATTCATCTAGTAAAGGCTCTGTCCTGTAAATGAGATGTTGTATTCACTTACAACATTTAAATCAGAGTTAATCATATGGTTACCTCCATTTACATAGGAGTTAAGAAGTATAATTCTATTATGTGTTCTGAAATCAGAGAGCTGATATATGAATATTTAATTAACATTAATTGCTATCACAATTTACTCCCTCTATGCTTCAAAATCCAATTCATGCATTTTGATACTGTCTTTACAACTATAGGACTTGATTCATGGTAAATCACACACACACATGCACACACACACACAATAAAATACATTATTGTGTAAAGATCAATTAATATCAAACTTATAACAAGTATCCCTATAGAAATATCATCCCTAATAGTTATAACATTATTTATATAAAATAAATGTAATCTGATATGATATATTATTTTCCATCAAAACACAAATTGCTCTTGAATCAAGAAAGCATAAACCTTTTTTGATGGCAGTTAACAAAGAATCTCTTTAAGAATTATCTGTTGCGAAAAGGAGCCATTATAATATAAATTCATAAATATGTAGCACTCCAACAGACTGTTAAGCAATGATGGATGTTGCTAGAAATAAGCCAATGTTAGCATATACGATTATTGACTTAAACTACTGTAACATTAATAATATAAATGGAGCTGGTTTAAAAAAAAGACACATGTAGCCTTGTAACAACACATTAATGTAATTGAAATAGTAACGTTAAATTAAACATAGACACTGCTTTCATACAAGAAAAGTGTATTTAAATATTGTAATGTTTCTTTCTCTTGAGTCAGAAGTTATGATGATTATAATCATGATAATTCCTGAAAAATTAATTGAGTTGAATAATTGATCAATACTGTGTTTGCCAAATAGTTATAGATTCTATAAATTCTCTGTTCTCTGGTACAGTAATATCCACAACAAAGAAGAAAACTACTAAGAAATAAAAACAAATAAGGTTTCTGCATATGAAATCCAAAATATGTAAAGTATTAAGAATACTCAAAGAGAAGTTTATATGTATTTTTCATACTTTGCCCCAATTTTGTTCTCAAATTTCAAAAAAACTTTAGCATATATATTATAAAATAGTGAAAGCATGTGAAAGGTTACATATTTCTCCAGGGCAAAAAAAAAAAAAAAAATGCATTGCCTTATAAGATGCAGAATGCTAGATTTCCCACAGTGATAGACTCAGAAATAAAAGAATATTTGAATAAATGAATTGTTATCTTTTGTTAAGTAATGATTCCTTCTATATATTATTTCTATGTTTCTCTTAAATGATAACTAAAATTATTTGAATCTATATAAAACAGCTGAATTATGACATGTTGTACAAGTTTATTAATGTAAACTTTAAACAGGTTCTAAAATCTAGTTTTTTGGGGGGTTGTTATTCTTTTTTAAAATTTTTATTGGATTATAGTTGATTTACAATGTTGTGTTAGTTTAAAGTGTACAGAAAAGTGAATCAGTTATACATATACATATATCCACTCTTTTTTTTTTTTTTTAAGATTCTCTTCCCATATAGGCCATCACAGAGTACTGAATAGAGTTCCCTGTGCTATACAACAGATTCTTATTAGTTATCTATTTTATATATTGTAGTGTGTATAGGTTGGTCCCAATCTCCCAATTTATCCCTCCCCTGCCCTTATCCCCTTGTAACCATAAGTTTGTTTTCTACATCTGTGACTCTACTTCTGTTTATAAATGTTCATTTCTACCCTTTTTTTAGATTCCACATATAAGTGATATCATATGGTGTTTGACTTTCTGTGTCTGACTTACTTCACTCAGATGTCAATCTCTAGGTCCCTCCATGTTGCTTCAAATAAATTATTATACTTGATTGAGTAGAAGTGTCTGTCAACTACCATGTCTATATATGATGTTGGATTTAAGGAAAATGACTGAAATCAGAAAACTTGTTCCTTATTTTTATCTTTTTAATACATTAAAATAATTTTGTTTATGCATGAATAATATGATTCAAAGACGAAAATGGATGTGGACAATGAGTACAATATTGACATGGCCTAAAATATTCTTAAATAAAATCTATTATGTGTGTGTCCATTTGTGAGCTATATTTAGACTTTGTGCTGGACACATATTTTGGGTACCTTCTTCAGTTACCTGGATGTCTTCCATTTACCTCATTTATCTGGCACAGTGTCCTCAAAACTTGGAGTCTCATATGAAATGGCCCACATCATGCCATGATGTTTGGCTTCCTGAGCAACCTCCATGGGGACCATTAATAGATCCCAGAAAAATAAGAGAGTTGGTTACCTTTGTAGAGAACCCTGATGATGAAAGTCATGAGAAAAAAACATGTTCATTTCATAGGGCTGCTGTAACAAAGTACCACACACTGGGTGGCTTAAATAGAAATGTATTTTCTCACAATTCTGGAGACAAGAAGTCTTAAATCGAAGTGCCTGCAGGGTTTGTTCCCTCTGAGGACTGTGAAAGAGAATCTGTTCCATGCCTCTCTCCTAGATTCTGGTGAATTATCCCCGATCTCTGGTGTTCCTTTGCTTGTGACAGTGTTACTCCTGTTTCCATCTGGTGTTCTCCCTGTGTCTCTGTCTCTGTTTTCAAATTTCCCCTTTTTGTGAGGACACCACGCATACCGGATTATTCCTCACTCTAATGACCTTGTCTTAAGTTGTTCATCTACAAAGACCCTCTTTCCAGATAAGGTCAAATTCAGAAATACTGAGGGTTAGGACTTCGACATCTTTTGGGGGTATACAATTCAATATATAACATAGGAAAACTGGGAAGATAACTGCCCTTGTATTGCTTTGAGGTGCAATTTCTTCTTTCCAACTTTAGACAGAATGACTATGTGGTATTGTGATTTTTATATTTTATAATGTTTTGACATATTGGTGATACCTAGCTGGCTAAGGAAATTTTGGTCCTTTCAGAACTAGCTAATCACTAGAGCTAGTGCTGACCTTAAACAAACAGACTGTCATTTCTCCAGCAAAAGAGGGTTTATTTAGGATCAGCAAAGAACTGCAATTCGGTGGCTGCAACCATGGGAAGCCATGTGCAAGTCTTCTGCAACAAGGCAAAAATAACTTTTTTAAAGAAGGGAAAAGGAAGCTTGTTAGGCTGTAATAAAGAAAAGATCCACTGGAGGAATTGAGGTTTGGGTGTAGTGGTTTTTCATTGGCTGAGTTGTGACAGTCTCTCATTGGCTGAGCTCTTCCCAGGCAAGAAGAGGAAGTCTTTCTTCCTGTTGGGCTCTGCTGTCGTGTAGGATGTGAAAGCTCCGCTTTTGGCCTCCTGACTCTATTTTAATTGTGGTCTTTGTTTATTAATTGTTACAATGATAACTTTTTGGTGAGCTCACCTTTCTTATAAACAGTTGATTCTGAATCCATATCCTTATACCCCTCCTTTATTTATCTTTTATACATCAAGCTATATATCTGCTGCCCTAAATCAACTGGGCACCAAGTACTAGCCAACTAGAGGCCAGCGCCTGAGCTCCGGAGCCCACAGAATTATTCAAACTGGCCAATGCTAAATGTTTACCCCATCCTGTCATGGCTTTTCCCCAATTAATGCTGGGTCCTATGCTTTCACCTTGCTTCTCCTTCTGCCTCCTGACTCAGATTTGGTTCTTTCCCATGTGGGCTTACATGGCATGCATGCCCCCTTCTCTTGGGAAATGTAAGCAATAATTTCTTGTTTCAGTGGCATTGACATCTATGTCACTACTCAGTCACCTTTATAAGTGAAAATCCCACAGATACAATTGAGACACAAATACTCAGTAAACACACCCACCAAAAGATCTGGTGGGTTCTTTCAGTCTTATTATTACATTGTATTGCCTTACTTCACACATTTCCATGCCTCACTGCTCTTTATTTCATCACCATCACTACCCTGGTAGGAAGTTTGTACTTCTGAGATCTAATATCATTACATTTGCCTTGTCTCAAGCTTTGCTTTCTAGAGGACCAGGCTAATATTTATTTAGAACCAGCAATGTACAAAATAAAAGAAAGAATGGTGAGATAAGCCTTGCTTAAATACTAGATATTAAAATCTATTAGAAAGTTCTAATTATTAAAATAATAAGATAGAAAACCACGGTTAAAAAGACAAGTCAATATGAAATGTAAAGTTCAGAAAAGCTCAACTACACATATGTGATTAGCAAATAAATAAATCACTATATAAATGCAGTAGTATGAGTTGCTCGATTGGTACTGAGGGCAATTAATTAATCATTAGGATAAAATACCCTGAGACAAAAGCAAAACTGTGTAATAAATTATGAGACACTGTTCAATCTAGTTAGTAACCAATAAACCAAAGAACCAAATAAGGTTGCATTTGTCATGTATTCAATTGAAAACATTAAATAATATCCTCCAAATTGGACAACTTGTAACAAATGTGATAGTCTATTCTTGATGTAAATATGGTAATACTTACCAAAAACTTTAAAATAGTTCGTATTCTTTGAATCAGTGGTTCACTTTCAAACAGAAACTATTTTAAGGTAAACTTAGGCATTCATGTGAAGTATATTCAGAGATGCTTATAAGAGAATTTACAAAATGAGATTTTATAAATTATGACCCATTCATATATTAACATCCATTAAAATGGTGTAGAAAAACAACATTGACAGGTATGAAAAGATATTTGTGATATATCATAACATGATAAAAGTGAATTATAAAACCCTATGTTAGTACTTTCTCATTTTGGGTAGAACTACAGAATTATGTTACATACAGAGAAATGATATGTTACAAAAAACAAAAGATACGGAGGAAAATTTGAATAAGAGATATTTTGGGTATTATAATTATTAGTGATTTCTACTCTTCATGCCAATGTGAATTTTCTAAACCTTGTGTGATAAATATGAATACAAATTCCATGAAAAGTAAAGTTACTTACTGTACGTATGATTTAGTGAGTACAGTGTCTGTAAATATAAATCAAATAAATATAGTTTAAGTTAATTAATACCAGAATTTCAGAAATATTTTTTGCAAAGCACTGTTCTAGGGATAAAGGAAATAGAGGAGAAGAAAGATGTAGATGAGATGGGAAATATTTATGAGTGTAACACGGGTTTTTATTTTTATTTTAAATGCTGTCTTGATCCACTTCGGAGAGACTGACTAGGGGCTGGTCCTCCTCGAGCAGCCTAATTAATTCCACACCTTACCCACTTCTCTTATTCAGCTCTCACACTCCGGGCCACTATGCACTTGCTCTAATCTCCCCAGGGTCAGGTACCAAACAACTGGGGACAGCCCCTTTGTCCTGGAGCCCACAAATTTATGCAAATTTGGCAACCCACCGAGAGCCCCAGAAACCTAGCTAACCCCACTCTATTTGTCATAGATAAGCTGCCCTCTACAGCTCCATCTTGCTGTTACCGAGTCACCACCTCCTGTGTGGCCCTGTGTGACAGTCTTCTCCCCTTCTTAGCTGTAAGTAATACAGAGTTCTGCCATTCATCTATGCGAGTGTCAACGTGTTGTGTCCCATCACCAAAATAATATTTAAATCTTATGAAACAGGGAAGTGTGTATGTCTGTGTATATATGTACACACATACATTTACTTATCTTTGTCCTCAACACTTCTGCTCTAGTTCAAGTGTTCATTATCCTTATGCTGAACTATTACCATATCCTTCTAATCCAAATGACTCACCTTCCAATTCAAGATTCCTAATATTCTTTCTAATCACATTATTATACCTCTCCTTAAAAACTCTTTGTTCAGGTGTAGAGACAGATCTGAGTCTGGAGTCAGACCAGTTTTCTCATTCCTCTTACATGCACATTACCAGATCAAAAGTCTCTGTGCTTTTGTTAAGCTCTCAGACAATACAATTTCTACTGCCTGCATTATCCTTGCCATACCCAGCTGGAAACTTCCTGGTCATTGTTCAAAAACTAATATTCATATATCCTCAACTCCTAAGATAAAATGTAAATCTTCCTCGTCAATGACTGTAACACTTTGCAAATACCACCACAATGTGACCTATGTATCATATTTATGTGGCTACATTTTCACCTCCCAAATGTAAGTGGACTTTCTAAGACTAACTTGTGTAGCTAATTTCCGCTATATTTTCTTCCAATTATCAACCACCTGACAGATAGGGCATGCTTGATAATTTGTTTTGCTGAATTGAATTGAATGGAACTATGTATATATATTAGTTAGTAAATACTTAGTGATTTGAGGATGAGATCATTTTATTTAAAATCTTTCTTAAATTAGAGGTTTGGGGGAAATTAAAAGAAAAGTACGTGAGCTTTTCTCCCCCTCCCACACGCACACCACTGCCAGTATACAAGAATTATCTGTCCTAGTGCTTTTACATGGCTCAGAAATTGTTAAATATTGAAATACTAGAGACATCTCAATGGAATTTAAGAGTAGAAACTATAAATTTAAGGACTTCTTTCAGGTAATGCATAACCTAAAGTTATTTTTTTAATTTAAAATCAGGGAGATTTATATCCTTTATCTATCAGAAAAAAATGTTAAAGAAAATGTCATTTTGGCACTCTTTAGAAAGATGGATTCATATTTATAGAGAATCATATCTGTAAAATCCTGCATTTTTATGAGTTTATTCAATACCATAGAGACAGAAAGTGCTAGATCAAGATAAATAGACATTAATCCTTCTTGCTTTGTAGAATGAACATTCTAGACATTGTAGGTGGTGTGAAAACTCTGCACAACTTAAGACAAAAGCTTTGAGATAAAGATTTGATTAATCTGATAATAATCTACAGGATCAGCACAGTCTCTGAGATGGGGTAAGAATGCAAATGAGAATAAGGGTAAAAGATGATAGGGAGATTTTATAGGAGATTTTTTTATATGGCCAAAGATGTCCCCAAATGTGATAGTGAAAAAGAATTGGAATGTGGCTCTATATTCTTTTGTAATAATATATGTATGTGTATATTATATAGTTATAAATGTATATTACATATTTATATATGTGTATATATATTATGTATTTCAACTAATTAATTATATGCAATTTACTGCAAAGTATGACTCAGTTTACTGATTTGTTAAATCCAGAGCTTTAATCATCCCTTCTTCTTGATGTATTAATGGAGGCATATGTCCCAAATTGAATGGACTGACACTTGAGGATGTGAAGCTGGGACCTGAGGAGACGATCAAGTAAATGACAGCCTTGACCAGCATGCTTTCTTCATATTGAAATCAGGTAATTCAAATAAGATCTTTTACTCTAAGTCCAAATGTTGGCTTCTACAATCCTAAATATATGTCTGTTTATTAAAATTCTCACTCAAAAGTTTAGCCTGACTTATGCCTCCTTGTTATTTTTCTAAATCTAAAATAAGAAATAAATACTAACATAAATACTATTTATAAATAAAAATGATTACAAAATATATCCTGCTTCTACTCCTCAATATTCTTCATAATAACTAAAAATCTATATTTTAGTAAAAATGGAACTCAGCACACGTGAATAAGAAATGAACACATTAAAAATATGAAATCACATCTGCAAATAATGTTGCTCTATCGCAGTTGCTCCCTATACACCGCAAGGCAATGTAAAACCAAAGACAGCATTTGACCCAACTCTCTGAAGGATAATTTTATTATTTACAGAAAGGAAAGGAAAAATTAAGGCCATTTGTCAGTGTCTGAGATGAGATTCTAACATGTTTGAATTACCATTTCTGGGCTTTTTCTACCATTTATTTCATAAAACACAAGCATCAGTTCATCCAATAGATGGCAGCTTGTGTGGTGGTTTAGACATGGAGTTATAGGAGCTTAATAGTCTGTATTTATTCATTCTTGGAGCTGATAAGTATTTGAAAGACTTTCCAGTTTACAAATTTTCAAACAGAAATAATAAATCATATTAATCAACAGCTTTTACTTTCAAATTTATTCTATAAGTTATAAGACTTGAGTATCAGAAAATACTGAAAAAGTATATATATATCGTGTATTAATTCAATGCAATATTTTCATGAGAAGTATTTGATTATTTTTTTTCTTGGCCATGCCACATGGCTTGCAGGATCTTAGTTCCCTGACTAGGGATTGAACCGGGGCCCTCAGCAGTGAATGTCCGGAGTCCTAACCACTGGATCAGCAGGGAATTCCCTGTTTATTATTATTTTAAAAATAACTAGAAGACTAACAAAATATGGATTTTAATATAGATTTTAAAAATAGAGGAAACATTTCAAAACTTAGTACATGAAAGAAAATAAGAATACAAAAATAAAGATTTCCTTTCAAAACATATAAAGGTATGGTATCAAACATCGATTCAGTTGGGTTTTGTGCATCAGACATTACTTGTTTATGTCTTTGGAATCAGTAAATTAAGTGTGCAATCTGCCTATTGATAATAAGGAAAATAAAGTGTCTTATCTCACATCATGTCAAACCATAATTATATGAACATTTGCACACAGATAATTTTGTTTGTATTCACTTAGAAGTACCTGCTGGGTAGGGATTATCATTACATTCAGGGTATTCCTGATTTGCCAAAAGGCCAGAAATATCACACAACATACTAAATTCTCTCAGCAACAAAAGAGCATTTAGAAAGAAGGAAAATGAGGCATCTTCATTATTTCAAGGAAAATATTAGCTGGTTTTCAAACACTTTATGTATATAAAGTAATGCAACCAATTAAATATAGAAAACATTGTTTTCAGCTCATCTGATATTTGAGGGGTACTACCTACATAATTCTGTTGACAAAGGAGGACAAAAAATAATTGATACTCAAGCTCATTTTTCACTTATCGAATTTGCAAAATGGACAGATCCTTCAATATGCAATATAGAATTACCACAATTCCGGGACTTATTAGAGACTTCTAAGGAAAAGTACCTAATTCTATTTTCTATCAAAAAAGTTCGTTGGAGAAAATAGAATTTCAAGATCATTGTTTAAAAAGTATGTGTACAACATATCAATATCTTGAGACAATTTACTTCTAAAGGATTCTACACTACCCTTGTGTTGACCAAACGTTTTAGAGCCATGAAATCAGATTGTTTAGAAAGTTGCACTTGCCAAAGGAAATGTGTTTTGCATGAATAACATGAGGGATACTGAGGACAGTATTTCTTGGGTCACTGTGACCTCTCTGAAGTCACATTTGAAGAGTTTGTTCATCTGTTTGTTTTGGTAAAATTCTTTCTTGTTGTAGGCAGAATGGCCCCTGAGAGATGGCCACCCCCTAAACCCAGGAACCTTGAATACATTATATTACTTGGGAAGACGAACTTTGCAGTATAATTTAGGTTGAGGATTTTAAAATAAGATTAAGCTGGAATAAATGTTGAGGCCCAATCTGATCACAGGGCTTCTTTAAAGCAGAGAACTATCTACAGCTGGAGCAAAAGACCTTTGGCAGAAGAGAAGTTAAGATAGTCTCAAAGCATGAGAAGGACAAAACATCCTTCAGTTTTGAAGATGGAGGGGGCAAAGCAGGCAGGAACGCAGGTGGTTGTAAGGAACTGAGAGTCTCCTGGATAGTAGCCAGCAAGGATCTCGGCCAGAAAAAGCTGCAAGAATTCTGCAAAAGACCTGAATGATCTTGAAAGCAGATTTTTCCTTAGAGCCCAGGCCAGCCAAAACTTTAACTCTGACCTTGTTAAAACAGCAACAGTCAGCCCAGTAAGACTCTGACTACAGAGCTGTGAGTTAATATGTTTGTGTTAAACAACTAAGTTTGTGGTAATTTGCTACAACAGAAATAGAAAACTAATACATTCACCCACAAAAAATAATGTACTTCTACTTTGCATGACGAGAGCAACATGAGCCATTATAGTCTCTTTTTTTTTTTGCGGTCTGTAAAGATGCTCACAGCTAAGTTTAAATTTTATTATAGGAGCAGTGCAGGTAGTTTTATATCTTGGAGCAAGATGCCCACTGAAGGAAAGTAGATTTCTATCCTCCCATAGTGACTGAAACAAGGGGCATTCTATCCAAAGGCACAAACTTTAAAATAACTAAGTTATGGGGATCTAGTGTATAGCATGGTGACTATAGTTAATAACGTTGTATTGCATATTTGAAAGTTTCTAAGATAGTAAACCTTAAAAAAATAAAAAGAAAGGGACATTACCATCCTTGATGGTTACATATCAAAGGGGTGGCTCCCAGGTCCTTGAAAAGGGCAGTCCTGGGTTGTAGAACCTGGCAAGAGGCTTTTAAAAAGATTTACATCTCAAAGGGGCAAACTTTCAACTAGTAAATGCTCTGTGAAAAGGGAGGTCAGGGGACTACAGCAGGAAGAAGCCTGTCTAATATTAAGTCAAGATGAGGGGTTAAGTTTATTTCTAAGTATTTTATTCTTTTTGATGCTATTGTAAATGGGATTGTTTTATTAATTTCCTTTTTGGATAGTTCATTGTTTATGTATAGAACCTGGTTTTTATGCTGATTTTGTATCCTGCAACTTTAATGAATTTCTTTATTCTAACAGTTTTGTTTTTTTATTTTGTGGAGTCTTGGGGACTTTCTACATACAAGATCATGTCACCTGTAAACAGATAATTTTACTTCTTTTTCAATTTGGATGGCTTTTATTTTTCTTTCCATCTTTCTTTCTTCCTTCCTTCCTTCCTTTCTTAGCCGAATCTTGCCTCTGTACCCCAATACCGAATTAAATCTGAGACGGTTTTGGGTGAAGTAGAAAAGAAGAGCTTTATTGCTTTGCCAGGCAAAAGGGGCCACAGTGGGCTAATGCCCTGAAAACTGTGTACTGTGTGTCCCCAGTTGGAGAGGGTAGTGTGGAGTTTTATAGTAATGGTTCAAAGCAGACGTGATCATCTCTTGGACATTCTCTGATTGGTTGGTGGTGAGGTAAGTGGGAGTCAGCATCATCACCCTTCAGGCTCCATCTGGCCTGGGGTCCACGTGCTTGTGTGCAGCATACCGTTGTTAACCATTAACTTCTCCCACCTGGTGGAGGCTTCAGTCTCTTTAAAACAGCTTGAAGATATTGTAGGCACCAGGACCTTGCCCCAAGGCTGCACTATTTCTCTTGACTCTTTGTTTCTCCCTTGTTTCACATCCCCTCCCTTCCCTAATTAACAACTACTGTAATCTGCACTTTAGAACTCAGGGAAGGTTATGGAGGTTGCATGAAGCCTATTGCCTGTAATCAAAGAAATGGGGGACACAGAAAGTCTTTTGTGCACAGGAGCCCCACAGGGCCCTGCTTGGTATCACTTTCTTTCCTTCTTTCTTTTTTCTTTTTTTTTTTTTTTTTTTTGACTAATTGCTCTGGCTAGAACTTCCATACAGTGTTGAACAGAAGTGGTGAGAGTTAGCATCCTTGCTTTTTTCTAGATCTTAGAGAAAAAATTTTCAGTTTTTTATCATTGAGTAGAATGATAATTGTGGGCTTTTCAAATATGGTCTTTATTGTATAAGTTCCTTCTACACCTAATTTTTTGAGAGTTTTTATTATGAAAGGTGTTGACTTTTGTCAAATACTTTCTCTGCATATGTGTTCTTATCACACACATAAATAATATAATAATATAATAATAATAAATAAATAAATAAAGAGGGCGAGAGGAGGCTTTTGGAGGCAATGAATATGTTTATGGCATATTTTCACAGAAATATACATATCTCCAAACTTGTGGAGTTTCATTAATTAAATATGCACAGCTTTTTGTATAGCAATCATACCTCAATAAAATGTTTTACAAAAATTGAGAAAAACAAATATGAGGGGAATGTTAAAACTGTATTGGTCAACTTCAGTAGCATCATAGAATCAGCTCCTTAACAACACGTGAAATCCTGAATCATGGGAGAGTTTCCCCAGTGTCAACAAACTCTCCCCTAATCAGTTTAATATCTTTTCACTTCATGGGTCCAGGACCCTCATGATCCATTTGCAGACATGTTCTCCTGGTACCTGCAGGTATAGATCCAGATTCTTCATTCCTTTCATAAATAATCTTTTTTGTTGACCTAAAACAAATAGATTGCCAGTTATTTCTCCAGCAATAAATACTGCCAGTTTATTCAAGATCAGCAAAGAACTGCAATTCAGGGTCTGCAACCATGGTAAGCCACATGCAAGTCCTGTTGTAACAAGAAGAGGATTCATATACAGGGGGAAAAGGAAGGTGAGAGGGCTATGGTAAACAGAGAGTCCATTGGAGGAATTGAGAGTTTAAGTTGCTTTCCATCGACTGAGTCATGAAGGCTGTCATTGACTGAGCTCTTGCCAGGCAACAAAAGCAATTATTTTTCCTCCTGTTGGGCTCTGCTATCACTATAGGGTGTGAGAGTTCCCACTTCTGGTCTCCTGACTCTATTTTAATTGAGGTTTCTGTTTATTCATTTTTATACTTTCCTCCTTTATACATAAGTGCGAGGACAGCACTTATGGAGCCAAGCTGAGACTTAACTCAAGTTGCTGGTATAGGATAGTATAATATAGAGCATTATCCTTGAACTGCAGCATCATCACCGATAAGCTTCTTAAAACACATTTGTAACTCACCCTGATTTAGCAAATTGGAATATTTTGGGAGTTGGGGACTGACATGTTTAATTTTAACCCTCTGTCCAGGTGATTTGTATGTACATCACAGTTTGAGAACCACTAGTCTAGTGATTTGGGCAGGTAAAGACATATATTGAGGAAGGTAAACATACTTGAGTCATGTTTCCATTTCAGTTGATATCTTTGCATCTTTTCCAGATAAATGGAGGCCTCTATTCTATAATAAGTGGCAGGGACCACTTCTGCTATCTGGAGGGGTTAAACTTATCTGTGGTTTCAGGTTTCTGAGAGCATCTGGCTAGTTGTCTCAGCCTCAGGTCTCAGGGTCTCACTTCTTTCCTATCGCAGTGAACACTTTAGCATAAAGTGTTCACCAGGGCTGAAAATGACCCACTTGTGTAAGTGGCTTATTTTTTCAGAGGAAACTCTCTTAAACAGGACATCAGCTTCTCTGACTTGATATTTGGCCTACTTGAGCCTGTCTTTTTTTTTTTTTTTAGGACTTAGATTTCAGTTAGGATCTTCCAGTTACCTCATCACTCCTTATGATTACTTATAATTGCCATTTTCCAATATTTCTCAAATATTAGAGTGATTTTACAGCCAAGTATGAACCTTCCTACCTTTATTCCATCTAAATCCAAAACATGTGAGGGCCTCAGTACTTCAGATATTTAATGGGCTAAGAGTGCTCACTCACTATCTTATTACCACCAATGGCCAGAGAGTGACCCAGAACAGGAATCACACAATAAGAATCTGTTTGCTAGAAATCCTCCTCCAGCACCAAGTGTCTTTGTTTAGGTTTCCCCCAAAACAACACTGAGATAAGAATTCAAGTACAGGTCGTTTATTGGCAGATAATTTAAGAAATTATAATAGTTGTGCGGGAAAGTTAGACTACTAACAAATACAAATACCTAAATTAGACATACTGAATTTTGATTATCTATTTAATTGGCTTTTTTCCTCTATATCTGGGGTCAAAAAATATTTTCTGTGAGAGGCCAGATAGTAAATATTTTAGGCTTTCCAGGCCAAATGATCTATGTCACAATTACTCAGCTCATCATTGGAGCTGGGCATGGATGTGTGCCAATAACATATGATTCACAAAAGGAGTTGGTGGAGTGGATTTGGCCCAGAAACTGTACTTTACCAGCTTCTGCTCTTTATTTTGACCTATTTGAGGACAAAAAGCATGACTTTTTATCAGTATAACCTAAATATCTGGCCAAGGCTATGCACATAGATACATATAGAGAGAAAATGAATGAAAGTTTTATATGTTTATAGATAATACGGATGATGAAATTTAGGTGATCTTCCCCACCCCTTCCACTATTCAATGAACTTGAAAATATGGTTACATTTTAAAAATCTTAGCTTTAAATTTAACTCAAGATTGAACCATGCATAATTATCTTTAAAACAAAGTAGCAATGCACCACCTAAATAAGCTGGGCAGTAACCTAATTTACTTTATTGCCTTTGATAAAGAAATAATATTTCCCTCAGTAGGTCAATTGTAAAGAAATGAAAAGTAGATGAAGCAGAGAGTGGTGAACTCTGACTGATTAGCACAGCTCTATCCAAGACAGAAAGGTGGAGCTTTGAGGATTTAACCTCATTGTCAACATGGCAGACAAAACATCATTGTGAAAGCCTCTGTAATAATCACGATTTTTTCTAGATATTTTGCCTAATCCAGCATTGTTTTTGTTCTCCTACTTTTTGTTGAAAATAGATGTATAAAATGTATTAGGATCCCCTTCACATAAAGTTCACCTATGTATAAAACAATGGATTGTACTGATAAGGAGACAGGCTTGGATAGTAGATTTATAAAGAAAAACAAATTTACAAAGAAAATTCTGCACGTAGTAGATAAAAGAATGGTTACAAGGAGGCTTCAAGGGACAGTATACTCAGTTATTAAACAGGACTCTATGTGCACGGGTATTCCTTATATTGTATTAACAACTCATACCTCTGTTACAAATGTTACTTTGCATGCAACTTTTATATTATGAGAAAAGTATTTCCCAAAGGATTTGTGTATTTTGCTTTCATGGATGTCTTTTTGAGCAATGTGAAATTCCTTTCATAACTTATGAAAGCAGTTCTCAGAGTGTTAGAATAAAGCATTTTCATGACAAATCACCTTCACTCTTAGATATTAGATATATGAAGAGAATTAAATGAAAGTCTTTTTCCCTCAAAATTTGTAGGATATCAGTCATAGATCTAGATTTTAGCTCTTTCTCAAATGGACATTGTTCCCCTTCCTTTCTTATTGATATAATAATTTTAACAGTGTTATCACATTTAAATCTTAACTCAGTACCTGCTTCTAGCATCACATATACAAAAGGAAACACAGAAGATAAAATTAAAAGCACAAACATTTAAAATTTACAACCTCTTCATTTACTTCAAATTGCATATTATTTGTTACCACGTTCATTATTTAAGTAATATAACTCATCAGCCTCTCATTGGTGAAATATTCTTTATAGTAATTTAAAGAATAACTGCATAGAGTCTTGTGCTATACATATTCTCTTTTGCAGTAAAAAATGGCACTGAGCATAATTACAAGAATTAATGATCTTGGATTAGCATAGCCTTAAATCAAACAGAGCCTGTAAATTATTTTAATTGTGATATCCAGTTAAAATATTTTGGTCCATGAGTCTTTACAAATTTTATTAAAATGTGCAAAAATAATTTTGCTGTGATATATATCATGCTAACGCATGTTTATCATGACCAACTTTAAAATACAGTCTTCCCTTCAACCTTTTCTTCTAGAATTATGCACTTATTTTTCACTCTGAATCTATGAAGCCAGCATAACCTCAGACTCTTTTAGCACTGACAAAATTAAAACACTAACTATTCTTCCTCAGAAACCTAACAAGTTCTCTAGTTACTAGGTCAAATTACACTCCCTGCTCTTATGAGTTTGCTCTTGTTGAGTAAACTTACCACACTCAGCAGCTTTAAAAAGCCCATGGTTATTATCTCACAGTTGCTATGGGTCGGGATTCTAGCACATTTTAGCTAATCCTTTATTCAGGATTTCACAAGGTTAAAATCAAGATGTCAGTTGGGTAACCTTTCTTTCTAAAGCTTGGGGACATCTTCTAGACTTATGCTGTTGTTGGCAGAATTCAGTTCTCTCTGACTATAGAATCAAGGTCCCCTTTTTCTTGCTCTGTCTGCTGGGGATGTTTTAGCTTCTGGAGGCCACCCATAGTCCCTTGCCATGTGGCCCAGAACATGGCAGCTTACTTCTGAAAGTAACAGGAAAATCCCTCTCTACAATCAGGTAAGATGACATCTTATATAGCATAATCACAGGAGTGACTAATCTCATATTTACAGGTCTAATGTACACTCAGAGGTAAACCCTGAATACCAGGGACAGAAATCCTGTGGGCCATCTTAGAATTCTTCCTAACATACTGCCCCAATCATATGTTTCAGCCACGAGCAGAAAATGGTCTCTCCTGGTCCTGAGAAAATATTTTTTTTTTGTCACAGTCCACAACCACTGAACTGGAAAACGGTTAGCTTTTACCCTTGAATGAAATTAAGATTATAAGTGCAAGAAGGAACAGAGGAGTTAAATAATTTCTGAGAATTTCTAGTGATGGAACAATTTCTGACTTATTAAACCTCTGAATATTAAGCCTGGACCATCTCCTGATACCACGTTCTCTCATGAGAAGGCATACACAGTATCATAAAGGTGTATGCACAATCTCCTCTTACGAATTAATAAACATGGATCCACAACCCAAAGTAGGTTTTAACTGTAAAACTATCTCATAGAAATGAAATTATCAACTATTTAAAACAATTTTTCACTTTACCACTCAATTCTGAATTCTCCTTCACACATTCAGCTCAACGTAGATGTTTGATAATAATGAAAAAAAATGAGAAATGTGTTAAAAACTTTCACAATGCAAAACTTATGCCCAGAATGAAGAAAATAGCACAGTAGACATACCAAATGACAACCAGGACAGCAGGTCACCAAGGTCAAAAGCAGAGAAATATGTTAGTCAATTTGTTTTTTTTTTTCTTTAATATATGATTCATTTGAGGTTGTTACAAATGTAACTGGATCTAGCTAGGGATATTTTTATCAGGTGTGATAAATTGTATTTGACCTACCGAAGCCACCCACTGAATACCTAACTTCATGTATTTCACACCTGGGCAACATTTGCAGTCTTTCAAGCTGTCACTTTGGGACATGAATTTGTGTTAACATACACATAAATCATTGTAGCAAGCAAGGGGAACTGAAGCAGAGTTGCTGGCTTCAAAATAGTCATATCACCAAATAAACTGAGGAGATACATTACTTAAGTCAAAATAAATAGGTCCTACTTCTAACTTATTTAATTTTGACTTGTTCCTTTTTGGTTAAATTCTACCAAAATTGCTATTCGTAAAATTAAAACCATTGCTGTTAAAAGTAACAGATTAGCACCGTAAACAAACCACGGCTTGTTAAAATGAAAGTAAGGAACACTCGATCATAAGGAACTAGTATCTTGACATACCAAATTACTGAAAAGTAAGAGTGATTATAATTATAGGCTGATGCAGTTATATCATTTTTAACGTGAGTCTTTGAACAAATAGTTTCAGAGGGATTAGAAGCAGTGCTGAAAAGAAGGAAATATCATTTTATTTATTTTGGGTCATTTAAAAAACTTGTCAAAGTCATTTTGAAACTTCCTGTCCTTAGGGAGATTTTTTTTTTTGAAACAAGAAGTCTACATAATGTCTCTAAACAACAAATTTTACTAGCTTTCTCAGAGAAGGTTAGTTTACAAACATACTCATAAACTATTTATCTTCATAGTATTAGTTTTTTTATATTATATACCTCCTTTCAACAACAACCTACACTCAAATTTCAGTTTTTATCTAGTGAAAATCAAAAATATCCATTAATAAATTAAAAGGAGTCAAACAAATCAATCCATCAGCTCTCAATTTTATAATTTTATTTAAAAATATATCATTGGCTCTAAAAAGCTTTGGTGCTTAAAATGTATGGACACCAAAGGGGAAAGTGGTAGGGGGAGGTGGTGGTGGGATGAATTGGGAGATTGGGATTGTCTTATACACACTAATATGTATAAAGTTGATAACTAATGAGAACCTGCTGTATAAAAAATTATATAAAATACGTAAGGTAGATAGCTAGTGGGAAGCAGCCGCATAGCACAGGGAGATCAGCTCGGTGCTTTGTGACCACCTGGAGGGGTGGGATAGGGAGGGTGGGAGGGAGACGCAAAAGGGAGGGGATATGGAAACATATGTATATGTATAACTGATTAAATTTGTTATAAAGCAAAAAAAAATTATATAAAATAAAATTTAAAAAAGAAGTTTTGGTGTTTGTTTTTTAATTGGGCACATTTAATTTCAGGGGCCTTTTAATGAATATCTGTTTTTTTAAATTCTTTTAAAGCTATTGTTTCTATAAAGTACCATATCCTATTTAATAAAACTGAATAATTGAATATGTCTTTCAACATGAGTTTTGATGGAGTTGGAAGTAAAGAGCTTCCATAAATAGGGACTTCCCTGATGGCAGTGGCTAAGAATCCACCTGCCAATGCAGGGACAGAGGTTTGATCCCTGGTCCGGCAAGATCCCACGCATCATGGAGCAACTAAGCCCGTTTGCCACAACTACTGAGCCTGCACTCTAGAGCCCGTGAGCCACAACTACTGAGCCCACGTGCCTAGAGTCCATGATCCACAACAAGAGAAGCCACCACAATGAGTAGCCTGTGCACCGCAACAAAGAGCAGCGCCTGCTCAATGCAACTACAGAAAGTCCATGCACAGAAACAAAGACCAAAATAAATAAATAAAAATAAAATAAATTTTTAAAAGGAGCTCCCCAAAATAAAATATATTATTAAATTTCATACAGGTAAGGTATTGTAAATAAGAAATAGGATAATAATGATAGCTAGTTTTCAGATACACTAGACATTAGAGATAAAAAAATAATAATAAAAATACAGTAAGAGCCAGGTTAAAATTAGGCAGGTATGCTGAATTCCCAGCTGTGTTTCTTCTCCCCTTTGAGACTTCATGAAGGTAAATATGTGTAAAAGGTAGATTCACAGATAAAGAGGGAAAGAAGAAGGAATGTCTAGAGATGAAAAGGAAGAAAATAGATAAGTGGTAACAAACTTAGCAGACACCTCTGCTCTGCATTCAGAACATGCAGAGACCAAAGAAAGGAGAAGGATATGTTTGTCACCCATGTCTGGGGAGCCAACTAGGGTCATAAAAATGAGTGAGATATGCAGCATATTTGTGGAGTATCTGTGTCTAGAACACTAGGTACACACTACTAGGCAAAGACCTGAAAAAAGTGATTGGTGAGACTCACAGTTACTGAGGAAGGTGTTAGCCGATATCAAGGAAGCAATGGGACATTTAGAAATAGCCACATTCCAACCCCAGCTTCTATCATGACAGTACTGACATTTGAGTATCCTCTTCCCCAATCAGTATTGCATGAAGTCATCAAAGGGATAAGCCCCACCCATATATAAAGTAGTTCCATTAGATACTCTTAGTGTTTCACCCGTAAATCACACACTCATTCATTAAATAAATAAATGCACACTCATCATGGTCCAGTAACTTCTCTAGGGGATCAAAATATGTGAATAATTATGAGTGAGAAGATCAGTTCTCTTTAGGAACTTACATCCTTGTTGGAGGACACTGGCAATAAACGTTGGAGATAAAAATACAAAAAATATCCTAAAAGTAAGTGCCATGAACAAGGGAAAAAAAAAATGGAAGTAGAGCAGTATAAGAAGTGTGGGAAGTACTGAGGAAAGAGGAATTAGTTATAATATTAATTAGAATGCCCAAGGGAAGTGTCATTGAGGAGATGAAAATCAAGCAATGACTTTAATGGGGTGAGGGAACTGGCCACATGGGTATCTCAGGGAAGAGAATCCCAGGCAGAGAGGATAAAAAGTGCAAAGGACACAGGATGAATATTCTTACTATTTTTTTAATGCATACATTAAATATATTTATTAAGTTCCTAAACCCATAACTTTGAGATCATAAAGTCTTAGAGGGCAGAGGTCAAATGGACTATATCACTGACATTCTAATAGCAATCTCAGCCTTTCACATGATGAGGCAAAATGAGTATTTGTAGAGAGGCAATAACAATGACTGTCTTTCTGTGCTCCACATCGGTGTTTCAGGGCCTTCTAGAGGAAATCAGCTGGAGATACAAAGTAGCTCTTAAAAGCTTTTGACTGAAAGAAACCACCCCAACTGAGAGAGAAGGGGCAGGGGAGGGGCGGGGGATTCAAGCCAGGTAGGTGTCTGGGGTGACGGCTGAGAGAACTGGGATTCAGGAACGAAGGCCAGGGACTTAGATTGGCTGTCAGCTCAAGGGGTTGAGGGATCTTGGAAGGACAAGGCAGGAAGCTCTGTGATAAGAGCATCATGCTACCACTAGTTTTATTTATGGATGGGGAATGAGAAATGGGAGTGTGAAGGGCATAGGTAGGACGAGCTTGCTTGTCTCGAAGGATATACATGTGGAGGGTGTTTTTATTCCTATTAATCCATCCCAGAACTCCTTGCTGACTCTAGAGACTTATATTCCCATTTTAATCTCTCCAGTCGTAACAAGTACTTACTATTTTTTAAAAAGCAAGGAAGTTACTGTGGCTGGAGGAGAGTAAAGAGGGAAGTATTTGAATATCATAGAGAAAATGGGAGCTAGACCTCATAGACAACTATCAAGAGTTTAAAAGATAAATAGACTACCAAGGAACAGGATATAGCAGGAAAGTACCCCATGTAAAGCAAAAAACAAAAGATACAAATTTTAAACATGAGAAAAAGGCAGGAGAGATCATGGAAGCAACAGAAGAAATGTGCACAAACCAAAGCAAAGCCAACTGATTTTCAGAGAAAATAAATTATATCCATAAAACAGGAATAAAAATCCACTAAAAAAAAGAAGAATCAGATTAAAATAAAGAGTATTTAAAGTAAAAAATAGGACTTCCGGGTAAGATGGCGGAAGAGTAAGACGCGGAGATCACCTTCCTCCCCACGGATACACCAGAAATACAGCTACACGTGGAACAACTCCTACAGAACACCTACTGAATGCTGGCAGAAGACCCCAGACCTCCCAAAAGGCAAGAAACTCCCCACATACCTGGGTAGGGCAAAGCGGAGAGATTCCCGCACAGAGGATCGGTGCCGAGCGGCACTCACCCGCCCGAGAGGCTTGTCTGCTCGCCCGCCAGGGCGGGCGGCGCTGGAAGCTGAGGCTCGGGCTTCGGTCAGAGCGCAGGGAAAGGACTGGGGCTGGCGGCGAGAACTCAGCCTGAAGGGGGCTAATGTGCCACAGCTAGCCAGCAGGGAGTCCGGGAAAACTCCGGAGCTGCCGAAGAGGCAAGAGACCTTTTCTTCCCTCTTGGTTTCCTGGTGCGCGAGGAGAGGGGATTAAGAGCGCTGCTTAAAGGGGCTCCACAGACGGGCGCGAGTCACGACTGAAAGCGCGGAGCGCAGTGACGGGAGTGGGAGGCTGGGGCTGCTGCTGCCGCCGCCAAGAAGCCTGTGTGCGAGCGCAGGTCACTGTCCACACCGCCCTTCCGGGAGCCTGTGCAGCCCGCCACTGCTGGGGTCCCGGGATCCAGGGGCGGCTTCCCTGGGAGAACGCACGGCGCGCCTCGGGCTGGTGCAACGTCACGCCGAACTCTGCCGCTGCAGGCTCGCCCCGCACTCCGTGCCCCTCCCTCCCGCCCGGCCTGAGTGAGCCAGAGTCCCCGAAGAGGCTGCTCCTTTAACCCTGTCCTGTCTGAGCGAAGAACAGACGCCCTCCGGCGACCTACACGCAGAGGCGGGGCCAAATCCAAAGCTGAGACCCAGGAGCTGTGAGAACAAAGAAGAGAAAGGGAAACCTCTCCCAGCAGCCTCAGAAGCAGCGGATTAAAGCTCCACAATCAACTTGATGTACCCTGCATCTGTGGAATACATGAATAGACAACAAATCATCCCAAATTGAGGAGCCAGGAGTCAGTGCTGTGCCTCTCAGGTGGGAGAGCCAACTTCAGGACACTGGTCCACAAGAGACCTCCCAGCTCCACATAATATCAAACGGCGAAAATCTTCCAGAGATCTCCATCTCAACACCAGCACCCAGCTTCACTCAACGACCAGCAAGCTACAGTGCTGGACACCCTATGCCAAACAACTAGCAAGACAGAAACACAACGCCACCCATTAGCAGAGAGGTGGCCTAAAATCATAAAAAGTCCGCAGACACCCCAAAACACACCACCAGACGTGGACGTGCCCACCAGAAAGACAAGATCCAGCCTCATTCACCAGAACACAGGCACTAGTACCTTCTACCAGGAAGCCTACACAGCCCACTAAACCAACCTTAGCCACTGGGGACAGACACCAAAAACAACGGGAACTACGAACCTGCAGCCTGCAAAAAGGAGACCCCAAACACAGTAACATAAGCAAAATGAGAAAACAGAAAAACACACAGCAGGAGAAGGAACAAGATAAAAACCCACCAGACCTAACAAATGAAGATGTAATAGGCAGTCTACCTGAAAAAGAATTCAGAATAATGATGGTAAAGATGATCCAAGATTCTATTTCCCAGATCCAAAATCTTGGAAATAGAATAGACAAAATGCAAGAAACAGTTAACAAGGACCTAGAAGAACTAAAGATGAATCAAGCATCGATTAAAAACACAATACATGAAATAAAAAATACTCTAGATGGGATCAATAGCAGAATAACTGAGGCAGAAGAACGGATAAGTGAGGTGGAAGATAAAATAGTGGAAATAACTGCTGCAGAGCAAAATAAAGAAAAAAGACTGAAAAGAACAGAGGAGAGTCTCAGAGACCTCTGGGACAACATTAAACGCACCAACATTCGAATTATAGGGGTTCCAGAAGAAGAAGAGAAAAAGAAAGGGACTGAGAAAATATTTGAAGAGATTATAGTTGAAAACTTCCCTAATATGGGAAAGGAAATAGTTAATCAAGTCCAGGAAGCACAGAGAGTCCCATACAGAATAAATCCAAGGAGAAATACGCCAAGACACATATTAATCAAACTGTCAAAAATTAAACACAAAGAAATCATATTAAAAGCAGCAAGGCAAAAACAACAAACAACACACAAGGGAATCCCCATCAGGATAACAGCTGATCTCTCAGCAGAAACTCTACAAGCCAGAAGGGAGTGGCAGGACATAATTAAAGTGATGAAGGAGAAAAACCTGCAACCAAGATTACTCTACCCAGCAAGGATCTCATTCAGATTTGATGGAGAAATTAAAACGTTTACAGACAAGCAAAAGCTTAGAGAGCTCAGCACCACCAAACCAGCTTTACAACAAATGCTAAAGGAACTTCTCTAGGCAAGAAACACAACAGAAGGAAAAGACCTACAATAACGAACCCAAAACAATTAAGAAAATGGGAATAGGAACATACATATCGATAATTACCTTAAATGTAAATGGACTAAATGCTCCGACCAAAAGACACAGATTGGCTGAATGGATACAAAAACAAGACCCATATATATGCTGTCTACAAGAGACCCACTTCAGACCTAGAGACACATACAGACTGAAAGTAAGGGGATGGAAAAAGATATTCCATGCAAATGGAAACCAAAAGAAAGCTGGAGTAGCAATTCTCATATCAGACAAAATAGACTTTAAAATAAAGACTACTAGAAGAGACAAAGAAGGACACTACATAATGATCAAGGGATCGATCCAAGAAGAAGATATAACAATTGTAAATATTTATGCACCAAACATAGGAGCACCTCAATACATAAGGAAAATACTAACAGCCATAAAAGGAGAAATCGACAGTAACACAATCATAGTAGGGGACTTTAACACCCCACTTTCACCAATGGACAGATCATCCAAAATGAAAATAAATAAGGAAACACAAGCTTTAAATGATACATTAAACAAGAGGGACTTAATTGATATTTATAGGACATTCTATCCAAAAACAACAGAATACACATTTTTCTCAAGTGCTCATGGAACATTCTCCAGGATAGATCATATCTTGGGTCACAAATCAAGCCTTGGTAAATTTAAGAAAATTGAAATTGTATCAAGTGTCTTTTCTGACCACAATGCCATGAGACTAGATATTAATTACAGGAAAAGAGCTGTAATAAATACAAACACATGGAGGCTAAACAATACACTACTTAATAACGAAGTGATCACGGAAGAAATCAAAGAGGAATTTAAAAAATACCTAGAAACAAATGACAATGGAGACACGACGACCCGAAACCTATGGGATGCAGCAAAAGCAGTTCTAAGAGGGAAGTTTATAGCAATACAATCCCACCTTAAGAAACAGGAAACATCTCGAATAAACAACCTAACCTTGCACCTAAAGCAATTAGAGAAAGAAGAACAAAAACACCCCAAAGTTAGCAGAAGGAAAGAAATCATAAAAATCAGATCAGAAATAAATGAAAAAGAAATGAAGGAAACGATAGCAAAGATCAATAAAACTAAAAGCTGGTTCTTTGAGAAGATAAACAAAATTGATAAACCATTAGCCAGACTCATCAAGAAAAGAAGGGAGAAGACTCAAATCAATAGAATTAGAAATGAAAAAGGAGAAGTAACAACTGACACTGCAGAAATACAAAAGATCATGAGAGATTACTACAAGCAACTCTATGCCCATAAAATGGACAACCTGGAAGAGATGGACAAATTCTTAGAAATGCACAACCTGCCCAGACTGACTCAGGAAGAAATAGAAAATATGAATAGACCCATCACAAGCACTGAAATTGAAACTGTGATTAAAAATCTTCCATCAAACAAAAGCCCAGGACCAGATGGCTTCACAGGCGAATTCTATCAAACATTTAGAGAAGAGCTAACACCCATCCTTCTCAAACTCTTCCAAACAATATCAGAGGAAGGAACACTCCCAAACTCATTCTACGAGGCCACTATCACCTTGATACCAAAACCAGGCAAGGATGTCACAAAGAAAGAAAACTACAGGCCAATATCACTGATGAACATAGATGCAAAAATCCTCAACAAAATACTAGCAAACAGAATCCAACAGCACATTAAAAGGATCATACACCATGATCAAGTGGGGTTTATTCCAGGAATGCAAGGATTCTTCAATATACGCAAATCAATCAATGTGATACACCATATTAACAAGTTGAAGGAGAAAAACCATATGATCATCTCAATAGATGCAGAGAAAGCTTTCGACAAAATTCAACACCCATTTATGATAAAAACCCTGCAGAAAGTAGGCATAGAGGGAACATTCCTCAACATCATAAAGACCATATATGACAAACCCACAGCCAACATTGTCCTCAATGGTGAAAAACTGAAACCATTTCCACTAAGATCAGGAACAAGACAAGGCTGCCCACTATCACCACTCTTATTCAACATAGTTTTGGAAGTTTTAGCCACAGCAATCAGAGAAGAAAAGGAAATAAAAGGAATCCAAATTGGAAAAGAAGAAGTAAAGCTGTCACTGTTTGCAGATGACATGATACTATACATAGAGAATCCTAAAGATGCTACCGAAAAACTACTAGAGCTAATCAATGAATTTGGTAAAGTAGCAGGATACAAAATTAATGTACAGAAATCTCTGGCATTCCTGTACACTAAAGATGAAAAATCTGAAAATGAAATCAAGAAAACACTCCCATTTACCATTGCAACAAAAAGAATAAAATATCTAGGAATAAACCTACCTAAGGAGACAAAAGACCTGTATGCAGAAAATTATAAGACACTGATGAAAGAAATTAAAGATGATACAAATAGATGGAGAGATATACCATGCTCCTGGATTGGAAGAATCAATATTGTGAAAATGACTCTACTACCCAAAGCAATCTACAGATTCAATGCAATCCCTATCAAACTACCACTGGCATTTTTCACAGAACTAGAACAAAAAATTTCAAAATTTGTTTGGAAAAACAAAAGACCCCGAATAGCCAAAGCAATCTTGAGAACGAAAAACGGAGCTGGAGGAATCAGGCTCCCTGACTTCAGACTATACTACAAAGCTACAGTAATCAAGACAGTGTGGTACTGGCATAAAAACAGAAAGATAGATCAGTGGATCAGGATAGAAAGCCCAGAGATAAACCCACGCACATATGGCCAACTTATCTTTGATAAAGGAGGCAGGAATGTACAGTGGAGAAAGGACAGCCTCTTCAATAAGTGGTGCTGGGAAAACTGGACAGGGACATGTAAAAGTTTGAGATTAGATCATTCCCTAACACCATACACAAAAATAAGCTCAAAATGGATTAAAGACTTAAATGTAAGGCCAGAAACTATCAAACTCTTAGAGGAAAACATAGGTAGAACACTCTATGACATAAATCACAGCAAGATCCTTTTGGACCCACCTCCTAGAGAAATGGCAATAAAAACAAAGATAAACAAATGGGACCTAATGAAACTTCAAAGCTTTTGCACAGCAAAGGAAACCATAAACAAGACCAAAAGACAACTCTCAGAATGGGAGAAAATATTTGCAAATGAAGCAACTGACAAAGGATTAATCTCCAAAATTTATAAACAGCTCATGCAGCTCAATAGCAAAAAAACAAACAACCCAATCCAAAAATGGGCAGAAGACTTAAATAGGCATTTCTCCAAAGAAGATATACAGACTGCCAACAAACACATGAAAGAATGCTCAACATCATTAATCATTAGAGAAATGTAAATCAAAACTACAATGAGATATCATCTCACACCAGTCAGAATGGCCATCATCAAGAAATCTAGAAACAATAAATGCTGGAGAGGGTGTGGAGAAAAGGGAACACTCTTGCACTGCTGGTGGGAATGTGAATTGGTACAGCCACTATGGAGAACAGTATGGAGGTTCCTTAAAAAACTAAAAATAGAACTACCATATGACCCAGCAATCCCACTACTAGGCATATACCCTGAGAAAACCATAATTGCAAAAGAGACATGTACCAAAATGTTCATTGCAGCTCTGTTCACTATAGCCCGGAGCTGGAAACAACCTAAGTGTCCATCGTCGGATGAATGGATAAAGAAGATGTGGCACATATATACAATGGAATATTACTCAGCCATAAAAAGAAACGAAACTGAGCTATTTGTAATGAGGTGGATAGACCTAGAGTCTGTCATACAGAGTGAAGTAAGTCAGAAAGAGAAAGACAAATACCGTATGCTAACACATATATACGGAATTTAAAAAAAAAAAAAAAAGTCATGAAGGACCTAGGGGCAAAACAGGAATAAAGACACAGACCTACTTGAGAATGGACTTGAGGATATGGGGAGGGGGAAGGGTAAGCTGTGACAAAGCGAAAGAGAGGCATGGACATACATACACTACCAAACGTAAGGTAGATAGATAGTGGGAAGCAGCCACAGAGCACAGGGAGATCAGCTCGGTGCTTTGTGACCGCCTGGAGGGGTGGGATGGGGAGGGTGGGAGGGAGGGAGATGCATGAGGGAAGGGATGTGGGAACAGATGTATATGTATGACTGATTCACTTTGTTATAAAGCAGAAACTAATTAAAAATAATAATAATAATAAATTAATTAATTAATTAATTAATTAAAAAAAAAAGATCAGCTCTCACCAACTGGAACAAAAAAATAAATAAATAAATAAAGTAAAAAATATATATATAAAATTAAAAAGAACTTTAATTAAAAGTTTGGAAGATGACTTTGAGGATATAATACAGAAAGCAAATTTAAGTTAAAATTTAAAAATGAAAAGACTTAGAGGAACATTGCACAGCATCCCACACAAATAATATTAATCTAAGGAAGAGATTAAGATCAAACATACTGGAGAAAATACTTAAATAACACAGTAGCATTTCCTGGGGAAAAAAATGTGATTCAATAGTATAAGAAAGCACAAAAAATGTTTAGCACTATGATTTTTTTTTCAAATATCTACATCAAGTCTCATTTTCATGTTTCAATACACTAGGGAAAATCTGAACAGAGCTGAGAGGGAAAAAACACTTTATCTATAGAGGTGTGATAATGCAATCAGAACTGAATTTTCAACAATACTGCATTGCTGAAGGATAGAAGATTGGACAAAACTTACAACTCTTAGACAAAATCATGTTTAGATAGAATTCCATTTCTAGCCAAATTAGTAATCGAGCATGAGAGACAATAAAATTTGGGAGAAAAATACTGAAAGGAATTATTTTCCTTTGACTCCAGTTTTAGGAAGACTTTCTCAAGCAAAAAGAAAACTTAACTAAAAAAATCAAAACAAAACAGGAAGGACTAATATGCAGAAACTGTGACATCAACCCAGCAGAAGTCCCCAAAATACAGTTAAAACAAAACAAACACACAAAATAACAAAAACACCACATCCTTACTGTTTTGCCCTTCTGAAGTCAGAAGTCCTAGGGATCGGCCACTGTTCCTCTACTTTAGGTTTCACAAGACTGAAACCAAGGTGTTGGCAGGGCTTCATACCTTTCTAGAGGCTTTTGGGAAGAATCAGCTTCCAGGTTCAGTCAGGTTGTTGGCGAAATGCAGTTATCTGTGGTTGTTAAGACTGAGGTGTCTATTTTCTTGCTGGCTGTCAGATACGGTGTCACCCTTGCTGCCTAGTGGCCTGTCTCCAGTGGCATGAGGTGTTACTACCAGTAATCCCTCTGTCAGCCTGCAGAGACTATTATATACCTGCCTGAATTCATTTCCTATTGTTGCCATAACAAATACCACACATTTAGTGGCTTAAAAAAATCCACCGATTTATAATTTTACAGTTGTGTAGGTTAGAAGCCCAACATGGATATCACTGGGCTAAAATCAAGATGTCAGCCAGGCTTCATTCCCTTAGAACAACTCTGGAATAGAATCCACTTCCTTGTCTTTTTCAGCTTCTAGAGGTCACTTGCATTCCTTGGCTCATGGAATATAGGTCCCTTTCTCCATTTTTTGAACCCAGCAATGGCAGGTGAAGTTCAGCTCACATCACACTACTCTTACTTAATCTCCTGTCTCCCTTTTACTATTAAGGATCCTGTGATGACATTGGTCCCACCTAAGTAATGCAGGATAATATCCCTATTTTGAAATCAGCAAATTAGAAAACCTACTTGCACTGGCAACCTTTATCCTCCTTTCCCATGTAACCTGTCATATTCACAGATTCTGTGGGATCAGGACATAGATGCTTTCAGGAGACCGTTACCCTGCCTATCACAGCCCCTCTTTAGTCCATTAACCTTCTGTTGTTGCTTTCTTGTAAGGAATAGAGCACAGCCTGACACATTGGAATGAGGTACTTGTTGGGCATCGCAAATCACATTCAGGACCTGAATTAATCAATCATCCCTTCACCATGCTGAGTTCTGAGCCTCACCCTACTTATTTTACCCCACCAGGTCCATACAAATTCCACTTTTATATCTATTCTACACTCATCTTGAGAAAAGTGTCTTATGCTGTCTATAATCTGCCAACATTTCTCATTATATAGTCAACATAGATTAGAATTATAATTGTATAAACAAACCCGGAATTCCAATGACAACACACTATGAGTTCATGTCTTCCTCATAAAAACCTCTGAAGTTTCCAATAACATTTTAGGTCCCATAATTCTTAGTTCCGAATCACCCTTCACTTTGTGCTTTTGTACCAATTTTCCTATGATTCCATCATATGAGTTTAGTTCTGCACTGCCGTGTGTATGTTTTCTCACTGGTGTCTTATTCTTCTTCAGTTGGTGTTGTTGCTTACACACCCTTATATAATATCTTTCATTGCTTTCTCCTGCTATCAGTAGATCATATCCCAAAATCACAAATGTAGTTCAATATTAAGAAGCCATTAACATAATTCATCATACTTATAGATAAAAAGATAAACTATGTCATCTCCACAGATTAACAGTGGATATTCCATAGCATGCTAATATATTGTTTCAGCACTAAAATCCTAACTTTACTCAAAGTGGATTTTAGTAAAATATCTTCTTATGACCTGCATGTGTTTGTGCTTATGTTTAATTCACCCTTGTGTTTAAAAGTAATATTCTATTTATGAAATTCTCTTGTTCAATAATTTGAACATATTGTCTGACTTCTCACATCTACTCTTACTGCTATAATATTGGATTTACAGCTAGCTTTGTTCTTTTGTGCATGATCTATTCTTCTCCTTGGATGCTTTTACAATTTCTTTTGTCATTGATATTCCTACATTTCACTGTAATATGCCTAGATTTGTGCTTTCTTTTTATTTCATATACTACTTAACTGCCTATCAGTCATTTTGTTAGTAATGATATATTTTTAAGTTCTGTGAAATGTCCTGATATTATTTTATTACCTTTATTTTTCTTTTCTCTGAGACTCATTATACGAATAATATGAATATGAATATGAATATATTTCTACCTATATCGTTCATGCCACTTAGTCTTTATATTTATCTATTCATGTTTGCCTCTCTTCTTGATGCCCTTTTTCTTTTTCTAGAACAGCTCCATTTCTGTCTTTATTAACATGTAGTCTGATATCTATCTACACTATTTATTTATCTAAATATTTTTAAAGTGATGTGGAAAATTTGTACCCACTGTGTGCCTCTCTATATGAGATTAAGAGGAAGAAAATATAAATTCTCCAACGTGGTTATCAAGTAACTGTTTAATCAAGACTCTCTTTGATCATCTTCTTTTAAATTGAAGCCCCCCTACTCCAGTGTCCTCTATTTCGTTGTTCAGATTTATTGCACTTATTACCATATAACATGGTTTTATTTATTTATACCCAGCCCTTAGATTGTTGCTCAAGAAAGGTTTGTTTGTTTTAATACCTGAATAAACACATTTACTATACAGTAAGTCCCCTACATATGAATGAGTTCCATTCAGAGAGCACGTTCATAAGTCCAATTTGTTCAAAAGTCCAACAAAGTTAGCCTACATACCAACTAACACAATTGACTATATAGACTGTACTATAATAGGTTTATAATACTTTTCACACACATTATAAATAAAAAGCAAACAAACACAAAAAATAAGAAAACATTTTTAATCTTACAGTACAGTACCTTGAAAAGTACAGTAGTACAGTACAACAGCTGTCATACAGGGGCTGACATAGAGTGAACAGGCAAGAAGAGTTACTGATTGTAGGAGAGAGAGGAGGTGGGAGATGGTAGAGATGAAGGATCGTCAGGAATAGGGGACGGAGGGCAAGCTGTTATTTCACTCACGCCTGACATTGATGGCATAGGTTCTGGTTCCTTGCTGGATTCAATTCTATCTACCCTCTTGAAAAAACAATCCAGTGATGTCTGTGTAGTAGCTCTTCATTTCTCATCATACCAGTATGAGCTACACCACCGCTGCTTTTAAGCTTGCTTCTGGACATCGTGCGCTTGAAATAAAAATCTACTGTACTCTGTATAGTACAATAAAGTACACAAAAGCACAACCACTTATAGAGGATGCACACACATGACAGTGTATGCCCAGACACGTGAACTAACTTACGTGATTAGGCATGCAAATGTATGTTCGCTTATTTGAAATTTCACAACTGGCAGGTTCATATGTAGGGGACTTACTGTATATAAAAAAAAAATAACCATATAATCGCATAGTACCACAGGATAGAATTACAGTGAGATTCAAGGATATTTTCTGTATTATATTTTAAGGCAGCTCATGGTCAGGACTTCAGTATTCTTATAACAGTGTCTGGCATATTTCTTCTTTCCCTAAATGAAAGGAAACACATTGACTTGTATCAATTGATGTAAAATTTTACCTGCTAAAAGCAATACATGGGAATATGTTTTTAAAATCACATAATCGTACTAAAATTGATCTTTCAAATACCACACAGAATTTTTTTGGTCATAATAAATTTCTTCTTATCTTTGTCAAATGACATTTAGTTTAGAGAATGAATCTACACTCCTACTTATCTCCACCCCAACCATTCCTCTAACTTTCTAGGACTTCCCCCTGGAAATTTTTTGTTTGTTTTGTTTTAATTGCATGGCAGGAATTTTATCATGAAGTGAGGTGAAGCAGAAAGACACTGAAATGGACATTGTAGCTGCTTAAGCACAAATGCTCACCAAAGATTAAACAGCTTAAAATTATGGCTTAGATATTTCTCAAGCATTTTCTGACATATTTATTTCATCTGAAGAAGACACTGAAAATTAATAAAATTGTCACATGTATGATTACAATATATTTTCAGTTTTTGACACCATTCAGGATCTCTTGAACTTATTTATCTCTTTTTATTATATAGGAATATTTTAAACATACTGAAAAATGCATTCTTAGAATAATATCACAAACACCTATTGCCATAGTTTAACAAATGCTAAAATTTGATCAACCTTACTTCATTTCTTTATTTTTAGCTATGAATCATGATGAATGGAGTGAAAGTCCCTTTGTACTCCTTTACTGTTCCTCTCACACTCAGAGGTAAGTACTATCTCAAAGTCAGTACAATTTCTAAATGTCCAATGTTTTAAAATATTATTTATGGGATTTCCCTGGTGGCACGGTGGTTGAGAGTCCGCCTGCCAATGCAGGGGACACGGGTTCGTACCCTGGTCCGGGAACATCCCATGTGCCACGGAGCGGCTAGGCCCGTGAGCCATGGCCACTGACCCTGCACGTCTTGAGCTTGTGCTCCGCAACGGGAGAGGCAACAACAGTGAGATGCTCGTGTACCGAAAAGAAAAAAAAAATTGCATGTTTAGCATCATACTACCGGTGTTGTTCTTGGGAAAAATGTTTCTGCTTGAGGAAAGGCTAGAAGAGACATGAATGAGTTTCAGAGTAAACCTCAGTGTCTTTCTCTACTTGTAGTCATCTTTGTGATACAACAAGGAGATTGTCTAGAGTTGACCCAAGGGATTTCCTCCTGCATTGTTATCAAATAAACCAGATGAGAGTATGAAGACAGCGAGAGAAGGGAGGAGACTTTGCCTATCTAAGGGGAGCTGTTTCCAAATTCAAATTTCCGGGGACCAATGGATATTTTCCCCTGACAGGCAGGCAGAGTTATGAATCTCCCATTGGCCCCTATGGCTTTAGATGTTAGGCAGATGGGATTCATATGCATCCCAAGTCTAGACAGTTTTACCCATAGGCAAAACTTTATTTCATCCTTCATTAAAAGATGCTTCTCATGCTAAAATAAGAAGAATGAAAAATGGGAAGGATTTCTTCCCAGAACAAAGTTCTCTTTTGGATGAGAAGCCTTTTCTTGGATGAAGGAAAAGTGGGGAAACTGGTATCTCTTCATTTCTTGACCCTGGACTTGTGTTTATATCCGCAACAAAGCCTATTCTTTAATTCATGCCATGTGTAATGACATGAAATTCATTCCTATTTAGGTTGTACAACAGGTTTTTTTTTTTAAATAGTGACTTTCCTAGCACGATTATTCACAACCAGATGAGGGAAATTCATTCCAAATACTCTCCTTTTGGAAATGGCAGAAGACTGATAAGTCAACTAGAGGTAGGAGACATTGGAAGACATTCTACAAGGATACAGAGATAACCATTCAGGAGGATTGATGATCAGGGTCAACTGGAGGTAAAATGGGAGAGAGACGCCAAGGAATGTGGGTAGGTCATTGGGAGAGCTAGTGCCCATGATGTCAGGCACCAGACATCCCTGAGATGGCAATTAGTTCAGCTCTATAACAGCTGCTGAAGAAGTGGCTGTACCATTAGAATGTGAGCCACAGTTGCTGACCATCACACTGTCTTCTTGTTGTTATTGGAAAATATCAATTATTTCCTGCCCACTGGCTATTGAATTCATTCTTCTCCAGTCCCTTGCATGGCACACTCATTCCCAAACATTATATCTTATCTCAAATATTACATCTTTAGAGAAGTCTTCTCTGAACATCTTGTCTAAAGTGGCCTCTCTATTACTGACCAGATGATCTTGTTTATTTATTTCAAAGCACCAATAAAGTTTGTGATTATCTGAATTGTCTTGGATTGATCAATTTATTATTTACATATATTTATTTATCTATGTTTCCACTGGACTTTTATTCCATGTTAACAGTAATTATTATTGCAATCTCTACTACATCCAGTGACTACCCTGTGGGCTCTCATCCCTATCCTACCCTACACTACTTTTGTTGTAAAAAACATTGAAAAATCCCCCTTAATACTAATATCACATATAGATGATATACGTTATCTATACATAACTTCAAAAATTCAATATGATGCATAAATTGTAATATAAAAGAGAAATAAAAGGAAAACAAATAGTAATAAAACATGTATTTTGGGTACCAAACTCAGGTTCAGCTACTCGCTGCTCATAAGCCAATAATTCGAAAGGCAAGTGTCAGTAGAAAGGAAAGGTGCTTTAATCAGAAAAGACAGCAATCTGGGGAGATGGTGGACTCCTGTCCAGAGACCAACTCCAAAGATTCTGCTCAGCCATGACAGTTTTTAAAGAAAAAAATAGAGGGGAAGAATCTCCGTGAATCATAGAGGCAGGAGGTTGGCTTCTGCATCAATCCCCATTGGGCACAGATTGGCTGACTCTCTCTTCAGATGTTATTTTGCCCTCTTGATTTGCCTGCAGGATTGCTTAGGAGGTTGTTAGGGGTAGGCAGCTAATCATTCTTAAACTACTTCATTCTTACTTCTTTTTATCCAGGAAAAGAATCAACAGGTTAGCCAAGGCATGGTGTGCATTCTGGAAAGTGTACGTTAGGAGTTCGTTTCAATTGCTTAGTGATCTCATTTCTATAATTAGGCTTTTAAGGTTACAGGGGGACAGAAATGGGTGAACAGAAAGGGGCAAAAGAGCTGCTTTCAGTTTAATGTATAGATATATTCCATTTTTCAAAATAGACTACAATAGGGCATATAATATATAATAAAGGAGTGAGATTCCTGTGCCCAGTGAAAAATCCTCAAGATTATGATGACCAAAAACTGATTCAAGTACATTGTACTGGAGTCTCAAAGACTATGGTAACACTATAGTAAATAATATTTGGTAAAGCTCTGAACAAATCAGAGAGCTATCATTTCTCAATTTATTAGGTAATAACAGTTCTAAGAAAATCTCTCCCAAACATGTTTCTTGTTCTTTCATATTTTTATTTTTTTCAAATGAGATGTAAATTACAAAATAAAGGGCACAACATTAAGCCTATATATAGCTTGTCAGAATTTTACTTATATGTACCCCTATTTATTCATCCCTCAGGAGAAGATATAAATCATTTCAAGTATCCCAGTAGACTCCTTTGTGACTCTCTGGAGTCCATACCACTCCAAATATAACCACTATTCTGATTCCTAGCACCAGAGATTAGTTGTGCCTATAACCTTTTGTAAATGGTTTGTTTAGCATTATACTTATGTAAACTTATAGGTTATACTTTATTTATGTTGTTATGAGTAGTTGTGGTTTGTCTTTTTATTGCTAGATTATACTCCACTGTACAAATTTATCATAATATATACACTTGTTGCTGGACATTTTGAGTTGTTCCCAGTTTCTGGCTCTTAAACATAACGCTGCTATGGATATTTTTGTATATGTCTTTTGGTAGATATCAGCACTCATCTATCTTGCTTGAAGAATTTCTGCTTCCTAGAGCATAAATATGTTTAATTTAGAAAACAGTGCCAAAATGTCCAAAATACCTGTGTCAATTTACATTCCTAAGCAATATAACAATTTCTGCTTGTTTAGTATTCTCACTAATGTTGAGTATTGTCAGACCTTTAATTGTAGACATTCTGGTAAAGTATATTAGTATCTTATTGAGTTCTGACTTTGTTTTGAAATCTGTGGATTTCCTTTTAATTTTCTCAATATTATCACTTAATGAATAGTTCTTAATTTTAATGAAGTCCAATTCTTAAGGTTTCAAAAGGTTTAGTATTCTTTTGTTGTAAATTTTTGTAATTTTTGCCAATCCCAAATTATGAAAATACTCTTGTATGTTTTTATGTGAAAGCATTGTTGTTTTAACTTTAACATTTATATTTATAATCCATCATAACTTAATTGCTCTATGCTGTGTCACTTTTTACATGGGTTTTCCAATATTGACCTAGCAACATTTATTATAAAGAATATTCTTTCCCTAAAGAATGGTCCCTCCATTCTGTTGTTGATTGATCCTTGAACCAATGCCACTCATTCAATTTGGATACCTTGAAAACAAACAAAAGACATACATAGCTAGTGTAGTTAGTTAAGACAAAAGACATAACTAATGTAGAGGAGAAAAAATAATTTTCTCTCTATCCTTCTATATTCTTGGCTGAGATCACCCTGTAACAGAAGACAGATTAGCAGGGGAAAAGCAAACAGTTTATAAGATGCATACCTCCTGTCCAAGGGAGACCCAGGAAACTGAGTAACTTTCTGAAGTGGCCCAAGCCAACACCTTAAATACAATCTCCAATGAAAAACAAAAGAAGGTGTTGGGGGTTTGGGAGCCAAATATGGGAGATTTTCAGGCAAAGCACAGTATAGTAGGGTATGGTTGTTATGCAGGTTTAAGTCTCTACCTTCTCCATTAATAAGAGTTTCTAGATTTAGTCATCCTTCTTTTCTTGACACCTAGAGGGAGACACGTTTACAGATAGTAGAGATTTCCCTTACATAGGTTAATGTCTCTTACAAAAGTGTACCTTCTAGGCTTTCAAACTTTTTCTGTGTTGGCTGTTTCTTAAAAATAACCATTTCAAGATAACCTTTATGCCAAAGAGGCATATTTTGGGGTGGCAAATTCTGTTCTCCTTCCTTAGTAAGTCGGTAATAAAGAAAAAAGGAACTATAAAAATATTACATTAGTCAAAAAGAAAAGGCAGAAAAAAGGTGAAAAATGACAAATTGAAAATAAATGCAAGATGGCAGATTTAAGCTCAACCATATTGATAATTACAATAAATTTAAAGGCAGACATTTGCCAGATTGGATAAAAAGTAAGATCCAACCATAGGCTGTCTAAAAGAAACTGTTACTGGCTTGGCATGCATTGTGTCAAAATAGCTTCAAACGAGGAGGTCAGCGGAAGACCGGGACCAGAAATCTCAGTCCTTGTGACAGCAAGCAAAGAATTGCAGACTACCACTTTGGGCTTAAGCTCAAAGCAAAGTTTATTAAAGCATCGTTACACTCTCAGAGGGAGAGCGGGCTGTTTCTGCAAAGTGAAATCAGTGCTCCTGTACAGGCTTAAGGGTGTTTGTAAGGAATATTCTGCTAGGAGGCGGGGTGCAATCGTGGGTGAGCGACAGGGGATCATTATTTGATTGACGGTCCTGAGCTACGAAACAAGTTCATTATTGCACATGCCCTCACACTTGATTCGCTAAGAAAAGCCCACGGTGGGGGTGGGACAAAACCACATGCAGATTTTATTATAATGATGGTATAATGAGTTTGGGTTTACTATAGGTTACACACCTGTCTAGTCTGGGCACGCGCAGACTGGGGGAAGTTCCCTCGTGTTACTGTGCTCCCTCTTTATCAGGATATCAGATAGAAACCATAGTTGTACCCGTGCTGGGTGGGGTCAGGGGAGGGTCCCCAGAGGGTTGGGGTGTAACTTGACTACTCCCTTCTTGTCTTTTCGCCACTGTCACTTCCTTGCTGCTAATGTCTGACTAACTACTTAACAAAACTATTTTAAATATTGAAGAGAGATTGAAAGATGAAATTCGATCCTCTGTACAAATGCCAGGCAAAAGATAGCTGGAATGTTTTCATTTATATCTGACAATGTACAGAACAAGGAAGGAATTTTACAATGATAACAGGACAAAGTAATCAAACTCTAATTTATAAATTTAACATATTGTTTTCCATCAATATAATTTCTAGTACAACACAGAAATGTGCAATAATTTAGACAAGATAATATAGTATTGTACCATTAAATTTTAGAAAATGTGTTTATTAAATCTTGGCTGGAAAATCTTGAAACATGAGACTCCTTGGATATCATGTTGATTAGTTTATATCTCAACATGGCTAGGCTATAGTATCTAGCTTTTCTGTTTTCTTCCTATACTTCCTTATTTAATCAAACACTAATGTAAGTGTTGTTGTGAAGGTATTTCATGGATGTGGATAGCGACTAACATCAGCTTATTTTAGGTAAAAGAATTACATTCAATAATGTAGGTGGGCTTCTTGAAATCAGTTGATGGGATTAACAGTAAAAAGTGAGATTTCCTGGAGAGGAAAACTTTTCTCTCAAAACTACAGTATAAACTCCTTGCTACCTTTTTAGCTTATTGGTCCGTCCTACAAATTTTGGCCTTGCCAGCCCCTACAAACTTTTGAGCCATCCCTATTTCATTTGTGTGTGTGTGTGTGTGTTTTCCCTCTTTTTTTCTGGAGAACCCTAACTCTTACATATGTTTCCACTCCTTTTGAGAGCACAGGCTCTTCTCTACTCTCCTTTATTTATGAGGTAATTCATTGTCATGTTATGAATAAGACACCATAACAATTTTCTAATTTTACTTTAAATTTTTTATGATGTCAGTCTCTTTTTTATTATTATAATCCTAGCAGTGTTATTCTCTTTTATTTTTATAATCTTAGGAATCTCAATCTCACTCTCATTCTCTGTCATTCATACTCTCTCTCTCTCTGTCTCTATCTCACACATTCAGCAATTAAAAGGAGCTCACACCCATTGCAGTCTCCCTCTTTTTCCCCTGAGTTCTCAGTGTCTGCTCTTAAACGTGGGTGTGTGAAATGTGGAACTTAATGACTTCTGCTATTTTCTGTAACATTTTCTATCAAGAAGGATAGAGGAAGGACTCATAAGTTGACAAGACAATTTCTAATTTTTAGGAATAACATAGAATTGGGTCACAGTAGTTTCCTCAGCTTCTCCTACAGGTAATTTTATATAAAATTCAAGATAATCTCACAAATATGGAGCGTCCAATAATATCAATAAAATCAGAAGCTGACTTTGGTCTGGTAGGTGGGCACTCATAGAAAGGGTACTCTGTGGAGTGATACCTTTTTAACTGAAATAGAACACTAAAATGAAAATGACTTAAATAATTATGAAATTGATGAGGTCATTAAAATATGCCAGAGATAACAATATCAATACACTTAAATACTCTGGCCTCTTACTCCCTAGAAGCCCAGATTTCTGACAACAAATTTAAAGACATCTGTGACAGAAACTGTATTTTGAAATATCAATTTCTTTTTATGAAATATAAAATATTTATTTTCAATAAATATTTTAATATTAATATTTTATTTACTTTAACTATCTTAACTAAATTGTGTTAAAAATCTTACTAGATTCCAAACTCAAGTATAAGTATGTTTTGAATTATCACAGATTATTAGAGGTAAAAAAAACTTGAAAAGTGGAGACACATCTATGAAAAATGTCCTTAATTAAAAATATAAATTTATTATTCAGCTATAATTCCTCACTCCCTTTCCCAAAGAGTTATGCAAACAAAATGTTTTGACAATTATGGCTCAAATTTCTAGTGAGCAATTTTATATCTCTCTCAATTTCCATTATTATTCTTAGTTAATAAAAGGCCCTTAATCCTAAGCAATTCTAACTTGTGGACAAAGTCTTCTGTGCAGCATAAATGTCCATTTATTTATTTAGTTTCTTTTGTCTATTTGTTTGTTGGCTGGTTGGTTAATTTCATTCCTTGGACTTGGTCAATTTTATTTTTTTCTTATTTCCTTTAAGATTGTTAAATTTGTTGACCACCTCCACAGAGCCTCTGGTAGGACAAGCATCCATCATGATACAAAATCTTAACCCACGGATTTTAAGTCCAAGTGAGAGAACGTTTTGACCTCTTCTAGAACTAATTTACAAACTAGTCACATTTCATTGTCCCCTAAAAATATCTTCACGGTATAAGTATTGGTTACAGGCAGGTGTACGTATCCACTGCTTTTTGTTTCTACCATTCGTAGGTTTTAACACCAACCCCTGCAGCTTTAAAACTGTTGACAATGACATTTCTATTTTTAATTGCATCTTCTTTTTATCCCATTTAAATGAAGCACTTAAGATCATTATTCACTCCATTTCTCTCTGTGTGTATATATATAGTATGCATATACATATGTATGTATGTATGAATATATCTACATGTATATACACATATGTATGTGTATATACATGCATACATACATACATGCATACATAAAAGCAATTCACAGGGAGCCCACATTTTTGAGAGTTTTTTGGTCTGTTTCTTAGAGATGAGGTTACAAGAGACTTGCCTCAGTGTTCTCTCAGTGCATCTTTCTCCTCAGGCTCTTTCCGTAGCAACCCTAGAATATTACTTCTCTAAATTCACTGGACTTCTTGTTTTCTTTCTATTTTGATAGACAGCCTTGTTCATATCACTGATGCTTTCTCTTTCCTGTGCTAGTATTGATTTTTCTCCTTGCTTTCTTTTCGCTTGCATCTCCCAAACATCACTTTAAACTTCTAGTTTATTTTTCCCATTTTACATCTTGAAAGCTTGTGATTTTTTTCCTCTCTATGTATAATTCAAGAGAAAATAGGAATATAGAGTAAACTCTCAGAGTGTATTTGAAAGGATTCTTAATAAAATGAACATGATGGCAATGGAAACATCAGCTCTAAGTTCTGTAAAACTTCATAACTATTTATTAGATTAGATAGGCAGCACCATTATTTATTTCAAAGCAGGATACTTCCCGTGGTAGAAAAACCTTTTCACTGCAGAATTACTGTAATCTTCTCCAGAAAGCAAACTAAACTAAAAAAAAAAAAAAAAATCTGAGTAAACATGTCTTTTGGGGAACGATTATCCATTTTTATGTAAGATAACAACATGATACTCTCTTTTTTTATGTATAATGACACACAGTCAATAAGCATTCCCATAGATATTTAACAGTCTCACTGAAGCCTGTGATCTTTCTATTACCTGTGTACAATGCTACAAATCAATCTATTTCAACATCAAGGTGTTTCTTTCTTCTGGGAGCAGAAAGGCCAGAGCAGGAAGAGCAGTGTTGAAGCAATTCAATAAAAACAGACTACAGAGAAAGAAGCAATGCAACTGAATATGAGCAATGCACAGAACTCACTGAAAAACATATGCAAACCAATAACCAGGTGCTTCAGCAGCGTTTCAAGCTGGTGCTAGCTGCAGCCTTTATATAATGCTCCTCTCTGGAATAATCTGGTCTAACAGTACTATGCTTCTTAGCACCATAAGCACCCACAGTTGTATGTACCTTTTCTTGTAGTGTCAGTTCACATCCATCTGATACCTAGACTCCAGCGATGTAGAGAGAAACTCTAGGCAGAGATCAGGCCATTATATGGAAGGAACACCTGGCTTATTTTCCTCGGCTTTGCAGGAGATTCCCTATCTGATTCTCTGTTTTATTTCAGCTCCCTATTTGAATCTAGAATAGTTAAGAGTTTACATAATTCCTAATGTAAAGAGATTTTTATGGCCAACTTTCCCCCCTTTCCTACAACCAAAGCTTAACAATTATGTTTTGGGGAAACTGTTATTGTGTGCCCTATACTGAAACATTTAACAGGCCTTTTGTAATCATATACTATCTCTTACTTTCCCAACGGATTCTTATAAAAGGAAAGCCCTGGGAATGGAAAACTCACTTTTTTTTTCCTTTTTAATTTTGATATAGTGAAAATCTCTGAAATTTTGCTAAAAAGGCCATATTCCATTAGAGAGGCTTCAGGTGTTTTTCTTATTCAATTGGGTCAGATGTTTTTTAACATTGTGTAGTGGGAGAGTAACTCAGGGAGTTAGGAAGATGTTTGGTAAATGGCATTTTGATATTACACCAGAATTCATGGCATCCAAAATGCCATACTTACTTCCTATTTGAAATTACACCAGAAAACACTTATACTGTGGTTTATTATGATACATTTCATATATATTTACTCCTATAGGATTCTTAGTTGCAGATAATAGAACCAGTCTGACTATTCTAACAGTTAGGAATTTATTAAGGATGTTATTTTTGCCACAGATTCACCAGGAGAGGAGAGAACCAGGTTGGGATTCTATACACTCAGAAACTACATATACAGGGTAGGAAATCGAGAAAAGTTGATGAACAACCATACGCAGACATTTTTCTAATGGAAACACTACTGTACTTCACTTGTCACCTAAAACAATAGGGAACAGACCCAAGAATTCTGCTTCTGCTGTCTCTTACCCACCCTGCCCCACCGCAAACCCAAACAGATGCACTCACTGCCATGCTTACTAGAAGATAGCTGTCATCAATAACCATCTCACTTTGCTCATTTCCACTTTCAAGTCTCATGGTGATACATTTGATTGGCAGATACTTATGAGAAAGCAAGCCTAAAAAAAAGCAGATTTTAGATTTCAAGACTCTATAATACAGGGAGACCTGGAAAAGGACTGTGAAAAGAGTGGTGAGTGTGACTTCCACAGTTACCTGTATTTCAGCTGTTGTCATGGACACTTTGGAGTTTTAAATAAATTTGGCTCTAATCTCCTATCCCACAACCAAGAAAAATTCAATGGCTGCTCAGTGTTTTGTGAATTCCTAGTTAAATTCTCTTGGATAGCCTTTAGTTTTATTTCCTGTTTTCAATAAATATCTCATTTTTATTTCAACTTGTATTCTGAGAATCCCCCTTCCCTCAGCAGACCTAGAATTGAATCAAAGTCTCAATCACTATGTGTACCATACGTTTGTATTGTAGAGATTCCTCGGGCATTTTGCTGTATTGGAGGAGAGTTGTGTAATTAAATTTTGCTTCAGCCAACTCTGCCATTATGAATTACTTTAACCCAGCTCCTCTTTCCAGCGGGTCTCTGATGCCGTGTTGTTCCACCCAACCCCTTTCATCTCCTCTACTCCTCACCTAACCACACCTTCAAAATCCCACTCATTTCTTACTTACCATTATTTACCTATCTCTCCTTGGGTAACCCTAGCTCATTCATGATATACTCAGAAGAACTCACCTTTAAAGCAAGATCTGTTCTAAAACTAGATAGTTTTTGAAAATAATTATGTATTCATATATATATATAATTTTTTTTTTTTTGCGGTACATGGGCCTCTCACTCTTGTGGCCTCTCCCGTTGTGGAACACGGATGTGCAGGCTCAGCAGCCATGGCTTATGGGCCTAGCTGCTCTGCGGCATGTGGGATCTTCCTGGACCGGGGCATGAACCCGTGTCCCCTGCATCGGCAGGCGGACTCTCAACAACTGCACCACCAGGGAAGCCCCTGTATTCATATCTTAAAGTAATGATATTCTTCACAATACCAACATAATATCTCATAATTTAAAATAATTCAATAATTCAATAATTCAAAACAACTTATTGATTATTACAGAAGAAAAATTTGAAATATAATTTTTGCTTAAAAATTGCTCACAGTTTTTTCAGAGAGCTAAAATATATATGAGAACAAGTAAACTTACAGGAATAGGTAATAGTTAATACCAAACAATATGAGTGGTAGTGATATTATGTACTACTAGAGTTTAATAAAATAAAAATATTAATATGAAAGTGAAAATGTTGGTTTATCATCAGCAAAGGAATCTATTTACATATTAACTTAGCCTTCCATTGTATAGACATTTTCTGATAAAGTATCTAGTCAAGAAAATCTTTCTTCAAAGGTTAATGTTTGATATGCACAAATCATATTTCAAAGGTGAAGGAGCAAATTTTAAAAATAAAATAGTTGTATTGATAACGTTTGAGGATTAGTATGTAAACACATTATAAAGACCTGCAATGAATTCCTTTTAAATATACTAGTACATAGTAGCTAATAAAACAAGTACTTGTCAAAATTCCAAAGATTAAACATTTTATGAACTGTCAAAAATTCAAATTCAAAGGATTAAATTCCTACTTCTCTGCATTTGGTGTAATTTCTAACTATTAAATACCTATTCGATTCAATACAGACTGAATCTTTCAACATTCTAATCGACTGTTTAAAAAGCTTATCTATGTATACATAATTCTGTTTATCTCTTATATAGGAAATGATTATCTCATTTTCATGTTATAATATTTGCTCTTTAAGTTGTAGGACATTGTTGACGTCAGCTTTGCATTCTACATTATGTCTAGCATTGATTTTTGCATGTAGAGTTACTCAATATAAGGTTATCCAAAGAATAGTAAACACGAGCTTCCCTGGTGGCGCAGTGGTTGAGAGTCTGCCTGCCGATGCAGGGGACACGGGTTCGTGCCCTGGTCCGGAAGGATCCCACGTGCCATGGAGCGGCTGGGCCCGTGAGCCATGGCTACTGAGCCTGAGTGTCTGGAGCCTGTGCTCCACAACGGGAGAGGCCACAACCATGAGAGGCCCGCATACTGCAAAAAATAAATAAAGAAAGAAAGAATAGTAAACACATATGAGAAAATAATCAGTGGTTGCAAAATGGAAAGAATCAAAGAGCTGGTTCTTTTATATATGTTTAATTAGTAGTTGCCTCCATTACTGTAATTGATCCTAATGTACCACAGTACAAACATAAAACTGCTCCTTTTAAAGCAGCAGTAAATGCCTGATACATTTTTCACTGTGGTTCCTTTAAACCTCTGATTTCTGGATTTCTCATGCCAATTCTGTCATTCAATGGTTTATCTCTATGGATTGCTTTTCAAATGTCATGGTTCTCCATGTTTCTGCCTGTAATCTCTTTATTCTAGATCTTCTTTCTTCATTCTCTGGAATAAAATAAATGATTATATATATCTATATCTTCTGTTTAAATAACTGTCCTAAGTATCAGAAACCCAGTTACTAAACACTTACTGGACTCTACACCTATTCATCCACCATAAATATCAACATCATCATTTCCAAAACCAAAGTATACCTTTCTGCCCCTATCCTCACTCAACAACAAAATAGAACCATAATTAATCTTTGTCTTAACCCTGAAGGAACATTCAAAATTCGTAAAGCCCTGCACATTTTATCACCTAAAGACTGCTCAAACTTTCCCCCTCATCTCTATTCCCACAGCTAGTGTCTCTGTAAATTCTCCCTTTATCTTGTTGCCACTGAATATTCTTTCTAAAACATTATTATTAGTAGTGTTAATACTGTTATTATTTCCATAACATCATTCTTTCCCAAAGTACTTCATTCTTAAGGATTCTTTCCAATGTACAATAATATAATTTTCATGATTTTATTTCTTCAATGTTTTTATAAGATTATAGGGAAACAGTATAATATTAGAAATAAAATATACCTTGAACTCACTGTTTTCTCTCATTCTGATCTCGTCTTAACATAGAAGCAAAATCATTGCTGATCAACACTTTCCACCTTTATAACCATTCCTTTATGCTCACTTCAGCACATTATTTTCTGTTTATAAAAACTTGTGAACCCCAAACTAAGCTCAAATATCCTCTTTTTATTTTTCATTAAAAGATGTTTTCTTCTTCCTTTTAAAATCTTCTGACATATAATTTTTCATTTTGTTTACCACACCTGCATGCTCATCTTCCAATATTGTTAGATTTTCAATTTCAATGATTCTTTGTGCTATGCATACAATTTGATTGTAGAACTTATATTAATAATTACAATTATATACATTTTATGTAATTACAAATATATATCTTTTTATTAAATCAGTCAACTTGAAGACAGAAATCCTACCTTTCTATTCAAATCCCCAGCTCCTAGTAGGTTGTTTGGAGCTGTAAGGGGTTTGTTATTACTTTTGAAGTAAATAAATTAATTCAGCAGAATAGTGTTTGGTATAAAACACATCTCTTTACTCTTGCTTTCCAAGAAATAACCCCCTCTTGTTTAGCGGTACTAAGTCTCCCATGAAAGCTTTTGGCCTCACATTTCCATTTCTAATGTGACCTTGACAAATTAAGCATCTCTCTCTCTCACTTGCTTTCTCAAGTTGTCTCTTTCAACCAGTACTGTACCTTAGGTACAGAAATGTACTCTTTACCACCAATTATTAAAACAACTCAAACTATGCAAGATATTATGCTCTCTTCTTCCTCCCTCTCTGCTTCTCATCCATTTCTTTTCCCATTCCTGCCAAATTTCTCATAAAGGAAACCAAATTTTTGCTTTCTTATGATCCTTTCAATCTCTCAGACATCCAAGCTGCTGAGCACAGGTCAGGAAATCCGTGCAGTCTTACAGCTTGATGCCACTGGAAACGTATGGCTTGCAGGTTCAGCTGGGCCCTTGGAGCAGCTCAGCCAACCTTCTTAGTAAAGTCTCCACTGTCATTTAGCTCAGCAGCCATCTCTATCACAAACAACTTGCTACTTAGCCATCCTGCCAATGCCTCCCACCAGTCTTCTTTACTCTCAGTACATGAGTCTAATGATTACTCAACTTGAAATCTTTAGCTTCCTATCCTTCATATCCATCCCTTTGACCCTCTTGTTTTAATTTCATTTATTTTTTCCTCCTCCACCTGTTCCAATTATATGACCCACAAGTCAGTATTCAGATCATTCTTTTCTTTCTTTTCTTTTTTTCTTTTTTTCTTTTTTTTTTTTTTTTTGGCTGTGCTGCATGGTTTGAGTGATCATAGTTCCCCAACCAGGGATTGAACCCGGGCCCTCGGCAATGAAATCTTAGAGTCTTAACCATTGGACTGCCAGGGAATTCCCTAATTTCTTTTATAATACTGCTCATTCCTGAAAATTCAACACTATTCAGAAATTGGGCTTTGAGATTCAATAGACGCTAGTTGTATTTCATTGGACGAGGTACTTAGCCTCTTCAAGTTTTACTTTCTTTAGATATAAAATAGGATAATGTCTATTTCATAGAGTGTTAAGTGAGATAATGTTTGCAGAATTATTAGCTCAGAGCTTGTTATGAGTCATTCAAAAAATGGAAATGATTTTACTATCATTTATTGAACAACTAATATATGTTAGGAACAATTTAAAAAAAATGTGAGGGAAAATGTGTTGGAAAAATTCATTTCTTTTCATTGGAGCTTACATTGTTGTAGGAAATTGCATGTGACAAAAAAAAGTAATATATAATTAAGGAAGGCTGAATTCTATAACAGGAACCAAACAACAGATGAGAAGAAATAAGTGTGCCATTTATAATTCACTTTTTCTTTTAGTCATCCATTTAGCTGAATATTTAAATTCTTCCTAAGCTGTACCTCTCCTCAGTAGGTTATGACATCATGTAGAGACACTATTTAGAATGTGTCTCAGTATTAGTTCATTCTGCCCATTCCCACCATGAGCACACTGGTTCTCCCTCCATTACTCCTGAGGGAGACCTTGCCCATGGTCCCTAGTGCTTCCTCGTTCTCACCAAGGTCTCATCCCAATGCAACCTACGACCTTCTGTTTGATAGAGGTTCTGTACCCGAGCAGTACCCTATGAGGCATTCCCAGAATAGACCCCAACTTTGCCTGCCTTTTGTCTGTAGAAAAATTTTAGTCAAAGAATAAATTTAATCAGGGAAGTGAGAAAATGCAGAAAGAAAGGAAAACAGTCAAGCAAGACAAAATAATAATACTTTAGCCATTAAATAAAGTCAAGGACCTTTAGTTCTTCTTCCAGTGCTATAGATAATGTTCTGAGCCATATCCTTTGAGCTGTTTTGCAGATACTGAAACCCCTAGCAGGTGGAAGAAGTTAACTGCATGCTGCCCACAAGCATGTAGACCCCAAACCGGTGGGAACCAGAAGGTTGATGATGTTGACTCCCAATTACCTCACCACCAACCAATAAGAAGAATGTCCACCAACTGATCATGCCCTGCTCCTTGAGCGCTGCAAGTCTCCTCACTACACCTTCTAGGGTGGGACACACAGTCTTGAAGGCATTAGCCCACTGTGGCCCTGCTTTGCCTGGCAAAGCAATAAAGCTATTTATTTCTACTTCACCCAAAACTCTGTCTCTGAGATTTAATCTGGCACCGGTGTACAGAGGCCGAATTTCAGCAACAGTTCCCAAAGCACAGTTCAAATTTTATCACTTTTCTGAAAAAAAAATTTTTTTTGAAAGGCTCCCAATTATCCAGTTGGTTTTAGCTTAGTATCCAATATCCTTCACATCACCCCCTTATAGGGAAGCCACCTTCGCACTTAGCTCTTCCTCCAACTCCCCTCCCCCATCTCCTGCTTCCTTTGACTCTGTAGTTTTGCTTATGTTATTGCTCTCCCCTCTGTCACTTTTTTCTTGTCTGTAAAATCTTTTTTTTTATTTTCTTTAATAAGAATAATTGCAAATGCCATGATTTTTATAGGGTCTTTCTGTTTTCCTAGAGGAGAGATGATCTTGCTTTTGAGTACTTGCCCTCTGAACTACTAGTAAAGAAGGCATGAATTGCTCTCCCTTGTATTTCGTTTACCTGAGGATTCCTTATCTATCTGCCAGCTTGTTAACTCCTAGAAGATTGACTACTCCTACTAAGTGCACTGAAAACACCAAGAATACAAAGAAGCTTGTTCTCTCCTTTACTTAATTACTTTTCTATTACTGAGAGTACGAGGCCTAATACAAAGAGTTGCTCAATAAATATTTGCTGAACTGAGTCAATTAAATTAAGGAAGTTTGCCTCCAATAAATGTTACAACACTTTAAAATTTGACCTTTTGAACATGGAGTGTAACTCCATGACGATACATACCTTATGGCCTTTTTGGTCTTCATTTACAAGATACTTTAGCACATATTCCAGACTTTAATTTGTATTATAGGATGTTGAAAGTTGTAACTACAAGGACTAGGGACTGGATTTGAATTCCATCTGAGAATTGTGGTGTAGTTAACCATTCTTATACAATTTACTTTAATGAGAGCAGTAATGTATTATTACCAAGAAAAAGTAACTAAAAGGTTGGTTGACCAAGCAGTGTGAAATTGAGGTAAGTAACAACCTCCTAATTAGAAATTAAAAGAGATGGCATTTCTCGGGTTTGACTAAATGTTGCAGGAGAAATGCACTGTTGAGACCATCTGGATGGTCTACATGAACCCAGTTCAGGCCTCTATATAAATTCTTAAGAATCTTGTGGGCGGGTACAGAGATCTACCGGTTCTGCAACCACCAAGAGTAGCCTGCTATTAAGTCCTCCTGTTTATTAAACCTGCTCCCTGCCCACCTGGAGTGGCTGACTCTTTCGTAGGTCTCTCCTTGCTTTCTGTGTGCTGGGGCAACTTTTCAAACCAAAACTAAGTTGATCCCAAATGGTCTTTTTATTTTTATGTTTTTTTCCCCCTTGGAAGTATTTGGGGAATAAAAAGTCAGTCTAGTCTTCAGTGGTTCACTTTGTGATTCTTTATTACGGTCAGTTATGGCAGATGAGCAGTGAATGTGTCACTTTAAGAAGAAAATCTTAACCTTGCAGGGGTGAATCAGGTGTGAAATGCTCTGATACATTCAGAGGAATCCTTTTGTAGGTTTATGCTATAAAATTGAAAAACATTTTACACACTGAAGTCTGACGCAGGCTCTAGTTCAATAAAATCTAGAAACATCGCTTCTCTTTCCTTTTGAGAAAAAGAAACACTATAGATCATTATTTTCCTAGAATAAAGTGAATACCTTTTAACATCCATCAATATAATGAGGTATTCTTGAATTGATCCAAGCCATATAGTCTCCTAAAGGCACTGTCATTTCCAGAAAAAAAAAGTTGTCAGTGTGTGTAATTTTGTTCCTCTATTTTTTTCCTCATATATTTGAATTAGAAAGCTTTTTTTTAAAATCACATATGCACCTCTGTAGTAATTCCTAAATGAAGATGGATAACAGGTGTGTAATTATAAATTAGTATCAGCTAGATAAGAAGAGGTACTTTTTAAAATGCAAAACATCTGCCATCAGACTAAGGTTGCTCTGAGCCTCTGTGCTCTCTAGCTCTGTCTCTAACGGGAGATAAAATAATGAAAACTACTTCGCTCAACTGCTGGCAAAACTCTTTCTGTTTGTGCCACACTTGGAAAAAGACTCTTGGGACTAGAAGTGAAATCCTTCGTATTGATTGGCTGGTTAAATAGAGGACTATTAGCTTCAGACAGGCTAGCTTGATTATACAGCACCAGCGAGAGAGCCGGGACTCAGAGCTGAGTGAGCGTCAGGGTGAGAAGGAGAGAGCGGGGAACGCAGGATTCGGGGTGGGGGAGGGCAGCAGGGCGCGTTCCATCGCATCCCTGTGTGACCGCTGGTGCCCCTCGCCTGGCTCCACAGCTCCCTCACTCAACAACTTACTGAGGTGCCTTTGCTTTTACAAGAGGATGTCAGCTCCGAGACCCAGCAAGGAGTAACAGACTTCACCTTGGATTTGTTCACCCACTCCTGCTTCATTAAAGAGGATTTTGGAAAGAAAACCCCAATCAAGTCCCTTTCCAGCCTCACTTTGTTCCAGAATTGAACAGAAACAGTTTCCTGTTCCGGGTAAGAAAATTAAATTTTTATATCTGGACGTCTTTTTAGTCCTACATGATAAAATACAGCAGAACTCTGCATGCTTTAAAAACTGAGTTTGCAGTGGTGTATTAAAGTTAATACAATACACAGGCACGTGGATTTAGAAATGTGTTAATGCATATTTATATGAATATATGTGCTGTTTTATCTCCAGGTACATATAAGTTTTTTGTTGGTTTTATAAGATCACAAGATTATAAGTTTATGAGCAGACAGTCTGCATGAAGAAGAGAAATAAGCAAAGCCCACACTAAAAAGAGCATTTCTAGTGACAACCTTGAAATATGTTCACATATATGGTTCTTAGCTGTTAAACAACTTTGAAAAATAATAGCAAAACCTGAAAGGACCATTACTGAATTAAATGTCTACTATTACATTTCATGCAGACATAGAAGCTACTAGGTGCTTTTCAGTGATTGTCAGTGGTGATTTTTTTTCCCCTAAATGTCTTTTGATTGCAGTCTTAACTCTTCAACATAAACATCATGTGTCTTAAATGACGTAACATTAGACTGCCATCTTATTATGGCTCAGTTATTGATAACTAGCTTTTGGTCTTAAGTACAGAGCTAAGGCAAAGAAATATGACTCTGGAGATGTTTAATTAGTGCTTAAAGCTGCAGTTCCCTCCATTCCCTCAATTAATGATTCAAGTGTCAGTGATGGTATGTGCTGGTAAAGTGCCTGGGAATATATATAGGAACGTTGCACATATTAAATTTTCTGCTGGGAATGGGGATTTGTTTTCATGATTGTAAGGAAAGTGATAGGATGGAATAGGAATAATGGGTTGGGACAATGCAGTACTGATGTAGTTCGTTAACCTTAGGTTTATAGGTCACAAATGTCAACTGCTAAAGAGACGGCATTGTACTATGAGACAAAAAGGATTTATTTCATACTTTCTAGAATTAAAATGGTTTGTGAGATTTATTTGATGGCAGTTTATTTGCTTTTGGATCAATGAAGTGTGAGATATTTTATCCCAAGAGCTGTTCTGATTGTCCTTTCAAGTGAAGTTCCCTGAGTCACTCCTCTAATTGGAACCAAACTTGCATCTGTGATAAGTCTGAAAAACTTTTTAATGAGTTATGCAACGTTTCACATGAGAATGTGATGCCCAATGCTCTTGGGAGCCAATGTAACTGAAGGTCTGCATATTACATACTCTGAATGGCAGTATTTTTATGTGTTTCACCCTGTCTTGTATTTTAAACATAACTACATATTTGAAGAGCACAAATTTTCATGATATCTATTTTGTCTTCCAAATGTGAAATAATATTTTCATGTTTTGTAATTAAATATTATAGCTACCTAGATATTTCTATGTATAATAGCTATATCAGAAGGGAATGATTATACCATTATTATACATTTTTTAAACTGCAGTTTGACAAAAGAAATAGAAATGTGGATTAGAGAATACTGGATTTTTAAACTTTGAATTGAGTCATTTGAAAAGAATATACACCTTTTTTGGGTATTATGTTTGAGAAACTAATGCCAAACTATGGACTGAGGAAAGCGGCAGGCACTGTAGACCATACATTTATGTATATATTAGCACTATTGTATCGAATCCACATACGGCATTTGTCTTAAATCAGTTTTAATCTTGTTTAATTATTGCTTTGTGTATTATATTATGCTAACTTTTTGTGCAAATTATCCAAAATAGTGTTTTAATCCTTCCATTGTATTGTTTATGCAAATAATATGAGATTTCAACAAAAGATATACTTAAGTTTTAGCGAATTTGGTAATTTCTATATTTAATACACAAAATTATTTAAAATTCCGTAACTTTTGTTGCAATAATATTAGTGTCAGAGCTATTAATACAGTACATTTTCCTTATAGCAGTTATTTATGGGTTCTCTTGAGGTATACACAATAAAGAAAACTAATTCTTAATTACATTGTATGATTTTATGAGACAATTAATACTTTAGCATGGACAGATGTAAATCTCCATACTTAATTTTTTCACATAAATGGGCATATTTTTCCTTTAAAAAGACTTTTAAAATAATTTCTTAATATATGTACCTCTTGTACTTAGGCACTCTTCTTAGCTTACCCTCAGTATTACTTTGATTCTCTCTTTTTGTTATCTTACATATTCTGTGGTTAATCCTATGAGGGATTCCCCATATTCTTAATAGAAATGGTATCATGATTGGGAAAAAAAGCAAGTTATTTTTTAAAAAAATATTTCACACTTCCCAACTATGTGATTAATATGGCTCCTGCATTCCTGATCAGTGCTTCTCAGCAAACATGACTGAGGAAGACACATGTCCTAGCAGTCATGTATATAAACTTCAGTCTGAGTCTGAAATCCAGCAGTTTACTTAGTTCAGCTTAGGAATCTTCACTTTTCTATGCATTTTTTAGAGGGCTCCATTTGACATTTTATTCAACTTTCCATTCATTTCCGTAGTATCAGATGTCTTCCAGCCATAGTGAACCAACAAGAACTGAGAAAGTCCAACCTATTCTGTTTTTATAGATATCTGAACCGTTAGGGGGCTCTTTCTTCCTATGTTATACTCAGCAAACCACTGTGAGAGGTTCTATTGCTTTCTGAAAAGTGTTTCCCTGTTTTTAAAATGTTGAGTGCTGCTTGAAGTAGGTTTCTCTTATTCCCCACAAAAAGAAACATTTCGATCAATAAGAATTCTTTATTTTCACAGGAAAGTGAATTTATCTTATGCTTTCTAAATTTTTTCTCTTTCAAATATTGTTGTATATGAGGTTTAATTTTTGAAAATAACAGAGGCTTCAAATATTAAAGTGACTGATTTTAAGCAAATATAAAGATTATATGTTATGCAACTAGCATCTGAAATGTTCAAATAAGGAAAAATCTAAAGGGAAGACCCTTCTGTTACAATTGTCTGCAAATATCTGTGAACCACATAGACAGAATGAGTGACTCTGGGCTTACATGCAGTTAGCTTTCAGGAGAAGAGAACAGCAGGCAGCTAAGAGAATATTATTTCTTCTCTACAAAAATAGACATGGAAGAATTGAAAATAATAGGATGGTGTCACTATCCATACATATGTGTCCAAATACATATAGGAACTGTATTTTTAAATATTCCCCCCAAATTCTTCATCATACTGTATAAAGTTTTCATGCATATACACAGAGAGTGATGAAAGGGCTGATTATGGGGGGAAAGTGTGTTTCCTGTATCACTTCTGAGAGCCATGCATATCGAATTACACTGCAGACTTTCTTGATAAATGGAAACACACCCCTCCATCTCCAAAACAGCTAAAGATGTCCCCTGACTGCAGGTCTTATTTGGGAATTAGTCCACACTTAATGATATCTCTGTGCAAAAGTAATCTGTTTAGTAGGTCTGGGTTTTTCATCACATGATTGCAACTCCAGGGAATGAAAAAGAAGTGACATCCACTTTCTGAGAGATATTTATTTCACGAAGTTAGGGAAGAGGAGGGATTCTGGGCAATGAATCATGGAATTCCAATCTTTTATTGAACGTTCATTGACTTATTAGGGTAGAAGAGTAGTTGCTTAAATAAAATGGGAAGACGGAAATGGTACAGTCATTTCCTTTACTGGTGTTTTGAAAGTAAACATGTAAGGTTTTTATTATTTGTCTGAATATATGCATACCTTGAAAGGAGTGAATTTTGAATGCGACTAGTATAATATGCATAGTTGTGTGGTAACCATTCCAAGTATATCTGGAATAGGCTGGTATAAGTTCTAATGCAATTCTTTCTCACAAAATTATATTTTGTTTATGTGAATTATTGAGTAATAACACTTGAGTAGCAATCCTAATGCTACAGTTCAATGTAATCAGTATGAAAAATATTTTAAGAAATTTAATTTTTTTCTTCTAAAAAGAGATTGTGTTTTATGTTAAAGTAGGGCAATGTTGGAGAAAAGGGCTAAATTTGAAAATAAGACAAAGAAATGAAAATGCAGTGACTGTACTTGATTTTTTTATATTGCAAATTTTACCCTGAACTAAGAGATAAATATAAAAATGCAAATTAAATATTCATGTTTTCTATTTAATGGTAAAGAGGTAAAAATACCACTGAAATGTAACTTTCTATACTTCACATGATATGAAGACAGATCTCCATAGAGATGTGAAGAGTAGAAAAATTAGTACCTGGTATGGGTAACTACTAATATGATGGCCTAATATTAGACTTTCAAAGGAAACAAGATAGTTCATTCTTATTGAGTTTAATCTTATGGATTGAGATAGATAATATAAATAATTAGAAAGCATGCATCTGTTTATACTTGTTTTGTTGCTATTACCAATGAACTGAATTGAACTTTTCTATAAAATCACTCCTGAGCCTGTTTGTTTTTGTAAAACTGTGTGTGTATATGATTGGGTGAAAATATCTGTGTGGGTATATGGGTATAGTTTTTACGGAGTATAATCACCTTTACTGTGCAAAATGATTTGTATTCTATAGCTTCCATTTTCCACTTTCATAAGTTTTCTGCATTGTATTCAAATCCCGCCCCCTCCCCCTCCCCGGCCCCACTGGTACACACACATAAACAGCCAATATGATTACCTCTAGTTATGTTATATTAGAATTTGCTTAGGTATAACCTTAGATTGATCCATGTTGTTTCTCTTCTAATGGGCATTGTTTCATGTCCGTTAGAACTGTGTCTTGAATCATTTAACTGAATCCTTAAATCTTGTGTTTACCAAATTCCAGTTACCCTAATTTGTAAATAAGAAGATTTTGCCACAGGGTTACTGAGAATAATTGGAAGATAATGTATTATACATTTTATTAATCATAGAATGGAAAAGGTATAGGTAGAAATAAGAGTGAGTTTTATTACTTGCCTAAAGGACATATAAATACCACTCATGTTAAGTAATCCATTCTAACATGTGGCAGAAAAAGAAAGTGGGAGAAGATGCAGTAGCAAAACATAGTATATTATGGTAGCATTTTAGAGCAGACATGGCAAATGGGTTTCAAACATCTATAAGATATCCATTTTTTAAATAAATAGTTAAATTTTTAGATTAGTTTCCATTTACTGAAAAATAAGACGAAATGACATAGACTTCCCATATACTCCCTCACTTCCATCTCCCTGCTACCCTACTAGTTTCCTCCCGCAACCTGGCTAGTTCTCCTGTTATTAATATCTGACATTTTCAAGATACATTTGTTATGATAAATGATAAGATATTATTAACTAAAGTCCATAGTTTACATTAGAGTTCAGTCTTTGTATGTACATTCTATGGGTTATGACAAATGCATAATGACATATATCCACCATAGAGTTACATGAAAAAAAGTTCCACTGCCCTAAAGTTTCCCTGTGCTCCACCTATTTATGTCTGCCTCCCTCCCTCCCTCTGAGCTTCTAATCGTTTTACTGTCTGTATAGTTTTGTCTTTACGAGAATGTCATATTGTTGGAATCATACAGTGTGCAGTCTTTTCAGATTGTCTTCTTTCACTTAGCAATATGCATTTTAAGTTTGTTTATGTATTTTGGAAACTTGACTTCATTTCTTTCTATTGCTGAACAATATTCCATTGTATATATCAACCACAGATTTTTTTTTAATCCATTTATCTACTGAGGGACATCTTGGTTGCTTCCAAGTCTTGGAAATTCTGATTAAAGTTGCCATAAACATTCAGGAAAAGGTTTTTTGTGTGAATGTAACTTTGCAATTAACTGGGTAAAAACAATGCGTGTGATTTCTTATTCATATAATAAGAGCATGTTTAATTTTAAAAGAAGCTGTCAAACTATCTTCCAAAATGACTGTATCATTTGCCTTCCCATCAGCAATGAATGAGAGTTCCTGTTGCTCCACATCCTCCCTAGAATTTGGTGTTGTCAGTGGTTTGGATTTCAGTCCTTCTTATAGGTATATACTATATCTCATTGTTGTTTTTTACATATACTTTTTTTTGTGTGTGTGGTACGCGGGCCTCTCACTGTTGTGGTCTCTCCCGCTGTGGAGAACAGGCTCTGGACGCACAGGCTTAGCGGCCATGGCTCACAGGCCCAGTCGCTCCGTGGCATGTGGGATCTTCCCAGACCGGGGCACAAACCCATGTCCCCTGCATTGGCAGGGGGACTCTCAACCACTGTGCCACCATGGAAGCCCTACATATACTTCTGATTGCTAATAATCTACTTGTGCCATGTTGAGAATAAGTCCAAGGGACATCATGGATCTTCAGGAAACATGTCCATAATCAATTGGACAGGGTGTTTGTTTGGTGAGGAGGGGGTCATCCATTATTTGTAACTCACATTCACTCTTCACAATTTAGGGCTCTGGTGGAATGAATGTATAAATTAGAGCAATCAAATAATTCAAGCCTGCATTTGTCAGTAATCAGATAATAATTTTCTATTTTTCAAGCACTGTGATTGCATTAAGGGACATAAAAACCCATAAAATTTAGTAGCTATTATCACTTAGACTTTGTTGTATGTCAAAAACCTAACAACTATAACAGCATCCAATCTGATTTATTTTTGTCAAGCCTCTTCTTCTTTGCCTTTCCATATTGTTACTTCTAGCCATATTTCTACGGTGGGTAGAAAGGTCTGGCTTCATATTACTTATGAGAGAAAAAAGAAAATCCTCAGGCAGATTGACATTTTTCATAATCTGGCCCTGACCAGTTTCTGATATCATTGGTCGTCACTCTGAGCTCAAGCTCAGCTATATTTTCCCTTTCCCCAAATTACTTTCTCTCAGCTTTCAACTTTTGCTTAGGATAGTCTTCCTGATTTGATTTGCCTTCCTTACATTCTCTGCTAATTCAAATATTACTAAACTTTCTATAAATCCTTATTAAGAATTCCTCTACTATTAATCACATAAGACCGTGCATTGTTAACTAGATACATTGTTAAGAAAGATACATTGATTGTATCTTTATTACATCCTTCTGTGCAAACTATATGATTAAGAAAAAGAAAGATAATCCTTTATATTTAATTTTTTCACTCCTTAAAGTGCAATGTTCATACTACTTATTAATGCCTATTTGTTGAAGAAATATATCAAAACATTAATTCTTATTAGTATAAACTTTGTAAATGATTTTTGAAAATTTTGTCATGTCTCCAATACCCTTGCCTTTTTTCCCCTTTCTCTTTTGATTAAAAAAAAAAAAAAAAAAAAAAGGGCATTCCATTTGGTGGAAACGTCTCATCTGCTAATCCTTATATGAAGGTAGGCACCTATAAAACTTGTACTCACACCACTTAGCTGCCCTGCTCCTGCTTTTCTGTCTACCCATTGGAACAACATGCAGTTGTATTATGGTAGCTATGCAAATGTGTATATGTCTCTTACAGATAAAAACTTCTATGGATGAATATAGGGTCATTATACAGTGTGTATTATTAGATACCAGGAAACAAAATTTCAGCTATTTGCTAAAAAAAGCAATCTAAGGCAGAGAGTACAAGGTAGAGATTTGTTTATGCTCTCTTTTGGGGCACTGATTTTAATTTAAAATATATTGAAAGGAGAGCCAAGCAATTGAACTAGTTTGTTAACATGTTAATAAAATTTTTGAAGGTCTCTTGAAACAATGCACAGATCAAGGTCTATCTGAAACATAAAAAACCAATGGTCTCTGAAGATGTTTACAGGTCCAGCAAAAGAACAGATAGGAAAAAGTATTTAAAATGCCACTGTCTTCTCTGTGTGTGGATATGTGTCTTGGCATATTTACTTCTTGTAAATTAACATATTCTGAAATGTGCTTTTCTGACATTCATTTAATAATTTATATGTGACTTTAATGTTCATTTCCATAAAGTTTAGTTGTTGGCTGGTAGACGTACTCAGGGTATCATTTCTACCATCAAGTCATCAAATGCTTCTGTCATAAATCAATATAACTTTTTAACTTCTTGGTTTGGAACTAGAGAATTCACCAATTCTTTGCCAAGAATACTCCTTGATAAACTGTTCCTTAAATCTACTGAGGACAGAACACTTTGACCGAAAGCAAAAAACTCACCGCCAAGAAAAATCACTAGAGGTTTTTTTAGAACAAATTTCTGAAGCCAATTTTGAAATTCGTCTGATAGAAGGAAAAAGAGAAACGAGCTGAATTTCAAATTCAGGTCTTTCCATCTCTGAAGCACATTTTAAAAACACTATGTTTATATTATTGCCTCTCTTACTCCACAGACTTGAGAAACACTTTTCTGTGGCTTTTTTGTTTTGTTTTGAATATCTGTAAGCCTCAGTTTCATCCACTTTATAAGAAGGAAGATAATGCTATTAACGTTATAGAGATGATCCAAGGGTTCAATAAAAATCATATGGGTAGAAAGCTTAGAAGAGTGACTACCATAATCACGGGCATAAAAACAACAGCAGGATTGATATACATTAAATGCTTCTGAATCTACCGTGCTTGAAAATGGATTTAAAATGCCTTCTTACTATCATTCATTCAGTCATTCAAGAAACATTGTTGGGATGCTAATAGGCATGAAAATTTATTCTTAACTATTCGAGTGGCTATAAAGATGAATAAAGAATATATTAGGCGTTCCCCATGTGGAAGACAAGGAATAAATCATGTCAGTAATGAAACTATTGTTCTTATAGCCTCAGATGTGACCCCCCGCCCCGCCCCGTCCTCCAATATGGAGGTAGAGGCTGTTGAAACAACATTTTTTATTTTCGAGCTTTGCTTCCTATCAGGTTCGCTAAGGAAGTACTAGAGGGAGTTGGAGGGCAGGAAAAGGCAAGAAAATCTCTTCCTTCCCTTTCTGTTTGCTGCCTTTGTCAGCTTTACCTCACACTGCTCTTCATGTCAGTATGGCAGTTGACTCAACCAGAATCTGCTTCTTGTTTCCTGCTGCTTCCAGTTCTCACAGACCTGGTTTCACTGTGACCCTTTCAGTGGGAGACCAAGAACCAGGCAGGCAGATCCCTTCCACTCGCCCCAGGGGTCGCCTTCTCCATCTTTTAGGTTCTTATATCTTTAATAAATAGCTGTCCTTGAGAAAACAAAATATTTCAAAGTTCTTTTTTTTTAAAAAAAAAGTGGGAAAAATACTTCAAGACAGAGAGTGTAAATTAAAGTTTTGTTCATATCACTTTAAAAAAATAATTTATTAATTTATTTATTTTTGGCTGTGCTGGGTCTTCGTTTCTGTGCAAGGGCTTTCTCCAGTTGCGGCAAGCGGGGGCCACTTCATCACGGTGTGCAGGCCTCTCACTGTCGTGGCCTCTCTTGTTGCGGAACACAGGCTCCAGACGCGCAGGCTCAGTAGTTGTGGCTCACGGGCCTAGTTGTTCCGCAGCATGTGGGTCCTTCCCAGACCAGGGCTCGAACCCGTGTCCCCTGCATTGGCAGGCAGATTCTCAACCACTGCGCCACCAGGGAAGCCCCATATCACTTTTTAAAAAAAAATTTATTTATTTATCTATTTATTTATTTATTTTTGGCTGAGTTGGGTCTTTTGTTGCTGTGCGCTGGCTTTCTCTTGTTGCAGCGAGCAGGGGCTACTCTTCGTTGTGGTGTGCGGGCTTCTCACTGTGGTGGCTTCTCTTGTTGCAGAGCATAGGCTCTAGGTGCACGGGCTTCAGCAGTTGTGGCACGTGGGCTCGGTAGTTGTGGCTCATGGGCTCTACAGCGCAGGCTCAGTAGTTGTGGCACACAGGCTTAGCTGCTCCACGGCATGTGGGATCTTCCCAGATCAGGGCTCAAACCTGTGTTCCCTGCATTAGCAGGTGGATTCTTAGCCACTGCTCCACCAGGGAAGCCCTCCATATCACTTTTAAAAAACATTTATTTGAATCTGAAAGATCATAGATAAAAAACCAAGAAATTCTCCTTTGTTCCCCCAGCCTTAAGAGTGTTAGCTCCTTCCAGCATTTAATATATCTTTCTTAACTCACTGTTTTCTTCTTGTATTTTCAGTCTTCCAAGGAGCATATTAATTTCCTGTTAACATAACTTATGATTTCTGTTCTCCTGAATCAATGCTGACTAAATAAAGAGCTGATATTAGAAGTTGATACCAGAAGAGTTGAAAATAGTAATGGTGTAGGATAAGAATATTAGGTCCAGGTATTAGGTTTGATCATGTCCTTGGCCATGGCATGATACAGAACTATTTGCTAATGGTAAATAGGAAACTAGAAACCTATAGCATGCTGTGACTTACCAAATAACCAAACATCTTTACTTATGATGAAGGGCCTTCTGAAGCAAAGCTCCAGAAGCCAAGTTGTAACTGATCTTCACTATTTGGTGGTGATTACAAGAGTATAAGATGGAATACTTGTTTTAGTACTTGAGAGCTTACAGATAAACAAACATACCATGCAAAAAAGCTCATGACTTTAAATTATTAGTTCATAACATTGCCAGAAAATCAGGAAGATTCTAAAGCCTTCTGAATGGGTTTGGATTAAGCTGATAAACAGGAAACTCTTGAGTTTCTCTAGGCCTCTCTCTTTAGCAAAAAGAAAAGCCTTTTTCTGTTTGAAGAGACTAGCTTTCTCTTGCTTGAAGATCCCACAATAATCCACCTGATAGACTTGCCAGGCAAAAGTTGTTTACTTTCCTCAAGATTCAACCTCCCCCTTATTATCTCCTGAACCATAATTAGAGTCAGAGCTTTCTAGAGTTCAGCATGTTCTCTCAAAGGATACATAGAAAATCTGACCTAGGAGGACCTAACTTACACTTCAAAATATTTGCAAGATTTTGCTAATTGATACCAGCAAAAAGCTAGGGACTACATCAGGTACTGTATTCCAAGAAAAATAAACAAAGAATGGCAAAATATAACAGTGGATTGTGCTGGATTTATTGATATGAATGTACCTAAAAGGGATTCTATACTTAATAGATTTGATTGCACATCTGAAAGTAGCACTAAGAGTTATTTGGTAGGTCGATTGGTGACCTAAATTCAAGGAGGTTGAAATGCCATAACTTATTTATCATAACATAAAAGAAAGACTGCAAATGCTTAGAGAGGGAGGAATGTTAGAGCAGGTTTATTATGTGCAAGCTGGCTCCCTCTTTTCTTCCACATCACTCCCATCTAGAGGACTTAGAGGATACTATCTTCATAAAGGCAGTGAAAAAAATCAATAAGAGGTGAGGATACCAGACATTTCAAGTACCACTTAAAAAGTTTCGTGGTACTAGCCACAGCATTTCAGACATGAGGGTGGGAAATGTCACCATTGATTCTTCATCTGTCACCATTGAGATGAGCTCCCAGCTAGCAGTGTATAAGATGGAGAGAATCCAGAGTCATAGAGGCCAAGGAGATAACTGCCAAGGCTGAGATGATGCACATAACAAACAGCAGGAACAAATTACTAATCAGGATATTTTTACCTTCAGGGATCTTTGCTGTTGGCCAGTTGATTGTGCTGTTCCTAAAATAGTATTTGATGTATGCAGTAACAACAACACATTTTATGTCTGTATCCAGAAATGTGACTTAAATTTCCACAATGGAGAGGCCTAGCCTCTCACTCAGTTCCCCAAACAAGGCCACTTCACATATCTGGAGCAGCTTGATTGACAGGGATGGTGGGTTCCCTTGAGTAAAGGCCAGCCACACTGTATCAAGTATATATTGTAAATTTCCCTCCATACCTGCTTCAAAAAAGTCTATGGCCACTTACTAGGGTGACCATACAAAGAAGAGTAGAAAATATCAATCCCTGGAAAGTTACTTTCTGACTGTGCAGTGTTGCTAGTTTCTGGTGACCCCAAATACATGGTGATCTACCAAAGTATGATATTATGGTGGTCAGATTATATATGAAATTGTGAACTACATTTGAATCACAGTGGGCTCAGTTGTTCTGTTAACACACTGTCATTATTTCCCTGATTTCTGAAAATATACTTAATATAAAAATAATTTGCTGGGCTTCCCTGGTGGCACAGTGGTTGAGAGTCCGCCTGCCAATGCAGGGGACACGGGTTCGTGCCCCGGTCCAGGAATATCCCATATGTGGTAGAGCGGCTGGGCCCGTGAGCCATAGTCGTTGAGCCTGCATGTCCGGAGCCTGTGCTCCGCAACGGGAGAGGCCGCAACAGTGAGAAGCCCGCGTACAGCAAAAAAAATAAAATAATAAAATAATAATAATAATAGTAATAATTTGCTGATGGCAACATTTCTGACCCTTAAAGTGACAATATTATGTAGGGAAGAAGCAAGAGAAATTTGGGGGGAATTTTCTCCCCTCAAAATGGCAAACATAATATAGCATGTAATAATGGCTAAACAAACATTTTTCTAATGCAAGATGCTTTGCAAAATGTGAGAGACAATAAAGAAGAAATCAGTTACTTTTTTTTTCTTCGCTCAATCTGCAAAGGGGTTCCAGAGAACTTGATGTTTCAGTTGTCTCTAAAATGGTGATAAAAATGCCTGAAAGAACTGGAGGGAAAGGGGGGATATTCAGAGTGACCATGGAGGGCTGGGAAAAGTGCAGGTAGCCCAGCTTGGTTGGGCTGTAGGGTCTTTATGAGGATGCAGGGGCTATTGGTCCTGGATAAATAGGCAAACCAATTACCAAAGTATATTATATATGACATTAAGGAATATAAACTTCGTGGAGAAGCCTTTAAATCTTTTCAGTTCCCGGGATAATATGATCTAATTTGCCCCCAAATTATAAGTTGTTATCTTAAATGTTAATAATAACAGAATGCATGTGCTCTGGGTTCTTTCTCCAATTGGAGAATGTGGGGCAAACATGTTGGATATAGGCCTCTCTACCAGCTTTTTCATTTTCAATTGCAACCTGAGTTAGGTTCCATTTTGTTTTGGCAAATAACAGGAGTTTAAGGAGTTCTGTTGAGACCACTACTGTACTAGATCTGATATAAATAAATGAGTCGCCTAAAGCAGTAGGACTTCCTCAACATATCAGTTAGTGTTTTATGCATGCTAAGCACACTTTAGCTCTGTCACAAACAGCTGTTCAATTTAAGCTTGTGACTGGGTTTCTGAACTGCAGCAGCAAAGGATCTTCAAACTCAGTGAACACTTATTACAGAACTATTCACTGGCATTTAAATAGTTTCCTTTTTCAATGTTATTTATTTATTTTTTAAAAGTTGAACTTATTGTCAGTAATTAAATGGAGGAATATTAAAGAGACATTCAAGACCTGGCTATGTATACATGCAAAAAGTATAAAAGAACATAGCTATTCTGTTAAAGATTTTAAAAGTGCTCCAAAATGCTGATCAAACAAGGAAAAGTGTGTCTAGAATATTTTAACTTGTAACTTTTAGACACTGTTAATGTGTTTAAAGGATACCTTCATCTATGTGGTGTCACAAACTTAACATGAGAAACACTGTCTGCTGGTACCACTGTGCTTTTCCCCATTCTACCCCGACACCTATCTTCCAACTGGATGTACTGGGAAAATAAAAACATAGTTTAGCTGTTGTAGAGTCACATGAATTTTTGCTCTCATGCTAGAGTCCTGTACTAATGATCAACTCACAGTAAATTCAGATCTCTTACCACTTTTGGAGTTATGTTTTCCATGTGTTGTAAAAAGAATATTCTAAGTTAATTAGTGGATTATGGTAAAAACTTTTTCTACTCAAGGTATGATCCATGTACCAGTAGAACTGACATTAACTAGGAGTTTGTTAGAAATGGCAGAAATACACTAGAGTCAACTGAACTAGCATCTGCATTTTAACAATATCCCCAGGTGATTTACAGACATATTAAAGAATGAGAAGTACTAAACAAATTAGTTATTCTATGATTTAAACCTAATTGTATTATTTTTATTAGATGGTACTAGTATGCCTTTGAATATTTTTGTACAAAGTATTCTGAGTTGACTGAATCTTTGGTAACCATTACTCTATATATTTCATATTATTAAAATGTTAATTAATAACCCTGTTTTACATTTTACTTAATAACTGAGGTATATAAGGCTGCTCTAAAGTGTTTCCTCATGTATTCCCCCACTCTGATCCTAGGATGATTCCTCAGGACTTATTGAAAAATGACAGCTATATGCCTGCTCCTTGTCCCCAAGCAATTTTAAAACTCTTGATACTAATTTCTCTTTCTCCTTTCAAAAGTGTATTACAAATATTAACTCTTATGAGTGAAAAAACATTTCCCACCAAATTCCTTTACCCTTCAGATTCGTGAATGTTCAAAGTAGGTCACCTATTTTCTTTTGTATTATATATATCTAGTTTTTATAAGACTATGTCTTCTATTAATTTTCTAACACCTAAATTTTTATCACAAAACCTTTGCATATTGTTGTAAAAATCATTGCATCCCCTTGTGTGTATGAGCGGCAACTTGATTTGAGACTTGTGGTATAAGTGTTACCATCGTATCATAGAATTCATATTTTCCAGTATAAAATGCAGGAAGTCATTTTCTTTTAGACTTTTTGATAACTGAAAAGATTAACAATGAAGATATTACAATATAAGAATGACAAAATGAGTTATATGTATACTCTTGTTCAACTGTGGACCTGGAATTACTTACATTAAGGGAATTGTCTTTTACTACATATAAACATATATATTGTTTTCATTTAAATCCTTTCTGCTCCACCTATTCACCCCTCCCACCCCTCGATTCATGGCAACCACTAATCTTTTCATGGTCTCCATAGTAAAAAGTGAAAAGGTAATTAGTGAAAAGGTAATTTTCAAAAATGTCACAAAGTTGAAATCATATAGTAGTTAACCTTTTCATATTGGCTTCTTTCACTTAGCAGTATGCATTGGAGATTCCTCCATATCTTTTAAAATCTTGGTAGTCCATCTCTTTTTGCACTGAATAATTCCATTTTCTGGATATATCACAATTTATTTATCCATTCACCTACTGAAGGACCTCTGTGTTTTCAAAGTGTTGATAATTATGAATAAAGTTGCTATAAACATCCCGGTACAGGTTTATATGTAAACATACGTTTCCAACTCATTTGCTGGATTGTATGGTAAGAGTAGTTTAGTTTTATAAGAACCCTCCAGACTGTCTTCCAAAGCGGCTGTCCCATTCTGCTTTGCCACCATCAACAGATGAGAGTTTATGTTGCTCCAGATCCTTTCCAGCATTTGGTATTTTCAGTGTTCTGGATTTTGGCCTTTCTAATAGGTGTGTAGTGGTATCTTGTTTTAATTTGCAATTCCATAATGACATATGATGTGGACCATCTTTTCATATGCTTATTTGCCATCTGTATATCTTCTTTGATGAGGTGTCTGTTCGAGTCTTTGGCCCATTTTTTAATCAGGTTGTTTTCTAATTGTTGAGTTTTTAACACTCCTTTTTATAGTTTAGATAACAATCCTTTATCAGATGTGTCTTTTGTAAACATTTTCTCCCAAGCTGTAGCTTGTTTTTCAATTCTCTTTATACTGAATATAATTTTAGAATTTACTTTTCAATCCATTCACCTAACTTGGAAAACATTCACTGTATACTTTTGACCACAATAAAACTGAATCCATCCCAAACTTAGTCTAATGGAAGGGTCTAAGATTTTTAAAATCTCAGCTTTAACTAAAAGAGTTGTCCTGAAGATCAGGCTGTTTCTAACTGGGGGAATCTGTCGTGGATACTTGTTGAAAAGAAGGAGCTGGTGGCAGCTGAGATATCTCTACTCTGGATCTCTCAGCTATTGAATTACCTTTGACTTTTTTTTAATAGATATTTGTTTTCTTTCTTTTTGGAATGTTTAAAGTCATCACATGATTTCTAAAATGTTGTTTCAACTCTTCAATATTATATGTTATTTTATCAAATTGTATTTAACTTGAGATTTCCACTGACACCTAATAAACCATTAAAAATGTAGTATAACTATGGCTATGGATCCAGGAATTTGGAAAATGAGTGCTAAAAAGTGTCCTCTATGACTATGTAAAAGTCATGAAAGTCCATAGGATAATATATTATTCTAGGGCAAGTACCTTTAAAAATCATGCCTGTCAAACAAGAAATTCAGAAATCTGTGACAGCTCGGGAGCTTGATGAAGAGAGAACGCTGATTCAGTCCTTGAATTTTCCATGACGACTTCTCACCTGCACTTAGCAGCTGTTTATTGCTTGGTTCACTGGAGCATATGATGCTGAACCAAGCCACGGGTCAATAAAGTCATTTACAATGATCAACCCTCTGAGTGAAAGAGGTGATGAATCAACCAAAACTCCTTTAGGCAACAGACCTAGCAGGGAAATTTTGCACTTTAGGTAGTAATATATAATCAAATGAATCAACAGCCTGCACATCTCCCTAATTAATTTTATTACCTCTGGGGAAAGCATGCAACAAACTTTTAAATGCTTTCCTCTTTTATTAGGGATGTTAGTGGTTAGATATCAACCTCTGCAGAAAACCTTAAACCTTGACCTTGGAAGTATTTAGTGATTTCTGGCTTTTTATATTATCAGATTTAATTTTAAATTCAGTATTATCCTTAATTTCCTTCACATTTCTATACAATATTTTCCTATTAGATTAAACTGAGAAAACCTGATATGTTTATAATTATTATAAAAGTGTTATTATTAATTACTGTCAAAATCATAACAACTGCTCTTTTCTGAGTGCCTACTAAATGCTATTAGCTACATGCTTTACACATACTATGTCATTTAACCTTCACAAGAAGCTATAAAGCAGATGATGTATTTAGTCACATTTACGGGAGCTGAGTGAATAAACAGGTTAAATGATGTCCTGGAGGTTGCAGAGCTTGTAGGTGGTCCAATTAAAAATTTGAAGAGGGCTTCCCTGGTGGTGCAGTGGTTGAGAGTCCGCCTGCCGATGCAGCGGACACGGGTTTGTGCCCCGGTCCAGGAAGATCCCACATGCTGTGGAGCGGCTGGGCCTGTGAGCCATGGCCGCTAAGCCTGCACGTCCGGAGCCTGTGTTCTGCAACAGGAGAGGGCATGACAGTGAGAGGCCCGCATACCGCAAAAACAAACAAACAAACAAAAAACAAAAAAAAAAACTTGAATATACATCTCTCAGAATTGAAGTCTATGCTTCTAATCACTACATTATGAGCAAATAATGACATGACATTTATTTAGATACTGGTTTTCATAAAGTTAACATGTAATTTCTGAAATGTTAGCACTTTTTAACTGTTTTAAATGGTTGCTAGATTATATTCCACAGAATATTTCAAAATTGATGTATGAATTGAATAATAACTTGTAATGTATATGTTTTAATTGTAAGAATGACATATTATTGAATAGCAACCATTAACATATTTGGAGTCCAGAGAATGTGGCAACATGCTAACTGTTTACATGTATGATCTGACTAATCTTTATATTAATACTGGGGAGGGAGGTGTTAGCAAACTGTGATGAATGGATACCTACCAGTTAATTTTAACTTTGAATAAAGAAAATATATATTCAGAATTACATAGTTTTTCTTCCTGAAGCTCCTTCGTTAATGCAATCCTATTTAAAAAAAAATAAATTGCCAAATAATTTTTCGCTTAGGCAAAATTGTGAGTGACTTCTGAGACAAGAAGTGAAGTGTTTGGGTCCTTTGTGGGTATTAATCTACTCTGCCCATAAACAATTTTTCTAGCTTCATACAGAGGTTCGTCAACTCAACAAGTATTTGTTCAGTGCCTATTTGAACAAGGCAGGAGATAGGTGGTGTGTAAAGTCAAAATGTTTTCTAAAACAGACCCTGCCTTTTGGCAGTTTATAAATATTTCCTGATACATGATACAAGCACATGCAAATGTGAACAGGACAACCTTAATTAAATGAGTGTTCCAAACAGTACAACCCAGATTATTGCATGGTGCATGTTAAGTGAATTGAGTTCAGAGAGGAGAGGGATCATTTAGGGATAATATGGTCCAATAAGGCTGTAACAGGCAGAACAGATGGACTATATATAAACCAGCTGTCAACTGGGATTTCCTGTTAGCTATCAAAGTTGTATTTATTTCAAGTCAGCTCACTTTCCACAATGTCAAGCAATGAAATACCCAAAGTTTTCTCTGAGAGTGCTGTGAAATTCTGGAAAATCATCAGGTCCACATATAGGCCTTCTTAGTTTATGAAAAATCTCTCTGGTTTTCAAGTCTTTTTTTTTTTCCCTTCTGAATTGCATAAATCTGGACCTAATCTTGATCTCTTTTTGATAACTAGCTCCTTCCCAGTGTCCACAGATAAAAATGTAAAAACATTCTCATGTCACTTTGTGTGGACAATAGTGTTTAATCCAAACTTGAGAGGAGGAGAAGGGATGGCTACATCACAGGAACGCTACAAACTATGCACGGAATCACAGACACCCCTGTCTCTAATGCTTTCTACTACCAAACCACCAGAGATTTTTCTCTGGCCTCTTTGCTATAGGAAGCACCTGGTCATGTTTGCTCTGAGGCTGTTCTGTCTCTTTCTCCCTAATTTCTCTACCTCTTTCCTTACTTCCTGACTTATTCAAAAGAACGCCAAGTTCTTTTCACTTTGTAGTCTGGAGCTATTCATCTCTTTCTTACTACTCCTCTCAAGCTACAGGCTGACCCATAAAAGCTTTCAGAAGGCCAAAATGTCTTCTATAAAACAAGATACACTCTCCTTAGGAGGCGCTTCCATTTCTCTATATATATATCTGAACATATACATGTCTCTATCTATCTATCTATCTCTATCTGTCAATCTATATTTTTTCCTCTCCTTGGCCTATGTTGAATTGTAAATGTATAAAATCTTCCACTGAGTAGTCATCCTTCCTTTTTATTGAGCAGCTCAAGTTACTGAAAACTGAAATAAACATGTCTGATTGTTATAAAATTATTTATACCAAGCCAAAGTCTGTGTCTCTGTCATTCCCATTCCTTGGCTTTAGAGCTTCTCTGGGGCTTTCTCATTTTATTTCCTCATTCCTTTGAACTATCTTCACGTAAACCTTCACCATTGTAGTCACTATCCTTTATACCTTTTTCCCTATGGTGCCATTAAAATATGGTGATCAGAACAGAATACAGTCCTTCAGATTTGATTTTATCAGTGAAGGATAAAAGATGTAGCATCTCCCTAATTATATATAACACTTTTGTTAATGAAGATGTATAACAATTTTCTTTTGTAGCTACAAAGCAAATTATTGAATTTATTGACAAGGAGAAAATCTGAGTTTTCTTCACATATGTTGCTGCTAATATATACCTCCTCTACCATGTTTTTATATGACTATCATGATAAGAATTCTTATTCTTATTTTATTTTACTCTTGCTTTTGCTCTCCATTCTCTTGATGTGATTGTTTGCCTGACATTGTTTTGGATTTTCATTCCAAACTCAGATGTATATTATTTTTATATTCTCTATAAAATGTTTCTTATTATATGTGAAGCAAAGAAAACCAGTAAAGTATTTCTCATGATAATAACCAGTTTTTATTTTGTGCCTACTACTGCCAGGAATATGAACATACATGATAGTAACTTCCTGAAATAGCCTCTTTTTTCTTTCTCATATTTTAACATAGGAGTTTCAGTGAATATTCTTCCCCACTAAAGCTTCAAAGAAATATTCTTGTTTCCTTTTAAGAATTTGTTTTCTCATCTCTGAGGTACATTGTTTAAGATAACTCCTCTTTGAATTATGACATAATATCTCCTCTTGAAAACTCAATATCTTGAAGAAATCCCATTTAAGTCCACTGACTCTTAACCTTATGCATATATTTCCCCTTAAAAAAATTGGCAGGGTTCCCTGGTAGCACATTGGTTGAGAGTCTGCCTGCTGATGCAGGGGACGCGGGTTCGTGCCCTGGTCCAGGAAGATCCCACATGCCAGGGAGCAGCTGGGCCCGTGAGCCATGGCTGCTGAGCCTGCACATCCGGAGCCTGTGCTCCACAGTGAGAGAGGCCACAACAGTAAGAGGCCTGCGTACCGCAAAAAAAAAAAAAAAAAAAAAATTGGCAAAGTTAGTAAATTAAAATGATTAGAAGTTTGGAAATTTGTTGAAGATATCATCTTTGGCCATTACAACATAGTCAGTATAAGGAGTAACATTCTGAAGAAACAATGAGGAGTCTGTTACTGTGATAGTCAAAGCAGAGGCACTGCAGTTTAGAGGCAACCCTCAGTGTTAAAGAAAGCTGGTGAGGCAAGAAGGGCAAGTGTCTCTCTCTTTCTGTTTTCATTAACAGTGGGTGGAAATAAGACAGGGGCTCATGGCATAAAATGTAGAAAGGCAATTACAAACTTAACTTGGAGTAATTAGACCAATTTTTTCCCTGGCAGAGCTAGAAGATTTGGGGTTAGGAGGCACTTAAAACCTTCCCTTTGAAGGAGTAAAAACCTAGTTAGCAGATTTTGACACCTCTCTAAAAATCAGAAGCTAGTTAAGTACCAAAAGTCATCCCTGAGCAAACTACCTTTTAACCAAAATCTTTTAAATGAATGACAATGAAAGATTTATCTTTAAGGAATAAGAAAAACAGGAACATATTAAAATTAATGACATTTTAGATAATATTTTATCTCTTTGTTAAATTTTCATGTGAGAGATTGAAATCTGTTATTAATGTTTCTTTCACTCAATAATTTATTCTTTCAGCGCAAATGTGTTGAGACATGTATTATTTTCAATTGCTGCTATAACACGTTACCAGAAACTTTGGGTCTTAAAACAGCACAAATGTATAATCTTATAAAACTAACATGTGTCTCACCAAATTAAAATGAAAAGTGACAGCAGGGTGCATTCCTTTCTGTTGACTCTGGGGAGAATCTGTTTCCTTGCTTATTCAGGTTTCTGGCAGAATTCAGTTCCTTGTGGCTGTAGGACTGGAACCCCTGGTTCTTTTCTGTCTGTCATCTGACAGCAGTTACTGTCTTTTATAGGCTGCCCACGTGCCTTCTCACAGGGCCTCCTGCCTCCATTTTCAAAGCCAGCCAGTGGCTAGTCTGGTCTTTACAACTGTGAATCTCTTCTCCTCCTTCTTTTGTAGTCACATCTCTCACCCTTCTGTCTTCCTCTTGAAATTTTAAGAGCTCACAGATTTAAATTAAGCCCTCCATGACAATTATGTAAACTCCTTCTTTTAATATTTTTAAACTTCATTATATCTGCAAATTGCCTTTTGCCACTCAAGGTAACATATTCACAGATTCCAGGCATTCAGACCTGGACATCTTTAGGAGACCCTTATTCTGTCCAGCACAAGTGCTTGCTATATACTAGGTATTTGCTAGGCATCAAAAATTTCATATGCATGTAGACACTGCTATATTTAAAACAGATAACCACAAAGACCTACTGTATAACACAAGTAGCTCTGCTCAATATTCTGCAATAACCTAAATGGGAAAATAATTTGAAAAAAATAGATACATATATATGTATAACTGAATCACTTTACTGTACACCTGAAACTAACACAACATTGTTACTCAACAATACTCCAATATAAAATAAAAAATTAAAAAATCATGTGCAGTGGAAATTAAAATTATCCCTGGGATCATAATTGGATGTGGTAGGTAGATAATCAGTCACACAAATATAAAATGACACCAGTGACATGTCAGAGAGGTTTTTTTTTTTTTTTTTTCTCTCTAATAAACTACTCTAAATATTAGGGACATAAAGTGAAAAGTTTATTTCTCACTCATGTCACATATTGTAATTTGTCAACAAGGGCTGCTCCGTATAGTTCTGACTGTGGAATTTATACTGAAGTAGCAGGTGCCACCTGAGCATGTTGGGAAAGAGAGAGCCGAGAGAGTTGCATATTGGCTCTTAAAGCTTCTATGTAATAGTGATACCTGTCACTTCCACCCATGTTTCACTGATTAACCATGTCACACATCCAAAATTAACTTCAACTTGATAGGGAAGATCCTACTGTGTCTCTGGGAAGAGAACTAGGATATTTGGAGTCCATTGTAAAGTGTTAATAAATAGATGTGTACAAGTACTTAAGAGGGAAGGTCCATGCTGCTAAAAGAAGATTTTAAAGGGAAGCTTCCCTGATAAGTGATTTCTTTCTTTTTTTTTTTTTTGAGCTGGGCCCAAAGGATGACTAAAAGTTTAAGAATTGAAAACCTGACAGTAAGAGGAAGAAGCTGCAGGTCAGAAAGGACAATAAGTTCAAAGTCCCAGCACGTGGCAGGAGGCATCTTGAAAGTTATTCTATCTGGTGTGCATGCAACCTGGTATTTTTTAATAAAGACATTTTTTAAGAAATACTACACAATAAGATTCTGTGTTAATCTAGTCTAAAAAATCCTAACCATAAATAAATTCTAATCAAATTCACTTAATCACTGCTTTCCCATTATTTTAAAGAAGAATTTGAGACATTTTTAACAGACTCTAATGGAACCTTTAAATCAATGTTTTCTAAAATCTCAGCAATGAATCATCTCCATCAAAATCATCTGGGATGCCTGTTAAAGTATATAACCCCAGACAATCAATATTTAGAATTGGATTGAGATATCACATTTTTAGGAAGCTCTCCAAGGGATTTGTTTCACTGTAAGTTTTGGAAACACTGGTGTAACATAAGGCAAACTTCCAAAATCCACAAAATATTTGCATGATTGAAATAAGAATTTGAGCAATGCACAGTTCCTTAATTTGAGGACAGATACATACATGTGAACAGACATATACTTTTGTGTTTATGTTTATAATGGCCTAAGGAAGACTAATATGAGCACATTCTGAAACAAGACAATCTAAGTGTCAGAACTATCATGTAAATTGTTTGTTATGGACTGAATGTTTGTGTCCTTGCAAAATTCATGTGTTGAAATCTAATCCCAATGTGATGGTATTAGGAGGTGGGGCATTTGGGAGGTAATGAGGTCATGAGGATGAAGCTCTCAGGAATGAGATTAGTGCCCTTATAAGAAAAGGTCAGGGAGATAGCTGGTTCTCTTTCTCCAAGGGGAGGGGTGTGGTGATGCAAAGGGAAGTTGGTATTCTGCAACCCAGAGGAAGGGTCTCCCCAGACTCAACCATGCCAGCACCCTGATCTCAGACTTACAGCTTCCAGAACTGTGAGAAACAAATTTCTGCTGTTTTCAAGTGATTCATTCTATTGGTACTTCCTTACGGTGGCCCTAACTGACTAAGATAGTGTTCGTACTTCCTTGTATTCTCCACAGTACTGGCCATAGGATGAGATACTCTGATTTTCATGATTAGATAAAGTAGGAATGAAGATCACCTTGATATGTAAAAGATGCATTATTGTAAGTTGAGGGGAAAAAACAAACTTGCATAAAATAACTAACTGTGAATGAAGACACCCCAGTGGCTTGAATGTTTCAAGAGGAAAGTAAATTGAGCTAGTACTCAACTTTGGTTGTATATACATGTTCTCTACAACAGTTCCTTATATTTATATTTGCTTTATGTTCCACAATAAGCAACTTTATTTCCACAAAATTTCAGTCTTCAATTACATCAATATTAATTTAAATTTTGTTTTATATTGTTAGTATTAAGAAACTTGTTTTGTTCAGACTTTATAGTGCAGTATATGCAATAAGCTACTGCATGTTTATATTTAGCTTTATAATTGAACATAGTCAAGTTATATTTAAATAATTAAGCCAATTTTAGAACCTATGGGGTTTTATATTTTTCTTTCCCTCCTAAAATGGGTCTGTGAATGATTGTACAAATGTGTGAGAAATATGAGTCTGGGATATGAGACTGCTCTCTTTGCCTGGCTAATTCCATCTCATTCTTAATATCTCATAATAGGAATTTCTTGCTGTGTGTTGCTTTCAAGGACCTCAACAGAACAGAATTAAGCACAAGTGGAATTATTCACTGCTATCAGAGCAGGCACATCACATCCAAGCACTCTGATCACCTGCCTACTAGATTCTATAACTTCTGGGTGTTGTCCATTCGCTCACTGAGAATTTTCTCCACACACTCTGCCCTCCTCTCTTCCATGGAGTGTCCGTGAGGATGAATGTCATCATCAGGCCCCTTACACTCTGCTCTCCGTTTGGGTTTGGCCAGTTTGAAACCCCAGTACAAGAGCAGAGAGGGGGAAGTGATGGAATTCAATATTATTTTTTCTCTTGTTCTTTTTTTGTAAGGTACCTTGTTCTGTAAGTGTCTCTTGACAAAAGGCACTGCCCCTCTCAACGTGGCTCTATCTCCAGAACTCTTGTACAGGGTTGCAGTAACAGATACCTCTTCTCATCTCTTCAAGACTGTGGGAAGCAATGACTTTACAATTACTAGCCTTGCCTAGCCCTGCTCTACCTTGTCCATGACTTTGTAAACAGTATATTTATTAAACACCACTGAAATTATTCTAATATTTCTTATTAGTGCACTTAATAATATACTTTGTGGTGACAGATTCTTCTTTCAAAATTCCATTCAATTTCTAGCACAGTGTGTGCAATGCATATGCTCCATAGATATTTCTTTGATGGATAATATTACTATTAGCTAGAGGTATTGATTAAATCAAAATTAAAATTCAGATATAGAGAAAGACAGTGCTATTGTCCACATTATTACTTTAAAAAATATTTAACTTTCATTTATTATTTTAATGTCCAGCTACTTGTATTATTAAAATTCTGTGGATTGCAATCCAAGCTGCCAAGTAGTTTTAAAGTAATAACTGTGACTTTAAATCACTTTGCATAGATGGTAGGACACTAGTTCTTTAAACTGATGTTTTCAACAGAACATCAACATGCACTAGAAGTTTCTCCAATATGCCCAGCATTGGTTTTATTAGTGTTGTATTAATATAACTATTTACAGTTATCTTGCAAAGTAACATTAGTCACATCTTTCTACCTAAACTTAATGATACCTAGTGTTCAGTCTTTAAACATGATGAGTATAATAAATCACAAAATTAAACAAACCATTTTGTATGAGATAATCACTGTCTTTTAAATATTTGGATTAGTTGATAGACTGTAAAGGGCACTTTAAATAGAGAAAAATGTCATTTCAAAAATTTAGGATGGGGCTTCCCTGGTGGCACGGTAGTTGAGGGTCCCCCTGCCGATGCAGGATGCACGGGTTTGTGCCCTGGTCTAGGAAAATCCCACATGCCACGGAGCAGCTGGGCCCGTAAGCCATGGCCACTGAGCCTGTGTCCAGAGCCTGTGCTCCTCAACGGGAGAGGCCACAACAGTGAGAGACCCACGTACCGAAAAAAAAAAAAAAAAAAAAAAAGGTTTAGGATGCATTAGAAAAATTTTACATTAAAGATGCACTAAAAAATATCGTTGATATTTTATCTTCACCTCCAGTATATATGTTGAAAAAAAATTGTATTGCTACTTTTCTTTGAATGAGAATTCATCACATATGATAAATATGCTGGAGTATAATGAATACATAACAAAACTTAGGAGACTTTTATACACACTTCTTTTTATGTACCCTCAGATCCTATAAGATCACTATAGCTCTCCATCCACACTGCTACTGTCTTAGAATAAAGCAACTGCCTCCTGAATTACCGTAGCAGTCCATTTTACTACTTCTCACATCTCATTCAGTCTTGCCTCACAACACTTCCTTCTTTATGGTAGCTAAGATAATACTTCAAAGTAACACATTTAATCTGCTCATTTTTTTTGCATAAAGTTCTGTAATGTTTTCCCATAGAATCAAGATAAAGTACAGACTACTTAATTTTAAATATAAGATTCTCTGTTATTTGGCCCATGGTTACCTCTGTAACCTACTATCTCCAATCTTTCTCAAGTGTGTCTCTGAATATTCCACACACACTGAAGTCCATGCAGTTCTCCTAAAGCAACAGCTGTAGAAGTCTCTTTGAATTAGCATCTCTCTCTTTGAAATATGTTTGGCCATGGTCAAATCTGGCAAGACAAAGAGGGAAATAGATTCAGCAGTAAACCTAATCACCTGTAAACTGAAAAGCCTTGCACACGTTTGATCTTGATCATTGAGAATGAAGTATTAATGCATACTAATGAAAAAAGTCAAGAACTCATTTCACAAACATTTGAAAGAAAAGAAAAGCATGTTCTATGTTCCTAGAGTATTTACAGAAAAATAAAAAATAGAAACTAGATTTCACATTCCAAGAATAATAGTTCCCTCTGAAAAACCTTTGTTATAATCAGGTTCTATTTTCTATTTTTTGTAGTTATTCAGCCAGGATACACATAATAGAATCATGGCAAATATTTAAAATATAATATTGTACTTGTATGTATGCAGTGAGTTGAATTTAGTTGTTATATTTTTATTTCTAAAGTGATAAATAATAAACTGAATCAAGAAGAGTAGAAAGATCAAAGTTATCAGAGGGTAGGTTTTTTGTTTGTTTGTTTGCGGTACTCGGGCCTCTCACTGTTGTGACCCCTCCCGTTGCAGAGCACAGGCTCCTGACGTGCAGGCTCAGTGGCCATGGCCCACGGGCCCAGCCGCTCCACGACATGTGGGATCCTCCCAGACCGGGACACGAACCTGTGTCCCCTGCTTCGGCAGGCGGACTCGCAACCACTGCACCACCAGGGAAGCCCGAAAAACACATTCTTATAAGGTCTTAAGATTCCTGGTTTCAGTCTACAAAGCTCTTTTGGATTGTTTGCAAGAAATATTATCAATGGAATTTTAGAAGCTGCAAGCTGACATTAATTCTGTATAAGTATAGGCAGTAATCATGGTTAAGACAATACTAGAAAGGCAGTGTAAAACGTTCAAAAGAAGGAATCTGTTTTTTGTTTGTTTGTTTGTTTTAGTTTCATGACTATAATTTATTTCAAATGAGGATGTCAGGAAAGTTTATTTTCCATAAAATTCTCTCAGATGTCTGTGCCTGAGAACTTTGATGATAAGAACTTGGCAATGTAGATATGTATCCTCTGAGTCCTCACATGAGACACAACTACAGTAAAAGATCAAATATCCCCCGAACAGAAGTGAGTCTCAATTTTACACAATATACAATTTCAAATTAGTTAACTTGTAATATTGTTTCCTTTTTCATTTCTATCAAGAAGCTGAGAAGCTTATTTGGGATTCATTTACATTCATTAAACACAATGAACTCTGTCACTGCTCCCATCCTCAAAGACTAGAAGAATGTGGCCGAGATTAATGGTCATGATTAACTGCCTACAGGTTGTAGTTTCATGCCCCAGTGATTATTCTGTCATTATTCTGCATGAGATGCTACTAGAGCCATATATGCTTTCAGCCACAAAGCCAGACGAGACCAAAAGGTCAAGCTACTTAGTCGCTTGATATTCCCTCATTTTGGAATGTGTACTCCCAGCAAAAACCATTGAAATCATATAATTAAGGTATCAACATGGATATATTAGGTTATAGAGTAGAGTCTATCGTGAAGGATAGTAGATTAAAACCAAGAGATGAAGGAACCATTTCCTTTACGGAATCCAGCTTATCCACATGATGAATGGACTGGACAACTGGCTTTGATCAGTTTAATTAGGAGTAGTTTTGAAACCAGCTCTCACCCCTACACCTCCTCCCATTCTCTTTCAATCATTCTGCTTTGTGAATTGCAGATTTTGAATTTCTGCCCATTTCTTACGTTTCCATTTATTCTATATTTTAGGAAAATGGGGCATTTAGTCCTCAGTGTCTCTGCACATTTCTCTTTCCATTGTCAAATCATCATAATTCTGAGTTTATCATTCAAAAGAGAAGCTGTATCTTCTGTTACAAAATAAAATGGTTCTCAAATGAAATTCTCTAAAACACAAAGAGAAGATTAATTTCTATGCTCTATTTGGACATATAAATTTAAAAAAGCCTGCTCTTAAACTTTTCCAAACTCCCCAAACGGATTTTCACTAAATATTACTTCGTATTTCTCAGATGTATAAGGTATGGGGGCTAGGATAACATAACTTTAAGTTGCTGTCGTGAAAAGTAGCCTGATTCTGATGCCACAGAAGAATAAATAATATTTCACAAAAGTAGAAACTTTGAACAGATTTTCTCATATGCTTTCATTCTTCAAAAAATTATTTTTTCTCTAAAGTTTTTTCCATACACTTAAAAGAGTATATGGCATTGGTTTCATTTTGCCTGTTGGCTCTGATGATAGTTTAATTCTAGATGCTCAATATTTGAATTATAAGGCATTTGATTCTTCATGAATTACAGCTCTAATATATTTTACACCTTAAGATCTTAACCCTCCATTTTGCATCAGTAAGTTTTCTATTTCTTTTAGTTCCAGTTTAGTGTGTTTTTATAAAATCATAATTTATAGGAATACATATTTTATCAAATATTTTAAAATATGTCAAGTACTGCTAATTCTTATAGAACAATATAGTTTCATTAGTAACTTAAGCGTTAATAGATTTCAGTGCTTTCCACAATTTTAAGAAATCAGTTCTTGAAGGGATGTTAACGTTGTTATAAGAATTAATATACTTATGAATATATTAATACCTCTGTTCCATAACTATTATTATGTTGTAATCATACATATTCTGTTGCAATTTAATATAAATGCATACATTTTTGGAAACAAATAATGTGTTATTTAACTTCCTATTACTTTATTCCCAAATTTTCTAGTAATGAAGGGAAACAAACTGAGAACTAGGATGATTGAATGATGCATGGGAAACATTACTACTTATCCTAAGGGAGAAGTAATGCTCATAACTTAAGTAATGCTCATAAGAAGTAATGCTCATAACTTAATGCTCATATGGGCAATGCTCATATGAGAATTTTCAGAGTCTGAATACTTGGAGTTGACTTCATGATATAATTTCTAATGTATTCAAAATATTTGTAAATATAATGGTCTTTTGTAAATATAATCCAAAGGATCATTCCCTAGGGCCTTGCAATTCAAACTAGGCTAAGGTAAATGGTGGGAAAGATCTTTGCGACTACTGCCTGATCTCAGAAATGGAGCTACTATGTGCTGATTAAAAAAATAGAAAGCAAATATTGACTGTAGAATGGAACATTTTTTAGTGTTCATATTTGCTATATGGGCTTGATTTCATATTTATCTATGAATATTATTATAATTTTAGTTAAATATTTACCAGTAGCTTCCCAGTGGAATTATATTTGTATATGCCCAACTACCCACATGTAAATACTTACACACACATGCCCATAAATGCACTCCAAAACAAATCAGAAAAATACAGATAAAAAAGGCATTCAAAAAGTTAAATATGTTAAAGAAAACATTATTATCTGATAACTAATTGGGCTAGTTACTAGACAATTACTAGCCTCTTGTGAAATTCTTGAGTGATTAAATGAGGTATGGAGTATTCTTTCAATTCTATTTTAAACCTCTGTTAGAAATATAATTGTGATTGGAGTGGGCATACTTTAATTTTATTCCATGTTTAATTTCCCTCCCTTCTCTGAACAAAAATCAGGGTATGAGTAAATCTCATGCAACTTCTTCCTTTTTCTCCACCATTCATTCATTCCCAACACAAATTTTAATTTATTCAAAATTCAGTAGTTGGTCATACCTGTAGTGTTCACATCCCATGAGTGAGACAGTGCATGGCTGGATCCCTGGGGGAAGATGGATTATGAAGGCTCTATGTGTGGTAGTATGCAAAGGCTGAGGGTAAAATACAGGTAGGTGAGTGGGTGAGTCATTAGCTAAATGATCCACAAGAAACAAACTAGGTGTTCCAACGCATTGTGTTAGGAGGTGAGATGCAAAAGGAAACATCACATCATCTTGTTCTCTTCTGAGAATTTGCAGCTATAACATAAAATACATGTATGAAGAAATTAGGCACTTTTGAGCAAAATTATATGTATAAATTATCAACACTGTATCGTCTACTATAAGATTGTGACAGAAAGAGAAATCCGTGAAATGGGCTAAATCCTGGTGTACAGCAGGTTCTGAGAGAGACCTGTGGCAAAGGAAAAGAAGGGGAATATGATGTATCCTGGAGAATGTTCCATGAGCACCTGAGAAGAAAGTGTATTCTGTTGTTTTGGGGTGGAATGTCCTATAAATATCAATTAAGTACATCTTGTTTAATGTATCATTTAAAGCTTGTGTTTCGTTATTTATTTTAATTTTGGATGATCTGTCCATTGGGGAAAGTGGGGTGTTAAAGTACCCTATTATGATTATGCTACTGTTGATTTCCCCTTTTATGACTTTTAGTATTTGCCTTATGTATTGAGATGCTTCTATGTTGGGTGCATAAATATTTACAATTGTTATATCTTCTTGGATTGATCCCTTGATCATTATGTAGTGTCCTTCTTTGTCCTTATAATAGTCTTTGTTTTAAAGTCTATTTTGTCTGATATGAGAATTGCTACTCCTGCTTTCTTTTGATTTCCATTTACATGGAATATCTTTTTCCATCCTCTTACTTTCAGTCTGTATGTGTCCCTAGGTCTGAAGTGGGTCTCTTGTAGACAGCATTTATATGGGTCTTGTTTTTGTATCTATTCAGCCAGTCTATGTCTTTTGGTTGGATCATTTAATCCATTTACATTTAAGGTAATTATCAATATATATGTTCTTATTACCATTTTCTTTTTTTTTTCTTTTTTTTTTTTTTTTTTTTGTGGTACGCGGGCCTCTCACTGTTGTGGCCTCTCCCGTTGCGGAGCACAGGCTCCGGATGCGCAGGCCCAGCGGCCATGGCTCACGGGCCCAGCCGCTCCGCGGCATATGGGATCCTCCCAGACCGGGGCACGAACCCGTATCCCCTGCATCGGCAGGCGGACTCTCAACCACTGCACCACCAGGGAGGCCCTACCATTTTATTAATTGTTTTGAGTTTGTTATTGTAGGTCTTTTCCTTCTCTTGTGTTTCCTGCCTAGAGAAGTTCCTTTAGCATTTGTTGTAAAGCTGGTTTGGTGGAGCTGAATTCTCTTAGCTTTTGCTTGTCTGTAAAGGTTTTAATTTCTCTGTCAAATCTGAATGTGATCCTTGCTGGGTAGAGTAATCTTTGTTGTAGGTTTTTCCCCTTCATTACTTTAAATATGTCCTGCCGCTCCCTTCTGGCTTGCAGAGTTTCTGCTGGAAGATCAGCTGTTAACCTGATGGGGATTCCCTTGTATGTTATTTGTTGTTTTTCCCTGGCTGCTTCTAAAATTTTGTCTTTGTATTTAATTTTTGATAGTTTGATTAATATGTGTCTTGGTGTGTTTCTCCTTGGAATTATCCTGTATGGTACTCTCTGTGCTTCCTGGACTTGAATAACTATTTCCTTTCCCATATTAGGGAAGTTTTCAACTATAATCTCTTCAAATATTTTCTCAGTCCCTTGCTTTTTTCTCTTCTTCTTCTGGGACCCCTATAACTCGAATGTTGGTATGTTTAATGTTGTCCCAGAGTTCTCTGATACTGTTCTCAATGCTTTTCTTTTTTTTTTTCCCCTGCATTCTGCTCTGCAGTAGTTATTTCCACTATTTTATCTTCCAGGTCACTTATCTGTTCTTCTGCCTCAATTATTCTGCTATTGATTCCTTCTAGAGAATTTTTAATTTCATTTATTCTGTTGTTCATCACTGTTTGTTGCCCTTTAGTTCTTCTAGTTCCTTGATAAACGTTTCTTGTATTTTCTCCATTTTATTTCCAAGATTTTGGATCATCTTTACTATCATTATTCTGAATTCTTTTTCAGGTAGACTGCCTATTTCCTCCTCATTTGTTAGGTCTCGTGAGATTTTACCTTGCTCTTTCATCTGCTGTGTGTTTCTCTGTCTTCTCATTTTGCTTAACTTACTGCGTTTGGGGTCTCCTTTTCGCAGGCTGGAGGTTCATAGTTCCCGTTGTTTTTGGTGTCTGCCCCCAGTGGCTAAGTTTGGTTCAGTGAGCTGTGTAGGCTTCCTGGTAGATGGGACTAGTGCCTGTGTTCTGTTGGGCAGGTCCACATCTGGTGGTGTGTTTTGGAGTGTCTGTGGCCTTATGATTTTAGGCAGCCTCTCTGCTAGTGGGTGGGGCTGTGTTCCTGTCTTGCTTGTTGTTTGGCGTAGGGTGTCGAGAACTGTAGCTTGCTGGTTGTTGAGTGGAGCTGGGTGCTATTGTTGAGATGGAGATCTCTGGGAGATATTTGCCGTTTGATATTACATGGAGCTGGGAGGTCTCTTGTGGACTAGTGTCCTGAAGTTGGCTCTCCCACCTCAGAGGCACAGCACTGACTCCTGGCTCCTCAATTTGTGATGATTTGTTGTCTATTCATGTATTCCACAGATGCAGGGTACATCAAGTTGATTGTGGAGATTTATTCTGCTGCTCCTGGGGCTGTTGGGAGAGATTTCCCTTTCTCTTCTTTGTTCACACAGCTTCTAGGGTTCAGCTTTGGATTTGGCCCCGTCTCTGCATGTAGGTCGCCGGAGGACGTCTGTCCTTCACTCAGACAGGAGGGGTTTAAAGGAGCAGCTGCTTTGGGGGCTCTGGCTCACTCAGGCCGAGGGGAAGGAGGGGCACGGAGTGCAAGGTGAGCCTGAGGCGGCAGAGGCCAGCATGACGTTGCACCAGCCTGAGGCGCGCTATGCGTTCTCCAAGGGAAGTTGTCCCTGGATCACGGAACCCTGGCAGTGGTGGGCTGCACAGGCTCCCTGGAGGTGAGGTGTGGAGAGTGACCTGTGCTCAAACACAGGCTTCTTGGTGGTGGCGGCGGCAGCAGCCTTAGTGTCTCATGCCCGTCTCTGGGGTCTGCGCTGTTAGCCACGGCTCACGCCCGTCTCTGGAGCTCCTTTAAGCAGCGCTCTTAATCCCCTCTCCTTGTGCACCAGGAAACAAAGAGGGAAGAAAAAGTCTCTTGCCTCTTCGGCAGGTCCTGACATTTTTCCGGGACTCCCTCCCGTCCAGCCGTGGTGCACTAACCCCTGCACGCTGTGTTAACGCCACCAACCCCAGTCCTCTCCCTGCGCTCCGACCAAATCCCGAGCCTCAGCTCCCAGCCCCGCCCGCCCCGGCGGCCGAGCAGACAGGCCTCTGGGGCTGGTGAGTGCCGGTCAGCACCGATCCTCTGTGCGGGAATCTCTCCGCTTTCCCCGCTGCACCCCTGTGGCTGTGCTCTCCTCCACGGCTCCAAAGATTCCCCCCTCCACCACCCACAGTCTCCGCCTGCCAAGGGGCTTCTAGTGTGTGGAAACCTTTCCTCCTTCACGGCTCCCTCCCACTGGTGCAGGTCCCGTCCCTATTCTTTTTCTTTTTTCTTTTGCCCTACCCAGGTACGTGGGAAGTTTCTTGCCTTTTGGGAAGTCTGAGGTCTTCTGCCAGCGTTCAGTGGGTGTTCTGTAGGAGTTGTTCCACATGTAGATGTATTTCTGATGTATCTGTGAGGAGGAAGGTGATCTCTGCATCTTACTCTTCTGTCATCTTGAAGGTCTCTCCCTGGAGGATGGAAGTTTAAGATCAGCGTGTTGGCAGATTTGGTTTCTCCTGAGGCCTGTGTTCTTATTGTGCAGATGGATGGCTGCCGTTTCACTGTGTCCTCACATGGACATCCCTCAGTCCATGCATATTTCTGGTGTCTCTCTTTACCTGTACAAATGTCCTCCTCTTATAATAACACTAGTCACACTGGATTGGGGCTCACCATAAAGCCCTCATTTATCTTAGTCACTTCTATAAAAGACCTTATCTCCAAAAATGGTTAAATATTGATATACTTGGGGGTCAGGAATTCAACATAGGAATTTGAAGGGGGACATAGTTCATCCCATAACACACCTTAATTGTTCACAGTAAGAGTTGACCACACTGAATACAGTTGTTTATACAAGAAATGTTTCTTTCCGGATTTTATTAATTAGTATTATTGTCCAAAAATTCAATTTTATTAAAATTAAAAAGAAATGAGCATGGTGTGTCTGTGTATGTCAGTGACTTATACTAAATCCTGTCCACACTTGCCAACACAAGGACCTTGCTCCAGAAATGATCTTCTCTCAGATTCCCTAGATGTTTTTCCAACAAGTTTTTAAACTTTTTTTTTTTGTGTGTGTGTGGTACGCGGGCCTCTTACTGCCGTGGTCTCTCCCGTTGCGGAGCACAGGCTCCGGACGCAAAGGCTCAGTGGCCATGGCTCACGGGCCCAACCACTCCGTGGCATGTGGGATCCTCCTGGACCGGGGCACAAACCTGTGTCCCCTGCATCAGCAGGCAGACTCTCAACCACTGTGCCACCAGGGAAGCCCAAGTTTTTAACCTTTTAGCTCTTACTTTTACATATCTGAGATTTTTATATTTTTGTACATGCAATACCTTCCTAAAAAGTGCGAGAACCTTATAAGAACATTATAAACAGGCATTATACTTTAAATATTTATATAACCTCAGCATGAATGCAAGGTTAGTTAAATGAAGTGAACCAACATTTATTGAACAATATTCAGGTTCTCAGGTTTGAATTATTTGCCTGCTTTGCACTTCAAATCACTTGCTAATAATAATCATTGGTCAAGGAAGTTAAGTGATGTTTTGATTGAAAATCAGCTGAATATTGTTCAATAAATGTTGGTTCACTTCATTTAACTAACCTTGTATTCATGCTGAGGTTATATAAATATTTAAAGTATAATGCCTGTTTATAATGTTATGTGGAATATTAATATACTCACTGTAAATGTCCATTAAGTAAATTTATTCCATCTATTATAACATATGCCTTTAGGAATAATATTAATTGGTTTATTCTGCTTGATTATTCACTGTACCCATTTTTATCTGATGCCATCATGACCTTTTACAGAAAGGAAAGTATATATAAACAAATACATAATTTTTAAAATTTTATGAAGGGAGTGACAGGATTAAGGAGGGGTGCAACATGTATTAAAGAAAAAGAACTAAAGAAAATGTGGAAGATACTAGAACTGAGTTGTTGATGCAAACCTCTTTGTTATATAATTGTAAATATATTTGAATATTTTCTAATAAAATATTTTTTCAATAATTTTTACCAGAAAATGCCAAAGGAAAGATAATTGACCAAAAGTCAGTTGGTTTGAAGAAAGCAAAACTCTTAAATTCACAAATAGTAGCAATAAAAATGGCTAAGACTTTTGGGCCAAGTGTCATTTTTTAAATAAAAATAAATAAAATTTTGTAATAAAAATATTATGCTTTCTCTCTGTATTCATGACTTAAAACTTAGTTTTATAAGAAACTATTATTAGTAAGTGAAATATATATTAGAATATAGATGCAAATTAGTTCAGAAGCATGTAACAATCATCAGTGAGTAAACAATAATCCTAATTAGGATTATTAGACATCAGGATTAGGCATTGTTCCTAGAATTACACAGAAATATACCTAATTCTCCTTTCTTACCTCAAAGAATACAAAATGTGCTTTAAGTTTCATTCATTTTTGTTAAATTTCTACTGTGTGCAAGATTATCTGCTAAGCATTGTACTGTACTCTAGTTGATGAACTTTCTAGAGAAAGAATAATCACACTAAAACAGTTTTTATCATTTAAATTTTGCTTATTAAATAAGCAAATAATTCCTCAGCACGTTTTGGAATAAATAAAGTTGTAAATTCTGTTTTCTGTCTCTGAAGAGTTAAGAAGTCCTTATGGGAAACTGAAAAGGAAGCAAGATATTACCTCAACAGATAAAAATTATTATAAGTATTCATATAAGCCACAGTCTTGTACATTCCATATCAGTTCGTGATTTCATAGCAAGCTAATGAGAGACAAACAAGTTAGGGAAAATATAATCTATAATCGGTTCTTAATATAATATAAGGTTTCTCAGCATGGCTTAATTTCTCCATCCTCTCCATGCTGCCTTCTTTGCCTGGGTACTACTCAAAAATCCCTGATGTTTCATCACTTTCTATTTCCCAGTGAATGACAACGGTCTAATTCAAAAAGTGAGCCCAAAGTTACTTGTATTAAAATAATTTTTCTTAGTACCTCTCTTCTACCCTGTTGATGATTTTGCTTACATTCCCTCAGAAACGTGTATATTGTTTTCAGGAAACTATCTCACTGTATTTTTCACTTGACTTTTAGCTGTGTTTTATGTGTTCCTTATAAGATTATAAAACCTTTTACCAACTACTTTCTCAACACTTCAGGGTTTCTTGAAGCCTGTTGCACTTCTGTGCATATAGAAGGTCATTAAGAAATGAATTATTGTATTAATGAAAAGTTGGCAACAGTGAATTTCTCCACAGCTAATCCTACATTTCATTAATGTTCTACGAAATGAAAGAATTTCAAATTATAACACAGCCACCATTATGATTATTTCAAACCTCTTAAAATTATCATTCACTGTTAAATATTTAATTTTATGGTGATATTAATAATGATATCTCATATGTCAAAATTTTTGATAGTTATAACTTTGTGTTCTGTTGAGCCCCTTATGTAAAGGCCTAATGACAAATTAAATGGAATGAACATGCTAGTTGTTAAAGTCACTCAGTGGCTATCAATCTGGATCTTAATATGTTTAATTACGTTAATGCCAGTCAATTAGTCAAGCAGCTTAGCTTCATCTGTTTCCTGGCTCTGCTGATGATAGAACTGTAAACTCTTATACATGAGGAAGTGAGAAGTCTGCCAACACCCATCTAAGGAAAACATGGAATTATCATTAGTTTCTAAGACAGAATTCCCATGTACTTTGGGGAAATTGCAAACTTTGGTGTTAAGTAAGTCAATTAGCTAGTTGTTGTTTCTAAAACTTTGGTGTTAAGTAAGTCAATTAGCTAGTTGTTGTTTCTAAACTATATGAGAAAAGACGTTCCAAGGTGAATATTCTGTAATACAGTGTCAGCCAACATTTAAGATGGGTTTCATTAGCTACATAACTCTAGTGTAAGGGATTGAATTTGTTTAGATTGAAAAACCTGCCAAATGGGAATTGTTAGATCTTATTCAGCAGAATGGAACATATCAGTAGCAGACAAAAATGGGTGTCTAAGTGTAATTTAAATTGTATGTGTCTAGTGGAAAGACAAAGGGAAATGAAATCTTAGGCAAAGCACTTAGTGGACAGATGACCAACCGACGTTTTAAGCATGCTTCCTTGGCACGAGACTAATAAACTACTTGAACATTCATTCTCAGTAGCACATAGGAAGAAGTGGACATGACTTTAGTTTTCTTTTCTTTTTTTTTTAATTTGTCACTCTCACTCTCTTTCCCCTTCATCCCCTCTCAAACATTGCCACTGTTAAGATTTAGATTCTCGTTCATAATGAATACTATTGCACATTTGACTAATTCATTCATTCCCCTTTTCAAACAAGTACCTATTCAGTTCATGATTGTGTCATATTAATATGCAGCCAAAAAGTATATATTGGACACATACATATGCCACATGATACACTAGACTCAGAGATTACTTACCTTTCCACTGCTGTCTCTTTCATCTTTTATGTTGGTATTTTCTTAGTGCTTTTTTTTTTTTTTGTAATTTTTCAGTCCCCACAGTAAATATTATTGCTTCACTGGCATGTAGTCATCTTTAAGAAGATTGTTTAGGAGGAAGTATCCATGAAGTATGAGCTAGTGAAAGAGAACAATGTACAGTTAATCCCAAATTGCCAGTGAAAAACTTTACAGTACGGGATAGCCAAAGAATTTTACTGAAGACACACCAGAAAACACAATTTAAATAACCAAAATATTTTATTCTTTTCACTTGTTACTTTCAAGTTATTTAGTGTTTATTAATTCCCTGCTTTATTGAGCAGTGTATCATCATACTGGCTCAGCTTGAATCCATTGATCTGTGGTGGTGCCTAAGAGGTAGTACAATAAACTTTTGTTAATTATACACAGACACACACAAAGAGCTTGTGCTCATGCAGTCAGCTCACAGGTATGTCATTTGCCACCAAAATCACCCTAGTCAACTATCATCAAAACAAAGGCCTAAAGTCCTGCTCTCTAAACATCTTCTTACTGAAGATGGGGTGGGATTTTGACATAAAAGAAAAAAAAACCATGATGACTGTGCTTGATATTGGTATGATAATAATGAAAGGATATAAACTAGCAACCTGATCCAAGACACTAGTAACTTCTTTATGCTGAGTCATTATAACAAAGGTTCTGTTACTCACTTGTCATATGATTCCCGGTGTACCATTCCCTCTGTCAGACTCAGTTTGCTAATGTAAGTCAGCCTGTCAAGAAATATTTATGGAAAGAAATACCTTGGTCAAACATTTTGGGAATGAAAAGGATGAGATATATAGGAAAGTGGCTAGAAAATACAGTGGGGTAAGGAAAGAAATTTCTTTTAACATTGGAGAGGTTTGGACATGTATTAAGGAGAATAATGTTAACTGCAAAATGAATATAATAGCCATTCTACCTACCTTATGGTATTGAAAGAAGTTTTACATTAACATTTGTGAAAGTGAATCCTGAAGGGTGAAGCAGTATAATAAATGCTATGCAAATTTAATCATTATCATCATCATGAATGCCTCCTATATATAATTGTATACTGAATGACTAGATGTAAAGTATTCTTTAATTAGAGACTGGATAGATTTTTAAAAATTTCTTTGCTGCAGAAATTTTTTTTAGAAGATTAAAATGGTCAGGCCAATTTGCAGTACAATTTTTAGAAGAGATATATAACATCCAAATTAACTCTCCAAATTCTTCTAAATATCTTACAGGAAAAAAAAAGACATTTGTGTGCTGAGCTAATGGATGTTTGTAATGATATCTCTATGAGCATTAGGACAGAAAAGTTATAAGGAAGCATTTTATTTATCTGAATATACATTCCTAGTATTTTTGAGACCTTTATTTGATCAATGTGGTCATTTCTGCCTACTCATAAGATTTTAAATATGCATTTACATTGTAATATTAAAACAGTTACTTGAATATCTGTGCTTATGATGCATTGTTTATCATTCCTACAATTGATTTGATGCAAAACTTTGGCCACTGGTCAAAACTCCAAGCTACAATTTTCCTCACGGGAAAATATAAAGGGGTTTAGGGGAGAATTTACCATGGTGATTCTTAGAAGATCATTTCTACAGAAAGTGGAACTCCCTTGCATCATAATTATGAAACTAACTGTTCCTCTTAAAATTTTATTTATTTTTTTGTCCTCTCCATTTTATTAGCATGTACAGAGAGATTTATTTCTGAGCTTACTTCTTAATGACAATATGTATATTTTTTGCTGTCTGTGATGTTCATTTACTAACTCTATCAAACATTTGAGAAAATCTACATGGAATTATTGTGCCCAGTTCTAGAAAGAAAATAAAGAATCCAATAAAATTTCAACAGCTCTGGGACTTTTTAGAAGGAGAAATCATTTGTGACAGAAGAGCATATGCAGAAAAAATCTAGACTGAGACTCCTTAGAAGAGACACATCTATGTTAGGTCACTTTTTAAGCTTTTAGAACACCTTAGTTTGCAAGTTATATGAGGATGGATGGAGAAAATACAAAGATGAATAGAAATACACCATGGGTTTTACTTTCAAATAACTTACAGTCATATGGAATATGTCACGTTAATACATGATTATAAGATCAGTTATCCATTTTTTGAATTAATTAATTTATTTTTGGGCCATGTTGGGTCTTTGTTTCTGTGTGACGGCTTTCTCTAGTTGTGGCAAGCAGGGGCCACTCTTCATTGCGGTGTGTGGGCCTCTCACTATTGTGGCCTCTCTTGTTGCGGAGCACAGGCTCCAGACGTGCAGGCTCAGTAGTTGTGGCTCATGGGTCTAGTTGCTCTGCGGCATATGGGATCCTCCCAGACCAGGGCTCGAACATGTGTCCCCTGCATTAGCAGGCAGTTTCTCAACCACTGCGCCACCAGGGAAGCCCAATTATCCATTTTTTAACATGCAAAATTAAAAAATGGTCAAATCCAATCACGAATATAGATACAAAAATATTTTAAAAATGTAAACAAATGTAAGGCAACAGCAAATTGCATGAAAATTATAAGTGTGAAAATTATTTTAAGAAATTTAATATAAATCATCAAAAAATTAAAGATTAAAATAGGCTGACAAAATAATTGATAATTTATTTAATATATAAAAATTCTTAACCATCAAAAGATGATAATTATTATCCAATAATCAAAATAAAATAAACTCATCAACAAAATAAAAAGTTTAAAACAAAACACCTTATAGAAATGAGCACATTTAATAGTGAAATGGTAAATGTACGCTCATTAAATAAAAAATGAGACAAGAAGTCCACAATCATCAGTTCTATTCAACGTTGTATGAGAAATCCTGAGTGGATAGACTACACATATGACGCTTGAGTGTGAAAAAATTAAAGAAAAAACAAACTTATTTGCAAGTGGTGTGATTATATTAAATTTAATAAGAAATTTTAGCAAGCTTGGCAACTATAAATATAATTTCATTCACCACTCATAGGGCTGATACCATTTTTAAACTACATCAAATGTAAATGTGCATGTGCCTCCTATAGTTTAGATAATGGACTATATTGTCAACATTTGTTTCCAGTGTTGTAGGTAAAAAAAGAAAAGAAAAGAAAAGAAAAAAAATGCCTTATCTGGTAGCTTTTATGTTTATGATTTCCGTTGCTGCACAAAAGCTTTTAAGTTTCATTAGGTCCCATTTGTTTATTTTTGTTTTTATTTCCATTTCTCTAGGAGGTGGGTCAAAAAGGATTTTGCTGTGATTTATGTCATAGAGTGTTCTGCCTATGTTTTCCTCTAAGAGTTTTATAGTATCTGGCCTTACATTTAGGTCTTTAATCAATTTTGAGTTTATTTTTGTGTATGGTGTTAGGGAGTATTCTAATTTCATTCTTTTACATGTAGCTGGTCAGTTTTCCCAGCATCACTTATTGAAGAGGCTGTCTTTCTCCATTGTATATCCTTGACTCCTTTGTCAAAGATTAGGTTACCATATGTATGTGGGTTTATCTCTAGGCTTTCTATCCTGTTCCACTGATCTGTTTCTGTTTTTGTGCCAGTACCATACTGTCTTGATTACTGTAGCTTTGTAGTGTAGCCTGAAGTCAGGGAGCCTGATTCCTCCAGCTCCATTTTTCTATCTCAAGATTGCTTTGACTATTTGGGGTCTTTTGTGTTTCCATACAAATTGTGAAACTCTTTGCTCTAGTTCTGTGAAAAATGCCATTGGTAGTTTGATAGGGATTGCATTGAATCTGTAGATTGCTTTGGGTAATATAGTCATTTTCACAGTGTTGATTCCTCTGATCAAAGAACGTTGTATATCTCTCCATCTGATTGTATCGTCTTTAATTTCTTTCATTAGTGTCTTATAGTTTTCTGGATACAGGTCTTTTGCTACTTAGGTAGGTTTATTCCAAGGTATATTATTCTTTTTGTTGCAATGGTAAATGGGAGTGTTTCCTAAATTTCTGTTTCAGATTTTTCATTGTTAGTGTATAGGAATGCAAGAGATTTCTGTGCATTAACTTTGTATCCTGCTACTTTACCAAATTCATTGATTAGCTCTAGTAGTTTTCTGGTGGCATCTTTAGGATTTTCTATGTATAGTATCATGTCATCTTCAAACAGTGACAGTTTTACTTCTTCATCTCCTATTTGGATTATTTTATTTCTTTGTCTTCTCTGATTGCTGTGGCTAAAACTTCCAAAACTAAGTTGAATAATAGTAGTGAGAGTGGGCATCCTTGTCTTATTCCTGATCTTAGAGGAAACACTTTCAGTTTTTCACCATTGAGAATGATGTTGGCTGTAGGTTTGTCATATATGGCCTTTATTAGGTTGAGGTAGGTTCCCCCTATGCCTACTTTCTGGAGAGTTTGTATCATAAAAGGGTGTTGAATTTTGTTGAAAGATTTTTCTGCATCTATTGAGACTATCATATGTTTTTTATCTTTCAGTTTGTTAATATGGTGTATCACTTTGATTGATTTGCATATATTGAAGAATCCTTGCATTCCTGGGGTAAACCCCACTTGATCATGGTGTATGATCCTTTAAATGTGCTGTTGAATTCTGTTTTCTAGTATTTTGTTGAGGATTTTTGCATCTATGTTCATCAGTGATATTGGCCTGTAGTTTTCTTTTTTTGTGACATCTTTGTCTGGTTTTGGAATCAGGGTGATGGTGGCCTCATAGAATGAGTTTGGGAGTGTTCCTCCCTCTGCTATATTTTGGAAGATTTTGAGAAGGATAGGTGTTAGCTCTTCTCTAAATGTTTGGTAAAATTCACCTGTGAAGCCATCTGGTCCTTGACTTCTGTTTGTTGGAAGTTTTTTAATCACAGTTTCGATTTTGGTGCTTGTTATAGGTCTGTTCATGTTTTCTATTTCTTCCTGGTTCAGTCCTGGAAGGTTGTACTTTTCTAAGAATTTGTCCTTTTCTTCCAGGTTGTCCATTTTATTGGCATATAGTTGTTCTTAGCTTTTGTTTGTCTGTAAACGTTTTAATTTCTCCATCGAATCTGAATGAGATCCTTGCTGGGTAGAGTAATCTTGGTTGTAGGTTTTTCCCTTTCATCACTTTAAATATATGATGCCACTTCCTTCTCGCCTGCAGAGTTTCTGCTGAAAGTTCAGCTGTTAACCTTATGGGGACTCCATTGTATGTTATTTGTTGCTTTTCTGTTGCTGCTTTTAATCCTTTTTCTTTGTATTTAAATTTTGTTAATTTGATTAATATGTGTCTTGGCGTGTTTCTCCTTGGGTTTATCCTGTACAGGACTCTGCGCTTTCTGAACTTGACTATTTCCTTTCCCATGCTGGGAAAGTTTTTGACTATAATCTCTTCAAATATTTTTCTGACCCTTTCTTTTTTTGTCTTCTTCTGGGATGCCTATAATTCAAATGTTGGCGCACTTAATGTTGCTGCAGAGGTCTCTGAGACTGTCCTTAATTCTTCTCATTCTTTTTTCTTTATTCTACTCTGCGACTGTTATTTCCACCAGTCTGTCTTCCAGCTCACTTATCTGTTCTTCTGCCTCAGTTATTCTGCTATTAGTCCTTATAGATTATTTTTAATTTCCATTTTCATGTTGTTCATTACTGTTTGTTTGCTCTTTAGTTCTTCAAGGTCCTTGTTAAATGTTTCTTGTATTTTCTCCATTCTATTTTTGAGATTTTGAACATCTTTACTGTCATTACTCTGAATTCTTCTTCAGGTAGTTTGTTGATTTCCTCTTCATTTATTTGGTCTTGTGGGTTTTTATCTTGCTCCTTTGTGTGCAAGATATTTCTCTGTCTTCTCATTTTGTCTAACTTACAATATTTGAGGTCTCCTTTCCCTAGACTGCAGGGTCTTAGTTCCTCTTGCTTCTGTTCTCTGCCTCCAGTGGTGAGGTTGGTTCAGTGGCTTTTGTAGGCTTCCTGATGGGAGTGACTGGTGCCTGCATTCTGTTGGTTGGAGCTGAGTCTTTTCCCTGTGATGAGCAGAGCAGTGCCAGGTGGTGTGTTTGGGGGTTTCTGTGATCTTAGTATGACTTTAGGTAGTCTGTGTGCTGATGGGTGGTTTTGTGTTCCTGTCTTGCTTTTTCTGCTTTTCTTAACAGTGCTCAACTTCCTTTAAAAACCTGGTGGGAAACCACAGACTTGGTGCCCATATGAACTGCTATCTCTTATCTATTAGGGCAGCAGAAAGAGCCAGCCAGAGCTTCTGCACCTGACCCTTAGATAAGGCAGGAAATCGCTTCACCTCAGCTGACATTTTTTACATAGTTATGTTTCTGTTATTCAGGCAGAGATTGTATAATGTGGTAGCTGAGATGATATTTATGAAAACTCATATACTGTGTTTTAGTTCATAAAAAAATTTCTTTAGGATGATCTTTTTGAATTGCCAAAGTAATATGATCTTACTAACAAAAGATCTGGAGCTTCTAGAAACTAACAGTTTACCCTAGGATCACAGTAGATGAGTTTTATATAAAACTAGCTTTTTTATACAGTCATCCCTCAGTATCCATGGGGGATTTGTTCCAGGACCCCCATGGACACCAAAATCCTCCTATGCTCAAGTCCCTTGGATAAAATGGCTTAGTATTTTCATACCACCTATGTGCATCCTCCCATATAGTCTAAGTCATCTCCAAATTACTTATTTTTTAAATTTATTTTATTGATGTATATTTGATTTACTATGTTGTGTTAATTTCTGCTGCACAGCAAAGTGATTCAGTTATATATATATATACATACATACTTTTAATGCTATGTAAAGAATTACAGTTTTGCTTTTTGAAACGTTCTGAATTTTTTTTTGTTGTTGTTATTTCTGATCAGTGGTTGGATGAATCTGTGGATGTGGTAACCTGAGACCATGGAAGGCCAGCTGTACCTACAAACCTCACATCCTTCCCAGATGATCATGCCAGTCAATTCATTTTGAATTTTGAAGTCCCTCTTACCTAAAATATTATTTCCCAAAGTGGTATCATAGATCATTATTTCCTTGTGTGATTAATGTGCCCTTCCATTAAAATGAAGTCAACTGTAGTGAAATATATTTGAGACATGCTGGATTAAACTAGTTTTATTACCACAGGACTTCTCCAAAGATATATTATACTAATATAATTTAATAACAAAACTTCCCCAGATAAAGTAAATATAATCATATTCCTAAAATTGTATAAGGTTTAGATACCAAATTTAGAGAAAGACCCCATGTATCAAGCTAACTAGCATGTGTTGAATTTCTGAGCCTTGGCTTCTAAAGTGGTAGAGTGTTTCAGAACATTTTTTTATCTTCACAGAGATGGAGATATATGTAAGTGGACTACATAACCATTTTTGCAGAGGAGTTTTACAAAATTTTGTGATACACTCTATTTCTCTCCAATCTCTCCACTATTCACTAAACCTAAGGATACTCATCATAGTGGTATTATTTCATTTAATGCTTTATTCTTTGATAAATCAAACACATTTAAACATTAAGACACATGGCAAGAGGAAGTTTCCTAGTACAGTAAGTCCCCTAAATAAGAATGAGTTCCATTCCAAGAGTGATTTCATAAGTCCAATTTGTTTGTAAGTCCAGCAAAGTTAGCCTAGGTCCCCAGCTAACACAATTGGCTATATAGTACTGTGCTGTAATAGGTTTATAATACTTTTCACACAAATAATACATTAAAAAAATAAAACATTTTAAATCTTATAGTATAGTACCTTGAAAAGTACCGTAGTACAGTACAATAGCTGGTATACAGGGGCTGGCATCGAGTGAACAGGCAAGAAGTTACTGACTGGAGGAGGGAGAGGAGGTGGGAGATGGTAGAGCTGAAGTATCATCAGTGATAGAAGACAGAGGGCAAGCTGCTATTTCACTCACACCTGACATGGATGGCACAGCTTCTGGTTCCTTGCTGGATACAATTCTATCTACCCTCTTGAAAACACGATCCAGTGATGTCTGTACTGTACTCTATACAGAACTATACAGTGAAGTACACAAAAGCACAGCCACTTGTAGAGGATGCATGCACGTGACAATGTATGCCAGACACGTGAACTGACTTACATGTCAGTAATTCACATTCACATTGGACATGTGAATGCACGTTAGCTTCTTTGAAAGTTCACAACTTGAAGGTTTGTATGTAGGGAAATTATTGTAAATAATGTGACTCTATACTATTGTCAAATGTGAGTAACAAAAATACCTACATGTCTAAGTATTGTCTAAAGAGAGAAATAAAATGTTTAGGTTTACTAATAATTTAAAATTATATAGTTGAGGAGAGTTATGTAAACAAGTATGCTCAAATGCCTTTATAAAGAAATAACATTAATGCACTAGGTGAGTAATATGTTTTTCCTTTCCAAATAATGTTATATCTTTCTCAGAGACTGAAAGTACAGTAATAAAAACATGTCCTTTAAAAATAAAGATAAACCTAAGATATAGAATTATCTTTGCCTTTCTGCCAACACCAGTTATCTTGTTAAGCCTCTTTTTTTTTTTTTGCTATATTCTTTTACTTTGGTGATATCTAAGCTTCCCACAATTTAAATTTTTTCCTCTTTGCAGATCTGCATCTCCAAATCTAGATATTTTCTCATGAAAATCTTTATCTAAAAATATATCTCCATTCCAAAGTGTTTTTAATAAATTTCAGATCCTCATATTAATTGCTTTTTGTAAATCTCCTTTAAGAGACTTAATATAACATTAATCCCTGCCAAAAAGCTAGAGATTCAGTTTTCCAATTACACTTTAAGCACTGAGAATGTACACCTGGTTCCTGATATTTTGATTCTCTATTGTTGGGTAATCAACCACCACAAGATGTAGAGGCTTAACTCAGCAAAGGTATATTTGTTTATGATTTTCCTTTCTGGTTGTAGCTGTTTAGATAGCTCATCTCTGTTCTGTGCGTTGTCATCTATCTCAACACTGGGTTGGAGGAGGCATTCCCAAGATTTCTCTTTTCCTTGGCTGGCAAAACCCTTGCTGGCTCAGCTAAAGCTGTTGTCGTGGTTCACATTTTTCCCTATAAGAGACACTTCACAAAGCTGTCTGGGCTTCCTTACAGCAAGACAGAGAGACTACCAAAGGGAGGAATCAAAAAATAGCAATCTGTTCAGAGCTGGGTCTGTCTTCATACTGTATCACTTCAGTCCTATTCTAATAGTTTAAACAGTCTCAGGCCCAGCCAGATTCCAGGCAATGGGAAAACAAACAAAAAAACAAAAATCCAAAACAAAACAACTTTTGGTGGCAGAAGTAACAAAAATTTTGTGATATCTTTAATCCATCATTCCTGGTATGTGAAAGAAGTAGGAATCTGCCCAATAATTACAAGAAGATTCAAGTAAATAATTATAAATAGTGATAAACAGATCCTTACAGGTTTGCAGATTTCTGTAAATGAGGAACATTGGTATCTTTGTAAGTATGGACTAGGGGGACCCTAACAGTTTTAGAGATATGGGAAGGCATCTCTGAGTAAATATTTTTTAAAGTAAGAAATGAAAATTTGTATTGCATTAGTTATTGATCACTGTGTAAGAATATTACCACAGGGCTTCCCTGGTGGCGCAGTGGTTGAGAGTCTGCCTGCCGATGTAGGGGACACGGGTTCGTGCCCCGGTTCGGGAGGATCCCACATGCCGCGGAGCGGCTGGGCCCGTAAGCCATGGCCGCTGAGCCTGCGCGTCTGGAGCCCATGCTCCGCAACGGGAGAGGCCACAACTGTGAGAAGCCCACGTACCGCAAAAAAAAAAAAAAAAAAAAAAAAAAAAAAAGAATATTACCACAAACTTAGCAGCTTATAGCAATATACATTTAGTAGCTCATGGCTTTCATAGGTCCAGAGTTTGGGCATGGCTTTCCTAGGTCCTTTTTTTTAGGGTCTCACAAGGTAACCATCCAGTTGTCGGTCAGGATTGGGTTCTCATCTGGTAGATTTGCATCCCCACTCATGGGCTGTTGGAAGGATTCAATTTCTTGTGGTTGTAGGACTGAGGGCTCCAGTTCCTTGCTGTCTGTCAGTTACAAGTTCATCTTCAGCTTCTACAGGCCACCTGCAGTTCTTAGCCAGGCAGGGTTCCACAACATAGCTATTTGCATTCTTAGGCCAGGAAGGCAAGTGGGCCCTAAGCTCTTATGTAACTTAACCACATAATTATGGACACATGATCACATATATACCACCACCTTTTCTGTATCCTGTAGCTTAAAGTCAAGTCAGAGTTCTCACACACACTCAGCATGAGAGTTCCCACGAGGGAATGAATACCACGTACAGGGATCATGAGGGTCACTTTAAGAGTATGTCCACAGCAAGTAGGATTTAGGTGAGAATCCCAGGGCCTCACTAAGCTTTTTAATTTGGTGACCCTATTTGTGCCAAACTAAATTAAAATATATTTTTTGGACTCCTTTATCATCTTTTCACTCTCCTTGTCTAGTTAGTTGTGATGTCCTGGTGATTATTTCTCTAAATCATAGGTTGCAATTCAAAGGCCAACAGGGGACATATGTCAGGCAGGGGACATACGTGAGTGCAGTGACCTACATGTTAGGTCTCCAGGAACGGTGGGGACATGCCAGTGGAAGAGTGTATTCCCAGTGTGGAGAGACAGTACAGTCTATCTGCAGATTCGCTGACTGCCTCCTTTCAGAAGTAGGGGCTTGGTGTTCCAGATAACCTGTTGTTTTGAAAGAGAAGCTGAGGGCTTCCCTGGTGGTGCAGTGGTTGAGAGTCCACCCACCGATGCAGGGGACACGGGTTCATGCCCTGGTACAGGAAGATCCCACATGCCACAGAGCGGCTGGGCCTGTGAGCCATGGCCGCTGAGCCTGCATGTCCGGAGCCTGTGCTTCGCAACAGGAGAGGCCACAACAGTGAGAGGCCCGCATACTGCAAAAGAAAAAAAGAGAAGCTGAACTTGTTTGATTTCATGGGAAATTTTGAAATGTTACTGTAACACTGTACAGAAAATGCATCTCTAAGTCAGATCTATATTACAGTTCACCAGTTTTTGACCTCAAATCAAAAATATCTCTCAGACTTACTCTTTTGTATATCTTTATGTGGTTTCTTAGTAAAAAATATATATATATATATATGAAAGAAAATTATTAATTTTAAATAAGTTGTGAATAGAACATATAAGATGGTGGGCACTACACAAAATGTATGAAAATGTGTTAGTAGTTTTGTATGTGAACATTTGAAATTATGAGATATTTGTAATTCAGTATACCATTATACTATCTTAGAAAAATAATGACACAAAACGAATGAGGTTACTTTCTCACCTTTACTGAAATATGTATCATCTTAGTCTGATGTATAGAAAATGTTAAATTGGACAATATAGTGATCTCTAACTCTCTCATGAATATTCTTCATATAAATCTCTCTAGTATTTCTTCAGTCTATCCTAAAAGGCACTTTCAAACACAAATCTAATCATGTCACTTTTCTGTTTAGAATCTTCATATTATGTTCTCTACTTTATGTTTCTCTTTATTCTACTATTCTTTACCTATATGTACTTTTCCTTAGGCAGTCTGATAGTCCTCCTATATTCTGGATATATATTTTTACTGGTATCTTTGCTTAAAATCCCCTTTGCTGTCCATTTTTCCTAAGTCTCTGTCTTTCAAATTTAATTTACCTGTTCATCTTTTCCATTAAAGTTTCTTGTTTTCCCTAAAATCATTTGGATCTCTACTTCTGGTAGAGCTTCCTTTCACTGTAAAATATTAGTCTCATAATAATACATCAATCTTTCTTGTATTATGTTGTGTATTATATGATATAGTTTCTATATTTCTAGATCATAAGCTGCTGTGAGAGAAAAAAGTTGATTTCAATGTAGTATTTTACAAAACCCTTATTGTAGGTAAATACTCAAAATATTTGTATAATTTCATTTATTTATCACAAAGTTTTTTGTTAACTGTGTTATTCAATATTATTTTATACACACAAACATGTGACTTTATGAAATGTGACTTAAATATAATATCTATATGAGTTTCATATGATAGGTCTTTAGCTGTCAAAAAATATCACAGAAATGAACAAGAAATATAAAGCTGAAATTAGTTCGTGGATATTCCAGGAAATAAATTGAATCTGGTTTTTGCTTCTTGTTATCTGAGTGAACCAGTATATTGACTAAGCACCTCTCCTGTATATAAAATGAAATAATCGTATTACACATCCAGTAGTATTGCTGTAAGGATTTAAAGTTTATTACATAGTTGGAGCTCAATAAATGTTAGCCTTTATTATTTTGAAGGTCAATGAATAATGGAGTAAACATTGAAATAAACATGTAAGAGCCTCAATCACTTAGTTTTGGGCTCGGTTTTCACCTATATATAATTTCAAAGTTTTAAAAATTTCATTGTGCCATTGGTGTGGAATATGTGCCAAAAACTATATGAAGAGAAGGTTATTACGTGTTTAGAATCCTGAAATTCCTTGGAGTTCCTTGTGGCTTGTCTATGCGATTACAGATATTATTAAACTGTACTTTCTCATAACTCAAATTTGAATTAATATGAAAGTAATAGTTGAGAAAGCTGATAAAAACCTCTCTCTTTGCAGCACTGTATTAACTTTAGTTCTCTAATTGGCTTTCTTCATGTGTGTGTGAACTCCTTTTTCTTTTTTGTCCAAGATCAGGCCAGCATTGACCTTTCTCTCATAAAAGGAGAATTTATTCTCATTAAGTTTAATTGTATAGTTAATGTTTTCTTTGAGGTGCCTATTAAGCTCCTCTCTGACATTTCTAAGATCACTTAAGGTTCTGAACTTGTCAAGGAAAAATGTCAACCCATCAAAATGCCCAATTCCAGTTTGTAGATGTACTAGACCTGACTGATTCTCCTATTTCTTTTAGGTAGTTGTGAAACCTGTTTCACAGATCTGCTTTGGTCATTTCCCAAGATTGTTCTAAGGACCTCCTCACCTTATCATATCCCTTGTCTGTCCTCAGGTCAAACTCAGGACCATATGTATCCTTGAAATTCAAACACATTACAGTTATTTGTTTTCTAAGCCAGTACTTGAATGAATACATTTACGAAGCAGGTTCATCTACACTTTAAAAAAAATAATGTCCATAGGAGGCAAACATTTCTACCAATCCCCCAGCTAGTTATTCCTTGCCTACTTCATTGACCTGCCCATTAGCACTAACTGCTTGAAGAAACAAAGACAGTGATTGCAGGTCTATCATCCTTGGCAGCACAGGGTTTCTTTAGGCATTAACTAAGGGACGAATAAGTAAAACTTTGAGGTGGTTTTGTGTTGCTGCTAATACACCTTGACCTCTACCAGTGTGTTACACTTTCCCTTACTCGTGTTTTTACAGTTTGAGTGTGTCATGCACATTCATCTAAAGCATCCATCTTCTTGATTTAGAAAAAAGTAGTCCACGGACAATGAAACTAGTCATCCTTGGAATAGTGCTAAGAAGGATGACGTGAAATATAGAAAGCAAAACTTCATTGTTTAAACATTCTGTTTTTGCCAGATAAGCGGTCTACTCTAAAACTACATTTAGTAATATTTGGGATAGCCCGATAAGTTCATTTCTGAACAACAGTGTCAAAAAGGCTTTTCCTTTTGGGGATATACCTTCTGTTTTCTTTTTTTTTCTGATAAGTTTGTATAACTTTCTAATGGCAAACTATTATTTGTTATTTAACATTATGATTTAATCCACTCTTTTTGTTGTTTAAAGTAAAAAGACATGGTATCTGTATGTTTAGAGATGCGTTTTTTTTTTTTGTATTGTTTTGTTGTGTTCTTTGTGGTACGTGGGCCTCTCACTGTTGTGGCCTCTCCCGTTGCAGAGCACAGGCTCTGGACGCACAGGCTCAGCAGCCATGGCTCATGGGCCCAGCCACTCTGCGGCATGTAGGATCTTCCCAGACCGGGGAATGAACCCGTGTCCCCTGCATCGGCAGGTGGACTCTCAACCACTGCGCCACCAGGGAAGCCCTAGAGATGCATTTTTTTAAAGAAGTTCAACTTCATAATGGACTAACAAGAAATATTCAACTTGTGTCTGTACTCTTTCGTAAATAAGCACAAGAGCTTCTAGCCTCTTATTTAATCTCTGAGGAGTTATATATATGCATATAAATTGTCAGATTTGTAGGTTTTGGTAACACTTCAGGATAAGTTATAGAAATAACTGATTGTTTAGTGATATAGGTCAAAAGCTTCGGAGCGCTGTTTGTACAGTATCACAGTTTTCCATTGATCTATCAGGCAATATAAATACATGTGAATATTTGCTTTCAACAGTCTCTCGATTATTTACATTTAAGAATTATACTTGTCTGTAATGCTGGAGAGTATTTTGAGATCATATTTAATTCTATATTTAAGATATAAAGAAACATATTAGAGGAATGACTCAAGGTCACTTAGCTAGGTTTTGGCAGAGTTGATATTTCAGTTTCCTCTGTAATGTCATACTCACATTTGAGAAGAATGACTAAAATTGCCCAAAGCCTTTAGAATTTCTGTGTCCTTGCAGTTGAGTTATTACTCCAGGGCCAATTTGAGTTTAGTGATATTAGATTTGGACTGTAGAATCATTCTTCTTAAGTTAAAGCAAAAAGATTAAAAATATAAACTATATCTTATCCTAGATCTAACTGATTAAATATCAAATATTCCTTTGTAATATCAGCATTAATATTTAAATTGTACTCAATGAAACTCCATAATGATAATTTGAGTTTATGTTTTAGGCACTTGTCTTATGAATGCCATTGGAATTATGTGTCCACATTTCATCTTTAACCTCACCCATACCCATATTTTGACGCTGCACAGCAGTAGTCTCTCCCAACTCATGGCAGTTGTTGCTGTGTAGTCAGTTTTCCTAACTGTACTAAAATATTTGCCTAATGATGCTTTAAATCCATTTACATTGTGACTTCTGAAGGGGCAGCACATGTTCAAAACATATGTAAACCTCTCAGTTCCTTTGATAATGAATCACAAGTTTCCTCTACAGACCAGCTGCAGGCCATTATATTTTTTTCCAGGTGTTCAAGGTAATTTAGAGGCGAGATGAGTTGCCCAATTCCCCAGGTGCCCCTAGCCCATTCACTCCAATAATTACTGTGCGAGTCCAGGAGTGCTGGTATATTGATATTTAGAATTTGTTTCCTTGAAACACAGCATTTATTAGGAGAACGAGCAAGTAGAAGAGCTGAGCCATTGTTAGCCAACCATTTGCACGTGAGCATCAAAAATCTATTTCTATTTTCTGAAAACTCATGTAATAATCTACTTAATGGAGGCTACCACATTTCTAAGATTCCGAAGCAGTTCAATAGGAATAATGATACATGAACTGTATTTTTAAAAACAGTTATTTAAATGTATTTTAAAAATATCGTCTGAAATTTAATCATTTAAGAGTGAATATAACACTATATAAAAATATTTATAGGCATTTTCTAGCCTTTGATATTAAGATGTTTATTTTCTGCATAACAAAGTCACAGGAATTATTTTTTAAATTTAAAAAAAAAGTATACGATGACACATGAGCATAGGCAGGTATAAGTCTCAAAACATACATATCAATTTATATCTATAATTGTGTGTGACAACTTGAAAATCTACATATCCTCACAGGAGTGACAGTTGAAATAATTTATGATATTATTGTTGGTGAGCACAAGGGGGATAGGCATGCTCATATATTATTAGAATTAGGCATGGCTCGTATTAAGTATAAATTTATATACTCTGAGATGGCAATTTGTTAAAGTACAGAAAGTTTAAATTATTCGTTTGCTACATGCGTAAGATACCGCATACATTCATTTACCAAACTGTCTTCGCATTTGGTGGCTATTGACATCTAGAAGCCCACTATAAAACCTGTTGATCAGGCAAAGCTAATTTCTTAGATTTCCTCTGTAAGGAAGAATGTCAGACACTGACAGAGTCTGAGCACTGCTTCAAATGAGGCATTAAGGCAGTAAAGTTTTTTTTTTATTTAAATTAATTAATTAATTTTGGCTGCATTGGGTCTCCGTTGCTGCTCGGGGGCTTTCTCTAGCTGCGGTGAGCGGGAGCTACTCTTCTTTTCGGTGTGGCAATTTGTTAATGCGGTCTTCTCATTGCGGTGGTTTCTCTTGTTGCGGAGCACAGGCTTTAGGCGCATGGGCTTCAGTAGTTGTGGCTCGCGGGCTCCACAGAATATGGGATCTTCCCGGACCAGGCCTCGAACCCGTGTCCCCTGCATTGACAGGCGGATTCTTAACCACTGCGCCACCAGGGAAGTCCTGGCAGTATAGTTTTATAGTTTTAGGGTCTGCAGAATTTGAAGGTGAATCCTTGAAGTCAGGGGGCAGGTTGGGATTGGGTAGATGTTACAATATAATTGTATTAGCGGGAACTATGAGATGAGGGCCCTAAAGCAAGTCCTGATGAGCAAACTGTTAGTTTTTATAAATATGTTGTTTAGTTTGTTCATAAACTTACCTTTGAGGAGCAGTTATTTCTTGAAGCCGCGGAATAAGGGGGTTAGGAGGAGTTTGAAATGCACTTCTAAACCAGAAGCCTAGAATATGCAATTAAACCCAGAAACTCATGCTCAGTACAAAAGCCCACAGAGCCAGACATTTAAAAACATGTATAAGTCCCACTAAGCTATAGACATTTTATACATAACGATGAGAAACAGAGAATTTAATTTAAAACTATGTTCAATGTCCATTGTTTTTATCCTTTTACTTCGAAAGTGTCCAGGTATCCGAATTATTTATTAATTAACTTGATTTAATATTGGTCCAAAGTCGTAATTGACTAAAGATCTAAATATTCAATTTCAGTATAGCATTTATAATATTCACAGTATTAAACATTTCAAAAAGTTACCCATTATTTTACATTTAGTTAGTTAAACCTAATTTGATGTTTTTGTAATAATCTCTGGAAATGATGTTAACACCATAGAACTGGAATAGTTTAAAAATATAAATTATGAGAAGTTAAACTGAAGTCTTCTATTAACTAACTAAAATATTGTGATAACATTACATTAGCATGGTGATAAAATTAGTGAAATATCATAGAGTTAATTTAAAGCTAATATCACCCTAATCTTTCCAGAGTCATCTATTTATCAAAGATAAAACATGAAAAGTTTTAAAATAAATAAACATTTCTATTCATATATCAGAAATTATGATCAGGTAATCTCGAAATTTTCCCAGGAGTAAGGAAAATTGGAATGGGATGAATGACAGTAGATGTGAGATGGATTTCAGACAGATAGGAAATTATCACTATAATTTAATTATCTTTCCTGTATAAGGAAGAGCTTAGATGCAGAAAAACACATTTCAACATGCATATATGCGAGAGGGAGAGAGTCATGATAGCTGGTACAAAATATAATTTATTCTCTTGACAATTCCATCAAGTCATATGAGTATAAAGCTAGTGTTCTTTAATCCACAAAATATGGAAATAAGATTTTCCCACATTTAAAAGAATGATCTCTCAGATAATATAGAGTATTTCCTCGTGAGGGTTTTTTCTTTCATTTTTAAAGCATTATTTCTTAAAAACATCCACCTTCATTGGGTGGTGGTTAATAAAAAACAATATGGGTTTTTCTCATTTTGTACTCTTATTCTAAGTTTGCTCAGTACTCGTTGATTCCCCATCAAGAAAAATGAGAGAAAGTGAAAGCTCTCACGTTGGCTTGCTTATAAGGGTCAAAATATCCTGAACCCTCTCTTACTTATTCCCTCTTGGTTCTCTCCACCTCAGTCTCATGAGCTTTATGCCATGAATTCAGCGAGGGCCTGTTTTTGTTTTGGCTTTTCCTTTTGACGTTTGCTTTTCCTTCAAATTTATAAATGGCTTACTCACTTCCTTCTTAAAAGTCTTTGCTCAATCAGCACCTTCTCTGTGAGGCTACCCAGAACAGTCTCTCATCCCCACCCATCCATCCATCACCACCTGCAATTAGTCCCTTTGTGCCTTTTCTCCTTTATTTCACTCTGGGGAACTTGTCATTTCTAACATACCATAAAATTTACTAATTTGTTTTGTTCATTGTCTTTATCTGCTCTCCCAGCCCCCAAACACAAGAATGAAAGCTACTTAAAGTCAATGATCTCAACTGTATTCCCTGTAAAAAAGGGTCCTCTGCATAGCAGGTGCTAATTAACCTTTATTAAGTTAATGAATTGAAGAGCACACTTAATTTTCCCCATACCACACAAGTATAAAGGGTGAGGCGTATGCTTATAAGTTATCCCTTGTTACTGTACATTTTTGCTCTGAAATAATAATTCCCTCAATTTTTCCTTACTTGTATATTTGAGAACATTTACTATTTATAACAATTTTCATCAATCATTTATTTTAAATAATTAAATATTCTGGATTCTAGAGTTCTTTATTTTTGGGTTAGCAGAATTTAGTCCACTAGTTTTTCTCTTAAAAATCTTACCGTATTTTATCTACTTATCTTTTCATGTTCTAGAAAGACAGTATGGTCAGATATAAAATTTTGGAGTCATGCCCTTTATAAGAAAACATTGTGGGGAGTTCCCTGTTGGTCTAGTGGTTAGGATTCGGTGCTTTCACTGCCACGGCCCAGGTTCAGTCCCTGGTCAGGGAACTGAAATCCCACAAGCCTCACAGTGTGGCCAAAAAACAAATAAACAAAACCAGTTGTGGTTATGTCAATTATACCTCAATAAAAAATAAATACATAAAAAGAAAAGAACGTGAATAGTGCAGCACTGTTTCTTAGCTTAGCTCTCTTTGTTTTTCATTGCAAAAATCTGAAGAAAAACTGTTTCTCCTTTTCTTTTTTTTGATGTCTGATCTTATTTATTTGTTACATGTATAATATCTCATTTTTCACTGGACTCCATTTCTCCTATTTTTTTTCTTCTAATTTTCTTTTCTTTCCCAGAAGCTATGCATTCCTTCTTTAAGATAATGAATATCATAAGGAAAATTCTTGGTGTTAATCTTTCTACATTAATTTGTCTTTTTATAAGGTGTGCTCTTACAGTCTTCAGATTCATATCTGTTTTAGAATAATTATCTTTCATTTTTTTCACTTCATCATGCTTTTCTGTCTCATTTTTTCTCTCATCTCATGATTATTTGGATCTTCCTTTGACATATTTATCATTTTCTCTAATACTGAGTTTACATCTTTGTCCTTTCCAATTTATTTATTTATATTTTTCAACTTACTCAATTTCTACTCCATGCTTACTAAATTTTTGGGTGTATTGCTAATTATACTGGACTATTGTTTCTAATATGCCTTATTTTTATTGTATTTTCCCATAATTTTATTTTATTTTCTAAGTTCTGCAAGCTCTATTTTTAAATTACATCTGTCTCATAATATTTATTTTAGACACTTCAGTATATTTTTTCTGCAATCTCCTTTATTAAATGGAAATTATATCAATCATGATTTGTGACCACTCTGGTGCACTATTAGTGTAAATATTTTCTTTGTTTCCTGGATAATTTTTTCTGCATTATTACTCCTTCCTGCTTCTGTGGGTAGGTGTTACGAGCAGAAGGTCCTCCCAGTTAAACATTGTACAATCAAAGAGAAATGGGGAAAGTGAACAATTAGTCATCATCCTCAGTTGGATTGAATAGTGTGACTTCATCAATATTATCATTTTATTTTTGTGGCAGACGTTAAGATATCCTGACCCAGCTATTCCGTTAAGCATTCTTTTTTGTTTTCACTCCTTCCTCCTACTCCTTTGGGCCATCAACATTTATTGCCTCAGAAAATGTTTGAAACAGTCAAAAGGAGTTTAAAATTTACCCAATATAACTGAATATCAAATAATCTGCTGAGTATGAGAGAGAAGAGGAGGAGAGTGGGAGAGAGCTCCGATCTGAAGATTTACCCAAAAGAGATTTCCAAACTGGAAAAGACTGAGTTACTAGAGGTTTTGCATGGCCAGATAGACACACAATGGAAAAAACATGGTGAATCTGATGGTCAAGTTATGTTAAGTTATAGAGAAGTGAAGAAGATTACAGTTGTATATTCATGAGGCTTTTGACCTGTAATGTTTACACCTTTGCCCTGTTTTCACATTTTCTCTTATTTATCTGCACTCAGCAGTTGGGTGGCACCTAACAGAAACTAAATGACATGTGGAAATGCATCCTCCTTCCCTGCCCCTCACTGCATCTCTGTGGGCTACTTTGGGCAGGATTCAGGGCTATGGATTTATTAACATAGCCAGTCATCCTGCTTCCCCTTCTGCTTCTTGCGTTGGTCATTCCTTGGTGATGATTTGGTTTTCTATAGGAACATTCTCCTTCTCCAGGCCCACCCAGCCTCCTGGACTTCATTGCTGTAACCAAAGAGGTCATGGAAAGGCCGTCTAGTACTTAAACTGTAGTTTAAATGAGGGGAGATCAAAGAGTTTAGGATTCCTCCCCAGGTTTGACAAAGACTAGATGATATTTGACTGGCATGCTTCAGTGGTGTGGTTTGGTATTACAACCAGTTTCCTTTTTCATTGAAATTGATCTGTAGTTTTCAATGTGATTATATTTTCTCAGATAATTTTGAGAAAAAAGAATAAGGGGAAAAATATATACTGACATCTTGTAACTGAATTCTTATAAAATTATATAAGGTCTCCTTCCCAATTCTTTCATCTTACCTCTTATCACTACCCTTTTTACTTATTTGTGTGTGTGTGTGTGTATGTGTGTGGTATGCGGGCCTCTCACTGCTGTGGCCTCTCCCATTGCAGAGCACAGGCTCTGGACGTGCAGGCTCAGCGGCCATGGCTCACGGGCACAGCAGCTCCGTGGCATGTGGGATCTTCCCGGACCGGGGCACGAACCCATGTCCCCCGCATCGGTAGGCGGACTCTCAATGACTGTGTCACCAGGGAAGCCCCCTTTTTAATTTTGATTAACACTGAGTACTCTCTGTGGTAATTGCCACTTCTGCTACTGCTCTTATTCCTCTTCCATTTTCACCCTCTTCCATCATACTTCTAATATCTGTACTCAGTTTGCAGTATTTCACATTTTGTGTCATGATAGTATTTTGTTTGTTTTGATTTTATGATCTATTTCATTCACTTCAAGTTGGAAATTATTTAGAATAATTTATCTAGCTCTGAGGAAACTATTGTATTTAGGAAAAATACTAGTGTATCTATAACTAGTCTCCAGTCAGGTGTAATACAAGAGACTGAAAATGCAAACAGATAGTGGCTGAACCGGATATGACAATAGAACTCTGACCTACCTTGTCTGCAGCACCAGCCAACAAGCCAACCCACAGTCTTTGCAGCAATTCACCCAGGAGAGTCAGAACCTGATCAGTGACTGCCAGATTCCCAATTTTTACCCATGCTTATAACTCAGGACCAAACAGAGAGGGCCAAATCTGCTTCCAGACCAATCATGTAAGATACCTCACTTCTATTTACCCTCCCTCCAGCTTCCCCCTCCCAACCCCTTCCATTCAGAGCATGTCAAAGCCTTTTCCTATCCTCACTGTAAAGTTCTCAAACCCTCCTGCCAGCCAAAAGCAGGTGATGGTTGCTGACTCTCTTTCTCTTGCAATCTCTGAATAAAGAGCCTTTGCTTGTTCTCATGGGGGTAGTCTTTGTTTATTTCTACAAATAGAAAACAGGGAGACTGAAAAACAAAACAAACCTATGTTTTGCACAGTTTCTTGACACCGAAGAACTTCTCTAAGTACATGACACAAATAGCTGTTTTTAATTCTTTATTACCTACTTAAGTGTGTTTCAACTTTCTTTGATCATATGCTGATTTATCTTCTTAGAGGCTGTCAGTATACATCTGTCCTTTTCAAACTTTAGTCTTCTAAATAAATTGTACTCAGCAATGAGCACAAAAAGACTCATTGAGGCATGTCTGAGCTATCAAAATATTACTGCAAAACTGTTTAACGATATTTCTAAGAAAAATGAGAGATTAAGATATTTAATATATTTTATAATTTAATTTAACATTATTTTATATATTCTAATATTATTCATGTGTGATTATTTGTACAACTGTAAGCACTTGAAGCATCTTACATAAATACAACTTATAAATTTTTTCTGTGGTTATACCATTTACTTATTTACATAGAACTTTGCCAAGAGCAACTTTTCTTGTCAAATTTAAAGACAAAGTTATTCCCACATAAACCTAAAAATGAAACTTTACAAATGATATTGTACATGTATAACATTTACGATATCATGAAGCAAAAGCTATATTTTTTCATGTACACAACTTGATTTCTGTTTTTCTTGTAAACTTTCCACAATTTTTCTAGGAGAAATTCAAGAAATACAAAATATGTGGTAAAATGTGTTAATTTATAATAGTTAGACAATTAAAATTGCTGCTAATTTTGAATGCTAAACATGTCTGTATTCAGTCAATTTCCAATTATCTTTCCTAAGAAAGGTCAAGGTGACACTGCAAACCAAAGCAACCTATAATCAGATAATCACTTACAATGCACTTTTGGAGAGTATGTTATTGTGTAATATATACCACTACATTTTATTACAGTTTTATTTAGGCAAATATTAAGGCTACTGTTTACCCTGACTGATGAGACTAAATCCCCAAGGGGGGGCGCTGTATATCTCTCAGAATATACAAATGATCCGTTTATCAAAAATATTTACTAAACATGCTCAGGTTTTTCTATGAAGCAGGAAGAAATCCAACCTGGAATAATATGAAAATAAGACACTATTGTATTATATAAAATAAAATAAATACATTATTAACTAGGCAGAAATTAAGTTAGGAAGAATAAGGAGATTGGACATTATGATAACTGGAGTCCAAAATTTAAGTAAAAACCCATCTTTAGTTGTTACAAAGATGAATCCCCTTTCCTAAAATTTTCCTGTGTGAAAGTTAGAAGTAAACTTAACACGTGCATAATTCAGTTTCCTGGTGCTCAGGAAATCAATACATGAAAAATGGTGAAAATTTTAAATAATACTCAGTTTACCAAAACCTTTTTAGACTAAAAATAAAGCACTGACTATACCTAAGTATTATAAGAAAAAATTAGACAGGTTTTATAATGTTAATTCTCTGTAGAACCCAAGCCAGCAGGTAGTATTAAAAAAAATAAAATATTGTATATACCTTCGGTCTACATTAAACCTGCATATATACTTAAATTTACAAAGAGTTGTCCCATGTAAATAAAATAAATATTACTTTGAAGTCCTTTGATAATTTTGTGAAAGGATCTACTTGCTTTCCCTTAAAATACCTCAAAATGTTAAGGGCACCTCATAACTTAGCATTTTGTGGTCCCAAAGTATTCTTAGTTTGAGAAGAGCTGAATTATAGAAGAGCTGAAATGTGTTGAGTGCTCAATATGTACAAGGTGTTGAGCTGTGCCTTTTTCATGCTCTCATTACTCACTTACAGGAATTCTATGAAGTTAGAAATGTTAAATGATTTTATGAATATGGAAAAGCACAGCATAGACAGTAAAGCAATTTGCCCAGAATCAGGCAGCTACTGAATTGCAGGTTTAGAATTTGACCTCAAACTCCAGACTGTTAATCACTAAGTAACTTGCAGTCTGCATCTATGCTTTTACTTACCTTCCTCTTGAACTAATATTTATACAGTGTGTTCATGATAGCCTTACTCCATCCACTTGGACTTAAAGGTATTTTGTTATCATATCTCCATTTTCTCTTTTTCTTTATTACTTGATTATTTACCTAAAGTGTTCTCAACTCTTTACACTAAAGCTGAATGGTGAAACTGAAATAAACCTGTACCTGGAGTTGGAGAACTAAACCATGGCATTTTCAGGGTCTCTTATTCTGGAAATTCACATGTAATCTCTTTGGCTATGACCTATAAGAAAAAGGAAATATTTAAAATTCATTACCATTGAGGTCCATGAACATGCCATGATTTCTAGTAGTGATATACCATAATGATTGACATTAATTTATAGTCTTTTGATCATAAAAACTAGCCTGGGAGGATGTTTGCATATTATGAGTCCAAATTTTTATCTATCAAAAATATTGATCTATCAGTCTTTAGCAGGAAGTAATTATTGCATCACTACTAAAGTTCTCTCAGATAAGTTCGAGCATACAGAAAAAGACGTTTGCAGTTTGCATATGGAAACAACATTCTAGTATTCTCCTTAGACATTTTAGAGACATTGAATCTATTTGTGGAGAAGATAACATGAATGTTAGAATACAAAGAAGACCCATTAAAGCATTAAAGAAAGCCTAAATAAAAGTTAAAACTTTTTATTTCCAGAGTAAGCATGGTTTGTTTTGTCTTGAATGCTTTGTTTTTAGCTGTAGAGTTTCATATTATTTCAAAAACAAATTACCATGACATTTCCACCCAGAGCTTTAGAACTTCAATTAACTTTCAGAAAAACTGACTTTTTTTTTTTTGTGGGGGGAATCTAAGGCATAACTACAAGTAAAAATATAAGAATCATAGAAGGATGTGGGAAAGTAATTTTTATCCGGAACTAGGATGTAATTCATATTATGGATGCATTACAAGCTATTTGTGAATTACATAAGCCAACACACAGGTCATAGAATATCAGCAATCCAAAACTTTGAGCTCTTACAAAAGACTATTTTTACAAAGAAATAATTCTTAATGATGCAATTACCTATTTAAAATATTTAAGTAGAAATAATTTCTTTATTTATACTTGACAGTTTTGATACTTTACTGTTAAAACATTCAGTACCCAGTACTAGCCATATGATCATGGCCAATTTACTAAAATCTGCTATCTCATCATCTTTAAAAATAAATATAATGTTATCTTTTAGAGTCGTTTGTTTATTTTCCAGAGTAGGTGTAGAATACTATTAGCTAAACTTGGGAGATATAGAGTCAGTATTTAGTAATGCAAATTATCCTTTCAAGAGGTAATGTTGAGATATAAATGTATGGAAAACAGCTTGCCACTGAAATTAACTTATGAAAGTTAAAACTACTTTTAGTTTGTTACATTACTTTGGCATATAGATGCCACTTAATAAATATTTCTATGAGAAGTTATGTTTTCAGACAACGTCTTCCTCTCTCAATGATGTCTTAGATTTACATAAATGTGATTTTTATTTAGAAATTATGAACAGCTAATTTTATTATTTCCCTTTCAAGTAATAATTTTAATTTAGCAAAGTACATTCAAACATACATACATGCACACACAACATATCGACTGCCTATATCCCATCAGTGGCAAACATTTAAATTCTAAATCCAGCGTACATGTTGTTTGTTTTGAGTATTTTAGGGAAGAAATAGTTTTGATAGATGGCAAGCCTTCAGAAAGGTATCTCATAATGTTTGTGATACCATCCTTTTCTCTAAATTTTGAGAGCTTCCGTGATGAAGTAAGATTCAAGGATTCCAAATTCCCTGCACGTGACACCATGCTTAACATAGTGAAAGACTGGCTCACCTTGTCAGAAGAAATGTCTTAAAAGGATACATGAAAATGCTTCAAGTGGTTCATCTCGAGCGAAAGCATTTTTAACAGGATTGTACTATTGTACATGTGTATGTATAGACTTAGTTAAAACACTATTACAGACTTCAATATTTTAAGCTGTACATAGGTATTTAAATACAGATAAAAGTATTTTCAATGTCTATCAAATGTTTAGAATCTCATTAATTATTTTATAGCTCTAGGATATGTCTTTTGAAATTACACTAACATGTTGAAATTTGAAAAGGATAAAAATATCTTTTCTCTGAAACAAAATATATGACATTTTTAGAAGTGCAAGGTATAAAAGAGAAATGGCATCCATGGAAATGACAGGCAGGACAGCCAATCAGCTCATGAGAGATATGCCATTGCTAAATGCAATGTCAGACTCACTGAACAGCTTGAGTAGAGGGCTACAGTATCTCATGTGAGGCTTGACATTAGAATCTTGAATTGAGGTTGAAGAAATCTATGAAAATTAAACAAGTTTTATATATCTTTATGCTATCAAAATCTGAAATGTTGTCATGTGATTTAAAATATTGCACAATATTTAATAAAATAGTACATATATGGATATAATTCCATGCTCATAACTGTCTAATATATAATTGAGACAAATAATGCAAACATTGTGAAGTTTCCTTAGGATATATATTTCCACACTTTGAAATAAAATAAGCCTTTTGATATCCTGTGGCTACATAATGATCTTAGATATAATGAACTTCCAAATGCTAAAATCTAATAATTTATGAACATGAAGATAGTATAACTAAGTATATTTCTATATTTATATCTCTATATTTATTTCTATATCTATCTATATATATATAGATAGATAGAGTTATATACTTTGTTTTCTAAAATAATTACATTTCTTATCACCCATAAAACAAATGTTACTGATCTAGCCCTATGATGCCAATATTTCTCCCCAAGAAATTGTAAATAAATTCTTAAACCTATTAATATGGTTGAAAAATATTTATGTGCATCAGGAATCACAGTGTAGGGAACAGAAAACTCTGTGTTTTGCATTTATTTTAAGAATGGATGAACAAACAGGAAATTCGGTGTATCCACATCCCTGGAAGGTGAGAGGAGAAAACTCAGGCCTGCTATGGGAATGCAATACTTGGTTTCCGGGCCCTGCTACCACAATGAGGATCCAGAGGTTTGGAAAACAGCAGTGGTTGCAGCCAGTGGTGCCTCTGCAGCAGCTGCCTGCCGCTCAGAGCTCCTGCACCGTCAGAATGTGGGTTTGAGCCCTGCAAAGAGTCCTGTCTGTTGCAGCTTGGCCTTTGGCTGCAGCCACTCCAAGAAGAGCATCCTCTGCCTCCTTGGCATCCCTGAAGGTTTCCTGTCAATGAAGCTCATGAAGAAAAAACACATTTTGTCTAGAATCCAAGTAACAGAATCTAGCAATGCAGTTCTTAGCTTTCTAGTCTCTGAGATACTAAAGTTAACTAGAAGGGATTGAAAAGGTTGCCAAAATCTAGTAGACAACATCTAGTACAATCCGCCTCTTTACTATTAAAATCAATACACACCCCTTTGATATATATTTAAATGTGAAAACAGAAACAGGAAAAACAACACGTTCCCATTTAATGCAATGAAGTTTCATGCATGTTAATAAGAACATACTAATCTCTTGTCAAAAAAAACTGATATCAAATCCATCAGTTGCTTTTTTAACTCTAGATAACATTCATTCTCATTCTAATTTGATCACCATACCACTTTAATAACCATACACCTGAACATTAAATCATAAAGATGTTTACTCTCACAAAAGGCAAACAAGATGGAGTAAAATTTATGTAAAATAAATGTAAAAGTGTAGATGTAATATATAATATTATTTATATTTAATATATAAGTGAAGCATATACTGTTGTATAGTCTTTGTTTCAGCCATTGTTTACAAGACCAGAGTTAGTATTTATAACTTATTTATTCACCTTTCCATATCATATTCCTTTTGCTCTTGGATATCATTAAACTTTTCCAGGATATTTGACTTGATGAAATGACTGAGAACTTCAATCTTGAAGATCAGGGTCCTTATTAGTCTTATCTGTTTTAGGTTTATCTAGTTTTCCATTCATACTTACAATAAGACTTGAGTCAATCCCATAGGTTCCAGGAACATTCTTCTCTGTACTCACTATGGTGCGGCAATGTACTTTCCCCTTGATAATCAGGAACACTCAACCAAAACAGCAAACCCCTTGGTCTGTAGGTTCAGTGGCAAGAGGACTCTGAATGGCCCAGTGGAGCCTATTGCATCACTTCCTTTGATTAAGACTCTTTCATGTGTGTTGCCAGTAAAACTTATAGTAGTATTTTACTACTTACTAGAAAACGCTATAGAGCAGTATTTTTTTCATATACTTTCTCTGTGTGCCATGAAATTACTACTTCATTTCTTATATTAACAATAGCATCTCTTCCCTACAACATATCACATTTTTTTTTTTTTTTTTTTTTTCTGTATGCAGGCCTCTCACTGTTGTGGCCTCTCCCATTGCGGAGCACAGGCTCTGGACGCGCAGGCTCAGCGGCCATGGCTCACGGGCCCAGCTGCTCCGCAGCATGTGGGATCTTCCCAGACCGGGGCACGAACCCACATCCCCTGCATCAGCAGGCGGACTCCCAACCACTGCGCCACCAGGGAAGCCCTACATATCACATTTTTGTTTCCACAACTTATCCTCAATTAATCTCTGAAAACATAAAGAGATGTATTTAAACAGAAAGCAAAGTAAATTTTTCCATCAGTAAACCTGAAAAGCCAGATAGATTCAGCATCATATCACATTACTTCTATAGATAGACATAGATAGAAGAATTGAAAGAGGGGGCATACGAATTAAAAAAAAAAAAACTTGAGAGGTTGAATTGATTTGAAATAGAAATTAATTAGTTGGGTGAACTTTGTTTATAAAAACATATATACATAAGAATAAGTACATTTAAATGCACACACTATATACACACATGCAGACCATTTACACATTTATTTTTCACCATCATTTAAAAGATTTTAGACTTCCATATAATGTATTTTTAAAAACACTGTAAATCATATTTGTCACATTACTTTGCATTACGTTATGAGAAGTAATAAGAAATCATTGATCAGCTTTGTATTTATCACTAAGGTAAATTTAAAATGCATTGCAATAAAGATATTATAAATATATATTATAGATAGATGCTTGTTTCTTGAAATTTAACATACTAAGCAACACTTAAAATAGAAATTCTAATCTATAATATTTGAATACCCACTCTACAAATTGTCACTATTCATGGAAATAGTAAGCAATTTCAGGTAATATGTGCGTGGTGTTAGTATTTGTATATGTGAGTTTGAAAAGAAAATTTAGTAAATAAGATTGCAATAAAATATGAAAATATAAGCATTTGGAACTAACAAAACATGAAAGATCAAATTCATGAAGATGATTAAATTTTTTAATTTATAAATCTCACTTTGACCAACATAGAAGAAATTTGACTAGTATGATAAATTTTGTCCTTCAAAAATATTAGCCATGTATACCCAAAGTCATGTGCATTGATTTTTGGTGTGATACAGTTGATGCAATAATTTAGAGAATATTAAAAGGAAGAAACAAGTAAGTGCATTATCAAGAAACATTTTTAAACTGATATAATCATTCTCTCAAAACTCACAGAACCAGATTTTTTTTTTTTTTTTTTTTTTTTTTTTCTTTTTGCGGTATGTGGGCCTCTCACTGCTGTGGCCTCTCCCATTGCGGAGCACAGGCTCCGGACGCGCAGGCCCAGCGGCCATGGCTCACGGGCCCAGCCGCTCCGCGGCATGTGGGATCCTCCCAGACCGGGGCACGAACCCGCATCCCCTGCATCGGCAGGCGGACTCTCAACCACTGCGCCACCAGGGAGGCCCCAAGAACCAGATTTTGAAACTACTAATGCTGTGCATGTACTAACAGTGTGTTTATATGTGAGTTAGGAGAATTCAAAGAAAATAAAACCTTGGTTATCATAATGGAAATAATATTATATGGTACCCATCTTTTAAAATGTTCTGTATTTTTAAAGATTTTCTGATAATAAACAATGAGTTTCTTCATGTTTATATAATTTTTAATTTCTTTTTAAAATATAAAGTATTGCTATTCCATTAGAGTAATTTTGTCATCAAGATGTCAGACAGTTCTTGGCATTTCCTAATAAGTTATGTGGAGTAATTGGATCAGAGATATAACAAAGACTGGATCTATTTGAAAATCTTTCTGTATGTTGGGATTTCTGAAATTAGAAATTGTGTTTTATAGCACAAAAAATATAAATATTTACCTCTTGTCAATTAGATAGGATGCTTTCAGTTATTATTTGATTTTGTTAATTTCATATTGAAACTGTGAATTATAAAAATAGAATATATTCTACAAGTAGATATTTTATTAACAAAAAGTGAAAGTGGTCTAGCGGTTAGGACTCACACTTTCACTGCCGTGGCCTCTGTTCAATCCCTGGTCAGGTAACTAGTTCCCGCAAGCCACATGGTGCGGCCAAAAATAAATAAATAAATAAATAAAAGAATCACTTCTTTCAATTAGTAATATTTATAATTGAAATGTCCTTTTGTAGAGGGAGGTGGACTCTCTAAGTCCTCAAATTGATAAAACCAAGGAACAGCATATTTTAATTAAATAACAAAATAATAAAAATACTTGTTATTAATTTAAATGTATTTGAATATGCATCCTTAATGTTTAATGAGTATTTACTCTGTCAAAACTCTTTGACACCCAGTCTCGTTGATCTTGGCCCTATGCCTACATGATGGTTTAAGCAATCTACTGACCTTTATTTTTGGCTCCATGCAATGTCACTTCTATGTTCCCATCCTTATTGGGATTTAAATTGTGCCCAGTGTCATATTCAGGAAAGATAACTGGCCTTCTGTCCTTTTTGTTAGAAATGAGTTAATTATTTGAATGACAAGCAATCATTACACACATGTCATCTTGAATGGAAGGCTCACAGAATAAAAATTTTATTAACTCAAGCCACCAGTCAACCTTAAAACACTGGTATAGTAGTAGTGACAGACTGAGAAGAGAGTCAGGAAAGAGAAAATGAGAGAGATAGAAATTAACAGCTGGGGGTCACAAAGTGCCTGAGGCTTGAAATAAAGGAGAGAATGAAATAGACCAGATACTGCTAACAAGTGGGTAGAAACACTCATTTCCTTCCACCTATCCCTTTTACCTTCCAGTGGATTGTTTGCCATGTGTCAGAATCACACCTTAGCAACAGTCTCCCATTTGAAATCTGTCCATCATTTGATCCTTTCAAAGGTTTATCTTACTGTTTTTTCCCAGTAGGGGAATTCTGTTCCCTAAGGTTTCTAACTGCACCCTCCCTCCCTTTAAAAGCAATCCACTGGACACTAGCGGAAAAACTACTATAACATCCCTAAACTACTGTAACTACAATAAAATGAAATATAAAGCACAAGCAAACACAGGGAAAGTTAAACAATCAGTTTGTAAGCTAATATATTTGAAAATCTCTGTGAATAGAATGATATGAATTTAAAAACAGTGATTAAGAAATAGAAAACTTAGGGCTTCCCTGGTGGCGCAGTGGTTGAGAGTCCGCCTGCCGATGCAGGAGACACGGGTTCGTGCCCCGGTCCGGGAAGATCCCACGTGCCGCGGAGCGGCTGGGCCCGTGAGCCATGGCCGCTGAGCCTGCGCGTCCGGAGCCTGTGCTCCACAACGGGAGAGGCCACAACAGTGAGAGGCCCGCGTACCACACAAAAAAAAAAAAAAAAAAAAAAAAATGAAATAGAAAACTTAAACAAAATGGTAATCTTGAAATATAAATTTAAATTACTAAAGCATTTCTATGCAGACAGATGCCTGGTAATAGTTTTACATTAAAGTTATTTAATTAAAAAATCTCAATCAATAGAAGCTTTTAATGTGAGAAAAAGAGAACTTTACAATTTATGTAATATTATTATTATAATACCATAAGAAGCTATAAAATGGCAGCACAGAATATTCTAAATGTGTAATATCGTTGCAGAAATCCTTATTATAATAATAGAAAATCAAGTGTTTCTTAAAAGAATATAAAAAGTACATTTAATAGCTATAATAATTGGAATCCATTCCTTGGAAATGAAGAACTCCAAGTCAATTCGTTTAAGCAAAACCGGATCATATAATCCAGAAATACAGTTCTAAACTAAGCTCCAAGTATTGCTGAAATCAATTGTTCAAAATCTTCTTAAAAATATGACTAGTCTACTTTATATTCTGTTTGCCTTTATGTTGTTTTTTTCAGGCAGTTTTTCCATGTGGTGACAGTGATGGCCAACATCAGTCTAAAAATCGCCTTCTGTTAAATAAATAAGTCCAGTGAACATAGGTCAGCTCAGTAAAATTTATAGGGTGGGAACTAATTGACCTGACATGGTAACATGCTGAACTCTCAACTAATCACTGTGTTCAGTAGAATGTGCACATTTTTAAGGCCAGTCACTAGTAACATCCTTACTGATAGGAACAGAATTTGAGATTTCAAGTCTGTTTAAATTACACGGACTAAAAGTGGGTCAAGAATTTCTCTCGAAAGGAAATTTAGAATTCTGTTAGCAGAAAGTAGCTGAGATTACTTATTAGTTGACACTTCTCATGGTATTCTTCTAAAGTATTCTCCTGAGAGACATGTGATTTGTGGACAGCTGGAATCATTATGACGACTTGCATGACTCCAGATACATCTAAATTTTCTTAGTGGTCTATGTGATGTTCAGTACTTCAACCATCCTAATGGTTATATAAGCCTCTAATACTCTGTATTAAATATATTTCTGTCTGAAATACCCATTATATGTCCCTTTTTTCCTGTCTGTACCTTGAATAATATAATAGGCAAAAGCTAAAGATATTCACTAGAACAGGGGAAAACTAGAGGCAATCTTAGGAAAAATAAAGCGGTTTATTCTCATTGTGCTTATATATAATTATTATATAAATTTACATTATTATCTACCTAGACTATTCAAATTAGAAAATTGAAACCCTTTTAGAACTTACAATTACAACAAATACACAACACATACCCTCCAAAATCAATAACTTTCCTACGTAAAGCAGTGGAAATTCTAATACAAAAAAAGTTACCAAGGGCTTCCCTGGTGGTGCAGTGGTTGAGAGTCCGCCTGCCGATGCAGGGGACACGGGTTCGTGCCCCAGTCCGGGAAGATCCCTCATGCCGTGGAGCGGCTGGGCCCGTGAGCCATGGCTGCTGAGCCTGCGTGTCCGAAGCCTGTGCTCCGCAAAGGGAGAGACCACAACAGTGAGAGGCCCTCATACCGCAAAAAAAAAAAAAAAAAAAAAAGCTACCAAAATATGTGTTCATGAATATATCTTATACCAATTGGATCATATCACTTCTCTGCCTAAAGCCTGTTATCAATCACTTTCCTTACTCCTGTTATAAACACTGAAACCCTTATCTTGACTGATGAAGGCTGGAATCATCTAGTCTCCATTTCCCCTCCAGAGTCATCTCAATCAGTGATTGTCTATCTAATGCAGGGGTCCCCAGCCCCTGGGCTGCAGACCTGTACTGGTCCGCGGCCTGTTAGAAGCCGGGCCACACAGCAGGAGGTGAGCAGCGGGCGAGTGAGTAAAGCTTCATCTGCCGCCCCAATCGCTCCCATTACTGCCTCAACCATCCCCGCCCCCAGTCCCCCATTCATGGAAAAATCATCTTCCATGAAACTGGTCCCTGGTGCCAAAAAGGTTGGGGACCGCTGGTCTAATGCTTGTCCTCCTCCTAGACATCAACTATCTGTGGTCCAGGAGGGTGTCAGTCCTGCTCTTGTTTCTATTCATCCACTCCCCTGACAAAGGCCTGGCACATCATAGGAACTCGATAAATGTTTGGTGCATCTTTGATGACACAGGCATGGATTCTTACACAATGCAACTCTAAAATCTAATACAGGAACTGTTTTTTTTTTTTTTTGTATGCAATATAAAATATTGCAAAAATCTTCAGTCTTACTGAATTATTTTACACATTAGAATATAATCAGAATCTTCATGGATTTTGTTTTAATTTTGCAAAAATGATAAAATGATATAGAAGTTCTCCTGTAAATATATATATATATGTATATATATATATGTATTATATATTATATAGAGATACATGTATATGAATATTCATAGGAAAATATGATGATGACTTCTCATGCTAGCTATTCAAACGTACTGAGAAGTATGTCACTTAAGCTAATGTGGTCCTGCTGTAAGAACAAATAGAGCACAATAAATGGGAATAAAAATCCAAAAAAAATACACTTTAGTATAACTGACTGAGTCTTCATCAGAGATAATTTTGTTGCAAACAAAATAATCCATAGTGTTCAGTGAAAAAGAATAATTTATTGGAATGACAAAAGGGTACCTCTCAGCAAACACTGCATCTCCTCTCAATAAATTACAAATGTCCTGAACATCCACCAGGAGCCATAGCAGCTGCTTTCCCTGATTTACTTTCTCTCCTTGAGGCATAAAATCTGTCACCACTCCTTTTAGGCTTTTATTTTATTCTTTTATTTTTCTCTCTGTAGGTCAACCTCTTCATGTAGAAAATGATTTCTCCAGTCCTATGGTTTCAAGACCAATATTAAATGAATTGACTAAGTCTCCAAAAGCCAGTTCCTAAGTTCCAGGAATAAGAATTGATTGACCAGCAAAGGCCAGGTGCAGGGTACCATGTATACTTCCCTCTCAGAAAGACAAAGAAAACTAAATCTCTAAGAAATAAGTTAGCAAGAATCAGGTATCAGCTTAGAAAAAGTGATTGGAATTCCTAGTGGAGATAAAATTGCCAACAGTAACTAAAATTTATTAACGATTAGAGCTGGAAGAGTTACTTAAACCTACTTAGATCCAAAATATTAGCTCTTGGTCTAATATTTCAAATGTAAACACGTTCCAGTTGGAACAAAGAAATAAATGTAAAAGTCATAAGAATACTAGAAGGAAATATAATTATTTCAATCTTGTTTTAGCATTAAGAAGATTTTTCTAAGCACAAAAATAAGATACCAAAAAGATCTGGCTAAATAAAAATTAAATTCTCCATTTCATAAATTGGCATGGGTGACAATTAAAGCACAACAATGCTTTTACAAACTTGGAGGATGAAAAGATTAACAAATTATGTGGCAAGCCAAAAGATACTATTCTTAGTATTAAACAGCATTTACAAATCATCAAAGTTTGAGGCAAATAAAACATAAAAAGGAACAGCACATTACAAAAGCAGGAAAGAACATAAATGGCATATAATCTTATGCATGATGTTTCCTCTCACTATTGATCTGAAACAAGTAAGTTTATCTGATATTGAGATGCTATTATCAAAATTATCAAGTACAAACACAATTCCAGCAAAAATAAGTAATAATACCTAGTTGTGGGACAAATTATAGAAAATAAGAAATCATGAACTGTTCTTGAAACTGGCAACTGATGCATTTTAGGTGACACTTTAGGAATTTATTTAGAAAGCCAGAGAGACATGCATTGACTGATAAAATGAATTTTAATTGTATAAATTCATTCTAAGAACATGATAAGAAATTCATGTGAAGTGAACAAAGTTATCTTCAAGTACAAGAAAAATCAGTCACAGCACTATTTATAATAGTAAAATAGGAAAAAAAAGAGGGAATTAGTGAAGGTATGGCACATTCAGTTAATGGAATGACATAAGAAAATACCTATATTAACTATAAAAGTGCTGTCATAAAATAATACCTTAAGTATTATCATAATATTATAAATTATACAAAATCAAACAAAGTTTGACAGATGTACATTGAAATGTCAACAGTTTGCCTTATTTAGCATGGGTTACTTTTTTTCTTTTTAGTATTTTCTTTGTTTTCTAATCAGCATCTTCAATACGGTTGTATTAAATATAATAAGACATTAAGAACATAAAGATCCTTTACCACTGGATAGTCTTATGTTTGAATCTCATCTTTACAACTCATTATATATAGAAGCTTAAGAGAATTAATATTTTAATTTTTATTTTCTTTACTATAAGCTTGTAATATCGATGCCTATTCATAACTCTTGCATGAATTATTGTGTGGCTTAAATGGGTTTATATATGCTGACTACCATGTTTTATAAAATAACAAATGTTTAACACATGATATTACCTATTTAAAAATAGTATATAGATTACTTAAAATAAAAATTCATTTCTAAAGAATGGTACAGACAATAAAAAGTGAAGAGCCGGATGTAAAAATTTGGTTAGGTATACTGCACGTATATATATGTGTGTATCAAAAAAAAATCCCACATCATATAACAAAATGGTGCAAATAATATTGCATGTTGATAAGCTCTAATAACAGTTAAGTAACTCAGTCATCACAATTAAGTCAAGTATAACACGCTGGTCAAAGGTGAGGTTTAAACTTTGCTAATTGTCAAGGACAAACACTCACCTTCTATTAGTTTTTGGTGATTCTTAGTCAAATACGGTGTAGAGTATAACTGCCAAAATAATCAGTTCCAAATTGATTCCACAATCATATTCACTTATATCTCTCCTTTTTTAATTAATAAAATTTATTTTTAGAGCACTTTTGAGCTCAGCAAAATTGAGTGGAATGTATAGAGTTCTCATTACCCCCTGTTCCCACAAATGCACAGTATCCCACCCACAGAAACCCTACCCAGAGTCAGACATATGTCAAAATCGATGAACCTAAACAAGCATATCATTATCATCCAAAGTCCATAGTTTACATTAGTCTCTTTTTCTTTCAAATAAGAAACTTTATGACAAAACTCAAAGACAGAATCTCATTAGCATGAACTGTACATGTAATATAAATAATTAAAAAAAAATATGTCTGAACACTAATCATCTGACTTCTACAACTCATCCCCTTAAAGTTTATCATTAAAGATGGTTATGATGATTTTTGTCTTTATTACTGAGGTATCATATAACATATGTCTAGATTTATTTTTTAAGGTAAAAAAATCTTAAAATATATAAACTAGAGGACATCAGGAAAATTATAAAGATATTAGATTAAAGATGACTTGCTCACATTATAGTTGCAGGGGCCAGAACAATGTCTGATACAGACTCCAATTCAAGTTTTTTTATTTTTATTGAGTATCTACTATGAGTATTTTTATTGAGTATCTACTATGTGCCTAGAACTAGTCTAGGGGCTTGAGAAGGTACAGCAGTGAACAAAATAGAAAAAAACCTCCCTGCTTTCAATGAAATTACAATCTAGAAAGTAAGAGAGTTCATAAATGTAATGTAATATGGGGAAAAGTATTAAGTGCTGAGGAGAAAAATAAAGCATGGAAGGTGGGAGTCCTTGCAGAGAGATGCAATCCTACACAGTTTGGTCAGAAGAGGCCTCACTGTGAATGTGATGTTTGAGTGACAGCTTGAAGGAGATGAAGGATTAAATTTTGTAAATATCTTGGAGGGCTTCCCTGGTGGTGCAGCGGTTGAGAGTCCGGCTGCCGATACAGGGGACACGGGTTCGTGCCCCGGTCCGGGAAGATCCCACATGCCGTGGAGCAGCTGGGCCCATGAGCCATGGGCGTGTCCAGAGCCTGTGCTCGGAAACGGGAGAGGCCACAATGGTGAGAGGCCCGTGTACCGCAAAAAAATTAAAATAAATAAATAAATAAATAAATATCTTGGAAACAAAGAAATAAATTAGGGAAAACAGTATTATAGACCTATGATAAGAGATAGAGTTAGTAAGTTTGAGAGAAAGAAAATTAAATCTGAGAGGTAATGAAGCTATTAATTCTTTGAAATGATTATAAATAAAGACTGTTTTTTACTCTGAGTGACATGGAAAACAATTGAGAACTGAGAACAGAAAAGTAACTTAATGGGTGGGTATATTAAAATAATTACTGTGGCTTATGGTGAATACCCTTGAAATGTGGCATGGATGGAAACAGGGAGACCAGCTAAGAAGCTACTGCCATAATTCAAGTTCAGTAGGATGGTGGCTTGGACCATGGTGGTATGATGGCAATGAAAAGGAATGAGGAGTGAATGGATCACACACACAGAGGGTACTATTTGTGAAGCTGTGTTTACAGGAAGAGAGAGCTATCAACTTGTCCAATATACATTAAGTTCCGAGAACCAGCCTTACCTTTATCATTAGAAAATGATGATGACCTCACTAAAAAATATTATCAGTGGAGTGGAAAAGGAGAATGGCCACTTAGAGTGGTTTTAAGAGAGATGGGGAAAGCAGAATTAGAAAGAGTATAAAAAACTCTTAGAATAATTTTAGCTTCAATGGGGAAAATAGAAATGTAAGGGAGCCAAAAGGAGGGGTGCATCAAGAGAGACTATATTTTTAGGGTAGAATAAATAACAGCAGGATAGGAGTGACCTAGTAGAGAGAGGAAATTGATGGCAAGAGAGAGAGAGTACAGGAATACCAGATAGATGTTCCTGAGTAGGCAGGCGGCCCGTTCCCTACTTAGAATCCTGTAGCACGTGAGGGTACTGAGTCCAGGAGGCGAGGGGAACTGTCATCTAGCTCAGGCTTATTGTCAGCACTTGTATCTCAACAGAGGGCTAAGTCCACTCAGAGGAGGAGCACTTTTCTTTGCAAAGAGGCCTCATATAGAGATCAAGACCCTGGAGAGAGGCCTTTGCCAACATTACGTAAGTGGAGGTGCTGGCCTTAGACACACTAATAGGAGTGAAGGCAGAGTATGCAGGTACAAATTCTATCAAGAACACAGGTGTGAGGACAGGTGATTGGACCTCATTCCTCAGCAAATTAGGAAGCAAGTCCATCAACTTCATTTGAGTGTGAGGGAGGAGATGATGAATGTCTGAGGAGAGCAGGGAAGGTATAATATAGAATAGTCATTTAAAAGGGTAGGAGAGAAAAGAATAGAAAATTGAATTTCCTTAAGGTTTAAGGAGAATGTAAAACGAGATCAGGAAGCAGAGTTATGTGTTTTTCTCCAGTTATGTCAGTGCTCAGATTCAGGACTGTATTGGTAAAGAATTATTTAATTAGAGTCAGGGTACAGCCAAGTTGCATGACAAAATTGAAGAAGAATAGTGTAGTCGAGAGTATAGGCAGGGGAGTCATTAAAACAACTGACTGTGGAATTTAAGCTTGGTTTTTATGGAACAGAAAAATATAAGTTTGATGAGGGAAAGTGAAAATAATGTGGGATCAATAAATGTACGTCCCAGTGGCATAATGGCTTCTTGGAGTGGGGTTGCTTGAGGCAGTGAGTACAAGCAAGAAGTCAGGAAGTCGAGGTGACAGAGTGTGATGTGTGAAATTGAGATTATGAAGGAGTTGCTATTATAGGTAATGCTAAGGACTAGGTCATGACTACGGAACTGAGTGGCCCGGGGAATATGCAAGACAAGTTCACAATGGTTCAGGATGCTGAGAAGCCACAGTATGGCTAGATTTTCTGTTCACTCTGAGTATTAAAATCATCAAAAATTCCGACAGCCAAAGTAATGGTGAAGTGGGAACTAGAGACATCAAGAATCAGTGAGAGCCCAGGGTATCGGTAGATGATGCAGTGATGAGAGGTCCTAAGAGATAATACCTGATAACATGGGATTCAAGTCTCTGTGTAAGACTGAGAATAGACTGGAAAGAAAAAGGAACAGCAAATATTGATAAAAACCCCATTTGGCTTACAGTCTCAGTGCTAAGAGAAATACAGAGGAAGCAAAAATAAAACATAACCAAAATCCTCTACCACTTTGAAGTCCTGCAGGGGAAGTTAGTAGTGTCCTCAAGGGAGATCCAGGCATCCACTGGAGCAAAACTGTAAAGGGCACTTTCAGTGAAAAGGTTGAAGAAAGAAAGATTTTTGTGGTGATGAAGCTTTACTTTTGCAAAAGTATATCTAATAGGAGCAACCTCTGGAGAATTGGGAGGGGCAGTGGCCAGATGAGAGTCTTCTAATTTTTACTTCAATTAAATATTTGATTTTTGGTAGCATCTTTTTAGTTTTAGTTTTAAAAATATTTTGTGTGTTTTAAATATCAATACACAAAAAACGAATAGAACAAATGAGTTTTCCCAGAAAAATACAGCAGAACAGCAGTGCCTGTGATCTGTGATAATTGTGGATTGTTCACAATGTACAATTCAGATTGGGTATCATGTAAGGTAATGATCCTTCAATCCTTCTTATCTCTCTACATCCCTATTACTATCTTTTCCTTTTTGTTTGGTGGTAAAAATCATTATTGTTTGCTGCCTGCTGCCAAATTGTTGCCACTATCACTGCTATATACTGTGTTGTGAAGAGAATAGAAAAGGGTAGTGATGATCTGCCTTTATCCAAGGAAAATATAGGTAGCTTTTGGAAATAATAATGTCTTCTTAAGGTTGACCAATTTCTAACAGTTGTGAATTCTTTGTCCAGCATTCCAATAAAAGTTTCATACATATTGATAATGTATTTTACATTTACCCCTTTGATTTTATCATCCTGACTTGTATCGTTTACCAGTTTTAGTTAGTTTTTCTATGGGCCCTACTTATCACAACAATTTAACCAACAGTTTTGCTATGAAGGCATAGTAAGTTCAACAGTCTCTGTATTGTGTTACTCATCCACCTCTGACATATTTAATCAGTCTAGGTGTAAAGAACCATTATCTTATAAAATCATGGTTCGACAGAGGTTCTAAATTACATTTATGAAGGTTGTGAGAAAATCCTTTACAAGGGAGAAAACTTGACCAGTCGTTTCTGGGTAACAGAGAAAAAGCTTTTTAGAGAAAGTAGAGACATTTAAAATATGTAGATGTTTGCCAAATGGAAATTATCTAAAAGAGTGGAAAATAGCAAAACATGAAATGGAGATGTCAAAAAATACAAGATAATTAGCATCTTTCTTTGTTTTTCTTTATTTATATATTTTAATTGAAATAATTGTGACAACATTTTACAAATTTAAGGTATATAACATGTTACTTTGATGCATTTATATATTATAATTATAATACACATTATAATTATAGCAATACTTAGCACACTATCATGTTATATAATTATCCTTTCTGTTTAGTGGTTGGAATAATTAAATTTTAGTTTCTTAGCAAGTTTGGTGATTATAATACAATATTGTTGTCTATTTTCACTGTACTGTGCATTAGAGAGGGCTTATTTATTACTTGCTGCAAATTTGTATCCTCAAACAATATCCATCCCATTTCCCCAACCCCCATGCCCTGGTGATCACCATCTTACTCTCTGTTTTTATGAGTCTGGCTTTGCTAGATTCCACATATAAGTGTATTATACAGTACTTGCCTTTGTCTTACCTCACTTAATGTAATGTGCTCAGTTTCCATACACATTATAGTAAGTGTGTATATAAATGACTTGATTTTTTTAAATTACTGTTATATTTTTTAAGTAGAGGCAGCCATTTATGCCGTTCCTGACATTTAAGAATCATAGCAGATTATAGATGTTGTATAAAACATGTATGTTCAATAAAAGATGGGCCTTGCAATTGGAGATGGAAACTGTTGGTAACCACTGCTACCTTATGCACAGTAGCCAGATTGACTTACTTAATCCTTGACTCAAATAATCTTTAAGTAAACTGATTCTATTTTCCATTATTTTTGATGAACAACACTCAATTTTGTATATTTTTGAATCCATAAAACATTTCCAGGCTACCTGTAATTTTGACATGATCCATTTCACATTATCCCTGTCTTTTTCTTGCAGCAAGGCAATGTTACCTTTATTCCCCAACCATGATTTCAGAATATTTATTATGATATTTATGGATTGTTTTATGAGAGTTAGGAAAGTAGAACACATTCTCTTTCTCAAGTTACCATTAAGATTTTAAGTTTGCTAAAATAATAAGCCTGGTTCATTATCTGTCTGTGAGGACAAACAGGATGAAAGAGCAGAACAAAGATGCACATTCTCCTAAAAAACTCAAACTCCATGCCTCACATGGGATGTAATCAAGGAAAAGAATTCTATTAAGCTTAGAGTCACTTATGATGCATTGCTCCTTGTAATGAAAGGACAACTTGTAACAATCAGAGTGCCTGTGCATAGCTAGGACGAGGTAAATAGTAAAATGTGGCTGTTACTCATAATCTCTGCTAAGAGCTTAATACAAAGACAGTTTTAGTGACAGGAGGAACAATGAAATTCTGAAATATAATGTAATTACTAATCCTTAGCCTGTATGTGTTTGTTTAAAAGTATGTAAAAGAGTTATTGGATATAATTATCTGGGAAATAATTTTATGATATCTAAAACATAATTTATATAGTCATAGAAAACTCAGATTCTAATAACACTGCAAGTGTGCAAAATTTTATTGATTTTCTGAAAAGAACTTCCCAATTTCATATAACAATAGAAATCATATAAGGTACCTTTTGTTCCTGTAATATAAGTCATGGCCTAATAAATCAGTTTACTTTCAGTAATTGCTTGGAAATGATCTCCCTATTCTTGACGTTCATTAGTCACTGAAAGTAAAAATGACAGAGCGACCAATAGTGTCTAATTTGAAGATTTTTAAATGTTTATAGATTTCTAAGCATGATTAGAAAATGGGAAAGCTGCCTTCCCTTCAGGATGATCAATCCAGACATGTATTAGAAACCAGAAAATCAGACTTCTCAAGGGCAGTGATTTAACACCTGTGCAAATGTGATTGAAACCACTGCTTTCTTATATCTTTATTAGCAGGTTTGGAAACACAATTACAGATTTAAAATTAAAAGTGCATAATAAAATAGTAAATCTCCTGGTCTGCACAGTTTCTCACCTTAATTAACAATTGATTTTTTAAATTATTGCTTCAAGCTTTTATTCCTCAAGTACATTGTATTCTGCACTTTATATTATATAAGACTTATAAAGACTGTATTTGAATTTATGTTAATGCAATATTAGAACTAAAATATAATTCAAGACATTAAAACCTAATACAGTATAATCGTTTCTGAGAAAAGTAATTATGATCTGAATATCAACATTATGTTTACTCAGACTGCTTAAACATAACAGTAGCCATAACTTGGTATGTTAGTAGAACAGTATTAAAATGTTTATCAAAATACATTTATTGAAAGAGCCCTTATAATATTTCATTTACTCATAAGAGTCTATAAAAGTATTTCACACTAATCAATCACACTAATCAGTATTATGATTTTTTTAAAATTTCTCTATATTCAATATAAGCGTTAATATAAAATTTTGATAATATAACTTGAAATGTCATTTACTCTTAAAATTTCAGTTCAATTTATTTAACAACAGAGTTCTATGCTTATACACCATTCTGGAATACAACATTTTTGCATTATTACCTATATTTGCAGTCTTCTGTAAAAGAAAGACAAGGGAACATAAGGCAATTTTTGTTGTTGATGGAGGTGACTGTTTGTAAATGTCATTCATGATGTTGATTATGCAGTTGTTATGATCCACAACTGTTACTGCTTCCGTCTGAATTTTTCTGTAGTCTCCAGAATGTACAGGCCATCCCTTCTTCATTTTATCTTCAGTTTTCAATTAATTGATTCCTCTCTTTATACCTATAAGCATCAACACTGGGTTTAACTAATTCCTGTGAAAGATAGTAAATAAATTAAACGCTGTTTGAGTTTTTGGTTTGCTTATTTGTTTTTTTGCTATACGATGTTTTCTGCTGTTTAATATCATGACCTGGAAAGTAGTCATTGCTTTATCTATCGTGTTCACAAAAGCAGGAGACAAAATCAGTCTGATCATGAACAGGTTTTTTTGGGCAAAAACCAATACTACAGAAAATATTTAGATGTGTTAAACCAAGGAGTTGTTAACCTTTGCTATGTTTTAAACACTGTACCTACCCTTGTAGTTTTGCTCTGTAGCATGTAACTCCATGGGAAGATGATCTTGTGGAAATGAAAATGAGGTCATCCTTAAGTTTCAAATAGAGTTTTGGGCAGAAACAATGTAGTCATATTCTTAAAAACAATTTACATGGAACTAGAATACTTAGTTCAAATCTTGGTTACATCCTTTTACTTGTACAAGTCACTTTCTCTCCTGTGTCTCAGTTTCCTCATCAATGCAAAATTGATTTGTTGGAGGAGGTAGTTGAGAGGATGTGACCACCAGCTGACTGGCGAGGTGGACATGGGCAATCACAAGCTACTCACCCATTCCCCTGTCCTTGGATTGTATGCTCTGCCCCCTGGTCCTACCACAGGATCTGTTCCGAGGACAAAGCCTTGAGAGAGTAAGGTGTTGTTGAGACCATCTTGATAGCGACTGAGCCCAGGTAAGGTCTCTATATAAGCTTTAAGATCCTGGTGGACAGGGGAAGAGATTTACTCATCTTGCAGCCGCTCAAGACAAGTCTCTTATGTAAGTTCCCTTGCTGAGTAAACATGCCATGTACAAATCTGGAGTAGTCTGCCTCTTTCTTAGGTCTCTCCTTGCTTTCTGTGTATGGAGGTTGGTTTCAGTTTTCACCTGGGAAAGTTTCGAGATTGCAAACCAACAGGACTATAATAGTGTATACTGCAGAGCATTATTCTGATGATTGATTAATGCAAACAAAACCCTTGAATAGTGACAGGTAACATTCACAAAACTATGACCATTATTTTGATTGTTATTATTATATCCACTCCTGGGAAATACTCTAAAAGCCAGAGTTAATTAATTTGCAAATGCTGAATTCTGTTGCTAGAGAAATGGAATTAGAAAAACCAGAATTCAGATCTCAAGAATAAGATTTAGAGGACTGAGCATAGAGGTATACATAGAATAGATAATACATACTATGTTTAATAGCCTAGCACAATACTATCTCTCTTTTCCCTACCTAATGAAGTTTTCAATCATGGAAGTCTAAAATATCAAATATAGGTCTTCCTAATTAGAATGAAACCTGACTATAATCAAAATATATTCTTTTTCATATAATCGAAGAGTATAATCTGCCTACAAAGTCATGTGCAACAAAAATGTTGGCTGTCAGTATGCACATGTGCCAAGTTCACGGGGTGCCTTGGTCTCTCCACATACTATGTTTTATTCCACATGATAGTCAATGTATTCATGATTAATATTTTAGAGAATAACACCCTGGTTCATTTTAAAGGACCAGGGACCTGGGTGATGAGGAGAGACTGAGGTTTTCTCCTTCTCCCTTCTGAGGCACAAGTGAAGTAGAGAATACACCCGAAAGATATTTAACTAAAGCCTCAAACTATTTAACTGCTAGAAGGTGACCCCAAACCCCTGATGATGAGAATTCTGTTAAAGCTCAATTTAATAAAGTCTTAGAACTAGTGCCAAAGGAACTCTCTTATTCTTATGTTTTGCCCATCAATCACCTCTAAATGGAATATAGCAGGTCTCCATTTCAGAACCCTCATGTGAGCCTCTTCAGTCACCAAACTGTTCACACCAACAGTTTCCTGCCTATGGAAATCATGTCCAGAACCTATCCATACATGGATGCTCAGTGCTTAAAGGCAGGAAGCTTAGGACAGGGCAAGGATGTTCCCTATGTGACATACAGGAAAAGAAGATGAGGCCATGTCATGGTGGAGGGATGGATAACTCTCTCCATTCGTGTGGTGTAGCCCAGTGGATTCCAGGCTCTCACCTGTCAGATTTGTTTCTATTACTTGTTCTGGAGAGCAGAGAGTGCTCCCTCCTCTAGAGAAAGAGAGGAGACATGTAGATTCTTGTGTGTAATATGATATTACAGATAATTACTATTTTCAAGGAACTATATTTCCTGTTGTGGAAGGTAACAATGAAAATGAAAACAAAGGTATACCCTCTAAAAACCTGTAGTACAGGAAACTCTCTTGTGAGTGTGAAAGGCCTATCTTGAGCAAACCTACGTCATGGATCAACTGAATTCCCTTTTTTTCCAGAAGAATTTATCCATCACCTTCAAGTGCAAGACACTCTGCCTAGCCTTGGAAAACATATACACGAATGTGACAAGGTCCCTGTTATCATGTGTTTAGTTTATTTGTTTTGTTTGAGTATCATTGCAGGCATGTACTCAAATGTATAAACTTACTTTTAGTGAATTGAATTTTCTGAAATAAATCAACAGTAGGAACAATGTAGCGTCCCTCAGGTGTTTTACATACACACACACGTACATATTTATGTGAATATAGACATCATTTTGAAAGTAAAATCACCACATTTCACTTTTTAAATCTTATGCAAAAATGAGAACAATATTTACATTGATATTTTGGGGAGGAATGTGTTATAATATTAATTAACAATTTTGAGAACAAGCTATTAGTATTTACATTTTTCCTCTCCCAAATACTGCAGAGGAATTTCTTGTAAAAATCAAAATTAAATATTTCCAAAAATGTGTTCTCTTTGAAATAGAAATTTAGGTGAATGTAGAAGAATAGTCATACCATTTATTCAGAGTTCAAATATTCACATTCAGCTTTTGAAATGAATTTATAAATGAATAATACAATTCATAAAATAATAGAAGCCACCATTTATTAAGCACTTATTAAATACATACTTAATCTATTTCATTTCTTATAAAAGACTTAAAAACTACTATAGGTTATGTTAGCATATAAAACACATAGCTTTTTCCTTATAACTTCAATTTTAAGATACTTTTCAACATGTCTTTTTAAATTTTCTATTCATAACAATTTTAAGGTAATTTTCTCAGTTAACTGGGATGGAAAGATGGGCATTTCTTTTCTTTCTTTCTTCCTTTCCCTATTATATCCAATCAGAAGCTGTATGTTCCTTTTGCAATGTTTCCTCTGTAAACTCCCTTCCCATTGTCACTGTGCTAGGCAAAGCCTACCTTTCCTAAAAATTGTTAACCAACCTGTTAGTTTCCAGTCTTTTGTCCACCGTTGTCTTGCATTCACACTGCCTCTGAATTAATCATCTTAAGGCATTGCTTATAGTAAACTGATGAATTACTGACTTGCTGTCACATTTCTTAGACTTGGAGACCCCTCAAACTCTTAAAAAAGGACAAGAACAGCATTTCAAAGCGTCACAAACCATAAACCCAGTGATGTTTAAATGAGTCCACATCCAGCCCATACTCCATCATTTGAAACAGAATGACATAGTGGTTAAAGGCACAGCTCTGTATCCACACAAGCTGGCTTCAGGTATAGCCTTTGTCATTAACTACATGTGTAGCACTGGGTGAGTTATTTAATTTCTTTGTGTTCATTTTCTCATCTGTAAAATGGGAATACTATCAGTACCAGCCTTTTGGGATTTGGGGAGCACTGAATGAGTGGAAACATGTAAAGGTCTGAGAACAGTGCTTGGCACATAGAAAACACTCAATGAATATCATTTGCAATATGTCTCCTTTGCAAGTTAAAATGTTTGGATATCAGCAGGTTTTTAGGGCTCAACATGAAAATTGTCTATCCTCTTTTTAACATGGCACATTTCCTTTCTTCTACCCTGAAAGTCAAAACTTTAAAGTATTCTTTTACAAAATAAGAACATGTAACAATATTCCAATAGCTTGAATTTTTGATCTGTTTTGCTTTGAGATCCAACTTTTAAATCAGGTATCATTGTTCCATTTTTCAAGTCTGAAATCTGCTTGTACTTAAAAGTAGACTTGTTCTCACTCTCTTACAACAGTAATATTATTTTAAGTGCTTTAAACATTACAAATGTATTGTGTGCATAATGACAGAACGTGTACACATCATTGTGTAGAACTCATCTAAATGTCAAAACATATCAATTTTGCCAATGTCAACCTGGCATTCATGAAAACTCAGTTGTCTCATGAAGGATCCTCCTCTAATTCATAATAAAAGCTACAGCAGTTACCTTTACTACCTTCTTTACTAGAGAAAATCTTAGCAGCTGCATTCTTCATTAGACATTCAGTTTGGTATTGCAGAGGCATTATCTGCAAATACATGTATTTTAATGATAAAATAATATGGTATTTATGCCATTTTGTATGTGTTGAAAGTGTTTCCTTAAATATTGATATATATCTTTCTAGTCTCTTAAATAATTCAAGAAATGATAGATATAAAATTCATTATTAAACCTCCACATATACCATTTTTCCTCTTGAGAGAGTTATTGAATTTTAGATTTTTCTGCCAATTTTATTTCTCTGAGATTTTACATTTGTGCTAATATTGAACTGTGATAACCTATAACAAAAGATCATAAGCATGCTATGTGAGCCTACCCCATTTTAGTAGAAGAGTGTTTGTCACAATAGACCATGAAGAGCAGTTATTCTTGTAAGTTTTAATTTGGTTCTTATATTTGAGATGATCTCTGTTGCTTGGTTGCTTGCTTGCTCTTTGGCCTATGATGTCCTAATGTGATGGGAACTTCTGTCCTAAACAGCAGTCACCCAAAGCCCTCATTATACCTTAAATTCAGCTCCTCTGAGGGTGACTATATCTATAGATGGTCTACAGTCACCCCAACATGAATTTTATGTGTAGCTTATATTCAGTATTTTACATCAGGACATTCCTTATATTGCTCCAAATGTTTGGGGCAAATTAGTCCAAACTTGTCCAAGTATCAGAATCAGGTATCAGAAAGAGGAAAACCTAATCATATTTACATGGATGAAGTAGTAAGTAAAGCAAAATGATAGCAGCTGAATGGTTGCTCTTCCTTGGTGATTTCTAGTTTGTACGTTTTCAATTTGTCCTTCTAGATCTGCTCTGTACCCCACCTCTGTCCTCTCTGCCCTTGGAGCCTGTTCTATATTGATAACATCAATAGGAACGCTTGAATTTGTTTCAGATTGGGTTTGGCCAAAAGGGAGCTACTAAAGGTCAAAAGGAGGAAGCAGAATGAGATTCATATATTTACTACCTGTGTTCTTTCCCATTAAGGTCAACACAGGCTAGCTGTGTCCAATGACGAAAGGTTACTGCAACCATCTCTATATCCAAATCTCTTTTCTGGGTTCTGGTAACTATTCTCCTTTGTTCTTTGGAGTTAATATGGTAAAAACTTGTTTATTACTAGTTGCAAGATACTACACTACCGCTTCCCACACTTTTGTAAATAGTCCTTTTATTAAACTTTTCTCAAGTTATCCTAATTTGAGTGTGCCATCTGATTCTTGCTAAGTCAGGGCTCTCACTAACATGCCTGTAATAAATGAACAAGTCACTTTTCGTAGTCTATTGCCAAGACTTATTCAATAGTTTGGTAGAACTATTATTATACTAATTAACCATATATAAGGACTATCATTATATTTTCATACTTGGAGATTTATTTGTTTTTGAGATTATATGTCAGGCCCTAATAAATGTTAAGGCTTTTTACTTATTGGACAAATATTCTGAATATTGGGTGCTTGGCATCATTTTCCATGACATTTTGAGCTATAATAGAGATGCTATTTTGCAAATATCACAATACTACTAGGTTGCTTAAAACATCTAAAACAATCTAAAATCCTTCCATATTTTTCAATGTGTATATCAAATTGCAGTCTCACACCTCTCTGAAACTTATCATTTAGGAGGACTGTTGAAAGCAGAAAAGCCTGGAAATAGGAGAAAATACTGTCACCTTTATTTGAAGAAAACATATAGTAGGATGATACATATATTTATGTATTGCTTGGCAAAAATTATATGTCCATATCTTCCCAAAACAAACTTCTTTGGCTATTGAATGAGAACCTGATGGTCTTTTGCTGGTATTTAACGAGAGTAACTTTATATTACAATTATAGATTGATGTGTCTAAGGTGTGACATTACTACAGAATCTATCCAGACATTTAAAATGATGAGGACTGCGTTTTCTTTATCGTGCATCTGAAAGTCTTGTGCAGTTCATGGAGCACAGTAGCGTTCAATGTGCAGTGACTAACTGAAAATACTCATCTAAATGATGTTCACTGACAGTCTGGCAATTTTGATGATGGTATGTCTTTTTATCAAAGTTTAACCAATATAATGTATTTAATTATATAAGATATATAATATGAAAAATGCATTAGGCACAAGTATCCATTTAAGTTTTCAAAAGATATACATTTGTTGTTTAAAGTTCAATGGAAATATTAAAGCTCAGCTCCAAAGTTGGCCATTTGATAACTCAAATTTCTATCACAGCAATAGAAGAGAGGCAGACTCAGGGTTTGTATGGCCTGCAGCTTGTATAATTTGGTGGTGGTGTTGGGGTGTTGTTTTATTGTAGGATGCCAGTAAAAAAATCAGTAGCCTAGTTACATTTGAATTTCAGATAACAACTTTTTTCATCATAAGTATGTCCCAATATTGTGTAGATTATACTTACACTCAAAATTTATCTGCTATTTATGTGAAATTCAAATGCAACTGAGTATCTTGTATTTTCCTTTGCTAAATATGGCAACCCTAGCTGCATATTAAATAAAAAGAATGTAAAAGTTTAAATTCAAATGCATGAGCTTGTAATAAATTAAAACAACCAAGGGAACCTGGAGCTTAAGTTTTAATAGGTTTTCAGTAAATCCACCTTTGCATTATAATATAATTTGCACTAGCAACAGGTAAGTAAGCTGATTTAATCTAGTTACCTGCAATAAATATGGCTTACAACTTTTTTTCATGTGTGAATGTAGCTAAATACATAAATCAAACATTTCAATTGCAGAAATCTATTTATATGTTTGTTACTACCTATTGTGTGCCACATATTGAAGCTAATAATGATCTGAACAGGCATGATCCACCTTATTCTTAATTATTATTGTGGGTCACCAAGAAGTAAACAGGTGTGATGTGTAAGGAATATATAGGAGAAGCAGGTAGTTCATACTTGGAAGGCCTAGGTAAAGCTTTCTGGATCATGTAACTAACCTAAAGTCTGAAACATAGAGAGAAGTTTACCAAGGGTAGGATGTGGTAGGAAAAGGGATCCAGTGAGAAGATACAGTATTAAAATGACCAGGAGGCAAAAGAGGGCATGACTACTCAATGACATAGAAGTAAGGTAAAGGGTAAAATTTAAGAGAAAAAAAAGTGATGAGGCTGGAGAGAGAAAGATTCTCTAAATTTCCCCTCCAGCTTTTACGAATGTAACAATAAAAAGAAATAATAATTAATTTGAGTACCAGAATATCAAAATGTTAAAAAATATATATAATGGACAAATATAAATATCTAATAAAAATTTGAGAAAATGTCCGCAACTCTCATTATAAAACTGAGGAGGAAAAACATTTCTAGGATGGCAATCCTTCTTTATTAAAACAACAACAACAACAGCAACAACAAAACCAAAACCAAAAACAAGCAAATAAAAACCTAAAGGAGGTTATTTCAGGCTGAAATCAAAGTATCCTAGACAGTAATTCAAATACAAATGAAGAAATGCAGAGCACCAGCAAAGCCAACTATATGAAAGTACAAAATGAAGGATAATATAAATGTATTTTTATTTCTGACTATTCTTAACCTGAGTAACTTAACTGCATAATAAATATAAAACTATGATGATGGGTTTTCAATTTACAGAGATGTCATTTGTATGACAATAATAGCACAAAGGAGGAGACAGAAGAGAGTTATATCAGAGTAGTTTTATCTACTATTGAAATTAAGTTCCATTAATTTCAACCCAAATTTTGTTGTTTTAATTTAAGATGTCTACAAGACTTACACTTTAGATTCAAAGACACAAATAGTTTGAAAGTTAAAAGATGGAAAATGTTATACAAGCAGGAACCAAAAGAGAGTTGGAGTGGCTATACTAATATTAGATACAATAGACAATATTAGGCAAATAGATTAATATTAGACAAAATAGTATTTAAGACCAAGGTTGTTACTAGAAACAAAGGGGCATTTTACAATGATAAAATGATAAATCTGAAAGGAAGACATAGCAATTGTTCATCTAACAACAAAGCCTCAAAATACATAAAGCAAAAATGAAAATAATTGAAGTGGAAATGGATGATTCGATTATAATAGTTAGGATTCCTCTGCCAGTAATTGATGGAACACCACGGGAGAGGATCAAAAAGAACATAGACTTGAACAATGCTATATACTTACTAAACCAAGTAGAATGACACCTGTAGAATGCCAAAGCCAGCAATAATAGAATGCATGTTCTTCTCAAGCATACATGGAACATTGTCCAGGAAAGACCATATGTTAGAACGTAGAATAAGCAATAAATTAAAAAAAAAATGAAATCATATATCAGCAAAGTATATTCTCTAACAAAAATGGAGCTAAATAAGAAATCAGTTACTGGGAAATTCACAAATTAGATACCCTTCAATAACCAAGGACGAAAGAAGAAATCACAAGGTAATGAAATACATCAAGATGAATAAAGAAGAAACACAATTTATGAGATACAGTTAGAAAGGTTTTTAGAGAGAAATTTGCAGATATTAATACCTGTAGGAAGAAGAAGAATCTCAAGTAAACATCCCAATATGCCACCTTAAGTAACTATAAAATGAAGAAATATTCAAAATGCAGAATCTCAAGACCCATTCTGAACTTACATAATCTGCATTTAAACAAGAACCCCAGGTGATTCATGTGCAAATTAGAGCTTGAGGAAGCTTGGTAGATTGTGGGAAAACAGGCATTAGTCTATAATAAGTGGTAGGGCAAATTTTAAAAGGCAATTTAAGAATATTCACAGAATTAACTAATTCTCATGCAATTTGATGCAGATATTATGGTTCTAAGAATATATCTTCTAGTAATATTATCCATATATCACACAATATGTTCTAAAACAACACTATGGAATTTTTTTAAAAAAAATATTAAATATGATAAAGTTCCCTAATCTAGGATACTGGTTGAACAAATTATGGTACATCCAAACAATGGAGAATTATGTATTATTTTTGGAAAAATGGATGGCTATTATAAAGTAAAAAACAAAGGATAAAAAGTACCAGCAAGGGAGAAAAGGGAGCCCTTGTACACTGTTGGTGGTAATACAGATTGGTGTCAACCACTATGGAAAATAGTATGGAGATTTCTAAAATATTAAAAGTTGAATCATATGATCAAATCATACAATCCAGCAATCTAACTTCTGAGTATATATCCAAAGAATTAAAATCAGGATCTCAAAGAGATATCTGTATTCCCATGTTCATTGTAGCATTGCCACATACTCAAGACATAAAAGCAACCTAAATCTCCATTGGAGGATGAGTGGATAAAGAAAATGAGGTATTAATATGCAGTGAAATATTATTCAACCTTTAAAAAGAAGAAACTTCTGCCATTTGTGACAGCATAGGTGAAACTGGAGGACATTACTAACACAGGGAAGAACAAATACTATATGATCCCACTTATATGAAGACTCTAAAATAGTCAAATTTACAGAAACAGAGACTAGAATGGTGGTTACCAGTGGTCAAAGGTTACAAAGTTTCAGTTATGAAAGATGAGTAATTCCTAGAGATGTGCTATATAGTGCCTCTATAGTTCACAGTAATGTATTGTATACTTAAAATTTTGCTAGAAGAAACTTTTCAAGGTGATGGATATGTTTATGGCATTGATTTTGGTGATGGTTTCAGGGGTGTATAATTATCTCTAAACTCATTAAATTGTTGTATGTTAAATATATACAGCTTTTTGTATGTCACCCATACCTCAATAAATGGTCTTAAAAAATGGAAATTTGGAAAAATCTCAAATGTCCTTTTTTAAATAAAAAGTTGCAAATTACATTGTAGTATAGATGGGGGCTTCTCAACTTTACACAAAAGCATTACCTAGAGAGCTTTTAAATTACAATATCCCAGTTACATCCAATATTAATTAAATTGGAATCTTTGAGGATGGAGCCCAAGCATCGAGATATATATATGTGTGTGTATATATATATATATATATATATATATATACACATATATATATATATATATACATATATATATATGTGTATATATATATCATTTTTTTAAAATGATATATATATATATTTTTTGGCAGTACGCGGGCCTCTCACTGTTGTGGCCTCTCCCGTTGTGGAGCACAGGCTCCAGATGCGCAGGCTCAGCGGCCATGGCTCACGGGCCCAGCCACTCTGCGGCATGTGGTATCTTCCCTGACCGGGGCACGAACCTGTGTCCCCTGCATCAGCAGGTGGATTCTCAACCACTGCACCACCAGGGAAGCCCAATATATATATTTTTATATCTACCCTAATGATTGTAACATACAGCCAAGTTTAAGAATCATTGAGATAGATATAGGTATTTGTTCTCGTATGCACCGTTTCTCCTTGTAAGAACAGGGATTCCTAACAATGCTTTCAAGGAGCTGCTACCCACTATCCCCACCCCAACTCAGCAGAAATGTTTTGGATTTTGTACTATGTGACTGTACTTTGTACACACATAGTATGTGTATATGATGTGCATCTCTTTTTATTTTCCTTTTTGTGATGAGTGGTCATATATCTCAGGGGAAAATAGGATTAAGTTTATTCTAGGAGTTCTGGGCAGAAAAATCAGAAATTCCCTCTTAGCAAATATTTTTATGCATATAATGTAGAATGTTAAGCAAAATGTTATTGGCAAGTACATGTGACTTACTAGAAGTTGTTTTAGCATCACTTTTAACCTTTCTTTAGACCACATTCTTACCAAAACATAAAAAGGACAATGACAAAATCTTCATGACCAATGTATAGAACATTTGCTGATCAATACTTAGAAACTGTGAAGATAAGTTTCCTAAAATGTTTTTATCTATTTGTTATCTCAATTTGAAATTTTACAAGTCTAAAATAATTTTATTGTTTATTACAAATTTTAGTTATTAAGTTTTGTATCCAATAGCTCAATAATTCTTTCCCAGATTCTAAAAAAACCTCTGTTTCCAAGGAAAAAGTTATACCTGATATTTGCTTCCAAAAAAACAAAGCAAAACAAAACAAAAAAACAAGAAAACAAACAAACAAAAAAAACCCAGAAAACAGGTACTGTATAAAATGAGATGCTGCTAATGATAGAAATTAGATTTTTATTTCAGGGAGGATATATAAGCCAGGCATGAGACATAAGTTAGTAATTAAATTGAAAAATCAAGTTAACAAAATAAGGCATATTTTATCAAGATTTTAATATGCAAACGAATTCATGGTATCATAAATTTACTCCAGTCTACTCAAGCCCATGAAGTAGTGACCAGAAAATCATCCATAATTTCTCTCAGTAAATGTTAGGTATTCTTTTAGATCTATGTAAGAAGAAACTCTCCTTGGCCTTTCCCACATGCTTGTTATTCATGTGTTCAAGAGAGCTGTCTCAGTGCCAGATATCAGATCTAAGTGTAGGGTAATAAATAGGAAGGGCTTTGCTGGCTGCACCTATTCATTTTTCATTACTGTGATTGTTGTTTTGATTAATTAGAAAAGTAAAAGCTTTTCATAAGTTCTCCCCTGAGACTCTCTCCCTTCTATCCCCTGCAAATTTCTGCTTATACTCTCTAGAAATGGATCACATGCCTTTTCTAGCTATTAAGGAGTCTATAAAAATAAGTAGTGTATTTGTCTTCCCAGCATCAGTTAGGAAGAAGAGGAGCAAATGTTTGGGACCAGAGTCTGGTAAGTATCAGGCAGGATCCCAACAGAAATATTTTGGAGTAAACATTAATTTTTTTTTTTTTATGATCTGAGATACATAACTCTCTGGATAAAGATGGGTTTCACTCACAATTCATTCTTCTTTTAAGCAAAATAATTTCCTTGGCTGTAGCTAATAACTTTTTATAAAATTAAAGAAAATTCATATCAGATAAAATAGACTTTAAAATAAAGACTATTTATTACAAGAGACAAGGAAGGACACTACAGAATGATGAAGGGATCAATCCAAGAAGAAGATATAAGAATTGTAAATATTTATGCACCCAACAGAGAAGCACCTCAATACATAAGGCAAATGTTTACAGCCATAAAAGGGGAAATTGACAGTAACACAATAATAATAGGGGACTTTAACACCCCAGTTACACCAATGGACAGATCAACCAATCAGAAAATAAATAAGGAGACACAAGCTTTAAGTGACACATTAGACCAGATGGACTTAATTGATATTCATAGTACATTCCATTGAAAAACAACAGAATACACTTTCTTCTCAAGTGCACATGGAATATTCTCCAGGAGAGATCACATCTAAAGTCTCGGTAAGTTTAACAAATTGAAGTCATATCAAGCATCTTTTCTGACCACAATACTATGAGACTAGATATCAATTATAGGAAAAAACTAAAAAAATACAAACACATGGAGGCTAAACAGTACACTACTAAGCAACCAAGAAATCACTGAAGAAATCAAAAAGGAAATAAAAAAATACCTAGAAACAAATGACGATGAAAACACGATGACCCCAAACCTATGGGATGCAGCAAAAGCAGTTCTAAGGGGGAGTTTATTGCAATAAAATCCTACCTCAAGAAACAACAAAAATAAAAAAACTAACCTTACACATATAGCAATTAGAGAAAGAAGAACAAAAAAACCCCAAATTTAGCAGAAGGAAATAAATCATAAACATCAGATCAGAAATAAATGAAAAAGAAATGAAGAAAATGATAGCACAGATCAATAAAACTAAAAGCTAGTTCTTTGAGAAGATAAACAAAATAGGTAAACCATTAGCCAGACTCATCAGGAAAAAAGGGAGAAGACTCAAGTCAACAGAGCTAGAAATGAAAAAGGAGAAGTAACAACTGACACCACAGAAATACAAAGGATCATGAAAGACTAATACAAGCAACTATATGCCAATAAATGGACAACCTGGTAGCAATGGACAAATTCTTAGAAAAGGACAACCTTCTGAGATGGAATCAGGAAGAAATAGAAAATATAAACAGAACAATCACAAGCACTGAAATTGAAACTGTGTTTAAAAATCTTCCAACAAACAAAAGCCAATGGCAAGATGGCTTCACAGGTGAATTGTCAGACATTTAGAGAAGAGCTAACACCTATACTTCTCAAACTCTTCCAAAACACAGCAGAGGGAGGAACACTCCCAAACTCATTTTATGAGGCCACCATCACCCTAATACCAAAACCAGACAAAGCTGTCACAAAAAATGGAAATTATAGGCCAATATCACTGATGAACATAGATGCAAAAATCCTCAACAAAATACTAGCAAACAGAATCCAACAGCACATTAAAAGGATCATGCACCATGATTGAATGGGGTTTATCCCAACAAGGATTCTTCAGCATATGCAAATCAATCAATGTGATACACCATATTAACAAATTGAAGGATAAAAACGATATGATCATCTCAAAAGATGCAGAAAAGGCTTTTGAAAAATTCAACACCCTGGCTTCCCTGGTGGCGCAGTGGTTGAGAGTCTGACTGCCGATGCAGGGGACGTGGGTTCGTGCCCCAATCTGGGAAGATCCCACATGCTGCGGAGTGGCTACACCCGTGAGCCATGGCCACTGAGCCTGCACATCCGGAGCCTGTGCTCCGCAATGGGAGAGGCCACAACAGTGAGAGGCCCAAGTACCGCAAAAAATAAAACCCCAAAGAAACCCAAAAAAATTTTCAACACACATTTATGATAAAAACTCACCAGAAAGTAGGCAGAGAGGGAAGGTACCTCAACATAATAAAAGCCATATATGACAAACCCACAGCCAACATCATTCTCAATGGTGAAAAAGTGAAACCATTTCCTCTAAGATTATGAACAAGACAAGGTTGCTCACTCTCACCACTATTTTTCAGCATAGTTTTGGAAGTATTAGCCATAGCAATCAGAGAAGAAAAAGAAATCAAAGGAATCCAAAGTGGAAAAGAAATAAAGCTGTCACTGTTTGACGATGACATTATAGTATATATAGAAAATCCTAAAGATGCCACCAGAAATTTACTAGAGCTAATCAATGAATCTGGTAAGTAGCAGGATACAAGATTAATGTGTAGAAATCTCTTGCATTCCTATAGACTAATAAAGAAAAATCAGAAAGAGAAATCAAGGAAATGCTTCCACTTACCATTGCAAAAAAAAAGAATAAAATACCTAGGAGTAAACCTACCTAAGGAGACAAAAGACCTGTATGCAGAAAACCATCAGACACTGATGAAAGGAATCAAAGAAGATAAAATCAGATGGAAACATACACCATGTTCTTGCATTCAAAGAATCAACATTGTGAAAATGACTATACTACCCAAAGCAATCTACAGATTCAATGCAGTCCCTATCAAATTACCAATGGCATTTTTCACAGAACTAGAACAAAAAATTTTACAATTTGTATGGAAACACAAAAGACCCCGAATAGCCAAAGCAATCTTGAGAAAGAAAAATGGAGCTGGAGGAATCAGGCTCCCTGACTTCAGACTACACTACAAAGCTACAGTAATCAAGACAGTATGGTACTGGCACAAAAATAGAAACATAGATCAATGGAACTATAGGATAGAAAGCCCAGAGATAAACCCACACACATATGGTCACCTTATCTTTGACAAAGTAGGCAAGGATATGCAATGGAGAAGACAGCCTCTTCAATAAGTGGAGCTGGGAAATCTGGACAGCTATATGTAAAATAATGAAATTAGATCATCCCTAACACCATACACAAAAATAAATTTAAAAAATTATTATTAAAGACCTAAATGTAAAGCCAGACACTATAAAACTCTTAGAGGAAAACCTAGGCAGAATGCTCTTTGATATAAATCAGAGCAAGATCTTTTTTGACCCACCTCCTAGAGAAATGGAAATAAAATAAAAAATAAACAGATGGTACCTAATGAAACTTAAAAGCTTTTGCATAGCAAAGGAAACCATAAACAAGATGAAAGACAACCCTCAGGATGGGAGAACATATTTGCAAATAAAGCAACTGACAAGGATTAATCTTCAAAATATACAAACAGCTCATTCAGCTCAATATCAAAAAAAAAAATTCAAAAATGGGTGGAAGACCCAAATAGACATTTCTCCAAAGAAGACATACAGATTGCCAACAAACACATGAAAAGATGCTCAACATCATTAAACATTAGAGAAATGCAAATCAAAACCACAATGTGGTATCACCTCACACCAATCAGAATGACCATCATCAAAAAATCTAGAAACGATAAATGCTGGAGATGGTGTGGAGAAAAGGGAACCCTCCTGTACTGTTGGTGGGAATGTAAATTGATGCAGCCACTATGGAGAACAGCATGAAGGTTCCTTAAAAAACTAAGAATAGAACTACCATATGACCCAGCAATCCCACTACTGGGCATATATGCTGAGAAAACCATAATTCAAAAAGATACATGTACCGCAGTGTTCATTGCAGCACTATTTACAATTACCAGGACATAGAACCAACCTAAATATCCATTGACAGATGAATAAAGATGATGTGGCACATATATACAATGGAATATTACTCAGCTATAAAAAAGGAACAAATTGAATGATTTGTTATGAGGTGGATGGACCTAGAGTCTGTCATACAGAGTGAAGTAAGCCAGAAAGAGAAAAACAAATACCATATGCTAACGCACACATATGGAACCTAAAAAAAAAAACAAAAAACTGTACTGCTGGACCTACTGGCAGGGCAGGAATAGAGATACAGACATAGAGGGTGGACTTGAGGACATGAGGGGAAGGGGAAGTTGGGACGAAGTGAGAGAGTAGCGTTGACATATATACACTACCGAATGTAAAATGGATGGCTAGTGGGAAGCTGCTGCATCGCACAGGGAGATCAACTTGATGCTTTGTGATGGCCTAGGGATGTGGGATAGGGAGGATGAGTGGGAGGCTCAGAGGGAGGATTTGTGGAGATACATGTATACATATAGCTGATTCACTTTGTTGTACAACAGATACTAACAACATTGTAAAGCAATTACATTCCAATAAAAATATTAAAAATAAAATAAAATTAAAGGAAATTAACTTTCCAAATGTTTGCATAAATCAAAGAAAGCATATTTGTCCTTTAAGCATGCCTAAAGGACAGTACAATTGTATGTACACATTTATATTTGGTACATTTTCTTTGATATATAGATATTTTAAAGTAAGATATTTCCAACATAAAGCTTAAAGTAGACTTGAAAAAACCCTAAAACACTCATGTTTACTTTCAAACTAACATGTGAATGAATAGAAGGAAAATATTTTTAAATGGTATTGTACAATATTTTTTGTTCTTTTAGTCATGTTTTTTAAGGGAAATTAAACTTGATAAAAATGGAATAAAATAAAAGGAACTGGAGTACCAACAGTGTTGGTGGGGAGAGTTGTGTTGATAAGTTTGTTGAATGAAGAAAGAAGAAGTAAAAGAGGACATTGATGAACAATGAATACTGGACCCTACTCTTTGATCAGTGAGCCAATTCCAGTGAAGAGACCCAACAAAAGAAAATCAAGTAGGAACTACTTACAGGGCCATAATCTGCAGTACACCCATCCACCTGTCCCACTCTTCAAAGGCCTATCAGTTCCCTTCACAATTTTCCTAATTATTTTCTCAGGTCAAGTGAAATGGATTTATTATCAGCTTCCTAGGGCTGCTGGAAGATCTCTTCTCATTTAGTCAACTTATCCTGAACAATTGTAACCATGTCCATTGTGTCTTCTACCATCTCTATCTATAGACTCCAAGGAAATATCACCTTTCTGGAAAGTACAATAGGATCATTATATTGTTCACTTCTGCTTATTATGATGTTTTGTGAGTAGAAGATACAGGAGGATTAAAACTAAAGAAATAAGATGACCTCTAGGCATGCTATAATACTGCTTTCCTTGGGTTGTCCAGCCCTGGGAATTTGTCAATTTGACTTTGTCTTTATTTCTACAACTTACACAATTGAATTTTTATTTTCAGTGAAATAAAAAATTATTCTAGAGACATGTAGAAAATCTATTGCTCTTTATCTGTCAATGGAGCTAAGATTGTAAAGCCTTGAGCTTGTCATTTGTTTTCTTCCTTCTCTCAGTACAGTAAGAATATATCCTCTCCCATGTGCATCAAGAGTAGGTACTCGGTTCCACAGTGTCTTTAGACATTTGATCACAGGTGACCATGTAATTAATCATGATGCATGGAATGCCAAAATTTACTGATTTCTTATTTCCCATTGATAAGGAGCTCAGCACATTTTTTGAGGTCGAGGATACAACTAACCAATTCATGAATCTCATTTATGAGGTTTTTTTCCCTGGGAATATACTTGGTACCAATATAGTATCAGACTCAGAGTCCAGTTAGGAAGAGATAAATCATTCTAAATATGGCAACAGAAAGAATTTAGTATATTGAATTGGTTAAAGAGGTGTTGGAAAATAGAAAGATCAAAAGAGGACACTAAGGTACAAGAGAGTTACACCCCTAAGGCTTAAGGCACAAAGGGAAGATCATGGAGCTTTCAGAATATGGAAACTTAGAGAAGATGCCCTAGAGAGTTGAGACTCAGATCTCTAAGAAGTGAGTGTCATGCAGATGCAGCTAATAGCACAGGAGCTTAGAGTTGGGGTTTTCAGAGCTAGACTCCAAACTTTGAAGAGGAGGCACTGCTTGGCTACTCTTAATAACCTCAGGAGATCACAGGTTGGACCCCAAAGAGTTTGGGTCCAGACCTCTAGGAATGGGCCGTCCCCCAGCGAGTGCTAGAACCTCTGAAGGGAGACAGTGATGTTTGCTCCTGGGGAACCAAAGCTGCTGGAAACGGGGGATAACTGCTGCTGCTTGGTGAAAGATCACTGCTGGAGAGAGAATGGAGTGATGCTGACAGGAAGAACAGGCCAACAGGAAGGAACAAGCTTTTTCAACTCACTCTTCCTTGCCTTCCAGCTTTAATCTAGTACTCCATATTGGTGGAGCTTAACTGGCAACCATGTGAAAAAAATGAGAAATAGAGTTTTCAGAATTCCAACCACATAAAGTAGAGCATAGATGTGTCAATTTAGAGATGAGTGGTGTACCTTAAAATAAAGTTAATGCATCTTTTAAAGGGTATCTGTATATTAAATTGAAAGAGAGTCAGTTCAAGATTGAGGCAAGTCCCAAGGAATGAGTAAGGTTGGAATGTGGGAGAAAGAATCACCATTAAAATACTTATACGTAAGATGGAGACACACACACACACACAAACAGGGCATCAAAACACACATGCAAGGAACGAAGGGATGGAGGAGGAAGGAGAAATTTTAAAAGGAAGGAAAAAAGTGTAAATTAATAGAAAGAAAATGAAAGAAGCAAAATAATTAGAAGGAAAAGCATTTCAGGATAACAAAGTTAAAAGCTAGAAGGAACTTCCAAATGTCAACCTATTGGCCTATTTTCAACTGGAGATTAAGCCATCGCTATAAAACAAGTTGTAGAACTTTTAAAAATCTTCAGCTACAGGCAAGGAGTGTCTTCTGTTTTCTTAAGGTGATATATAAAAGGCTGCATTGTAGGCAAATGTTAATTTACCTCCTTCTTGTTAATTTACTGCTCATCACACTTAAACCGTCATAAAATATTGGCGACCTTGTTCATAGAAGGGCAAATAACGGTTGTTGCACAATTCACCCAGACATTTTAATCCTTCTTTCATGTGCCTTTTTAAATTTTGGAAAAGTCAAAGACAGTTATTTTATCTAATGTATTAATCAATATGAAAAGCATTGCTAGGAACTAAAGTGCTCTGGATTAGTGCATTTTGTACATAATGGGAGATTGCCATTGAATTGGAATATATGGGGGAAAATAAGCATTTTTAATAAATATTTTTCTCAAAGGCTGCATGGGATTCTCCAACTTCTTTTAAAGTACAAAGCCTAAATGAACCTTTTCTTGGTGACTATGGACAAAAACTCCCTCCTTGACCAAACTGTATTTTCTGGTTCCCCTGAGCCCACTTTTCTACTAAGTCTCATTCTTGCCCCACCTCCCTTGTCTTAGCCCCGTGGTCTTGTCCAATTCTGGCAAAGAATCCTGCTAAACCAGGATTAGTCCCACCAGAATCCTCCCACCCTTGATATCCAGCCACACTCCCCTTCCCCCCATCCTTCATACTAACCAAGTTGCTCTTAATAATTTTCTATCTACCTTCTTACACTGTTTGTTGTCTGTCAATCCCCAGCTGTCCTTGTATTTGTAGGTGAGTTCAATCTCTCTCCCTATTTCAGTAGTCTTGAGCTCCATTAAAATAGTCTTTAATAAAGTCTTCTTTGACATTTTTAACAAATGGAAGGATAATTTTCCTTCTACACTCCAAATCATTATGGAGACCAAATATTATTTAGTGTCCATTTGTATCTGTCACATATACTATTTCTCTGCAGAGCTAGTTCTAGGGAACTGGCTCTGCATGTTCCTTACAGCCTCCTTCCTTTTAATTTTCTTTTTCTAATCTGTAGTGTTTAAGAAACCAGATAATCAAAGTTGTTAAGTAAAGAAATAAACTCTAATTGATGTTCTAACGTTTAGTCCTTGTAACAGCGATTTCTGTAACCCAGAAGTCATTTTCTCCATTATTTTTAATTTGAGACTGTTTAAAAGTCAGGAACAGCAGAAAGCACTAATGTGAATGAAGAAAATGTTACTATATTAAAAGCAGTGTATAAAAGCACGAGGATTACACCGATTTGATTTATCTTGGAGAGAAACCTTAGATGTTCAACAAACCTTAATATTTGTGGCTCTGCCTCAAATGACAGTTATACATAAATGAATAATACATCTTTACAACCAATGCTAGCTTTTTGCTGATGTATTTGTTAACAAACAAATGAAAAGTTCAGGTTTTACTTGACTGCCAGACTGGCTGCATCTCTACTTGGGTTTTTTTTTTTTTTTTTCCATATCAAATAAAGCAATGGCCAAAAAAGGCTTAAATGGCCATATCTGATTCAGATGAGCCAACAATAGACTTAACTGTTGATGGTGAGGAAGAAAATTCCAGTGGATTCTATGTTACCTCACTGCCAACCTTAGATAATTTTTGAGTCTCACCACTTATTTCAGATATAACTTAGAGGGAATCTTGTTAGAAGGTATAAATGCGTGCAGAAGAAATGTGATATTTCACCCAACTCTAATGTTTCTTAAACACTCTGATCAGAGAATAAACTTCTATTTATTGACTTATTTATTCACATACATTTATACATGCCTGTTAAGTGCTAGGCACTCTGAAGGAATGCATAAGGTAAATTATAGTACCTCAGTCAACTAGAAAAAAAAGATTGAAATGAACACCAGCTCAGTTTACCTAGTGAGGTTTCCAGTCTTAGTAAATGAAGAGTTGATGACTGTGTTTTATTTGAAAATGATCCTATTTTATTCTTAATGAATGAAGGCCTTCTCAAATGTATGTCTCCAATTTGAAAATATGAACTTAATAATAAATAAAAGTATGACACTGCTTCATTTATGCTTAATTAGATTAATACTCTTACAGCAATTGAGTTTGATAGTTACTATGCAGTTCTACTACACCAGCTTTATTTATTCATCTGCGCTCAAGCCTGTCAGCACAGCACTTGACATGAGTTTATTGGTACTTGTAAATGTCTACCAACTTTCTTTAAGTTGAAGGACCTTATGAATGGAGGAAGATTTTAATATCTATTATTTCAGATGTGGTCCCTTAAAGAGACATTTAATGCTATTTGAATCCTTTTCTTAAGGCTGTTTATATCTTGTTTTTTTCTCCCAAAGGATCTTACCCTTGTATCCAAAAGTTTCATCCTATCTTAAACCTCTGATCCTGTATGCCTTTTCCTTTTTATTAAAATTAATCATGTGATTGCTCCCAGGTGCAGATTTTGCTTAAATCTCTAATTCAAACTGAATCCTGAGAATTTGTTTCCTTCATGTTACACAGTTTGGGAGCCCTTGTAACAACAAAACAAAGTGCTGTACACAAATGCTTTGGCAACACAGATCAGTATTTTCTTGGTCTTTTTAATTAAATGAAGAAAATATTTAAATCTACTACATGTAGGCTCCTTGCAAAACATAGTATTATTTAATGTTTAACTTAAGATGTATTTAAGTTCCAAAACTTTTAACCTACTTTTCTTTATCTCTTGACCATCACGGATAAGGATATTAGTCTTTTTGAGATTTGTGTCTCATTTTTATTCAAGAAGATAAAAGCAAAACATGTAAAATGATTATGAAGGATTTCAAAAATCCTTGAAGCACTTTGTGTTAGATGTGTGTTTAAGCAGTTCATTTAAAGTGCCCTATTGAATAGTCCACACAAGAAAAGCCATGCCATTCACTTACTTAAACAAACACTACATGATTTTCTGACAAAGATTCTTCACAACTTTCAAAATTTTGTTTCTGAACAAATAGATTGTTTTTATTAAGCAGCTAAAGTAATTCATGAGATCCTTAAAATACATTTGAGATTATAACAAGACTTGTTCCTGATACTAACATATTCAGTGTTATTACCCACATCACCAATAGACATGGTCAAATGTAATACTGGATAGGAACTCCTCAAGGGTCTATTATACAATTAGAAGTTCTTTCCTTGATTTATAAGGCCTAGCAATAAAGCAAGAGTACTAGATTATTAGAATTAGAAAGGGTTGTATATAAATTATAATCCAAATCTCTCCTGTTACAGATAAGAAAATTGATGATTAGAGAGATTAACTGGAGAAAGAAACAAGATTAGAATTGAATTATCTCCATTCCCAAATATATTTTTCATTTTATAGAAAGTTAGTCTCATTTAGTACTTAGGTTGGGAGTTTAAAATCTCATCCTTCTCACAATCCAACATATAATTCAAGCATTTACATTTATGGGAGAGAGAGAGGGATACAGAACAAAAGAGAGAGAGAGACAGAGACAGAGACTGAGAAAGACCATCTGATTCTAATCTTTTTTGAGAACGCTTCAGGACCTCAAGATCAACAATAGAATTTCCTGATTAAAATGTATCTACCAACTAGAGATAGGGAAATGAATACACAATTACCTAAAACATGAGGGAAACAGACAGATAGTATAAAAGCACAGAATGATATGGAGGAGGTAATATTTAAGAATTAAGCTGAGGGCTTCCCTGGTGTGGCAGTGGTTGAGAGTCTGCCTGCCAATGCAGGGGACACGGGTTCGTGCCCCGGTCCAGGAAGATCCCACATGCCGTGGAGCGGCTGGGCCCATGAGCCATGGCCGCTGAGCCTGCGTGTCCGGAGCCTGTGCTCCGCAGCGTGGGTCGGGGGGAGACACAACAGTGAGAGGACCGCCTTCCACAAAAAAAAAAAAAAAAAGAATTAAGCTGAAAGACGAGACCCATAATTTTAGATGGATTATTCTGAATTTCTGCTATTAGTGGTTTCTAAAGAGCAGGCTAATGTGTGCCTATGCAAATATTGACACCAACCACTGTCACAAGGAAAATAATCCATAGACGTTTGTCATTCATTCTCAGTTAAATACCCTTGGAATCTTAAATAAATAAATAAATAAATAAATAAACAAACAATAAGCAACCATCCTTGAAGTGATCCTAGGACGTGTTACAGTGAGGTCAAGTTGAGGCTTTATTCAATCTGTGGCCAAGGAGTATGTCATGACTAAACATCACTGATAGTTTAAATTGTCATTGTATCCTGTTAAATGTAATTTGGGGATACCAAAAATATACTTCTACCATTTATGATAGCTGCTCCTCTTAAAGCAGGGACCTAAAATATTTTTAACTGGCCCATTTCCCCTTAGTTCCTTAGTCACTCTTATTTGCAAAAAATATATATATACATTTGGACTAACACTCATTTTGAAGGTAACTTAAAAAAAGAGCCCATAAGTTACCTTTTGGCACTGTCTGAATATTTGATCCGTTGAATCTGAATATTTGTCCACACTCATCTGACAGTTCATCAATTGCTGGCACTTTTATTTGGCATCATCATTATTTCTCCTATGACTTGCATTGTCAAAAGTTCAGCAAGCTGTTGGTTGGAGGCTTCTTTCCGGCAACAGTCAATAACGGCTAGACCAATTAAATCTAGGTAGGCAGCAAGTGCATTTTGCTTAGTTTAGTTGTGCTTGTTTTGTTTTGCTCTTATTCAGCAGTTTATGAGAAATGACATGTTCAGAGGAGGTGACAGTTATTTTTATGACATAACTTGCCTTTCAGCATAATTGAGCCTCCCAGGACCATCTGCCATCAGATTACACCATTTAATGTGGCACTGGATACAACAGTAACTTATGTCCACAAATAATTCTCTATTTGAGCTGCAGATTTCCAGTATCTTCCATCTAAGAGAATATAATTTCTATGATTCTTGTATTAGGTAAAGTATTAGAGAGCTATTTCCTGTTAATACCATCTGCTTGCACTTAGTATCAACATATGTCAATATATACACCTCATTTGATTCTGTGTTTAAAAGTTTCAATTCTGTAGTACAAAATTTTTGGTGCTAAATAGCCAAGCTAGTTTATGGCTAGGTTCCTCTCCTGTGTAGCTGTGATATTGGTTTCTAGGATGCCATAACATTGTTTTGCAGTGATGAACCAACCATGTTTCCTGGGCTACTGCATATACTCTTTCACTCAACAAGTACCATGGGTCCCTATAATGCAGTCACTATTCTAGGTATTGGCAGCATAGCAATTAACAAGATAGATACAGTTTCTGCATTCATGGAGCTAATATTCAGCTCTGTTAAGATTTTGCATCGACTGTTTCTCTTCCTCTGGATGTGAAAACCTTATTTATTGCACCTAATCATTTTTTTTATTGATGTTATGCATTTAGAAAGCCCCAGAAAAACATCACTTGATTGAATAGTACTGATGATAATTTAAGTTTGGAAATCTAAAATACTTGCAATTCTGGATTTGCTATTGATCTAAATAATCCTTTTATCTTTAGTTTTCTGATTTGCAATTTGTGATTCCCTGAAATCAAAATAGTAATGATAAAAATAGTCCTTGATATTTTGAAACTGAAAAAAGAGAATTCAGTACTCTTAGAGAATTATCTGGACTCTACTATACAGGTTATGAGTTTAGAATCAATAACCATCAATTTGGAATCGATGTGTAACAGTTTAGCTTTTTTTTTCATATGAAACATATATTGTGCTCTTTCATATCAAGATGAGATGATTTATTTTGATTGCTTTCTCTGTTTATATCTAATGCCATCTTTGGAACTAAATACACATGCACACAAATATAGATGCAAACACCTTAGGCCTTAATGGCATGATTCCTATGCCATTTTACACATACAAGAAAGCAAAGAAAGCACACAGCATGCAGACACACAATGATAGTGACAGTTTAATTTACATACTGGTTCTGGTGCTTCTTAAGTCAATATGAATGTGAAATCAATTAGTTGTGGCTTTGTCGCTATTTCAATGTTAATTTCATCAACTATTTTCCACACAAATGACTGTACTACTTTTAAAGTTATCAAAAGTTTCTTTTGGCTTTGTAAATTGAGAAAATTGTACATTCTTGTCTATAAATTTACACAGAGAAACAAATTTGTAAAAAACAAAAAAGAAAGGAAAGAAAGTCTAGCCTTGTCAGACCCCTATTTTTGTCTTTTAGGGGATCTCCATTGTTAAGACTCAGAGGCTTGGCATAGGTGATATTTTTTGATATGCCCTGTCTAACTTTCCAGTCTGCTTCCCTCTCCATTTCCTGCAAAATGACACTCTGGAGATGCCTCAGATATATTAAACTCTTTCAGGACTCTGTGTCCTTGCACATTTGTGTTCTTTGCCTAGACTCTCTTTCTCAGGCCTTAATTTCATTTTAGCTGCTATCTTCTGCATGACTTCCTAAAACCATGTGACTCTGAAGTTATGTTTTCTCTGCACACACATGGAAGGATGTTTAGCCAGGCTGATGTCTACTCAATGAAGTTTGAACTAAACAAGACCTCATGAAATCTGTAAACAGAAATACCTGATTTTTCAGAAAACAGTATGCTTACTTCTCCTAAATTTTGGAGGCCAATACATTGGAGAACATCAGAGTATTACTGAAAATTAGTTGTTCTCAGCCATAGGTTTATAGATAGGTTGTTGACCCCAGCCTGAAGATTCATTCCTCAGTTCTGCCAAGCCAGAGAAAGATCCTGTAGAATGTCTGCCTGGTAATGATTCTCATTAGATCCGTCTTTGCTTTCCTTTTTATGTTTCATCATAGGAAGGAGATATCACATCCGTTTTAGGCAGAACCTCTGAAATGTATCTTGTCCCTCACAGGTAAACGTTCTAACTAAGTCTCTTAAGACATGATCCGGGTGTGTTGATCACTTAACACATACTGCTTACCTTTTACCATATAGTCCCTGTCTTAGCTGTTGTACATACTACATACTCCAGATGGACTCTCTATCAGATTCTAACAATTTATTCCACTATCTTTCCCCAAAGTTGAAACTCTCAAGCTCAGATCATGTCACATTAATCTTACATCCCCTAGCATCTAATGCTGTGTCTGATTCAGTACTGAATTCTGACAGAATTCTCTAAACACATTTTTTGAATGAAAATCCTACAGTCCTTTTTAATGAATGAATAATTGAATTCGAGAATATGAATATGGATGATTGATTTCTTTTCATATTATGTATTTAGAAATTCATCATTTTTTCTAATAGAATATAATTAATGAGGAATATGAAACCGAAACAAAATCTTATATGTATTTTAGCAATATAAGCGCACTACTGAGTAGACAAAACACCTTTGAAAATTTTGACACTATTTACTCTATTCCTTTTTCAATAGACAGTGCCCTAATTTTGGAAATATTTCAGGAGGCATATGCTAATTTTCAAGTATAATTTCCCATGTTATTTTTAATTATATGCAAGGCTGGGGATAACGTGTTGAATCTTGAATATTGCAAATATTCAGAGTAGAGTAAGTAAGATATATAGATGGATTAGTTTAGGAATCACATTATTTTAAAAGTGTACATTTTACCTCAGATGATATTTTAGCAATACCATATTAACAGTGTCACAATTGTTAATGCAAAGTTAAATCAAACATAAATGGAGTTGGATCTATCTATTACAGTATTTTCAGATTGTTGACTTCAATTGATTAAGCCTATAAAATCAATTTAATGACTTTACACTAATGCACTTTTAATAAACTAGAAATGACAAGAAGCTTAAAATAGTGCATTGCCTATTACATTATGAAGTTTTGTTCTGAGTGTGTGTGTGTGTGTGTGTGTGTGTGCCATACATCTCAATTTTACTGTGGTTTCTGAGCAGACGAGTCTGAAGACTCTTGATTCAGAGGGGCTCTAAAATCCTTTCAAAACAGGAGTCCAGAATTTATGAAGAATATGTTGTTATTAAGTAGTTTGCAAGAATCTCCCAAAACACATACTTTCCCACAGCATGCCTTTGCTTTCCTATCAGGAAGATGAGATTTGTTGATGTGAAGTTGTTGAACTACCAACAAATATGACAAGTATGTAGTTTGATGTGATAGTGCTGATAGGAGGTATCGACCTATCAATAACTTACCTAAGTCCCGTTTTGATCAAGTATGTATGTATTGCTAAAATTTAGGAGACACATACAAAAAAGAAGATTGAGTGTTGGGGTTCATTAACTGGAAAAAACAGAAACATATGCAACAAAGAGTTCTGATGTTTTATCACCATTAGTTGAATACTATTAATTAATTTTGGAAACATTGAATATTTTTAAATGAGAAAGGAAACTGAAATGTATTTCACTACTTTCATTTTACAAATCATTTTGTATATTTTGTTTTTCAGTACTTCCACACATACAACCCTTAACAACACTTAATCTGATTGAAGGAATCAGGGTGCTCTAGAAAGACAATGCTAGTAGCAGAAACAGAAGTAGACTTGGATAAAAAGCACTGCTAAATAGGCAGAAGAGAATCAGACAAGAGCAATAGAAGATATACTGTAACAGCTTATTACTCACGTCAGTCTCTGAACGGAATTCAGGACAATTATTAAAAAAATGAAACTTGAGCTATACTCTTCTCATCTCCTGTATTGACATTACATTGGCTCCCACCTTGTTTCAACTCTCCGATTCTTTACTGGTTAATTAGTTTCCTTAACCCCTCCTTGTTGGTGTGTAATATATTTACATAAGTATGGATTTATTATTATCATCTTGCCCATGTCTAAAAGAGGGTTTAAGGTAGAGCGATGTTGAATTCATGAATGGATCCCACAATTTATACCAGTTTAAAAACAAACTACAATAACTAGCCCTACTTGAGAAGAATGTTAGGTATCAGTTTCCAAAGAAGTTTCTTGTGGGTGTGTAGGCACTTGATGAATTATTTCCTATCTAAGTCTGCTACTCGTTTCTTCCATTTTCAAAGAGTGGTTCATGTTCCATAGATACAAAAGAACTCAGGCATGGTGGTTTTTTTTCAGCCTATGAAAATCTGATAATAAATTTATTCCTTGATCCATGTGAAAAAGGAAAGTTCTTGATTCATGTACGAGGACTATATAGCAACATGCCCTTTTAGCCTATTTGACTTGTTAATGTGTCAATACTGTGATGATGGAATTAACAGCAATTTTAAATGTCACTGCAGATAAATGTTTATATTCATTTTAAAATGTCAATAAATACCTTTTAAATCTACTTACATTTCAAGTGAGATTTATATTTACCTTTCACCTTACATCTCTTAAAATTTTTATAGTCTATTATCTTTAAGCAGCTTGACACTGCAGCAGAATAAGAACATTTCATTGTGTGAATGTATTTAATAGGTACACAGGAATTTTTCAAATATATGTCAGTTTTACCTGTGAGTAATTGATATGTTTTCCCGTAAGACTATCATTTACTCTATTCTATTAATCCTTTTTCATAGAGCATGAATAAAACTCATCTTTATTCAAAAAAACAAATTAGTAAAGTTATTTTTATGTACATAAAAGACAAGCTTTGAATTTCATTGTTTTTGGCAAAACATTCATTTATTTTAAGCTTATTAAGTTACAGAGCATTGGATTCAAATGACTACATTTTAAAATTAGTTTAATCTTGGTGAAATTGGCAATATCAGTTTCCATTATAACCAGGGAACCATTCATAGAAAACACAGGGAAGAAACTCTATTATTCCATCTTTTCTGAAGTAAAAAGTCACTCTACCCATACATAAAAACATTAATTGCTCTAGCCATAAATTATTTATTTAGCAACTTGCCCTCTTAGAACATGAAACGATTTCTCTATAGTACAAAAGGAATGTTATTATTAATGTTTTTCTATATTATGTGATAAATTTTTAAGAGAAAAAGATTATTTTACTGTATTAAGTCACATATACTAATTAAGAACTAATTCTTTAAGGCTGTGAGCAGGAAGATATGGGATTACAAAAGGTATCTAATGCAAGACAATCTAGTCTTTATATTACATAGAAATATCTTCATTGTCATGTCCCCTTTAGTTCAACTATTTATTATTGAGTCTTATTTGTATACATGATTTTCTACTAGAATGTTTTGATGTCTTGATGTAGCACACATATAAACAAGCAACCCTCTTTGTTTATCCATGAATTTATTAGCAATGGACTAAAGATAGATTTTATATCATCAGAAAGTATTTAATTTTCTTCATCTATATTTTTTGGCTACTCTGTGTTTAGGTTTATTTCCTGTTTAAATCATTATCATTGTGTTAGAATTCAAAAATTATTATTTTAATTCAAAATTAAGTATTACTTATGGAATAATATAGTATTTTACATTCCTATAAAGGTATAGTCACCTTCCTTAGTGGCATATTTTGGAGGTTATGTTGCCCCTCTGTTCCTTGGCATTACATTCTTAGAAACAAACAAAGGGAAAAAAATCTGTTTATATTTTAAAGTCATAAAAAAATTAGAAGAAAAAAATTCAAGCAAGTTTGTGTCAAAAATAAATAAATAAATAAATAAATATCAATATATGTACATATATATTCAGTATATAATAATATTCACACACATATACATATATATTTTTAAATGAATACCTGTATTAAATATCAGTTTATTTTACTTTGGGCATTTGTGTTCAGGATCAAAAAGAATATAATGAAACATCTACAGTGTGTCGTGTCAGTTTTACCAACCAGTTATGTTTAAAGATAATAGCCGCATTTCTTTGAATTGAAACAGTGGAAATAAGCTGAATAAAGATAGGCTAAGAAGAGGTAAGCTTTTGGGTATACACAAGGGTGTAATAGTAGGAAGTTTTGTTTCAGTTTCAATTTAAGAATTCACGAATCAAATCATACCTCACTTTACAATGCAGAGGAGATGGGAAAGCATGCTGGATTCCCACAACAGAATGGAATAATCAGTGGAAGCAATTAACAAGTGTTTCTGGCAGTTTGAAATGTTACTTCATTTACTTGGAAGTGGAAAGACATGGATCTATTTCTTCTTCTTTCTCTGGCCTACAGTTATTTATGTTTATAAAATAGTATATAATAGTACGTCAAAGATGGGGAATGATGATTTAAGCACCATAAACAGATATCATCAGATATTTGGGTTATGAGATTAAAAGCTGTTTGGACTATTGTAGACCACATGCTTCTACACATAATAGTTCATCTAGAATCTTTGAGATATAGTGGTATTTAGGTGAAACCTAACTAAAAGGCAGTATTAACAATGATGATAATAATGATGATGATAAAAATGGTTCACAAAAATGATCACTTATATAAATAAGTGATTCCCAAATAAATATGCTATTTGATGTTTTCTTTGACCAATTTTTTACCACTTATAAAAATTGTATTTATAGATATTTGTGATACTTGATTACCATAGAAAGTGTCTTTCTTATTTTTCTTCTCACTCTTGATATTTAATTTGCATTTATGGGAGTGGGGTGGCAGGCTGAGTCTGTCTTCTTCTAATGACCCTGTGTAAGGGTACACCATGGAGCGTGGCTATGCCCAGGTGTTCTATCAACATTCTCTCAGCTGGAATATCCATGTGGTTTGCCTGTTTGTAAGAGTGGTTCTGACTTGTTAGTCTTTGCAACAATATCAGATGTAGGTTCTTCCTGAGCCATGCTTGAGCTTGCTAGTTCACACAGGGTAACTAGGGGTTTTCAAGCTTGAAGGTAGGGAACAGTAAAAGTCACATTCCTTTATTATACTAATTCTGCCAGAATGTCCCTGATGGACATGAGTTTTGGAAGTATTCACTCATTAACTCCTTCACTCATGTAACATGCATTTACTAACTGCTTTTTATATATCACATACCTACTGTTCTTAGCCTTGGGGATACAAAGGAGAGCAGTTGAAAGAAACAGGCACTGATATGTCAGCAGATGATAACATTCAGCCACTATGAATGTCAATATAATAGGCAAAAATGACATTTTTATTTGAACTGCCAATATACTCTTAGTTGCATACAACAGAATCAATTTTATTTGGCTTAAGCAAAAAATGACTTTCTTAAAGGGCCTTAGCTTGTTTGGAGAACCCCCGGGAGAGCCAGAGACAATCTGCAGAGGCTCTTCAGCAGGACCAATGGGCGCCCTCTCTCTGGACTGCCTCCTACAGGATCCAACTGCTTCCAGCCCCACCCCTGTCCTTCTCAGTAAGGGATGGGTACATAGATGCTCTAGAGGGGCTTTTACTCTTGCTTCTCCTGAATGATGGAGGCTGCTCTGATATACCCTTCCTATTATATTTGATACCTTTATATATTATATGATATATTATATTATATTATATTATAATATATTATATATATTGTATTATATCATATATGATACCCTTCCTAGTATATTTATTTCATGAAAATTATCTTTATTCATAGGGTTCTTCTCTGGCTTAAAGTCTCAAGCCAGTGGGTCTGCTTAGGAGTCACTAGGTAATCTGCTTATTCCCAGTAACCAGAGAAGACTTCTGCATATAAAACATATTGATGGTTCTTCCACCACTCCATTAACTTATGACATAAATCAGTGATCATTTATTAAATGTCCTCTATGTTCCAGATAATCTGTTAGCTACTAGCTTTATTACCAAGTGTATCCTCCACATTACCAAGATACTCTTATATCATAAGATGTTGTATTCAGTTTGCTGTTGAAGTCCATTCAGTCATGATTTCACTTATTACTAGTTAAGGCCTCCAACAGGGAATTTATTTTCAAGATGTTCTCCTCTTTTTGAAACCTTCTCTATTCACAGATGCTCAGACGCCCACCTTAACTTGATCTGAATTTTTTCTTCTAAGGTCCTATAATCTAGTATGTATCTGTCCTTAATAGTTCAATAATTCAATAAGACTGTTCTCTTCAAAGGTTTCAATCCACTGATTTAACCTTATTTATTGACCATTTCTTATGTGTCAGGCACTATTTTAGGTACTGAGAATATGAAAGTGCAAAAAAAAGGGGGGGGAGAAAAAAATCCTGTTCTCAGAGAGCTTACATCCTCATACTAATGATTGTGCAATGCAATGATTTAAGTTAATCTTCCATGAATTTTTACAACTTTTCTCATGTTTTTGCTCAACTTTCACATGACTCCTCCTTTCTAAATTGTCTTTTTATTTATTCTGTTGTAATAGCAGAGTGCTATCTTGGGACCTCCAGGTTGGTCTTTCTAAAGTTCAGAATCTTCAGAATTCTATTCTCAGTTATTTTCCTCCACAGTTCTCCCTTGCGTACTTCATCTCAGGTAGACTTGCCAAACAAATTTTAGAGGATCAATCATAAATATATATTTATTTCCATCCTTTCTATATTTATAAATAGTGGTTAGATGTATCTAATTTCATGTTCCATCCAAAACCTAACATATCGAAGCTTGAAGTTATTAGCTCTGCTCCTCAAATAGCTCCTTTATTCTTTAAACTTAGAATTATGTTCCAACCTTCTTTTCCATTCCTTCATCATCTACTCTTCATCCTCTCAGACCATCTAATTCATCATTAAATCCTGATGATGCTTTCTTTAAAATGTCTTATATTTGCTACTCCCTTCTAGATCTACAGGGTTTGAGGTCCAGAAGGGGGAAAATTGGAATAAAATATTAGATAGAAAATAATGTTTGAGCTGGTTTTAGAAATACAAATAAGAATTCAGTGGTTAGATATATTGCTTGGATAGGCTAGAATGAACGAACATGTAGACCTGGATATAAAATGTTTCAGCCACTATGGAACTATTTTTCTCAATCATGCTATAGTTGTGTGCTATCCAAGTGGATAGGCACCACTTCTCCCTGGGTAATTCAGAGACCCAGGCCCATCCCTCAGGTCTATACTATCTGAATCTGAGTGACAGAAGAGGACAAACCATTTCCTCAAAAAGTCTTGACACAGAAATGGCCCTTATCATCTGTGCTCTCATTTCCTTGACTAGATTCAGGAATGTGTCTACATATAATTGCAAGAAAATCTGGGTAATACAGTCTCAAAAAAAAAAAAAGATTTACAATTGTAAATACCAGCTTAGCAGCCTACCCTATGATGGAAATGGAAAGAGGCATTCCAAGGTAGAAAAAAAATGTGTTTAAATGAAAGCAGAAATTATAGCACAGGAGGGAAATAAGAGCATGGTCAGTGTTGTTACAATGTAAATGGGTGGTTGCCGATTGAGAAAGTTTCGGGAACTGAGAAGGTACCACAGGAGAAGGTGTTACTGTACTGAGAGAAGACGGACTAGTGAACCAGGACTTTAATCATTATGCTTAGGAGTGTGAAATTCATCTCTAAATGTTAGAAACACACTAAAGATATTTCAGGGAAGAAGAAGCATCATTAATTTGTGCTGTAGAAAAAAAATTTGATGGTATGTATAGGATGACCTGGTTTAAGAATAAGACACTTGTTCAAGACACAATTATTCTCCTACTAGCCTGGGAATTTTTTGAAGGCAATTTTTTCTTCATTTTATCTTTGTTTCTAACATGGAACTTAGCATAATAACAGTTATGAGCTCAATTATGTACCCCCCCAAAACTGATATGTTGAAGCCCTAGGCCCCAATACCTCAGAATCTACCTGTATTTGGAGATTAGGCTTTAAAGGACGTAATTAAGTTAAAATAGGATTTTTAGTGTGGGCCATCATCCAATATGGTTGGTGTCCTCATAAGAAGAGGAGACAAGGACACAGACAACAGCGTGGAAAGACCACGTGAAGAGAAAGGGAGGAGGGAGCTGTCTGCAACTCCAGGATCGAGGCCTCAGAAGGAAACCTGCAAACACTTTGACCTCTGGCTTCCAGCCTCCAGAACTGTGAGAAAATACATTTCTGTTAAGCTACCTAGTCGGTTATATTTGTTATGATAGCCCTAGCAAAATAATACTGTGGCATTCACTTATTAGGAGTTCAATAAATATTAATTAAATTTAACCTAAATCCACTCTGTACTAACTAGCTTTTCCTCTGTTCCACCCCAAGTCCATCATCAACTACACTAACTCTCCTATCTGATTATCAAATTATCCATCATCAACTACCCTAACTCTCCTATCTGATTATCAAATTATCTCCTGGTCTCCATGTCAAATTAGTATTAGGTTCTGAATGAGGTCAAACACTGAGAAATAATTTGTAGTTTAGGAAAATTCAATGTTAGTAATTAAGGGACTCACACTTTAACTAATTACCTGTATAACCATCCATCTGATTCTTTTCCAACATGGTTCCATAAGCACCCTAACACTCATGGATGCACAATGAAATTAGAATGTATTCCCCAAAACTCTGGTGTCACAGAAAGAGTTTTGAGCCACTGCACCTAGTTTATAGTTAGCCTCTATTGCTTAATTGTTTCAAGTTTGAGAGCAATTTAGTTAGCCTTTGGAAGCATCTATTTTCTTTTTCAAAATATGGGAAAAATTTCATTACTTCACAGGGTTGGTAATAGGATTAAATAAAACAGGTCATTAGAAGTTTCTAGTGCAGTGCATGTTGTGTGAGAAACTGTCCTGTAGGCACCCTTTTCTCACTAAATTGTACAAAACTGGTTTTAAACATTACTCAATAAGAATTGTGAGAAAGTAGATTTCACTATAAAATAAAAGTGAAGAAGTACCTCGCATACATAGAAAGCCTTAAAACACATTTAATTCATTACTATGAACATACCAGGAGAAATAGATATATAAATAAATTTATTGACATTAAAAAAGCAGTTTTACAACATTTAGTATTTCTCCATATATTATTTATAAATAGAGACTTACTATATTACTTTTAGTTGAAAGCACTGAGTTATTATAAAATAGAAAATTTTAAATGTACATTAAAGTAGTTAGAAGCCAAGAGAGAAAAAAATAATTACTCAAGGTTACTGCCTTAGTAGAGTTTAATCTCTAGAGGGTCTCCATTTATATTTTGGGTGTTGATTCTATTTGTTAATTTTATATTCACTTCTGGCTCTCCATCTGTTTCGCTTTGGTTTTTAATACCCTGAATGATAAAAAAAAAAAAAATCAAAGGTTCTTCATTGCAGTTATATTAAGAAATAGTATCTTACTTCTTCATAGGTATGTGATATGAATTAAATAGGGTGATACAGTGATATATTTACACCTGAGGAACTCAAAGTATATCAGTGGTAATCAACTACACAAGGTCATAGAATGGGTAAAGGTGAAACTTGCTAAGACACGTGACTAATGTTTCCTCAGCCTCAGAGTCTTAGCGTGATGCACTCTTGTTTAGAAACCGGTGTTTGGAGATGGCAGCTGTGGGTTAGAATCTAGACTCAAAGACCCCAGAGTTGTATGATCACAGCTTATCCTCTTAAGTCATGTGAATGTCAGTTTGTTTACCCATCTGGAAATGACAATGTTGCACACCTCATGCTACAAAAACTGTATATGAGTCAATGTGTGTAATGTGTTTAATGTTACAGCTGCCACAGAAGAATTGCCTAATAAACTGAGTCTTCTATAACATTCCAGGGATTAAGTACTATTTTTCTCCATAGAGCACAAGTAATATTTGTTCAATTTTCAGCAAAATTATGTTTTTAAAACACCTGATCTTTTGATTTTACAACTGATTTATTGCATAGATTCTGTGCAACCTTTATTTACTAAAACAAACAAGCAAAAGTGTTTTAAAAAAGTCTTACATTCTCTATGTCTGCAACTTTATTCCTGTCCTGGCTCATTCGCAGATGTAGAGAATGAACTTGTGGACACAGGGAGGGGGAAGGGTGGGCTTGGACGAGGTGAGAGAGTGGCATGGACATGTGTGCACTACGAAATGTAAGGTAGATGGCTGGTGGAGGGCAGCCTCGTGGCACAGGGAGATCATCTCGGTGACCACCTGGTGGGGTGGGATAGGGAGGATGGGAGGGAGACAAGGGAGGGAGGAGATATATGTGTGTGTGTGTGTGTGTGTATATATATATATATATATATATATATATATATATATATATATATAGCTTATTCACTTTGTTGTAGAGCAGAAACTAACACACCATTGTGACGCAATTGTGCTCCAATAAAGATGTTAAAAATAAATAAATAAAATAGTGAAGATGGGGGAAAAAAAAAGTCTTACAGCATTTTTGCCTCCCTAGTTATTTTTGCCCCTCCACATAGGGATTCTAAATACTTGAAGTCATTGATTTTTCAATAAAATTGTGTGAGAAATAAATGATACAAATACGGAGTTTTTAATAAGAAACATTCATATCAAAAATATTTGTAAAATAGGGGTTCATTTGGAATGAGATCTATTACTAAATGACTGCTGAATCAATTGATACTAGAATTGGCATAAACATTTCACATATTAGCTTTTATTTAAAATTATAATAAAACATTTGTTATACAGTGACACTCATCTAAGGTTATCTAATGGTACCATTTCCTTTACTTTAATACTTGGATAAATATTACAGTTACCGCAAAAATACCCCATTATGTTAAAGTTTACTCAAAATGCACTCCCAAGTAGCTCAGTCTGTCTTCAGCATATCACTCTCGTAGAAAAACATAAAAGCTACATTTCCTTTTGTCTTCTACCTGTAGTTATGAAATTCATAAGACATTTCACAACCAGGGAAGAAAAAGGGCAAACAAAATATCAAAAGTCATTCAGCTTAGACCTGGATGGCGATAATTATTAATCATTTATCTCAGAAATTTCTGTGGTTGAACTAAATAAGTATACCAAATTAATGATTCAGGAAATAAGTGCTTCTCTTACAACCTGTGAAAACAGAATACATAGTGGGTTCATCCCTCTAAAATGAGGGAGTGCTGTAATTCTTCCCTCTGTCTCTACTCACCTCTTTTCTTAAATAGTAATTAAAAGGGTGTGATAATTTATTTGATCCACATTCTCCTTAAGTTCTGACCCTCTGGATAGGAGAGGTGCTGGGAAGCAAAAGTGTGGCTTTTCCGCCTTTCAGAGAGGCAGGCTTCCACAGGAACTTTGAATCAAAACTGGGGTGGGTCAGAGACTGCAAAAGAGAATATCACAGTCTCCCTTGAGGAGAGGAGAGGATAAGAACACATTCAGAGAAGAGAAGCAGAGCTGTCAGCGAAGCAATGGAAGAGCATTTGTGTTATTTTACACTCCCTCCAGAACATCAATATTGTATAAGCTTCTCCCTTGGGAAATGATAGAAGATTCTATCTCCACTAAGTAAAAACGTGTGTAGCTCCCTTTGAGGGATTGCTTGTTACCAGCTAGATGGTGAGAAAATTACTAATGCTTTCACTTTTCAAGGAAATTCTCTTATTACTTTCCTTGCTTTTCCCCCTCTACATCTGAGAAAAACAATCAAAAGTAAGGCAACAAATGAAGTATCAAATAATATATTTTATCTGTGGTCCATTATGCTTATAAAAGTTCTGCATCACAGAACATTGGATAAAAAACAATTTGATAGTTTTCTAATTAGAAAAGTGGCAACTTTCAATGAATGAATTTGCACCTCTAAAGAAATACTAAATATTGTGTTATTGCATACTGACATTTTTATTCCTGGAAGAGTAAGATTGGTTAAATAGTGGCAATAGATTTGTGTCATGACCTTGTACAGCCAATACTAAGCACTTCTGAAGAATTAACAAATATTATTCATATACTTCCTAAAAATAATGGGGCAGTGATAGTAAGTGTGAGAGGAACAACAGTAAAGGAAACAAGAGGAGGGAAATAGAAAAGAGCTAACTGGCAAAGGTCTAGATCTTGGGATTACTAATTAAAACCATATTGAGTCATATTATCATTTGGCAATCTAATTATGAGCAAGGCATTTTACTTTAGATAAACAGGGGAGGGAAGTAAGATAACTTAGTATGTTCAAATTTACAAGAAATGTTGTGTGTTGGTTATTTTCTTAAAGAAGAGATAGCCAAAAACAAACATGTAAGGATTTTACAATTTTATAAAATATTAGACAAAATAAGCCTAATTTTCTTTTAATGGAAATTGTGTTATTTGACCATTTGTGGTGGAACATGGTCAAAATTTTATGATTTTAAAGTTAGATGGGGCCTTCTTGAGAAGTGTACAAACAAGGAAAAATATTAAGAATACTAGAACATCTGTTTAATATTCATAAGGGTATTTAAACTGTTATTTTTTTTATGAAAATCGTCCTTTGAAAACGTGTCTGTTGTTATGTAGATGTTCAAAGGTGAGGATTGCATTGCATAGACCAACACTGAACAATTTTTTGAAGTTTTGATTCTAGTACATTTTTCTTTAACTTACACGATTTGAGAAAATCAAAAGGAAATGGAAGAGAAAATGCATGGAACTGAGGAATAGTTTTGCCAAGTTATATGCTATGATTTTTTTTTTAAAAAACAGTTTCTTGCTGAATTATTGTGTGAAAATTAAAGAGAAATTCAAAATCAAAAATCTCAGGCCCACTATAGCCATTTGTTTTAGTGATACTCTTCTCCAATGTTTTCCTCTATATTTTTCTGTCCACAAAAAGAAATCAATGCCAGGAAAAAGATCAGCTGGTAATTTTCTAGAACTGGTTGATCTGATCCTCATGAAGAGTGAACATGTGTGCTAAAAGTACCCTTTTCCCTCAAGATATGTTTCTTCTGTCACAATTAAAATGTGGAATTATTAGTTTTACTACTACAAAAAAAAATAACACCATTCATTCAAGACTCTTTGTATTCTGCTGTAAACATTTCAGTTTCATCTCCATAAACTACTTTTCAATATAGTTTAGATGTTTTACAATAAATAGAGGACTTGTCAACTGGGGGGAAAAAAAAAACACAACATGAGAGCTGTGAGTTCAGTTTTGGGGCTTACTGAGGACTGTAGCCAGGGAGACAGCCTCTCAGAGGACTCTGAGGAACTGGTACAAAGAGGAAGGGGGAAGTCAGCATCTTTGTGATTTTGGTGAAGGGAGTACATGCAGTCAAGCCCACATCTCCGTAGAAGGCTTGCTGCTGGTCACGAGGAACAGATGTGTCCGTTAGTGATTTTAGTGCATTTCTAGGTATGAGAAGATGCAAGAAATTGGCTTCATCAAATTTTGTCCTAAAAATATCTAACTATCTGGAGGCCAGTTTTGCCAGTTTTTCCCAGAGTACAGAGTCCCTCTTTCCTAATCTCCACCCTGGACTTCTTTCCGAGTGTGTTGAAGGTCAGTGACTACGGGACTAGTGACTTCATTTTTGTAGAACCAGATGGCCAGCAACATTCTTTAGTTGGTAGACTATTTACTCTTCCTGACATATACCCTATATTTTTCTAATTATCACATCTTTATTCTTGCTCAAGATATCTTTCTCCATCATAATTCCATATTGAAGTTTATGAATACTTTAAGCCTCATCATAATTTTATTTCTTCTCTGAATACTGTTCAAGTGAAATTAGTCAGAATTAATCTTTAGTTCCTCAATAATCTCTTTGTACATTATTTATATTTATCACAGTATGCTTTGTATTGTACTGTCAGCTTTGTATACATAAGTTTGCCCAAACAGGCCAGAATGGTAATATGCATCAGAATATAGGTATATAATAAATTTTATTGTTATGATTTTTTAAATTTGATTTACTTGAAATTGTTTCTAGAAATTTGCTACCACAGATTAATCAGGAACCATCATCTAAGCCTAGATGGCACCACATATACTTTGGCTTCTTAAGCTCAATGCCAAGTCTAATGTTCCTTAGTTGGTTCCATAGATTAATTTTAATAATTTAATTTTTAAAATCAATTCTTAAGCTCAGTTTCTCTTCTATTATCAGTTGCATTTGCAGTAGCAATGCACATGGACTATGTTCAAATTTTGTCCTGTTCTCAGCATGTGCTTACCTAAGAAAAAGGCATAATTATTCTTACTTAGGAATAGAACTCAGTAGAAAGAATAAAGTGGAAATGCACCTGTGGTGAAAATAGGCAGAATTGGAATTTTAAGTGATGTCATTCTACTTCTAATGTGTAGCCAATTTTACCAACTCCTCGTATCAGTTATTTTCAAAATATTTCACCAAGTATTAGTCATCACAGAGTGAATATGTGTAGGACTCTGGTGAAGACATAAAGTCATAGCATTCTTATTATATTTGGAAATTTTCTTGAACTCTAGGTTTAACATAATGTATCATATATGTTTTAATAAAACAATGCATTCCTCTCCAGTTCCCAAATATTTCTTAAAGTAAAATAGATTTTGCAATATGATATACTATGTTTATTCTATCTTCCCTGGCTGTCTGCAGAGATTTTTTCCTTGTAAAATGAGGAAATTGGATGCTTTCTTAGATACTTTTTTCTCTACTGTGTAATTATTCTAAATCCTTAGGTAACTCTGCTGAATTCAGTAAAAGTATAACAAGTTCAAGATCATTTTTAGTGAATGTACCAGTACATTTGTAATGACATTTAACTTCTTTCTCTGGCTGAATATAAACTTGAATATTACATAAAAATAATTAAAAGCCTACCAAGTGTTTTCATTGCTGTAATTTTGCTATAATTTAATCTACCAATTAATAACTACTTTTTTTCTGAGCTCTATTTTAAACATTTCAAGCACTATCTCATTTAATTACTTTACCAATTTGTTGTGATAGAATTTATGGTAAGAATCTCTTTTGTCTGAATCAGGAAGAAGAGGTTTAAAAGAACTGAATAACTCAATGAGAACACAGACTTAGGAGAATTTTCATAAGAACCCACACTCTTAGAAGCTCTGAAAAAATGTTTCCAGCTTATCATTCTATAGAGCTGGAGAATCCACAACATTAAAAGTCATATTGATATTTATTTTAGTTTTGTTTGAAAATGTTACAATAAAAATTCTATATATTGCTTTAAAACAGAAATGATGAAGATGCTATCAGGAGTTAGAGAGCAAATAGAGACAACAGTTGGTAGATTTCCTGGGAATGTACTTAGGACTCAGTTGATTGGCTAATTAATCCTTCAGAGTGACCTACAATTGGGATGGTTTTCAGTTTTATGGTTTTAAGTTACAATGAATCTTATTTATAAGTGTGAGTGTGTGGGTATGTGCATGTGTGTATATGTGTGTGTGTGTGCATGTATATGTGGATCATTAGTATACTGTGATACAGTTGATGAAAAGATTGAAAATGCAAGAAAACCCTTGTTTCTCTTTAAAACTTATATTTTGTTAACAAAAATAATACTAACACATACTTATGAATGAATGGATGAATGAAATAAAGACGGAATGACAAAATATAGGAAGAAAGCAAAAAGGATAAAACGTCTAATGATTTTTCAAATATTCTCAAGTTGTTCTTCACCAGGTTCATAACACTTTGTCCTGAGAATGGTAACATGGCTAATAATTATGAAGCTCTTACTACTGCCAAATGCAGTTCTAACTTATTACTGTGAATTATCTAATTTAATTCCCACAAACATTATGATTCTGGTCTGTTAATTTTGTTATTAAATATGGGAGAAGTGAGGTACAAAGAGGCCATGTAAACTTGGCCAAGGTCACACAGAGAAGGAGGGAGCTGGAATTTGAACAAACATGGTCTGAATTCAGAACAAACAAAGCTCGTCACCACCGTGATGTATTGTCTAATATTTGATTAAAATTATTGGGTAGCACATGGGTAGGTTTTTCAAAAATCAATACAAAAAAAGAGAACTATTATAATTATGATTGTATCCAATTTGGGTTTTCAGCTATTTGCCATAAAGTCTATCCACAGCAAAATGTGTTATTTGGAGGAGAATGCTTGTAAATAGCATCCTAAAACCATCTGTTTTATCAAACTATTTAAAAACAAATATAAAAATAAGCCAATTATTTCTTTACAATGTAAAATACCAGAGTTCAAAATATTTGTACTTACAGATAAATTTCAAGCTAAATATGAGGGACTGCATCGAATTTTCTTTTTATCAGTGTACTATAGTAATGTATCGTGTAACATGTAACAACTAAGACATAAGAATTAAATTGCAATAGCAAATATAAGTTTTATACTCCATCTCCAGATTGCTACACACCAAAAATGACTATCTTAAATTTTAACTATTTATTCTATATATTTATTTATCAGATCTATCCATTGACTTGTCAGTTTTACTTATCAACCTCTTGTGTTAAGTGGAGATGTTAGCTACCTTAACATATATATCTCTGGCTCCCATATACTCCTTATACATTTTTGGTTAAATCATTATTTAAGATTTTAATTTAGATGATTATAGAAATGTTTTCTCTGTTGAGATTGTAGTATACTTTATCATTTTTGTTTATAGATTGTTAAAAATTTCATTTTTTTATGGAGTTAATATTTGCCTTGTATTTTGTTTTTAATCTACTTTTTTTTTATCCTAAGGCTAAGTCTTTCATACTCTCCAGTTACTAAGGGACATGTCAAAAGAATTCTCTAGACAGTTGAATTTCTCAGATTATCTGCATTGTCTAGTTCTCAAGTCTATGTGTCACGTGACACTTTTTCCCATGCTCTTTTACTTCCTGCTCCATCCAGGACGAGGACGGATTGATGAAACTGCACACTACGTGTTATACTACGTGTTATAGTCCTGGGGTCCTGATTTGCTGAGAATCCCTCGGCTACTTTTTTTTTTTTTTTTTTTTTTTTTTTTTGCCGTACGCGGGCCTCCCACTGTTGTAGCTTCTCCCGCTGTGGAGCACAGGCTCTGGAGGTGCAGGCTCACTGGCCATGGCTCACGGGCCCAGCCTCTCCATGGCATGTGGGATCTTCCTGGACTGGGTCACGAACCCGTGTCCCCTGCATCGGCAGGTGGATGCTCAACCACTGCGCCACCAGGGAAGCTCTCTCTCAGCTTCTTTCTTAATGCTTTTTCTAGTGTCTGGAACTCATGTGTGATATACTTCCTTATTTCGATGGAGCAGAACTTATAATATTTTTCTTAGTAAATGAACAAAGAGATTATTTGAAACTCTGTAGCTAGTTCTGAAATGTCTTTGTTCTTTCTTTACATTTACATCAGAGCAGCTGATGGAAAAGCATATGACTTCCTATTCCAGATTTTCTGAATGAGAACTAATATTTTTTTTTCTCAGAATTGTCTTTCAGAATATTCCTTTTTGTCAATAAAGTTCTGAAATTTCAGAGTAATAAGACTAGGCAGGGGATTTTTAATCTTCAATCTAAAAATATATATATATATTTTTTAATGTGTTTCATCTTTTTTCTCTTACTATACTCATTATTTGGTCCTTTTTGAAGTCCTCCTGAGTTGATCTTCAAAATCTCTTGCTTATTATAATCTTCATTTCTTTTTCTCCAATGTCATCTTCCAATTTCTTTACTGATTTTCATATTTCTATTATTATTTTAAAATTTTAAGACAATTTTTGTTCCTGTGTTTTCTACACTTTACTACTTTTATTTTATGATTGTGAAATCTTTGGACATATCTTTGAGTGTAGTGTTTATAATTTTTTTTGATTCTTCTATTCTCAGTATTGTTGGTATTGTTTCTGCATTGTAACTTGTGTTTATTTTGGTTATTGTCTTTCATGATGGAAATTTTCCAAAAATATCAGTGATATTTGTGTATTTTGATTTAGACTTCGTAAAATTCTTATTACAAACTCTGATGTTGTGTATATGTGTGAGTGTGTACCTGGATGTATATGGATATTATTGGAGGTAAGGAAGGGTAGTAAATTGGTGGAATATCCTATAGGGTGACCAGGTGGCCAGATGTGCTTTTTGTTGGAAACCCCCAATTTTCACTAACGGTGGCCTTTCCTCACAAGTGTTTTAGCTTCTATATTAAAGGATCATTCAATGGCCAGCTTAGTAGGTAGAAGTCTGCTTATAGGACTTCCAGTGCCAAACTGGAGAAAGGGGCTAGGGTTCCATTTTCATTATATAGACTTCCATTCAGTCTCTCTGTTTTCATTTAGAATATCACAGCTCCCTTTATCTGTGCTTGATGCTTCCAAGTCCAAAGTTTTTCTCATTCAATTCTACATCTTCTGGATAACTTTGTCCTCTTCTAGAGACAGGATAAGGGAAGGGTAGCAGTACTAGTGAGGATTTGAGGTCTAACTGCTTCATAATGTAACTTTCAAACCAATGCCTTGTTTAAGACTTACATACCCTTCCCACCAACCTCCTGACTTCTGCTTCAGAGAGTACCTGATTCTTGAGCTTTCTAAATGTTCTGAGTATAATAAATTGGTGGTTTCTCTCAACATCTCCCTCTACAGGAACTTAAGGTTAACTTTTCTCCATTTGGTTGGGTACATTACTTTTTATTTCACCATCTGCTCTCAGACATTATATATTATGACTGAGGGCACTCAGGCATTATATGATGTTACTGAGGTTATGAATGTCTCCTATTTTCATTAAAATGGAGTATAGGTTTCTCATTTTTGACTTATTTTAAGGGGAGTACAAAGAAAAGAGGACTTTTTTTCTCATGTTAAAACTATCAATTTGGTTTCAAAGCTAAACTTTATGTGTAATTTTAAAAAATCTTTTATAGAAAACTCATATTTTTCTTACACTATTAATTTAATATAAATTAGCCCATATGTCTCTTAAATAGGTATAAAATTAAAGTTGGTTGTAAAGATGAATATTATTAAACAATCTGTAAAAGAACTTTTAAAGCATATATTAAACATATTTTAAAAGCATATTTTATTTGAAATAATTATTTTATTACATACCACACAAAAATGACTAAATACATTTTTAATTCCTGAGAGATTGAGGCATCTGTGTGCCTGAAATATTTGGGCATAATAATTCATGTTCATTTCCTCCCTAGTTATGCTATAAATGTAATTAATGAACATTTCTGTGAATTAATGTTGCTATAATTGGAATTTGTAAATAAATTTGAAATATCAAAATTTTATTGTCTAACAAAACAGTGAATTATGTTTATTCTAGTATTTTAATACCACACACATTTGAAAATTAGATTATCTTGTACAGGAAAACTAGTAGAGTGATAAAACATTACTGTGAGAATGTCTTCATGATGAACTTGTCCACAAAAATAGAGCTGATAATTTTTGATCATAGAAAACAGATAACATAAGTTTTTAAATATATGTGGTTGGGTATAAAGCAAATGGCCTGAAATAATATCAGTACAATGTTTTTTGTTGTGTTTGATAAATATATATATATATATATAATTACATATATTATGTATGCATCTACACTATTTTGTTGTATTCACCCTATTTCATTATTTTGGATTATTCTAGTGCTTGAACTTCAGTTTGATTTAATAAAACATGTTCACATTTTACTTTTATATTGAACCAGTATGCTTATCTGTGAGATCCCTGTGGTAGCACATGATTATGCAATTTTTTTAATTAGAATGTCCAAAAGTCTCTCTTAGTCCCTTTTAAATATTTAATCTTTAAAAAGTAATACTTTAGGGCTTCCCTGGTGGTGCAGTGGTTGACAGTCCGCCTGCCGATGCAGGGGACACGGGTTCATGCCCCGGTCTGGGAAGATCCTGCATGCCGCGGAGCGGCTGGGCTCATGAGCCATGGCTGCTGAGCCTGCGTGTCTGGAGCCTGTGCTCCACAATGGGAGAGGCCACAACATTGAGAGGCCCGTGTATCGCAAAAAAAAAAAAAAAAAAAAAAAAGTAATACTTTAAAAAGATTTTAATAAAAGATATAAATCTCAGGATAGTCTTTTATGGAACTTCATCCAATATCTAGGAGTGCTCTGTATTTCATGCTTGTTTCAGCATTTAGTCCTAAATAAAACAGTTCCTATGGGAACTGTAGGTGATAGGGCTGACATCTAGAAGTCATATCTCAATCTCTTTCCCCATGCTTCCTTTCACCTTAAGTATGTAAAATATAAAACCAAGGAATTGCTTTCTCCGTCTCCATTTCAGTTAAAGGTGGATATGTGTTCCCATTAGGATCAATGAGGCCTCTGTTGGAGGCTTCTGTGAAAGCAGTTCCTTGTCTAATAGCGGAAGTGAGAGAGCCTTTCAGCTTCTCCTCTTCCTTGATAGCTATGCTGCATGAATCTATACCTTCAGTCTTGTGCCCATCAGATGACAGTGCATGGATCAAGAGTGAAGACCCTGAGGTGGCTACAGCACATCACTGAGAAGGGTCTGACTCCTTGATAATATGTTAAACACTGCCAGCTAACCCCAGTTTCCTTGTTATGCAGGGGGAAAAAAAATCAGTGTTTTAGAAGACAGTACTGATGGATTTTCTGGTACTGGCCATCAAATACATCTTAAAAGAAAGAGCAATCATGCCTCATTAAAAAACATGCACACACACAGAACAATGAATTGCTAGGAAAGTATTAATAGGATAAATGTTAGGGGTTAAATAATTTTTCATGAAAAGCAGTTGGTAACCATGCAGAATTATTGATGTATTAGGTAGAGGAAGAAAGGTAATTTTTCTTAACTGACTACTGTTAGATAAAATGCTAAAATAATTTATCATAGTTCTAAATTAATGTACACTAAACTAGAAAGAGACAGTAAAATTGTCTAAGATTTCTATGAAAAGATTCAAGAGTTTCTTACAGACTTTAAATGACATAAGAAAAGGGATTTAAAGTAATTTTGGTTTTAGTTTATGACTAAGATTGGGACAAAATACAAAAGATGCTATTTCTGTTTTGTGAAACTGTATTACTACAAGTAATAGATTTTTTTGGAGAATCATTGTATTTGAGACTTGTTTTGAAGGTATTAATCAGTAAACAGTCTAGTTTTTACAATAAAGTGTCCTGAGAGAATAAACAAAAGATTAAGTTGTCTTCTTTTTACTACTTTAACATCTAAGTATCAATTATATATATTAAAAAAAAAAAAGATGGAGTACATTGACTTTTCCACTGGCTGGATTATTGCTTATTTTTTAATTAACTATAGATATTTTATACAGAATAAGTCCTTAACTCTTGTCATGTCTATTAGTTGGGTTTAGCCTTTAAAAAAAGCAAGTACCAAATGTGTGTAAAAAAGGTTTTGAGATGCTACTGACCATTTGCTTCTTGTTGGAGGGAGTGTGGCAGGCAGCAGGCTTCATGTATTGACAACCAAAGCAGTCTAAACCCATCTTCAGAGGAGTCACATGACAGTCACTGATTTTATTGCCACCATCACTGTTCTAGGATTAACTAAACAAATTGTAGCCATTGGGGCTGAGTATCTCCAGGTTGATATAATCTTCTGTCTAAATGTTAATACTTAATTAATGTATTAATCTTTTGTCTTAATGTAATACTGGTTAATGTTCAGTATTACTCTGAGTAGTCAAAAATCACAAGAAACTAATTGAATAGAGAAAGTAATTGCTGCTTTTGAGTAAAATGAAACCATATGTTCCACAAAAATAGTTCTTATTTAATTCTCTCTTTTCAAAAAGAGTCTTACCTTTTTTTCTGAAAAATCAATATATAAATAACAATAAAAACAGTTAATATTGTGAATTTAAAATATAAGTCATGGAAGTGGATAGGCCATGAGAACACATATATGGTGCATTTGCATGCACACATATATGTACACATATACACATAGTTAAGCTTAAGTCATGTTACAATTAGCTATTATTAAATATACAATATATTATCGATATCTTCATTTGTTCAGAATATATTTCTTGTGTTTTCATAGACTAAATAAGATTAAAAATACTAAGTAAAAACTTAACTAAATGTTTTACTCAGAGTTTCTCTATAAAAAAATGTAACAGGACTTCCCTGGTGGAGCAGTGGTTTAGTCTGCCTGCCGATGCAGGCGACACGGGTTTGTGCCCTGGTCTGGGAGGATCCCACATGCCGCAGAGCGGCTGGGCCTGTGAGCCATGGCTGCTGAGCCTGTGCATCCGGAGCCTGTGCTCCGCAACTGGAGAGGCCACAACATTGAGAGGCCTGCGTACCGCAAAAAAAAAAAAAAAAAAAAAAAAAAAGTAACTTCATCCCAGTGCATTTAGAGGAAAATGTAGCTCTCCACATTTCTGTGGACATGCACACATGCATGTGTTTGACAGAATCTCCCCAGGAGGAGATACATAGGAAGAGGTGATATAACCCAGGGGTTATAAGTCAAACCCTTTGGGTTGAGACTGAACACTAGCTGCATCATCTATGGAAAATTCTTAACATCCCTGTGTCTCTCATTCTATAAAATGCTTCTAATAAGATAACCCTCCTTATAAGGTCGTTGATCAGGTTGAATGTGTTCGTACATGAAAAATGCTTAGAGTCTGGCATGTTGTCAGAACTACTAAAAGTCACTGGGATTACTATCATTCTATAATTATTATTATAATTACTATTATTCTATAATTACTATTATCTGGGAGAGCTTTGGTAGCTGTCTCTAAGTTGGATACCCCTACCTTGTCCTTTGATTATTAAATAGTAACAATTACTATTATTCTATAATTACTATAATTCTATAATTATTATTATCTGGGAATAATTATTATAATTAGTGTTATTCTATAATTATTATTATCTGGGAGAGCTTTGGTAGCTGTCTTGAAGTTGGGTACCCCTACCTTGTCCTTTGATTATTAGAGTTCAGCATCGCCCCTTCTTTCTTATCTTGAGGAATATAATATGATTGGTGACAAAATAGTGCACCTAAATTCTGTGTGACTTTGGGACATAAAGGAAGCAGTGCTTACTGTTGTTGCCTCTAGCTTCAACTTTTTCGACCAGAGAGGTTTTTTCATAAAAGAAATAATCTGCACATTCTGAAGTTTATTTATTAAAGCAGTACCTTCCTCTGTTTGTCAGACCTGAAGAACAAAATGAGTTCTCACCTCATTTATTTAATTCTGGAATAAATTCTAACTAATTCAGGTTTTAAATGATGGAAATGGATGGTTAGGAATCATATATATGTGCTTATGTGTGTATATATATATATATATATATATATATATATATATATATATATAGAGAGAGAGAGAGAGAGAGAGAGTTATATGGGCCATATATCGTATATTTGCTGAACTAAACTTATTGTCTTCCAAAGATTTGCTATTACTAATGAGTAAAAAGGAATTAATAAATAATTCCAGAGAAATAAATATATGGGAAATAATATGACCTTTGTTGCCAAGAAAATTTAAGTCTATAACCCTCCTATTATATTTATAATACATATTTTAGAACAACAAAACAGCTAAATTATTAAATATACATCATGGCTTACAAACTATCAGCAAATTACAGCATGGAAGGAAAATCTCTAACAACAATGATTCTTCAACACATTTCTCTATTTTTAGGTAAGTTGTTTATAAATTTATGCCTTGAATATTGAAAAAAAATGGTTCATATCCATACACTTCTGAGTAACTCATTTAAGGTGTGACCTGGAAGCTAACAAATAAAATTGAATATGTCTCTTCTCTTCTGCAGTGCTTTTCCCAGGTGTAACCTTTTACTATAATGTGTCCATTATTGAAAAATATTAATCAGTCTATTTTGTGCCTTCTCCCTCTAAACTAAATACCCTGAATCCCTTTAGCTATCTCTAGTATTATTTATTTATATTTCAGGGCATACCTCTATATTATCTTTAAGTTTTTTTCATGCTATGAGACTTGTGATCATACTACTTTCTAACAAAACTCTGAGTAAATTTTTTAAAAAGCCTTTGATACATGTATATTGACACCATGCGTTCTGCTGTTACCCGTGCATTTTCGGGGGTTGTATTTTCATTTGCAACAGACTTTTTTTTTGTACATAATTTAGTGACTAAATAAACTACCAAAGTCTATGACTATTTAGTTTTATTCTATTTATATATATATAACGTAAATGAAATCCTAATCTCCCTTTCTTTCTCTCAGATTGATTTTCATATGTGGTGTGACCTTTCTGAATATAGGAACTTTGTATTAATTTTACACGTGATTAATCGTACACGTGGTCCCTTCAATTTGCTCTTTCCCTCCAAAGTCATCATTATAACATGTGTCTTCATTATATTTTTGAAACTGCAGAATCTTAAGATTTCTTAAAAGAAAGGTGAAATTATATAATGTTTTCATTGTCTGAAAAACTCATCTCTGTACGTAGAGATGAATCATACCAGCTTGTTTTTCACCAAATCTGATTAAAAACTCAGATTCATTTATGTATTTGTAAATTCATATTTTTCACTTTTCTGATGAAATGACTTAGTTTCTTTTAGAAGTCACTATTCACTTCAAGAAGCTCAAGTCCAACTTGCTTTTCCATAAACATTGACATAACATTAATCCTTCCTAAGACACTTCAATACATGTATATGAAGCTTTATCCATAACAGTGCTCCCTTTTTAACTTCATCCAATTCTTAATAGTTCTTATTATTGATATTTTTTAAACAACCAGTTACATTGTTTCGCTTTTTCTCCTTGACCATTTGACTTCTTCATTAAAAGATTTTTCTCTGCTGATTTTCATAGCAGTTTTAAGGAAATACTTGGCAGAATAATCATTTAAAAAGAAATTTTAAATTATTACTATGGCATCTCTCATTTCTGACAACTTCAATACCTGGAAGATCCAATCTCCTTGTTTCTTGTTCTAGAATTTATGATGACTAATTTCATTGGATTCCTTGGGGGGTTTTTGTTGGTTGATTGTTTCTCCTTTATATGAATTAATATTTCATTATTCTTTGATAACATAGTTTTCCTTTTAAAATGTTCTGTTATTTACAAAGCAACTCTCCTTGAAACTTCTTATTTATCTCCTTTTAAGTCTTTATATTACATCAGGCTATATAATAACCATGAATGGGTGGAAGAAGCCTTGTAACTAATAGATATTTTATTTTAGGAGCCATAAAAAATAAACCAATTATCTAGGTTGACTGGGAACTTTTAAAGCAGGTCCATAATAGCAGTTTTATTAGACAAAGTCTCCAAATGCCAATAAAAAGATATACTGAATTTCAGATCACTATACACATGTGTGTGTATGTGTGTGTGTGTGTGTTTAGAAGGTGCTGAATTTCTTTAATCTCAAGTCAGTCTTTTCAACAAAAATATAGTGTATCATCAGTAGTAATTACTATTACTTCAGAAATTAAAAACAGTAAATCAAACGCAAAAAAACCCATCCAATGAGAGGCAGTTTTCAGTAGTTCCTGGATAGATGATGACTTTTCAACATCATTTCTTGTTCTCTTTTTTTTTTTAAATACATTTTGGGTACTTTATGTCTTTGAGATTAATTTTTGACTTTATGCCTCTTTTCTTATGCTGTGTCATTGTGTGGCATTGTAAAGTATGCCTATGATATAATATTAATTTGTGAAATCCTCTAGGAACCATTTAAAGATATTGGGTGAGGTTTAGAAAAATCAAATAAATGACCTTTTCTCTTAGGAGTAGATTTAGAAGGTATATTTCATTGGAATTACTGTGGTGTGAATCACATAGCAGAAAACTCTGTGTGAATGTTAAGTAACTTAAAATGCTCACAACTGCCAAGCATTTGTTACTTTCATATGCCCTTGTCCAAACTTTACAAGTTTAAGTTACTTGCTTGGCTAATAGATGGAATATTGATTTCAAATATAACATTACACACAAAGTTTTACATGGTAAACTAGATAATTCATTACTGTAAGTTATTTATGAGTCTGTTACTGTATTTGAAAATATTATATATCAGTAAATCAGTACTGTTATAATTAAAATATATGCTTCCATTTGTAGCAGTACTTCTGTAAGTATATATATTTTTAGATATATGTGTTTTCCTATGTAGAAAATATCTTATTATCTGACAAAATTTACTTTTCATCCATACATTCACAAGTATTGATAGATAACTGACTTTGTGTCAGGTCCTACTCCAAGAGCCAGTGATTAAGAATTGAACCTAGGGTTCATATTCAATCAGGAGGGAAGACAGAGAGTGAACAAATACACAAAGGGATCATTTCACATTGAGGTATATTCCGGGAAGGAACCAGGTGGAACTCTGGGATGATTAGTAAGGCCAGACTGGCAAATCCTTTCTGAGAATATGACAGAGTAGTGTGGAGAGCCAAAAGTTAAGGGAAAACCTGTACACAGCAATTTAGGGAAGTAATTTTCCAGACCTATGAAACGCAAGTGTAAATGTAATGAGGTTAAGGCAGAACTTGTTAATTTCTAAGACCAGAAATCACGTGAGAATAGAGCGTCTGAGGTGCTAAAAAGATCAGTACAAGGTGAGGATGGGGAAACTAGGCAGAATGGGATCAGAACGTTTACTAGATCAAAGGGAGATGTGAGCATCTCACTCATAGTACAGTGTCAGGCCACACAGGGTTTTAGGCAAAGGAGTAATATTATACATTTAAATATCACTCTGGCCACTAGGAGAAAATGAATTCTGTTGGTGAATGACAATGTTTGTAGATCAGTTAGGAGGGCAATAAGTTTGTCCAATTGATAAGACATGAAGCCAAACTCCCATTATTTAGGAGTGAGGAAAGAAGTAGGTAATTTGGAGACTTCATAGATAAATTGATCAGGACAAATTTTCCTAATTATATAATTTGATGAGCTGGGTACATGTCTGTGTAGCTTCCTCATATGAGGAAGATTGAAAGAGGAGCATGTTTTGAAGACATGGGAAATGAGAGTTTTCACTTGGCACATAAACATTTAGACATTCTGTTAATATAGAGCCAGCAGTAGACACCTGTTTAACCACCCTGACATTCACGTTACTGTATGTAGAAAGCAGAGGCTTTGATATAAGGAAAAGCTTAGTTTGAAATGGATCAGTTATATAATCTTGGGCAGTTTGTTCAAATTCTGCAAGCTATACATTCTTTGACTGCAATATATATGCCTTTCTTATACATTTTTAAATACAATAGAAATGTGTGTATCATATATATGGTATGCATCCAATTAATTGTAGTTTACTTTTTTGACCAATAAAGAGTAAGTGTAAATATATCCTAAATTAGAAGTTCAAGAAAATATTTAGCATAAAAAATTGGTCTTCTATCAACATCTTCAGAAATACTATTTTGAGTCAGCAGTTGTAAATGACATTGTCATGGATATATGGCAATTAATAAATGCTGAAGAAAAGTCTTGTATAATTTCTCCCATTTTTTTTCTCATAATTCTATAATGACTTTTTGTTGGGGAATTTAAATAAATTCAAGAGGGACGTAATACAAAAATCTGTATGAATGAAGAATAATTAAGAAGTACTGTCTGGATGGGTATGGTGATTGAAAAGTGGAAAGAATCTTAAAACTTCAATTTCTGTGACTGAAGTGTTTTTTTTTTTTTTTTTTTTTGACAAAAATAGAGGTTAGTAAAGAAGCTGGATTTGGTCAGTAAGAAGATAGATTAGTTTTGGACATGTTGGCTATGAGACATCTAAGTGGAAAGATTCTAGAGGCAGTTGGAGATGTGAAACAAGAGACCTGATAGAATAGGTAGATCTAGATTTGAGATTAATTACCCAGAATTGTTGAGTGTTAAGTAAATCTTGGCTGTATTATTTGTTGAAATTCAGGTTCCCTCCATCACCTTCCAAAAAAAATCCATCCTGGGAATCTCAAAATGAACATATTTAAATAATTTATTTAAAAACAATGATATTTTATTTCATACACGATTCTTGGATTATTCAATCAATACAAATAAAAAATAATAACTTGCCTGTATACTATACTATAATTACTTGTTGCCAACATTTCTTCCCAAGCTTGTCTAATACAAACTGTTCTCTCTTTTTTTTTTTTTTTTTGGTGGTACACGGGCCTCTCACTTCTGTGGCCTCTCCCGTTGCGGAGCACAGGCTCCAGACGCGCAGGCTCAGCGGCCATGGCTCACAGGCCCAGCTGCTCCGTGGCCTGTGGGATCCTCACAGACCGGGGCATGAACCCATGTCCCCTGCATTGGCAGGCGGACTCTCAAACACTGCGCCACCAGGGAAGCCCAGTGTTCTCCATTTTTTATTCCTCTTCCCCTTAGCCTCTCCAAAAAGTTGTCATTTCATCTATGAAATGGACAGTGGTCGTTTCCCTGTCCCATGACCCCTTAGAACAAAAAACAAGTCTGTTTCCAGGAGGTGACCCTATCTGACTAGTGCAATGCAGCAAATCTATCACAGTGCCCGTCAGGGAGAATTGGTTTGAAAAAGCACTACTAAGTTAGTTGAATGAAGAAATGAATGAAATTCAAGTGTTCATATAAAATGATGCACTAATCAGCTTCCATGCTTTGACTTTCTATACGCCAATAACCTTTACATCTACTTTTTTTTCAGTACCTCCACTCTTGCCACATTTTTGTAACTTCTTAAAATATAAAATTTGTAGGACATCACTGATGCTAAATTCAAAAGATTGGAAGCTAGTAGAAGCTTACAGAAAGCAAGTTGAGTAACTGTATTTTTACATTCGTTTCTGTCTTTATAACCTAATAAATAAAAATTAGTCTTATTGACTATTCTTGGTAATATATCTATTTTTAGAAACTGTGTTTTCTAGTATGAGCCACTGCAATTCAGGAGTTTCATCATGAATACAAATAATTTGATTATGAATGTTCTGTAAGGAAAAATATGCTACTTACATTTACAAGAAACTTGCACAAATGTAATACCTCTCTTTCACAAAATTAATGTTAATATATACAGAATTGATCTAGGAAATAACACTTATACTGGCATTATAATTTTACCTCATAGATGTAAAACCTACACTGAGCTACACAAATATGTAGATGAGTGAACATTATTACAATATCAAAAATGGTAACCACCCGTCTTCCATTTTAATCAGTTATCCCTTAGCAGGGTTTCTATATTAAATTAATTTTAGTCTACAGCAAGGAAGATTTATTCATTAAAATATGAAAGTAAACATTCCTTCTGATGTATGAGTATGAGTTTGCACTAAGTTATCGCATTTCAGAGGAGAGTTTCTGAACTACCTGTGTTTGAACCCCAGCTTTATGACATACTACTTAGGTAATTTTGCTTAATATTTAATATCTCTAAGGGTAGATTTCCATGTCTTAAATGTGGAAAGTAATTTCAACCTCATGAGCTATTTGAAAGACATAAGAACACACAGTAAGCATATAATTAAGAATGTGTAGTCAGAGCCCAATTATTGGTAACTATTGTTATTATTAAACCAATGATTTATTGAATGTCTATGAATGATTGACCCTATATTATTTCTGTCCCTAACATCCTAACCTTCAATTAACCCCATTTTACAGAAGGAGAAATTAAGGTAGACAGAGTTGGAGTGACGTTCAGTGGCTACATTAAGACTTCGATTTGAACCACAGAATTGTTCACTCCTCCATGCAATTTAGGTTCCTGAAAGTAGGATATCTGTATGTATACTTTCACATTTTTATTAATTCTAACTTGGGCTTGAGTTACCATTCCATTACTTCCTCCAGTAATTCCTTTTTTTTTTTTAAACATCTTTATTGGAGTATAATTGCTTTACAATGCTGTGTTAGTTTCTGCTTTATAACAAAGTGAATCAGCTATACATATACATATATCTCCATATCTCCTCCTTCTTGCATCTCCCTCCCACCCTCCCTATCTCACCCTTCTAGGTCGTCACAAAGCATCGAGCTGATCTCCCTGTGCTATACGTATGCTTCCCACTAGCTATCTATTTTACATTTGGTAGTGTATATATGTCCATGACCCACTCTCTCACTTTGTCTCAGCTTACCCTTCTCCCTCCCTGTGTCCTCAAGTCCATTCTCTACATCTGTGTCGTTATTCCTGTCTTACCCCTAGGTTCCTCAGAACCATTTTTGGGATTTTTTAGATTCCATGTATATGTGCTAGCATACAGTATTTGTTTTTCTCTTTCTGACTTATTTCACTCTGTATGACCGACTCTAGGTCCATCCACCTCACTACAAATAACTCAATTTCATTTCTTTTTATGGCTGAGAACATTCCTTTGTATATATGTGCCACATCTTCTATAGCCATTCATTGGCTGATGGACACTTAAGTTGCTTCTGTGTCCTGGCTATTGTAAATAGAGCTGCAATGAACATTGTGGTACATGACCCTTTTTGAATTACGGTTTTCTCAGGTATATGCCGAATAGTGGGATTGCTGGGTCGTATGATAATTCTATTTTTAGATTTTAAGGAACCTCCATACTCTTCTCCATAGTGGCTGTATCAAGTTACATTCTCACTAACAGTGCAAGAGGGTTCCCTTTTCTCCACAGCCTCTCCACCATTTATTTATTTTTTTTGTAGATTTTTTGATGGCAGTCAATCTGACCGGTGTGAGGTGATACCTCATTGTAGTTTTGATTTGCATTTCTCTAATGATTAGTGATGTTGAGCATCCTTTCATGTGTTTGTTGGAAATCTGTATATCTTCTTTGGAGAAAGTCTTCTATTTAAGTCTTCTGTCCATTTTTGGATTGGATTGTTTGTTTTTTTTGTTATTGAGCTGCATGAGCTGCTTGTATATTTTGGAGATGAATCCTTTGTCACTTGCTTCGTTTGTAAATGTTTTCTCCCATTCTGAGGGTTGTCTTTTCATCTTGTTTATGGTTTCCTTTGCTGTGCAGTTTCATTAGGTCCCATTTTTGTTTGTTTGTTTTGTTTTAAGTTTTATTACTCTAGAAGGTGGGTCATAAAAGATGTTGCTGAGATTTATGTCAAAGAGTTCTCTGCCTATGTTTTCCTCTAAGAGATTTATAGTGTCTGGCCTTAAATTTAGGTCTTTAATCCGTTTTGAATTTATTTTTGTGTATGGTGTTAAGGAGTGTTCTAAATTCATTCTTTAACATGTATCTGTCCTGTTTACCCAGCACACTTATTACAGAGGCTATCTTTTCTCCCTTGTATATTCTTGCCTCCTTTATCAAAGATAAGGTGACCATATGTGAATGGGTTTATCTCTGGGCTTTCTATCCTCTTCCATTGATTAAAATTTTGTTTTTGTGCCATTACCATACTGTCTTGATTACTGTAGCTTTGTAGTATAGGAGCCTGATTCCTCCAGCTCCGTTTTTCTTTCTTAAGATTTGTTTGGCTATTTAGGGTCTTCTGTGTTTCCATACAAATTGTGAAATTTTTTGTTCTAGTTCTGTGAAAAATGCCATTGGTAGTTTGATAGAGATTGCATTGCATGTGTAGATTGCTTTGGGTCATATAGTCATTTTCACAATGTTGATTCTTTGAATCCAAGAACATTGTATATCTCTCCATCTGTTTGTAACATCATTAATTTATTTCATCAGTGTCTTATAGTTTGTTGCATACAGGTCTTTGTCTTCTTAGGTATGTTTATTCCTAGGTATTTTATTATTTTTCTTGCAGTGGTAAACGGGAGAGTTTCCTTAATTTCTCTTTAAGATTTCTCATCATTAGTGTATAGGAATGCAAGAGATTTATGTGCAATAATTAATTTTGTTTCCTTCTACTTTACCAGATTCATTGATTAGCTCTAGTAGTTTCCTGGTAACATCTTTAAGTTTCTCTATGTACAGTATCATGTCATGTGCAAACAGTGGCAGTTTTACTTCTTCTTTTCCGATACAGAATCCTTTTATTTCTTTTTCTTCTCTGACTGCTGTGGCAAAAACTTCCAAAACTATGTTGAATAGTAGTGGTGAGAGTGGGCATCCTTGTATTGCTCCTGATTTTAGAGGAAATGGTTTCAGTTTTTCACCACTGAGAATGATATTGGCCGTGGGTTTGTCATATATGGCCTTTATGATGTTGAGGTAAGTTCCCTCTATGACTACTTTCTGGAGGGTTTTTATCAGAAATGGGTGTTGAAGTTTGTCAGAAGCTTTTTCTGCATCTATTGAGATTATCATATGGTTGTTATCCTTCAATTTGTTAATATGGTGTATCGCATTGATTGATTTGCATATATTGAAGAGTCCCTTCATTCCTGGGATAAACCCCACTTGATCATGGTGTATGATCTTTTAATGTGTTGTTGGATTGTGTTTGCTAGTATTTTGTTGAGGATTTTTGCATATATGTTCATCAGTGATAATGGCCTGGAAGTTCCGTTTTTTAATGATATCTTTGTCTGGTTTTGGTATCAAGGTGATTGTGGCCTCGTAGAATGACCTTGGGAGTGTTCCTCCCTCTGCTGTATTTTAGAACAGTTTGAGAAGGATAGGTGTAAGCTCTTCTCTAAATGTTTGATAGAATTCACCTGTGAAGCCATCTGGTCCTGGGCTTTTGTTTGTTCGAAGATTTTTAATCACAGTTTCAATTTCAGTGCTTGTGTTTGACCTTTTCATATTTGCTGTTTCTTCCTGGTTCTGTCTCGGAAGGTTGTGCATTTCTAAGAATTTGTCCATTTCTTCCATGTTGTACATTTTATGGGCATATATTTGCATGTAATAATCTCTGATGATCCTTTGTATTTCTGGCATGTCAGCTGTTACTTCTTTTTCCATTTCTAATTCTCTTGATTTAAGTCTTCTCCCTTGTTTTCTTGATGAGTCTGGTTAACGTTTTATCAATTTGTTGTTGTTGTTGTTTATCTTCTCAAAGAACAAGCTTTTAGTTTTAATGATCTTTCTATCATTTCCTACATTTCTTTTTCATGTATTTCTGATCTGTTCATTATGATTTCTTTCCTTCTACTAATTTTGGTTTTTTTTGTTTGCTTGTTTCTTCTTTCTTTAATTGCTTTAGGTGTAAGATTAGGTTGTTTATTTGAGATGTTTCTTGTTCCTTGAGGTAGGATTGTGTTGCTATAAACTTCCATCTTAGAAATGCTTTTGCTGCATCCCATAGGTTTTGGGTCATTGTGTTTTCATTGTCAATTGTTTCTAGGTACTTTTTGTTTTCCACTTTGATTTCTTCAGTGATATCTTGGTTATTTAGTAGTTTATTGTTTAGCCTCCATGTGTTTGTACTTTTTACAGATTTTTTGCTTTAATTGATATCTAGTCTCATAGGGTGTTTGGAAGAGATACTTGATATAATTTCAATGTTCTTAAATTTACCAAGACTTGTTTTGTTACCCAAGATATGATATATCCTGGAGACTGTTCCATGAGCACTTGAGAAGAAAGTGTATTCTCTTATTTTTGGATGGAATGTCCTATACATATCAGTTAAGTCCATCTTCTTTAATGTGTCATTTAAGCTTGTTTCCTTATTATTATTATTTTTTTTCATTTTGGATGATCTGTCTATTGGTGAAAGTGGGGTGTTAAAGTCCCCTACTATGATTGTGTTGTTGTTAATTTCCCTTTTATGGCTGTTAACATTTGCCTTATGTATTGAGGTGCTCCAATGTTAGGTGCATAAATATTTACAATTGTTATGTCTTCTTTTGGGATTCACCCCTTGATCATTATGTAGTGTCCTTCTTTGTGTCTTATAATAGTCTTTATTTTAAAGTCTACTTTGTCTGACATAGTAATTGCTACTCCAGCTTTCTTTTGATTTCCATTTGCATGGAATATCTTTTTCTATCCCATCACTTTCAGTCTGTATGTGTCCTTAAGTCTGAAGTGGGTCTCTTGTAGACAGCATATATATGGGTCTTGTTTTTGTATCCATGCAGCTAGTCTCTGTCTTTTGTTTCATTTAGTTCATTTACATTTGTGGTGGTAATTGATATGTATGTTCCTATTACCGTTTTCTTATTTGTTTTGGGTTTGTTATTATAGGTCTTTTCCTTCTCTGTGTTTCCTGCCTAGAGAAGTTCCTTTTGCATTTGTTGTAAACCTGGTTTGGTGGTGCTGAATTCTCTTAGCTTTTGCTTGTCTGTAAAGTTTTTAATTTCTCCGTCAAATCTGAATGAGATCCTTGCTGGGTAGGATAATCTTGGTTGTAGGTTTTTCCCTTTCATCACTTTAATTATGTCCTGCCACTCCCTTTTGGCTTGCAGAGTTTCTGCTGAAAGATCAGCTGTTAACCTTATGGGGATTCCCTTGTATGTTATTTGTTGCTTTTCCCTTGCTGCTTTCAATATTTTTTCTTTGTTTTTAATTTTTGTTAGTTTGATTAATATGTGTCTTGTCGTGTTTCTCCTTGGTTTTATCCTGTAATGGACTCTCTGAATTTCCTGGAGTTGATTGACTCTTTCCTTTCTCCTATTAAGGAAGTTTTCAACTATAATCTCTTCAAATATTTTCTCAGTCCCTTCTTTTTCTCTTCTTCTTCTGGGTCCCCTATAATTCGAATGTTGGAGTGTTAAATGTTGTCCCAGAGGTCTCTGAGATTGTCCTCACTTCTTTTCATTCTTTTTTCTGTATTCTGCTCTGTGGTAGTTATTGCCACTGTTTTATCTTCCAGGTCACTTATCCATTCTTCTGCCTCAGATTTTCTGCTTTTGATTCCTTCTAGAGAATTTTTAATTTCATATATTGTGTTGTTTCATCATTGTTTGCTTTTTCTTTAGTTCTTCTAGTTCCTTGTTAAATGTTTCTTGTATTTTCTCCATTCTATTTCCAAGATTTTGGATCATCTTTACTAACATTACTCTAAATTATTTTATCAGGTAGACTGCCTATTTCTTCTTCATTTGTTCGGTGTGGTGGGTTTTAACTTTCCTCCTTCATCTGCTTCATATTTCTCTTTCTTCTCATTTTGCTTAACTTACTGTGTTTGGGGTCTGCTTTTCACAGGCTGCAGGTTTGTAGTTCCCATTTTTTTTGGTGTCTGCCCCCTGTTGGTAAGGTTGGTTCAGTGGGTTGTGTAGGCTTCCTGGTGGAGGGAATGGTGCCTGTGTTCTTGTGGATGAGGCTGTATCTTGTCTTTCTGGTGGGCAGGACTGCATCTGGTGGTGTATATTGGGGTGTCTGTGAACTTATTATGATTTTAGGCAGCCTCTCTGCTAATGGGTGTGGTTGTGTTCCTCTCTTGCTACTTGTGTGGCATAGGGTTTCCAGCACTGTAGCTTGCTGGTCGTTGAGTGGAGCTGGGTGTTTACGTTGAGATGGAGAACTCTGGGAGAGCTTTAGCTGTTTGATATTACATGGGGCTAGGAGGTCTCTGGTGGTCCACTGTCCTGAACTTGGCTCAGCCGCATCAGAGGCTCAGGCCTGACATCCAGCCAGAGAACCAAGACACTGTCAGCCACATAGCTCAGAAGAAAAGGGAGAGAAAAAAAAAGACAGAAACAAAGAGAGAAAAAAATAAAATAAAGTAAATAAAGTTATTTAAATTAAAAAAATTAAATATTATTAAAAATAACAAAATTAAAAAGTAATTAAAAAAAAAGAAAGAAAGAAGAGAGCCACCCAACCAAAACACAAATCCACCAATAACAAGTGCCGAAAACTATAAAAAAAAAATACAGAGAGAACCCTAGGACAAATAGTAAAAGTAAATCTATACAGACAAAATCACACAAAGAAGCATAAACATACACACCTAACAGAAAGAGAAAAAGGAAAAAAAAAAATATATATATATATTAAAAAAAAGAAGAGAGCAACCAAATCAATAAACAAATTTACCAATGATAATAAGTTCTAAATACTAAACTAAGATAAATATAAAAGCGGAAACAAATAAGATGCAGAAAGCAAACCTCAAGCCTACAATGGCTCCCAAAGTCCACTGCCTCAATTTTGGGATGATACCTTAAGTATTCAGGTATTCCATAGATGCATGGTTCATCATATTGTCTGTGGAGATTTAATCCATGCTCCTGAGGCTGCTGGGAGAGACTTCCCTTTCTCTTCTTTGTTTGCACAGCTCCCAGTGTTCAGCTTTGGGTTGGCCCCAGTTCTATATGTAGGTTGCCTGAGGGCATCTGCTCCCCGCCCAGACAAGACAGGGTTAAATGAGTAGCTCATTCAGGGGCTCTGCCTCACTCAGGCAAGGGGGAGGTAGGGGTATCCAATGCGGGGTGAGCCTGTGGTGGCAGAGGCTGGTGTGATGTTGCACCAGCCAGAGGTGTGCCGTGCATTCTCCTAGGGAAGTTGTCCCTATGTCATGGGACCCTGGCAGTGGCAGGCTGCACAGACTCCCTGGAGGGGAGGTGTGGATAGTGACCTGTGCTTGCACACAGGCTTCTTGGTGGCAGCAGCAGCAGTCTTAGTGTCTCATGCCCATCTCTGGGGTCTGTGTTGATAGCCACTGCTTGCGACTGTCTCTGGAGCTCATTTAGACGGTGCTCTGAATCCCTTCTCCTCACGCACCTTGAACCAATGGTCTCTAGCCTCTTAGGCAGGCACAGAGTTTTTCCCAGACTCCCTCCCAGATAGCTGTGGCTCACTAATCCCCATCAGTCTGTGTTCACGCAGCCAACCCCAGTCCTCTCCCTGGGATCTGACCTCCGAAGCCCGAGCCTCAGCTCCCAGCCCCTGCCAGCCCTAGCGGGTGAGTAGACAAGGCTCTCAGTTTGGTGAGTGCTGGTCGGTACTGATCATCTGTGTGGGAATCTCTCCAGTTTGCCCTCTGCACCCCTGTTGCTACACTCTCCTCCATGGCTTCGAAGATTACTCCCCACCCACCCCCTGTCCCCTGCAGTGAAGGGGATTCCTAGTGTATAGAAACTTTTCCTCCTTCACAGCTCCCTCCCAGAGGGGCAGGTCCTGTCCCCATTCTTTTGTCTATGTTTTTTCTTTTTTCTTTTGCCCTACCCAGGTACGTGGGGAGTTTCTTGGCTTTTGGGAGGTCTGAGTTCTTCTTCCCTCATTCAGGAGGTGTTCTGTAGGAGTTGTTCCACATGTAGATGTATTTCTGATGTATTTGTGGCATGGAAAGTGACCTCCATGTCTTACTCCTCCACCATCTTTATGGTCCCCCAGTAATTCCTTTTTGTCTTGTATTACGATCTCTAACTTCTCTCTCCCTAGTATTTTTTATCTTTATGTGTACTTAAGTTAGTTTCATATTTTATCATCAATTTTGTGTCCTTTGACAAGAAGGTATATTGAATTCAGAAAAAACAATATATTGTCAACAAGAATACTTTAATATTCATTTATTTAATTCTTAATTTTCTGTTTCCTTGATCTTTGTATTAATTTTCCCTTCAAGTGCAGAGTTCATATCAGCTGGCTGTATTCTTTTGGTGAAACAAGGATTCTGTGATCAGTGAGTTTGGTGTGTTTTGTTTAATTGCTTTTTATGCTTGTTACCATGCTTTTCCCTTCTGAGAATCTACTAATCTTCTTGTTTCACAAAGTAAGGCTCTTGGTTATGTTCTCTGCTTCTGTCACATAACAGTATTGAAATTATGCTCTCTTGTTCATTGAAGATGACTATTTTATAGATTGAATTTCTGAATGATGCTCTATTAATAAAATTTAAACTACTTATTTCAGAGCTATTCAAATTAGTTACTTAAAAAATGGTAATTATACATCTGTATGTGTTTATCATTTTGGTAATATAAACACATTTTAGAGATAAACATTGTAGAAGACCACATACTTCATGAATATAGAAATGTTATATTCATGGATGTATCTTATTAAAAAATAATAAATTACTCAAGAAATATCCTCACATTTTCTGATTTCCTACCTGGTTTAGAACTACACTGTCCACTGTGATAGCATATAGTCTAGTTGGCACATGTCTGTTGAACACTTGAAATGTGGCTAGTGAAACAGAGAAACTGGGTTTTTAACTGTATTTTATTTAAATTAATTTAAATTTTCATAATAAACTGAAGTAATGTAAAATATTTTTTTCTGCTAAACACAACTGTATTGTTTTACCAAGACTACATTTCACTTTTGGTTTTTTCTGTTTACTTTTTTTTCTTAATTGAAGTATAGTTGATCTCCAGTGTTGTATCTGTTTCTGGTATACAGCAAAGTGTTTCATATATATGTGTATATGAAACTGGCTCAGTGGCCATGGCTCACAGGCCCAGCTGCTCTGTGGCATGTGGGATCTTCCTGGAGTGGGGCATGAACCCATGTCCCCTGCATCGGCAGGTGGACTCTCAACCACTGGGCCACCAGGGAGGCCCCAGTTACCACTAGTTTGATCAGGTGGTTGACAGAAAGCCAAAAGTTTGCAAAACCCATTGAGCCATAGAATTTTCTCCTCTGTGTTAGCAGAGAGAGCAGAAACACAAATCATTTTGTGGCTCATTCTGCAAAGCCCAAGATCCTAGTTAGCATCAGGATTCTAAAAAGGCTGCCAGTCTAGCCCAAAGTGGCCCCCGGATCCTCATGCTGGCACAGTGCTTGTTATGAAGTCTTTGGAAAGTATTCGACCTAAGTCTTAGGGGAGAAAGTGATGGATACTGGAGCTCAGAACTCTTAGATCAGGATTATTCAGACAACCAAGGATAGTCTCTTAGATTTTTCACAAGTATCTTAGCATTTGTTACCTCTGTAACATTTACCCATAACACACTGACCTGTAGAAATTCTCTATTTTATAAATGTCAATAGCATATGACATAGGACCTGTGGTGTCTTCTGGATTTCTTGATTAACTACAGTCCAAAAAAGGCCTTAATTGAGTAAATATTACATTATATATAATAAAGCACGACATCATTTAACATGGTCAAATAAGTAATATAAAAATGTATGCAACTTTGACAGTTCTCTTCATAACAGGTTTTTAAAAACTTTGAACGTTTTTTAAATTAAAACAAAGACACTTGATTGCTCAGTATTTTAAATGAAACAATTTCTCCTTCATAGAATAGTATTCAAATTTTCAATTACATTTCATTTAAATGTTACATCTGATATCTCATGGACCAGTCTTGCCATATTGTGATACTATCACATATATATTTATCTTTACAATAACAATATCTGTAACAATCCTGTTAATAATGACATTATAATTCTTATTCTATCTAATTGTGAAAAGTCATTACCCTTTCTACACAGTAGGTAAACATTTTCATATCATTTACTATGCTTATGAGTATATTTCTCTTATTACAAATTACATTCTGCAATTATGTGACTTACCAACCTATTTTCAATAACCTGTCACTTTTCATTGGTCTCTCAGAAAGGATAGATCCAAAGGATCATTTCAGTACAACAGCAAATTAAAAATTTATCCAAAAGAGCATTGCAACACAATAGTAAATTTAAAAAAAGCATTTTATGTCAGTTGATCAACTAGAAACTGTTCTCCATTCATGCAGATGCTAAAGGCATCTGGAAAACTGAGACAAAACAAAACAAAACACAAGTGTTAGATATTCCACATTTCAGTAGTTTTAGAGGATTTCATTTCCAAGTGAAGCAGGTATTCTACCATCCTTTGAAAGCTCTGAAAAACATTCCTGGAAGAACTGCTTTTTTGAGGTACACTCAGACTGTTTCCACAGTAAATAGGCAGTTAAAAATAATGTGCTAAGCTTTAGTTTTTAAAGCATTTAAATGGCTGCTGTTTAGATAGATTTTTGGTTTCAACATTTTGTCCTCTGAATGCACACAACAGTGCTAACTCAGAACATCCAAGCATAACAATATCACAGGTGTAAAATAATTCCTATTACCATATAATATTTAAATCTTAAGTCCACTTTAAAATATTGGCTATAATAGAGGGAATGATTAATTAACTGGATGTAGAAAAGGAAATATTATTAAATTAGCCATATCTGTGTATTTAACAAGGGGCTTTTAGAGGGAGGCAAATGATAGGTCATGTTTGGAATGAGAGGCAGCACAAATACACCTTCTACTTTGCATGGGATTGTCAACTTTATACCTGCTGGCCCAATATAATTATGAATAAAAGTATCCCTGTTTATATGGCAGATTAAATGGTAACCATAGCATTCCTAGGGAAGGAACTGAATGACTTGTAGGAGAACAGGAAGTGAAGGAAACGGTGTGCTGCACCTAGTAGGGAAGAAGAACAGTCCAGATTATAGTTATAGCATAGCCCACAACAAAGTCATGCATACATGACTTGAATTTTATTTGCAAAAGACAGAGTGAAACCAGTGATTTTGAAGTGGTTTACCTTTATTTCTTGATCTTGATGACATTTCAGGACGTTGCTCTTATTGTTTCTCACTAGATGTTCCTCATCTCACCCCTTAAACTCTGTTCCTTCCATTCACCTTCCTATCACCTTTCCATCAGTGAGGATTTTCTTACGTATTTCCTTCTATACTTACTCTTCCTGTTGGCCCTACAACATTAGCATATTTATCTGACTATCATGAATTACCATAATTGGCATTCCTTAAATAAAAGTCTGCAATGATTCCTACTCTTTACAGTGAAGGCCAGTGTCTTTCATAAATTAGCCATTTACTCTCCAGCATTTTATACCACTGCTTCTTCATTAAAAACAAAACAAAACAAAACAAAAACCTTCAGTCCATTTACTCTGTTTAACCCATGTCTGTTGTACCCTGTATGGCTTTGTCCCAGGATCTCTTCATCTTTGCTAGTGTAAAGAAAAAACTTAATTCTCACCTCTCTGATGACACAGAAGGTATTGTCTCACTTCTCTGATAAGACAATCTCTAAAATTTTATATTTCCTGAAAACAGTTAAGCACTCTAGTAACTGGCTAATTATTTTGTTCAGGCTTGGTAATTTCGTGTTTGCTATTTTCTGTGTTCTTAACTGTATTATATTTTGGAAATGAGTGAGCATGAACACTTTGTATTTCATCTTAGCATAGCTTAGGATTTCAATATTAAAATTAAGAGGCTTGCAAAATTAACATAAGAAATGTTTCAATTGATATATTTTTTACTTCGTTATCTGTGTATTGTCTTGTAATTTTAAGTATTCTAAGACAAACTCCCTTGTAAGTCCTGAACATCAGAAAGAATTAAGGTAAATTTTCTTTCTGCTAACTAATCAGTAGAAATAGTTGGCAGAATAATTCTTTACTTCAGGATAAGTCACACTCTGCTCTAGTCAGTATTGATTCTACCTTGGTTGAATGGGAAGGGTCTCTTCCAAACTCTCCAACTCATCCAATTGTTTTTGACTTTCAGGGCCATCTATGTAGTTGTCTCTTCTCTCTCAACCAGCTCATTTATTCACTATTTTGTTCATCTTCTATTAAGCACCAGGCAATTTTCTAGGGGCTGAGGACATATTGTTGGAAAAGAAGTTAGACAGGAAAGTAAACTAGAATCCAGGCCCTCCCTGTTATTTGCAGTAGGGAGACAATTAAGTTGAAAATAAATGTATAGTATGTTGGAAGATGATCAATAATATGGAAAAGGTATAACAGAGAGAAGAGGATTGGAAATGCCATGCAGGCAGAAGGGGTACAATTTGAACTGGTTGATTTCATGACCCTTCCATCCTTAGACCCTCTAATCTCACCTCTCACAACACATCCCTCATCTTCCCAACACATACAGTTTCTGCCCCACCAGGTCTCACCTCTTTCTTCTTCTGATCTGTTGGTATCATTTGGATGGTTGTTCCATTAGAAAACACCACAGACTAGGTGACTTAAACAATATAAATTTATTTTTCTCACTTTTCTGGAGGCCAGAAATACAAGAAAAAGGCATCTGCAGGCTTGGTTTCTCCAGAGGTCTCTCTCCTTGGCTCATAGATGGTCATCTTCTCACCGGCCTCACATGGTCTTTCCTCTGTACCTGTGTGTCCCTGGTGTCTCTTTGTGTGTCTACATTTTCTTTTCTTAAAAGGACACCAATCAGATGGGGTTAGGACTCATTCTAATGACCTCGTTTTAACTTAATCTCTTCTTTAAGGACCCTGTATCCAAATAGTCACTGAGGTACTACTGATGGTTAGGGTTACAAACTGTGAATTTTGGAAGGATCCAATGCAGCCTTTCACAGGTCCCTTTGGCATACCACCATAGAGATTTTATCTTGGCTAGTGTAAATAATTGTCCAGAGTCAATAATTTACATGCAATCAGAATAATCCTTGTGTCATTTCGAGGTAAAATATTATATATTTTTATTCCATTTTGAGTTTTGTTAAAATAATTTATTTCTGTTATCTTAGAAAGTTGATGGATTTGTGCCAAACACAAGAAATTGGGTGGAGGACTAGAAATGATACCAAACAGACAAAATAAAAACTATATATATATATGTATATATTTAAATACCTTAACCTCTCAACTAATGAGTGACTGAGTATTGTGTGTGTATAATTAACTAACCACAGTTTCTCTCTTCAAGGTTGTTATCATGCTCTGGTTAAAAATAAGATTGCTGGGCTTCTCCGGTGGTGCAGTGGTTGAGAGTCTGCCTGCCGATGCATGGGACACGGGTTCATGCCCCGGTCTGGGAAGATCCCACATGCCACGGAGCCTGCACATCCGGAGCCTGTGCTCCGCAATGGGAGAGGCCACAGCAGTGAGAGGCCCGCGTACCACACACACACACACACACACACACAAAATGATTACTACATATTAAATAAAATTAAGTGCTAAACACTGTAATTAAGAACATGAATTGACATGTATTAAGAGTTTACTATGCACCATATAGTGAGCCAATAATATACATATAAACATGTTTAATCTTCACAGCAACCATAATAATTATTTTTAAATAAATGTATTATTTATCTATCAAACAACCCAGTGAGATATGTATTGTTATTACACAGGAGAAAAAGTGAAGTTCAGGATGTTTAAATACCTCCTCAAACTCTCATAACTTTAGATTCTTAGAGATGAATTTAAACCCAGATTTGCCTTACTTCAAATCCTCAGTACTTATCTCTGGTGCAAAAATGAGTTCAGAGATTGATTTCTAACACATTCAATTGATCCATCCAAATGCTATTAAATTGACAAATATATTTTTAAGAGATGCTACAGTTTAGATCCAGCTATTTCCTTTGTGTTATTTCTTCCCTCATTTTGCAAAGATATTCACTTTGTACCTTTAGCCATCCATCATTAGAAGCCACAGTCCATCTTTCACAGAAAGAAAACAATAAAACACTTGAGATATGGAATTCAGATATTGGAACATCTTGCAGTTGCACCATCATATTACCTTGTTTTTTTCAGTATCCATCTAGGAGGCCAATTTTGCTTCAGTGATTGGGGTCACCACCGAGGGCTGGCTGGTTCCCTCTCTCTTTTCCTCTCTACCTTTATCATACTAATTCCTCAATAGTCAGAAATAATTTAATGCTGATTTTTTCATATTTGTCATTTGTAAATGCTCCTACTAATCCACCTTTAACAGTTTTATTCTCTGATCTTTAACGGCTATATCCTGAATCAGTTCTTTAAAATTAAATCCTACATGTAGGCATAGAAATAATTTTAAAGATACCTTAAAATAACCTCTCCAAATACATCTTTATATATGTCATTTGTTATGTTTTTATTTCCAATTAAATATGAACTGAATATATTTACTCACACTTACGCTGAGTATATTGTTGGTGTCTGTGGGTATTTTTGCCTGTCAGTGCTAGCTATATAGCATTACCTGAAATAAGAGAACAGTATTATAGCCTTCTGGTGTGTTCATAATACTCTGTGGTGACCATATACATATTTTTGATGCTGTTAATATAACAGCTGCTCAGCAGAAACTGAAGTTGATATGTGTTACTATTAAGAATGATTCTATTTAAAATAACCCCAATATGGGTCTGTAACATATTTTCCATCAGACAGTAAGTAAGGGATATCTATGGCTATGAAATCTAGCAATATTAGAGAGAAAACCATACATGACAATTACCATAAAAAAGAAGCTATATAGTATAAGAAATCTAACAGTTGTTGCTCTCATCCTACATTTGAGATATGATTTATGTTTTGCAGTTCTTTAGGTTTAATCAAGGAGTTAACATTGAGTTTTTTTTTAAACAAAATCAATAGGGATGCCCCCAGAGTTAACAGTATTTAATAATAACCAATTCATGTTGAATGTTCAAAAATGTGGAGTGTGGCATATACCAGCATACCCACTTGCTTAAATGAGCCATGGTTCACCCTCAGCCAAGTTGTAGTATTCACAGTCTTTCCTGGATTATTCTAAGGTTGATATTTCTGGATGCCATAAAAGAATTAAACTGAGACAATTTTTCTGTTGTTTTTGTATGTATTACATGTATTACCTCAATCCCTTAATTACTGAAATTTTACTCAGCCAGCCTCAGGTACCAAGACACCCAAGTACTGTGAACAGAGTGGTACCCACTCCCAGATCTGTGATCAGGTGTAACTCTGAATGATTATTGTAGGATTTCAGTTCCATTCAACTGCAATGAAGACTTTAGTATCAGACTCTATAGCATATGGTTTTTCGTTTTATTAATGTCAAAGAGTTTTTGAAATTATACACTTGGATTTAATTCCCAGTATTTTTTATGTCTTTGCAAAATTTAATTGAACATTGTACACATTTGTTTTCTCACCTATATAATTGATATAATGATATAAAACTGATGAGATTGCTGTGACAAAACATAAAGAAGGTAATATATATTAAAGAGCAACTACCTAGATCTGTGCTTGGTCCTCACAGGGGTGTCCTCAGCCTCCTCCTTGGAGGCTGTACCTTCAAGGAAAGGGTGGTTATCTGTTAACAAATTAACTGAGGAGTGCCTTGACTTTCTGCAGGAAGACAAAAGGTGTCTGTGATCTCACACAAAAAGTTTATCACAGTCTCAGTGTCTTAAGGTATAAGGAATAATGGGTGTCAAGCTAAACATAAGTTTAAAGAAGTAAATTCATGATTGAGAAGTTAACAAATTGGAAGGTAGTAACTTGTGATTCCTCTGAGTCATCACATCCTTATCAATAGCTATGTTTTTCATTAGAAATATTCAGTGCAAATTTATAAAGTCTGAATCCTCCTTTTTAATTTTAATTTTAGTTTTCTTCATCTATATATATTGCAAAATGTGGAAATGATACATGATTATGTACACTGTGATTTTTCCTATGGTAACTCAAACTTGACTTTTTTTTTTACTCACTGCTAGATGCCTCAGCTGGTCTTCAGTATCAAATATTGCATTTCCAAGATTGTTCAATATGCAATAACTATTATCTTCCTGCATTTATTAAATGTTTCAATGATGGCATCGATTTAAGATTCTTATATGTCCAGATGTGAAAAACAAAATTTGAAGCATCGAAGTAAAAAGTCAACTTTTACTTTGACAACTGATAATTAACTAATATAAAGGAGATTTGTCTATACTAAGAAAAGAATTAACCCAGAGTGACCCCTCATATTTAAAATACTGTATGAAATATATCTTCCCAATTTTTACTTGAAATCAGATTTATACTCAAATGTCTTAGTTTGGACAAAAAGTTGAGCAAAAGTAAATAATTTGAACGTTCATGTTCATGAATTATTGTGAATTATGGGGATACATATTTCATGTTTAATTCTGAGTTTGTTTTTTTGAGTATTCTGTCAAAATTCTATTAGCAGACAAACATTGAAAAGTGTTGAAATATGACAGATAGCTGCTACTTTCTTGTAGAGCAAACTTTGTTACTCTAAAGAAGGAATTGACCACTTTAGAAAGAGCCAGACTTTGTGTCTTTTTCTACATGGTCTGACATTTTAAGCACAATGACACCAACAACGGTGTGAACTAACATCTAAAGGACACCAATATGTGTGCTATTTTAGAACATCAGGGAAAGGTAGTTCATTTTCATTTGCCTCACTTTTAATTAAGCCAAAAGAAAATCAAATAATGTACACCCCAAAACAAGAAAACAGACACTTGCATTTCAGGACCAAAATCCCAACTTCATTCAATTTCTTGAAACTAAAGTTACCTGTTAACTTTCATAAAACTGCATCCCTGAAATAACTGGTTCATCAGACTGAAATAAGACAGTACTTTTTTCTTTTTTCTTTTTTTTTTTTTTTTTTGCGGTACGCGGGCCTGTCACTGTTGTGGCCTCTCCCGTTGCGGAGCACAGTCTCCGGATGGGCAGGCTCAGTGGCCATGGCTCACGGGCCCAGCCGCTCCGTGGCATGTGGGACCTTCCCAGACCAGGGCACAAACCTGTGTCCCCTGCATCGGCAGGCAGACTCTCAACCACTGTGCCACCAGGGAAGCCCCAGTACCTTTGTGATATGAAAAACTAAAAACACTATTAAAAATTATATTATGTACTGCTGTGATTCTCTTTAATGTTTACATTTTTCCCTGTCATCTAATGTAAAGTTACCAATAGATTTAGACATATAATTACTTTATTCATATTACATGCAGACTTCTTACTTTCATCTTTACAAGGTAATACTTTCTATTTGTTATATTACAAGTTTAGGCTATCAATCCTAACTAAATGTACATGTTCTATTTATGAATATAGGGATACACTAATGATCAATCTTGATAAGGTTTCTTTATACCTCTTCATTGGTAACTTTTCTGCAACATAAACTATTTGAAAAACATCTTAGAAATTGGAAGCTCATAAAGAGACTATGCCTAGACAAATAGAAGAACCAAGTGTATTCACTAATGCCCATATTCTTTATTTGTAGAAAGGCAACTTTGGCCCTTAGTGTAAGTGTGTTCTCATTTTACACATAATTGTGATGACCATATTTATTTATTACAAACCAAAGTGAAAAAAGAAGTGAAAAAGGAGGTTTTTAGACAGAGTATTGCAGACATCTCAATAGAAAGAAAGATAAGAAAAATCAGAAAAAAACAAAAATCATAGCAAAAGAAAGAGGGAAGAAAAGAAGAAAAGAAATGAAGGAAGGGAGAGAGAAAGAAAGAAAGATTTTCAAGATAACTTTTCTGTGTGAATTTATTCTTTTTTAAAGTGTTTACTATTTGATTCAGTAGATTAGATTGTAAGTTCTTGCCTGTTTTATTCACTATTTTATATCTAGGACCCATCACATGATTGAATCAGTGAATATTTAGGTAGTATCTATTGAATGAATCAAAAAGATATATGAATTTTACAAACCATTTATGAATGTAGTTGTAGAGGTCAATGCCTATTTCCACATTACACTAAAACCACCATCATGCCCTCTTTTTCACCACAGAGTAGGTGACCTACAGCTCACTACAGAATATTTACTTATGCAGTGTGTCTCCACTGACATCTTAAAATGTCTAGACTGGTTCAAAAGAAAAACATAAAAATAAAATTTTAAGAATAATTATCTTAAGTTATATTCATCAAGGAGGAAATATGGACTATGGAACACAAAACTAACAAACAAATTTTTGCTTCAGGAAATTGATCTCTAATGGAGGCCAAGGTGATTCTGTTTATAAAGAATGTTAGTACATAGATCAAAGCACTGGGGAACTCTGTGATAAACTGTTGCTTTTTTTTATAGTTTCTAATGTGTTACAAACAATTTTTTTATTTTACTTTCTAAGTAATGTTAGTCCAGGAGAGTGATGAGAGTAGGGAAATCCTTAGCTTCCTACTCTCAGTTGTCAGCTTATTGCATGTCTCGTCTCACTTCTCCTTGCCAAACAACCTAAGCTTAGTCCTGACCATCCCCCAGGAGTGACATGAATACAGATCTAACAATAAGCATCATTGTCCCCAGTGCATAGGTTTGGAAACTACAAAAGAGGAAGGATAACTGAGTTTCATATAGCAGGCATACAAAGAATTGTGTTGAATGTAAAGGCAGAAAAACTGAGACAAAGGAAATTTCAGAAAAGCTAAGAAAGATGGTAAGGATATGAATGATACCTATCTATACAATTAATGATACTACAACATGAGACATCTGACCTTCACTGTCCAATGTGGTAGCCACAAGCTTCAAACAGGTACTTAAATTTAAATTAATTTAATTAAGCAAAATTAAAAATTCAGTTCCTCGGTCACGCTACGAACATAGTGCTAGTGTTTCATGCTAATACGAAAAAACAATTCTAATTATTTTTAGTCCAAGAAGTTTGTTTCGAAGTTAATGCAACTTACTGAGTGTACTCCATTTTAGGACATTTAATGAAATAAAAGAATCAGTGTGTAAAGTGAATTCAGTTTTTGTTTTGTTTTTTTTTTGTTTCTGCTTTATATCAAAGTGAATCAGCTATACATATAGATATATCCCCATATTTCCTCCCTTTTGCGTCTCCCTCCCACCCCTCTAGGTCACAAAGCACAGAGCTGATCTCCCTGTGCTATGCGGCTGCTTCCCACTAGCTATCTGTTTTACATTTGGTAGTGTATATATGTCCATGCCACTCTCTCACTTCTCTCAGTTACCCTTCCCCCTCCCCGTGTCCTCAAGTCCATTCTCTACGTCTGCGTCTTTATTCCTGTCCTGCCCCCGGGTTCTTCAGAGCCATTTTTTAATTCTTAACTCATAATAACACATTGTCATCAGTTTTGCTTTGGATACATTTTTATGTTAATTGACATTGTTATAATCGTTATCCTTATTAATGTTATTTGTGAAGGAACATTCAGAAGTTAATTCTTCATCTAGTTCCCTCTTTCCCTGGAGATTGATTTTTTCAGTTTGACATCATTTGGATTGGTGATTCTTGGTTCTGAAAAAGCCTGGTTTATATTGACTTCGTCTAAAGAATGTTGGAAAGAAATTAAAGACTCAGGAGTGTCTTTAATGTCTCCACCATAGAATAAATGAGAAGTTTCAGCCATTGTGGTTCTTTGTAAAACACCACGGAATTCCTTAGAATAAATTCAGTCCTAAAATGTATTCAAATCTATGCTCATCCAGAACTTGCACTTGCAGAGACCTACCTACCTTAGATAGCAAGAGACCTCAATCAATAACTGTTTGCCTCACTGAATTCTGACTAATCATTTTATTCACTCAATAGGCATTTATCTCTTTTCAAAAGCCACCTCTGAAAAATCTCATTCAACAATGACTTTTCTTTGTCTCTTCTAAGGGTGTCTACAGAATTGAGCCTGAGTCAAAGCAGTGATGCAGGGGGCACAGGTTACAAATCAGACAGATCTCAATTTTAATTCAACCTTTGGAAATGAAATGATGGAAATGTCTAAGTGTTAGAGTAATTTATCTGTTGAATGTGCCTTTCTAGACCCCAGCATGTGAGAATTTAGCCTACCTCATGGCACACAGTGAGTACTCACTAACTGTGCTTGGCAGAGACTAGGTTAGTACCATCCAGAGGCAACTGTTGATATATTTGTCATGTCATCTGATAAATCTAGTTAAATTCCTTGAATTCAGGGAGTAGGTATTCATGTATAGCTTGTCTGGTTTAGAGATTTTTATAAAAGTGTTACTTAGAGCTCACAATATCTTTGTGTCTATTTAGGGATACTTAAATGATTTTAAATAGGTAAGACAGACCTTCAATAATACCACCACTGAAACGTTCAATCAGATATTGAGTGGGCTAGCCCTGAATGTCCATATTTATTCATTCATTCATTTATGATAAATTTATCAAGCACCTACTACATGCAAAGGACAATCACACAGGAAGATTTTTAGTCTGATGGGGCTTGCAAGTGTTTTTTTTTTTTTTTTTCTTTTTGCAAGGGAGACCAAGACTGGACAGTTGAGTATGCAATTAATCCTTTGATTACAAATGTAAAAAATGCTGAAAATCAGAAGTGATGAGATGTTAAAATTCATAGACCAAGTGAAATATAACCTCGCTCTGAGGTGCAGAGAATGGTTGTTTGAGTGAATAGCATTTAATTTGAGAAGATAAGATCAAGCCAGGTATAAAGTATACAAAGGTAGTATTAGAATTTTTGGTACAGTGATTTGGGTGACAGCTGGGATCTAGAGACTTGTAGACCATTCAAGCTGTGGGAATAGCATGTGAAGAAACCCTGGGGTGCAAAGGATCATGACACATCTGAGGATTTAAAGAAGGGTGCCATGTTAAGTGAGGGCACAGAGTTAGGGCCTGTGAAATAAGCCAGGCCTAGATGTAGGGTCTGACAGGTAATGTATATTTAATGTGAATTTTATTTTATTTTATGTCTATCTTGACAACAATGGGAAATTACTAAATTATTTTAAGCACGGGAGAGAGATAATCTATATGAATTTCTAAAATATCACTTTGGCTGACTTTAGGAAAACGGATTGAAGATGACAAAAGTGAATGCAGAAAGAAAAATAGTCTAATTATAACAACATAATTAACAAGAATACTAGCATTTATACTTGTCTTTAATATCTGTCATTTAAATCTCACAATGGTCCAGTGATGAAGTTCTCTTATTCTACCTCTTTGAGGAAAGAAGCTTAAAATGTAAATTATCTTGCCTAAAGTTTCTTAGAGATGGAAATGTCTAGGTGTTAGAGTCCAGATTTAATTTCAGACAAATTACTTCAGGGCAAAAAAAGAACAATAACAAAAAAAGTGAACAAAGTCAAAATTGGTTTCTGGGCAAGAAAAGAACCCAGGGCAAAAAAAGAACAATAACAAAAAAAGTGAACAAATTCAAAATTGGTTTCTGGCCTAAACACTGTCAGATAACACTAAAAATTGAGAAAAGTAAGTATAAGAAAAGCTTATGTAATATCTCAGAATATATCATAAAATTGGTGGAAATCTATTTCATTTGCTTACAAATGGTATTTCCATATGGAAAAAATATATGAATATGTATATACATGTGTATGTGTATGTGTGTAATTACCACACAACTAAGTTAATTGTTAACTGCTTTCAGTTGAAATTCCTGCTATTTTCCAGCAGGCCTGATTTTTATATGCATTGTCATTTCATTTAGAAACAATTCATTTATTCTTAAATCTCCTAAGACTTCTTGCAAAATCCAGATCTTTGCTCCCCCACTAATAGCTTTGTTTCAGGAGGTTATTTAGCTTCATGAATAAGAGCATAGACTTAAATTAGACACTTTCAGCTGACATCCGTCCTATGATCTCAAAAAAATTATTTTCTCCGTGCCTATTTCCTCACTATTATCATATCACCTTCCTCATTTAATGCCTCATTTAAACACCTCATGTAAAGTGCTTTAGAACATGCCTGGGATAAGGCAGCACTCACTAAATGTTGGATATTAAACGCTAGCTGTTGAAGAAATAGAAGCCACTCTCATATTTTTGTCACCAAAGCTTCAAACCTGCACTTATAAGCACTTCTTCCTCCATTATTCTTTTCCTACCCTGGAAAAGGGATCCCTTCTCCTGTCAAATGCCATGTGCGAACTTGGTCCTCTAGACCCCATCACCTCTCTTGTTCTCCCCTCCTTTAGGAATCCTCTGTTTCCTATAGCCCTCTCTCACTCTACTCAATCTTCTTTTCATTGACATGTAAGCATACCCTTTTGACAGACAAGACATACTCTTGACATTCCCTAGTCACTTTATTTCTTTGTTCTCCATTACAAGGACATTTCTAGAAAGAACTGCTGGTATTCTCCATGCATTTGAATGTGTCATAAATTGTTCCACTCTGATCAGCTTTCTTCACCCACCACTTACCAAAACACATGCTTGTCAATTTCCATCTTGCCAAATTCAGAGCTTGCCTGCCATTCTTCAATAGCCTGGAGACCAGCAAATATGTATCTAGGACTTCCCTTTTGTCTGGTGTCCTTGCTCACTTAAAAGATGTCTAATTGACATTTCTACTTAGAAAGATGTCTCAAATATATTGACCCGGTGCAAAGGAGAACTGCTGATCCATAATCTACCTTCATCTTTACCCCATAAGTTATTCACAAGTGTTCAAGCAAGGTCCCAGTCATTATTTTTGATTCTATTTTCCTCACCATGGCTCACCCTTCTTCCTCCACCTCTGCATCTCTCAGAATGTCTCCTTCCCTCCTCCACTCCCCAAAGCACAAACCCCTTCTGACCACTGCTTCCTCTACCTTCATCTAGACCAGCATAAGCTGTTTCATATACTGATGACATGGTCTTCCAGTTCCTAGCTCTCCCCACTCTCATAGCCTTCCTGAAACATTCCCCACATAGTTGCAGGAGTGATCTTCTCAAAATATAGAGTTGAGTATATCATTCTTCTATATTTAGCATAACAGTGGTTTACTGCACATAAGCTTCTTGTGTGACTTTACAATACTTTATACTCAACACTTGGTACAACATCTAGTACAAGTGCATATTTTGTGAGTGAATGACTGAGTAATTTCAATTATTTCACAGTCACTACTTCATACTACTGCCTCATGGACGTATGACTATGGGTGATGATCCCAGAATGCTAGACATAAATTCCAGCTATGCTACCTACAAGGGAACTCAATTCTCTGGGCTTCAGTTCCCTAATCTCTGAAGTAATAATAGTAACTGTGGCACAGGATTTATAAAATACATGTGTTAATAGACACAAATCCATTAGAATCATGTATGTTTGTTGCATACAATAGTGATGATGATGATAATGATGGTGATGATGATCAACTATTTTATCTGGATGTAATATTTTTATCCACATTGTTTTTATTTTTTTAATGTTGTTTTTAAAAGGACAGCATTAATTATTTACTGGGGGACTCTGTGAAGCCTCTATACCTCTAGAAATAAAAAGCATTAATAAAAACTAAAATTTCAATATTAAAAGGAAAATTGTTTTTTCATAAATCACTCTATGTGTTTATTTCTTGCTTCTAACATCAAGTGATTTCCAAATCAGATGACCACAAGTTCTTTTAACAACCAGATAAGCAGACAGTGCCAGAAGTTTTGGCAACTTATGTGTGGCACAGAGTGGCAAAGTGTAGCACCGGGCAAGATACTTTCAAAACAGAAATGAGCGTTTTCTTTGATTATCTGTTTCTCTAAATAATTCCTCCACACCGAACTCCTGCTCACCACAGAATAGGAGCACGCTTGTGAAATTAACCATCAAAAAACATGACTTATTAACATCACATTTCACATTGAGTGAAAGAATGAAGAAGCTGGTTCATGACTTTGAAAGCTAACATTTTCTGAAAAACGAATAAAATTTTAGCAAAGAAGTCAAGTGAATTGCCCTCTTCCTTTTTATCTAGATAACATCTCATGTCTTTCTCAATTTTCTTTCTTCCTTTTTGCTGGTTGAAATTATACTAGGATAATTATACTGACGTTGAGAGACAAGTGTTGTCAACTTCTTTTTTGTGTATAATGGCCAAAATCATTTAGATTCAATTCAATAGAGGCCACATTTCCCTTTTTTTCAGCCATATAAGCCTACATTAGGGTTTAAAAGACCTCCAGTAACTACCCCAGCCTTCATCCAAGGAAAAAAAATCAATTTTCCAGGATTTCTACAGCTCATTTTTGGTTTCCATAGCAGTCAAGGGCAAGCTGAGAAGGAAAAAAAAAAAAAAAAGATTTATTTCCAGCTCTAGTGAAAGCTGAGTCCCAAGATAAAATAAAAAGCCAAGTACAATGAGAAAAAGGAAGAAAAAGGAAGCAAACTCCTATAGGTCAGTACTGAATATGACCTTTGTTCTGAAAATTCACAGAGTAATAAATTATAAGAGAAAATTGGAGATCATTTGTGTCATTGAAGCTTTACCTCTTGCTTGACTAGGGAGCTGAGCAACAATACACAGATGGAGGGCAATGAATTTATGAAATTATGTGCCAGCTCCCAGGATAGGGCTTGAAATGTGCACTTGCTGTTGGCACTAGAATTGGGGCTTTGTTGATCTAATGCCAGGACTGCATGCTCACATTCTGCTTTTTGTGCCAAAGTTAGATGCTCAGATTCAGAAGCTAAAATTTATCAAGTTTTAGCACTGCCTCTCCACAGCCAAATGATCATGGCATAAAGAGGTATATATTTTACTTTACTTTACTCAGTTTGAAAGTAGAACTGCCACATTAGAATGAATTCACTCTCCTCAAAACATTCAGATCTGAACCATTTCCCTTTTAATGAGCTCATCTGAAAAGAGTCTAGAAAGCTTTTTCCGTCTACTTCTGTTTTTTGTTGGGTAGTATAGCCTTATGTCAATTTCCTCTGGCTTTTAGATTTAGACAAATATTTATTTTCTCTGTCCTGAACACTAATGATATTCCTTGATTTTAAGAACTTATTTAACATAAATAATAATACAAAGAAATTAAGGTGGCCATATTTAATGATATAGTCTCCAGCTATTTTTTTAATTATTTATTTATTTTTTTAATTTTTGGCTTCACCGGGTCTTCACTGCTGCACGTGGGCTTTCTCTAGTTGTGGAGAGCGGGGGCTACTCTTTGTTGCAGTGAGCGGGCTTCTCATTGCGGTGACTTCTCTTGTTGCGGAGCACAGGCTCTAGGCATGCGGGTTTCAGTAGTTGTGGCATGCGTGCTCAGTAGTTGTAGCTTGCAGACCCTAGAGCACAGGCTCAGTAGTTGTGGTGCACGGGGCTTAGTTGCTCCGCGGCATGTGGGATCTTCCTGGACCAGGGCTTGAACCTGTGTCCTTCGCATTGGTGGGTGGATTCTTAACCACTGCACCACCAGGGAAGCCCTCCAGCCAATTTTTAAAACTGTTGTTCCATTGGAAGCCACAACCTCCCTATTCTGTTTTGTCCAGAGGGCACAAAATTATTTTTCATGTTATAGTACTGAAGTTCCTACATATCCTCTTCTGGGTACATCATGCCCATAATACAAAAAGCTACAGAAACTTCCAATATTCTCTATAATGAGAAATGCTTATTAAGTGTTCAGATGTTATATCCCCGAAGTCCTAAACTCTCTGTCAGCAGTTCTCATCCCCTTTTTGCACCACAGAATCATCTAAGAAATAATCTAAAAGTACCTTTGGCCTGGCCTTACCCAGATCAATTAAATCAGAATCTCTGAAAGTAGGGCTTAGGCACCATGCTTTTTAAAACTCCCAAGTTGATTCTAACATGTGGCTAGAGTTGAGAACACTCTTCTATGTGAAGGGATAGTCTGTGTCTTTGTGGAAGCAAATCAAGGATGTACTGAGGAAGTACAACCCGGTAAAGATGAATCCTAAGTCAGTGATATTAAAAATAAAAAGAATGTATATTACCTTTCTAGTAACTTGCTAATTTTTAGCAAGACGAGAATTAAGATGTTATAAATAATCACCAGATTTTCTTGTTTTTACTTCACTTTGAATTTCCTTTATACATATTTTTTTCACAGAAACACTAACATAGAAATTATTTAAGAGTATCAGAGTTACTTGTATGTGGAAAGGGAGTGTGTGAGTGTGAGGATTGTCTTATACACTGTACAGAGTGAATTTGCTACTGAAAAATGGAATAGAAAATACCTTCTCTGTTGTGCAAACAAGGGCAATGGAAAATAGCACTCACCTGAGATCTGCTAGGGAAACATTTACGGGGAAACTTAGAGCAACAGATCTAGGTGTGTGGGTCCCATTGCCCATTCTAGGGAAGCACTCAGAGATCTAGAACAGTCATTTCAGACTCTGAAGGAGTGGCCGGCTGTTTAGTAGGACTGTCACGTTGCATGGTTAGGTAGGTTTAGACCTCTTTCTGGTATGATCAGGGCTATGACACAAGAGTAATATGACATGATGGCAGCTTGTCTCTGACTCTCTCCTGCAGCCCAGTATTAGTGGATGGGTGTAGCACCAACCCTTCCTTTGTTATAATTAAACGTGAGGGGCCAGTCTTTGTGGGTACAATTATGTGAACTGACAAGCCAGTGGCAGCATTTTTACGTCACTGTTCTTGATGGGGAGAAGCCTGAGTCTCTCCTCTGGTGTTAGAAGGCCTGGAATCCTTGAGATGTGGCCACAATTAACTGTGTTAAACCCAGGGCTACTGCTAGTTTTGCCCAGGACTTTACTAGAGACCAACTCTTTTTCTGGGAGGCTGACCAGGACAAGATCAATCTTGAACAAGGTAACACTAATCATCACTCAGTCTATTTATCTCACTTGAAGGACAGCATGATATCTCTTATGTCAGCAACCCATCCTGTGTGGCTTGTGAGTGCTGTCAGCCTAATCATCAGCATCCCAAGAAACTGGTTATAAATGGCTGAGTATCACCCTGGTGACGCAGACCACACACACCTCAGTGTGATAGGGTAAGTTTTATGAAAAGCCTATAGGCATGCATTGTCTAGTCTAGCAAGTATAACGAGGGTGGCCTTTTAGGTGAATCAGTACCTGCAGCCATGCTCAAAGTGTCCTGTAATTCCCAGGGGCCCCAAATCATTCTGGAGAAAGATCCATCCTACACTGGTTGTTTAACCCTCTACATAGTAGGTATTCAATTAAAACACATGGGCTCAATAAAACAGTGTTAGTCAGTATTTATTGAGTACTTAATATGAGTCAGGACCCATTCTAAGTATTTTTGTCTAGTGGTTCATTATTCTTCACAACAACCCTGTGAAAGAGTGATTATTATTATCCCATTTTTAGAGAAGATTGACATATTAAAAGGTAAAGTCACTAACCACAGATTATGAGGCAGGTAGGTAGCAGAGCTGGATTTCAAATGATGCCCTGTTGATTCAGACTCTCCACCACTGCTTTTTAAGACATCGGTGAAATAAACTTTTTGGACAATGAATTGTTTAGGAGCTCTAGTGACAGTGAGAAGACTAGTTAGAATTTAATTGCAATAGTAAATGTGACTTAAAAGAGGATATGTCATTGGAACAGGAAATAAGTAGACAGATTCAGAGATACTTAGGGAGCTGGAATCAGAAAGACTTGGTGATTGAGGGTTTGTGGCAGGTAAGAAAGAAAGATATATCGATCACTGTTTTCAGTTTCCTATCTGGTGAAATAAGATAGGGAGCACTGGCGGTAAAGGAGGTGTATGTCTGGAAGATCATGAATTTACTTTTGGATGTGATTAATTTGAGAGAACTGTGACATTTCAATTGGAGTAATCAAGCAGGTTGTTGTGTATATTATTTACATTTCATCTGATCATCATGATCAAAGAAGTTCCTTTGGCTGGAGTTTTGAACTGAGTATTCCAGTGAAGCTATGGAAGGCTAATAAATTATAGAAAAAGGAAAATAGAAAAAAGATGTTCAGAGAGCATCTTTTGTAACTTGTCACTTAGAACCCAGGCAACCAAAGAGCAACCCACACTTCATATTGAGAAAAATGGCCTAGAGGAAAAGTGAAATGATGCCTAGGATTAGCGAATCTCAAGTATAAATGAGATGAAAGAAAGGCAGAATATATTTTCAGTAATAGATAGAAATAAAAACAGAAAATGAAACAAAAAAAATGCTTGATGACTATAGTTAAGTATCAAGGCATGATTCAGAGATACCTGCATGATTTATAGTCTGGGTGCTGTAGAAAGCAGTACTGAAGTGCTTGTGAATTTTGGGGAGGGGAATTAATTTTGACCTAATTTCTAGGGATCATTTATTTTTCCTTATTTTATAAGAGAAAATCAATTACTACTGTTGATAAATAAATATAATAAAAGCATGGGAATACTAATTTTGACAGCTAACATATATCAAAGATATGATAGCTTTTATATATTTAAAACTAGAATTAGGAAAATAAATGGTGTATCTAAATAATTGAAAGCATGTCAGTAGTGTTGGATTGTGTAGACCTCTCCACAGGAAATCAGGCATTAAGTTATCCTAAGCAACAACCAAAATTAGCAGTGTTACTGCAGATGTTTGCCTAGACCATCCTCAGAAAACATTCTCAAGCACCCTTGTGTCACTAAATAGCTACTGATTTATTCTTTGTCAAACATTTACTGTTCAGGTTTCATATATCAGTACTTCTCCCCAATTCCATTCTACTTGTCCATTAATATTTTTAAAACTCGATCAAATTCTCATTAAAAATAGTTACATAATATATATTATAGGAAACATGAATCACTATAGGAATAAGATCTGGATAAATCAAAATGGTATGCATATAGTATAGATACAGTTATAGAATATCTATACACAATCATTGTCCAGTATTCAGTATTTATAAGACAATGAATTGAGAACTTGAAAACATGTGTTCTAATGTGTAAGCCCTCAAGTCTATGTCCCTTAAGGGGAAAAATGCTCTTTATTTTCTATTGCTGTACAAATTAAGTCCATACTCCTTATACTAAACATGCTCAAAAGTTCTCTCAAATATATATCCTAATATATAAAGTAGGTATCCTTATGCAATAGGTTTATTCTATTTTTAATTCTCTTTAAAGGTAAATAGTTGTACCAGATGATCTAGAAATGTTTCTAGACCTAATTATTATTATTTTTTATTTCAGCATACCTATATGTGTGCCTACACACATGCACATACACATATATGCTTGGTGCTTGTTTTCTTTCCTACTAGTTTTATTTATATGATTAGATTAATTCAACAATTATTTACTGAGGCCCCCAAATAGATTAGTTTGTTTGCTCTAGGAAATACAGGCATACCTTGGAGATGAGTTATTGGGAATCTGCTTCCAGACCACTGCAATAAAGCACATAGCTCAATAAAGGGAGTCACACGACCTTTTGGGTTTCCAAGTGCCTATAAAAGTTATGTTTACACTATACTGTAGTTAATTAAGTATGCAATAGCATTACATCTAAAAACACAATGTAGCTACCTTTATTTAAAAAAAACTTTCTTCCTAAAAAATGCCAACCATCAACTGAGATTTCAGTGAGTCGTAATCTTTTTGCCGGTGGTGGGCCATGCCTTATTTGCTCAATGTTGATGCCTGCTGACTGATCAGGGCAGTGTGTGCTGAAGGTTGGAGCAGCTGTGGCAATTTGTATAAGATAACAAAGAGGTTTGCTGCATCAGTTGGCTCTTCCTTTCACGACTGATTCCTCTGTAGCACGCTATGCTGTCTGATAGCATTTTACCCACCATAGAACTTCTTTCAAAGTTGACGTCAGTTCTCTCAATTGTCGGTACTTTCTCAACCAAATTAGTGTAATATTTTAAATCCTCTGCTGTCATTTCAACAGTCTTCATAGAATCTTCACCAGGAGTAGATTCCATCTCAGGAAACCACTTTCTTTGCTCATCCATGAGAAGCATATCCTCATCCGTTAAAGTTTTAACAGAGATGGTAGCAGGTCAGTCACATCTTCAGGAGCCACTTCTGATTGTAGTTCTCTTGCTCTTTCCACCACATCTGCAGTTACTTCCTCCACTGAGGTCTTGAACCCCTCAAAGGCACCCAAGAGAGTTGGAATCAACTTCCAAACTCCTGTTAATGTTGATATTTTGTCTTCTTCCCATGAATCACAAATGTTATTAATGGTATCTAGAATTTTGAATTCTTTTCAGAAGGTTTTCAATTAACTTTGCCAAGATTCATCCAAGGAATCACTTTCTATGGCAGCTATTGTTTTACAAAATTTATTTCCTTCTTTTTTTTTTTGTGGTATGTGGGCCTCTCACTGCTGTGGCCCCTCCCACTGCAGAGCACAGTCTCTGGACATGCAGGCCCAGCGGCCATGGCTCACGGGCCCAGCTGCTCCATGGCATGTGGGATCCTCCCATACTGGGGCACGAACCCACGTCCCCTGCATTGACAAGTGGACTCCCAACCACTGTGCCACCAGGGAAACCCTACAAAATGTATTTCTTAAATAATAAGTCTTGAAAGCCAAAATTATTCCTTGATCTATGGGCTACAGAATAGATATGAGGTAGCAGGTATGAAAATATTAATCTCACTGAACATCTCCATCAGAGCTCTTGAGTGCCCAAATGATTTGCCAATGAGCAGTAATACTTTGAAAGGAATCTTTTTTTCTGAGCAGTGGGTCTCAACAGTGGGCTTAAAATAGTCATTAAACCACATTATAAGCCAATGTGCTGTCACCCAAGCATTGTTGTTCTATTTATAGAGCCCAGGAAGAGTAGATTTAGCATAATTCTTAAAGGCCCTAGGCTTTTTGAAAAGGTAAGTGAGAATTGGCTTCAACATAAAGTCACCAGCTTCAGTGACACCTAATAAGGAAGTCAGCCTGTTCTTTGAAGCTTTGAAGCCAGACATTGACTTCTCTCCAGCTATTAAAGTCCTAGATGACATTTTCTTCCAATCGAAAGATGTTTTGTTGACATTGAAAATCAGTGTTTAGTGTACTCATGTTCATTAATTATCTTAGATAGATATTCCGGTTAACTTGGCTGCAGCTTTTATGTCAGCATTTGCTGCTTCACCTTGCATTTTTATGTATGGAGATGGCTTCGTTCCTTAAATCTCAGGAACTAATCTCTGACAGATTCAAACTTTTCTTATGCAGTTTCCTCACCTCTCTCAGCCTTCATAGACTTGAAGAGAGTTGAGGCCTTGCTCTGGATTAGGCTTTGGCTTTAGGGACTGTTGTGGATGGTTTGATCTTCTATCCAGACCACCAACAATTTTGCCATCTCAGCAATAGGCCTGGTTCGCTTTCTTATCATTTGCATGTTACCTGGAGGAGCATTGTTAATTTCCTTCAAGAATTTTTCCCTTGCATTCGTAACTTGGTTTCTTGGCATAAGAGGCCTAACTTTGGGCCTGGTTTGGATTTCTACATGCCTTCCTCACTAAGCTTAATTATTTCTAGCTTTTGATTTAAAGTGGGAAACGTGTGGTTCTTCCTTTCACTTGAACACTCAGAAGCCATTGTAGGGTTATTAATTGGCTTAATTTTAATATTGTTGTGTTTTAAGGAATAGGGAAGCTTGAGCAGAGGGAGGCAGTCAGGGAAAGGCCAGGCAGTGGAACAGTCAGAACACAGATTCATGGATTAAATTTGCCATTTTTCATGGGTGCCCCAAAACAATTACAATAATAACATCAAAGATCACTGATCACAGATCACCATAACAAACCAAAAGAGAAAATGTTTGAAAACTTGCAAGAATTTCCAAAATGTGACACAGAGTCATGAAGGAAGCAAATGCTGTTGGAAAACCAGTGCCAATGGACTTGTTTGACACAGGGTTGCCACAGACCTTCAATTTGTAAAAAAAAAAAAAAAAAATGCAATATCTATGAAAAGCAACAAAGAAAAGCACAATAAAATGAGGTATGCCTGTGCTAAATAAATAAATAAATACCTGCTGACTTCAGTGGGCTCAACTTCTTTATTTGGAAGAATAGGACAAGAGAATGGAATCTTGAAAGACATTGGGAAACATGGGTCCTGCCCTCAGTGCTGTCAAATATGAGTTGTATCACCTTTGTGAACTTACTTAATATTTTTGGAACCTTAGTGTCCTTACCTGCAGAAAGGAAGTGGTAATGCCTAGCTGACGATGTTATTAGATATTATTTTTCAAGTTCCTGGCACAGAAGCTGTCACAAAGCAGTAACTCAATCCTGTTCACTAGCATATTACAAATCATGGCCACACAGAGTGATGAATAGGGTAACGTAACCAGTGCTTCAGAAACTGAAAAAGGGAAACGTGTATTTCTGACTAGGATGAAGAAGGATCTGTCTTGAATTAGTCAGAGTTTGGCAGGTAGACAAAGGAAGGAGGGCCTTCTAGGCAAAGACAGCTATCTCCACTAATGTACCCAGAAGTAGGAAAGGCTAGGAAGGAGGGAGGCCACAGGAGAGGGCTGATACCAGGAAAGGTATCTTCAGATCTATGTTTCTTCCTCAGATCTATATTTCTAATTTCTTACCAGGCATTGCTATTGACTGTCCCACAGACACTTCAAACTCAATATGCCTGAAAAGAAACTCATTATCTTTTATCCCAATCCATACTCCCCTTCTTTATTCCTTGCCAATGATGTATTCATCCTCCCAAACACAAGGTGAAAAAAATGGAGTCATCTTCAGTGTATAACTTTCACATGCAGTTTGGTGCCACCTATTATCATAGGGCCAGAGAAAAAGAAACAATTAAAGTTTGCTATTTGGGGAAGATTGAGAAAGACGAAGAGAAAGGATGATAATTTTGTAGCTGAGTATTTTTTTTAACATTTTTATTGGAGTATAATTGCTTTACAATAGTGTGTTAGTTTCTGTTTTATAACAAAGTGAATCAGTTATACATATACATATACATATGTTCCCATATCTCTTCCCTCCTGCATCTCCCTCCCTCCCACTCTCCCTATCCCACCCTTCTAGCTGGTCACAAATCACCGAGCTGATCTCCCTGTGCTATGCGGCTGCTTCCCACCAGCAAGCTATTTTACATTTGGTAGTGCATATATGTCCATATATACACTACCACTCTCTCACTTTGTCCCAGCTTACAGTTCCTCATCCCCTTGTCCTCAAATCCAATCTCTACATCTGTGTAGTTATTCCTGTACTGCCCCTAGGTTCCTCAGAACCATTTCTGATTTTTTTTTGGATTTGATATATATGTGCTAGCATACAGTATTTGTTTTTCTCTCTCTGACTTACTTCACTATTACTACACTTACTTACTTCACTACACTTACTTCACACAGTATGACAGACTCTAGATCCATCCACCTTACTACAAATAACTCAATTTCATTTATTTTTATGGCTGAGTAATATTCCATTCTATACATGAGCCACATCTTCTTTATCCATTCATCTGTCGATGGACACTTAGGTTGCTTCCATGTCCTGCTACTGTAAATAGAGCTGCAATGAACATTGTGGTATATGACTCTTTTTGAATTATGGTTTTCTCAGGGTATGTGCCCGGTAGTGAGATTGCTGGGTAATATGGTAGTTCTATTTTTAGATTTTTAAGGAACCTCCATATTGTTCTCCATAGTGGCTGTATCAATTTACATTCCCACCAACAATGTATAAGGGTTCCCTTTTCTCCACATCCTCTCCAGCATTTATTCTTTGTAGATTTTTTTTTTTATCATGGCCATTCTGACCTGTGTGAGATGATATTGCATTGTAATTTTGATTTGCATTTCTCTATTTAATGATATGGAGCATTCTTTCATGTGTTTGTTGGCAATCTGTATATCTTCTTTGGAGAAATGTCTATTTAGGTCTTCTGCCCATTTTTGGATTCGTTTTTTTTGTTTTTTGATATTGAGTTGCATGACCTGCTTGTAAATTTTGGAGATTAATCCTTTGCCAGTTGCTTCATTTGCAAATATTTTCTCCCATTCTGAGGGTTGTCTTTTTGTGTTGTTTATGGTTTGCTTTTCTGCACAAAAGCTTTTAAGTTTCATTTGTTTATTTTTGTTTTTATTTCCAGTTCTCTAGGAGGTGGGTCAAAAAGATCTTGTTGTGATTTATGTCATATAGTGTTATGCCTATGTTTTCCTCTAAGAGTTTGATAGTGTCTGGCCTTACATTTAGGTACTTAATCCATTTTGGGTTTATTTTTGTGTATGGTGTTAGGGAGTGTTCTAATTTCATTCTTTTACATGTAGCTGTCCAGTTTTCCCACCCCACTTATTGGAGAGGCTGTCTTTATATTCTTGCCTCCTTTATCAAAGATAAGGTGACCATATGTGCATGAGTTTATCTCTGGGCTTTCTGTTCTGTTCCATTGATGTATATTTCTGTTTTTCTGCCAGTACCATACTGTCTTGATTACTCTAGCTTCGTACTGTAGCCTGAAGTCAGGGAGCCTAATTCCTCCAGCTCTGTTTTTCTTTCTCAAGATTGCTTTGGCTATTCGGGGTCTTATGTGTTTCCATGAAAATTGTGAAATTTTTGTTCTACTTCTGTGAAAAATGTCAGTGGTAGTTTGATAAGGATTGCATTGAATCTGTAGATTGCTTTGGGTAGTAGAGTCATTTTCACAAGGTTGATTCTTCCAATCCAAGAACATGGTATATCTCTCGATCTATTTATATCATCTTTAATTTCTTTCATCAGTGTTTTATAGCTTTCTACATACAGGTCTTATGTCTTCTTAGGTAAGTTTATTCCTAGATAGTTTATTCTGTATGCTACAATGGTAAATGGGAGTGTTTTCTTATTTTCACTTTCAGATTTTTCATCATTAGGGTGTAGGAATGCAAAAGATTTATGTGCATTAATTTTGTATCCTGCTACTTAACCTAGTTCATTGATTAGCTCTTGTAGTTTTTTGGTAAACTCTTTAGGATTCTCTATGTATAGTATCACGTCATCTGCAAACACCGACAGCTTTGCTTCTTCTTTTCCAATTTGGATTCCTTTTATTTCTTTTTCTTCTCTTTTTGCTGTGGCTAAAACTTCCAAAACTATGTTGAATAATAGTGGTGAGAGTGGGCAGCCTTGTCTTGTTCCTGATCTTAGTGGAAATGGTTTCCATTTTTCACATTGAGGACAATGTTGGCTGTGGGTTTGTCATATATGGCCTTCATTATGTTGAGGTAATTCCTGCTTTGCCTAGTTTCTGGAGGGTTTTTATGATAAATGGGTGTTGAATTAGTTGAAAGCTTTCTCTGCATCTTTTGAGATGATCATATGTTTTTTCTCCTTCAGTTTGTTAATATGGTGTATCACATTGATTGATTTGCATATATTGAAGAATCCTTGCATTCCTGTAATAAACTGCACTTGATCATGGTGTATGATCCTTTTAATGTGCTGTTGGATCTTGTTTGCTAGTATTTTGTTGAGGATTTTTGCGTTTATATTCATCAGTGATATTGGCCTATAGGTTACTTTTTTATGATATCTTTGTCTAGTTTTGGTATTTGGGTGATGGTAGCCTTGTACAATGAGTTTGGGGGTGTTCCTCCTTCTGCTATATTTTGGAAGTGTTTGAGCAGGATAGGTGTTAACTCTTCTCTAAATGTTTGATAGAATTCACCTGTGAAGCCACCTGGTCCTGAGCTTTTGTTTGTTGGAAGATTTTTAACCACAGTTTCAATTTCAGTGCTTGTGATTGGTCTGTTCATGTTTTCTCTTGCTTCCTGGTTCAGTCTCGGAACATTGTGCATTTCTAACAATTTGTCCATTTCTTCCAAGTTGTCCAAATTATTGGCATATAGTTATTTCTAGTAATCTCTCATGATCCTATGTATTTCTGCAGTGTCAGTTGTTATTTCACCTTTTTCTTTTCTAATTCTATTGATTTGAGTCTTCTCCCTTTTTTTCATGGTGAGTCTGGCTAATGGTTTATCAATTTTGTTTATCTTCCCAAAGAACCAGCTTTTAGTTTTATTGATCTTTGCTATAGTTTCCTTCATTTCTTTTTCATTTATTTCTGATCTCATCTTTATGATTTCTTTACTTCTGATAACTTTGGGTTTTTTTGTTCTTTCTCTAGTTGCTTTAGGTGCAAGGTTATGTTGTTTATTTGAGATGTTTCTTGTTTCTTGCAGTAGGATTGTATTGCTATAATCTTCCCTCTTAGAACTGCTTTTGTTGAATCTCATAGGTTTTGGGCCATCGTGTTTTCATTGTCATTTGTTTCTAGGTATTTTTTGAATTCCTCTTTGATTTCTTCAGTGATCTCTCAGTTATTAAGTAGCGTATTGTTTAGTCTCCATGTGTTTGTATTTTTTACAGATCTTTTCCTGTAATTGATGTCTAGTCTCATAGCGTTGTGGTTGGAAAAGATACTTGATACAATTTCAATTTTCTTAAATTTATCAAAGCTTGATTTGTGACCCAAGATATGATCTATCCTGGAGAATGTTCCATGAGCACTTGGGAAGAAAGTGTATTCTGTTGTTTTTGGATGGAATGTCCTATAAATATCAATTGAGTCTACCTTGTTTAATGTATGGTTTAAAGCTTGTGTTTGCTTATTTATTTTCATTTTGGATGATCTGTGTATTGGTGAAAGTGGGGTGTTAAAGTCCCCTACTATGATTGTCTTACTGTTGATTTCCCCTTTTATGGCTGTTAGTATTTGCCTTATGTATTGAGGTGCTCCTATGTTGGGTGCATAAATATTTACAATTGTTATATCTTCTTCTTGGATTGATCAGTTGATCATTATGTAGTGTCCTTCTTTTTCTCTTGTAATAGTCTTTGTTTCAAAATCTATTTTATCTGATATGAGAATTGCTACTCCAGCAATTTCTTTCTTTTGATTTCCATTTGCATGGAATATCTTTTTCCATCCCCTCATTTTCAGTCTGTATGTGTCCTTAGGTCTGAAGTGGGTCTCTTGTAGACAGCGTATATAAGGGTCTTGTTTTTATAACCATTCAGCCATCTGTGTCTTTTAGTTGGAGCATTTAATCCATTTATATTTAAGGTAATTATCAATATGTATATTCCTATTACCATTTTTTAATTATTTTGGGTTCGTTATTGTAGGTCTTTTTTCTTCTCTTGTGTTTCCTGCCTAGAGACCTTCCTTTCGCATTTGTTGTAAGGCTGGTTTTGTGGTGCTGAATTCTCTTAGCTTTTGCTTGTATGTAAAGGTTTTAATTTCTCCATCAAATCTGAATGAGATCCTTGCTGGGTAGAGTAATCTTGGTTGTAGGTTTTTCCCTTTTATCACTTTAAATATATCCTGCCGTCCCTCTTGCCTGCAGAATTTCTGATGAAAGATCAGCTTTTAACCTTATGGGGATTCCGTTGTATATTATTATTATTATTTTTTTCCCTTGCTGCTTTTAATATTTTTTCTTTGTATTACATTTTGATACTTTGATTAGTATGTGTCTTGGTGTGTTTTTCCTTTGATTTATCCTGTATGGGACTCTCTGTGTTTCCTGTAGTTGATTAACTATTTCCTTTCCCATATTAGGGAAGTTTTCAATGATAATCTCTTCAAATATTTTCTCAGTCCCTTTATTTTTATCTTCTTCTTCTGGGATCTCTATAATCTGAATGTTGGTGCATTTAATGTTGTCCCAGAGGTGTCTGAGACTGTCCTCAATTCTTTTCATTCTTTTCTCTTTATTCTGCTCTGCAGTAGTTATTTCTACCATTTTATCTTCCAGGTCACTTATCTATTCTTCTTCCTCAGTTATTCTGCTATTGATCCCTTCTAGAGAATTTTTAATTTCATTTACTGTGTTGTTCATCACTGTTTGTTTGCTCTTTAGTTCTTCTAGGTCCCTGTTAAACATTTCTTGTATTTTCTCCATTCTGTTTCCAAGATTTTGGATCATCTTTACTATCATTATTCTTAATTATTTTTCAGGTAGACTGCCTACTCCCTCTTCATCTGTTTGGTCTGGTGGGTTTTTACCTTGTTCCTTCATCTGCTGTGTGTTTCTTTGTCTTCTCATTTTGCTTAAGTTACTGTGTTTGGGGTCTCCTTTTTGCAGGCTGCAGGTTCATAGTTCCCATTGTTTTTGGTGTCTGTCCCCAGTTGCTAAGGTTAGTTCAGTATGTTGTGTAGGCTTTCTGGTGGAGGGGACTAGTCCCTGTGTTTTGGTCAATGAGGCTGTATCTTGACTTTCTGGTGTACAGGTCCTTGTCTGGTTGTGTGTTTTGGGGTGTCTGTGACCTTATTATTATTTTAGGCAGCCTCTCTGCTAATGGATGTGGTTGTGTTCCTGTCTTGCTACTTGTTTGGCATAGAACATCTAGTACTGTAGCTTGCTGGTCGTTCAGTGGAGCTGGGTCTTGGCATTGAGATGGAGATTTCTGGGAGATTTTCACTGTTTGATATTATGTGGAGCTGGGAGATCTCTAGTGGAGCAATGTCTTGAACTTATCTCTCGCACCTCAGAGGCACAGCCCTGACGCCTGGCTGGAGCACCAAGAGTCTGTCATCCACATGGCTCAGAATAAAAGGGAGAAAAGCAAGAAAGCAAGAAAGAAAGCAAGCAAACAAGCAAGAAAGAAAGAAAGAAAGAAAAAGATAAAATAAAATTTTAAAAATGTTATTAAAATAAAAAACAAAAAAATAATTATTAAAAAATTTAAGTAATTAAAAAGAACAAAAGAAAGAAGGAAGAGAACTACCCAACCAAAAAGTAAATTCAACAATGATAACAAGTGCTGAAAACTATACTAAAAGCAAAACAAAACAAAACAAAAAAACACAAAAGAACGGACAGACAGAACACTAAGACAAATGGTAAAAGCAACGCTATACAGACAAAATCACACACAGAAGCATACGCATACACACTCCGCAAAATAGAAAAAGGGAAAAAAAAAAAAAAAATATATATATATATATATATATATATATATATATATATATATCCTTGCTCCCAAAGTCCACCTACTCAGTTTGGGATGATTCATTGTCTATTCAGGTATTCCACAGATGCAGGGTACATCAAGTTTATTGTGGAGATTTAATCTGCTGCTTTGAGGCTGCTAGGAGAAATTTCCCTTTCTTTTCTTTGTTTGCACAGCTCCCAGGCTTCAGCCTTGGATTTGGACAGCCTCTGCGTGTAGGTCGCCTGAGGGCGTCTTTTCTTTGCTCAGAGAGGACGGGGTAAAAGGAGCAGTCAATTAGGGGACTCTGGCTCACTCAGGCCGGGGGGGAGGGAGGGGTACCGATGCGGGGTGAGCCTGCGGCAGCTGAGGCCAGCATGACGTTGCACCAGCCTGAGGCGCACCGTGCGTTCTCCTGGGGAAGTTGTCCCTGGATTCCGGGATCCTGGCAGTGGTGCGCTGCACAGGCTCCCCGGAAGGGAGGTGTGGATAGTGACCTGTGCTCGCCCACAGGCTTCTTGGTGGTGGCAGCAGCAGCCTTAGCGTCTCATGCCCATCTCTGGGGTCTGTGCTGATTGCTGTGGCTTGCACCCATCTCTGGATCTCTTTAAGCAGCGCTCTGAATCCCCCCTCCTTGCGCACTAGGAAACAAAGAGGGAAGAAAATCTCTCTTGCCTCTTCGGCATGTCCAGACTTTTCCCCGGACTCCCTCCCGGCTAGCCGTGGTGTGCTAACCCCTTCAGGCTGTGTTAGTGCCACCAACCCCAGTCCTCTCCCTGGGATCCGACCTCCGAAGCCTGAGCCTCAGCCCCCAGCTCCCACCCATCCTGGCGGGTGAGCAGACAAGTCTCTCAGGCTGGTGAGAGACGGTCGGCACCGATCCTCTGTGCGGCAATCTCTCTGCTTTGCCCTCTGCACCCCTGTGGCTGCACTCTCCTCCGTGGCTCTGAAACTTCCCCCCTCCGCCACCCGCAGTCTCTACCCGTGAAGGGCCTTCCTAGTGTGTGGAAACCTTTCCTCTTTCACAGCTTCCTCCCAGAGAGGCAGGTCCCGTCCCTATTCTTTGTCTATGTTTTTTTCATTTTTCTTTTGCCCTACCCAGGTACGTGGGGAGTTTCTTGCCTTTTGGGAGGTGTGAGATCTTCTGCCAGTGTTCAGTATGTGTTCTCTAGGAGTTGCTCCACGTGTAGATATATTTCTGATGTATCTGTGGGAAGGAAGGTGATCTCCTCGTCTTACTCTTCTGCTATCTTGAAGCTCCCCCCTGTAGCTGAGTATTTAGTTCAGATGTTTCCCTGGCACTGTACCAATAGCATCTTTGATTACTCTTCCCTATTATTATTTTTCATCTAAAAGCTCTTTCTTGTTGTTTCCAAACCCATTTAATATTAGAAATTGTGCTGCAGTGTACTATGTATTCTATGTTTGTTTATGCTTTTGTTTTGCTATAAGTATAGTGAATATTATGAGATATATATATATATATATATATATATATAATTTTTTTTCTGAAAAGGAAGTTTTGTCTATAGACCAAACATGAACATTCAATTCAAGTTAGTGTAAATGTTTATGATTTTTGTCTAACTTAGTTACGTTCCCTGATATTTATTTGAAAAACCTTGGTTAGATGAAAGAGATCTATATACTCATAAGCTTAATAATGAACTAGGCAATGTAGATTCAGTATTAAAAACCAAAACACACCCATTTAGGTCTTTGTGTTCCAAAATACACCCATTTAGGTCTTTGTTTTCAATGTATTTTCTTTTCCAAGTAGCCAGTTTTATGAGGTTAATATAAAATCAAAGTTATTTAGTTATTTGTTCTCAGTACATGAAAGGCAAAACATTTCCAAACTAAGTCACATTTTTACTGAGATAGACATCCTCAATATATTTATTTATTGTTCTCATGGTTCCAAGAAGAAAATATATGAAATCTATGAACAGTTTGCTTAGTATCTTATCAAATGATTATGGCAATACAGGTTTCTCCTGCTCTCTGAAACTAGAGTGCTTCTATGAAAACTTTCTCAAACTGAAATGGTGTAAAGCAAAACAATTTTCACTTTTCACCTTTTTTTAGTAGAAGTGAAAATTCTCTTCAGATTTCTTTCTGTTATCAGAAACAGGTACTAACATAGATCTTCCTTTTGTAAAAGTGAAGTGGCATAAAGCAAACTTTTGAAAGGCGAGGGATATCTGTAATCTAGTTGAGGATGTTAAGTGTGACCATCTCATATTTACTGCAGGATGACACTGCTTACCATCTTCTTTTGATTTAAAATGACTTCTTTCTTGTAAGTTGCTCTTTAGTAATTAAATATATTTGCTGTTTTTGATTCCAAGTCTGATGACATACAGATTAACATTTTCTGTGTTTTACTAGTACAAAATGCTTATGGAGTGAGTCCTTCAATTTTATACTAAAGTCCTTCATTTGAATTGGTAACATCGATGACTTAGACATATTTGTTTTGTAAGAGAACGAATGAATGAATGATCAATTTATAATCTAAATTAAACTGATGAAAATAGTTTCAGAACTAAAAATTGAGGTAATTACTCTCTTCTATTAGTACTGACTTTTAGTTCTTCTTTGAATACATATTTTGTCTATATGTGAACCTTAAAGTTTCTCAGTATTTTATTGTGTGCTAATGTATTAAAAATAAATTATTTACAGTTAAATACTCTATTATCATTTAAAAGCATTCTGTCTTTGAATGTGTATCTTAGATTTAAAATTCTTATGGGTGGAAGGGCAAATGGGATCTTTGTAGTTCTTGCTGTATATTTCCTAATTAGAAAAGAAAAATGTGGGCTTCCCTGGTGACACAGTTGTTGAGATTTTGCCTGTCAATGCAAGGGACACGGGTTCGTGCCCTGGTCCGGGAAGATCCCACATGTCACGGAGCGGCTGGGCCCGTGAGCCATGGCTGCTGAGCCTGCACGTCCGGAGCCTGTGCTCTGCAACGGGAGAGGCTACAACAGTGAGAGGCCCGTGTACAACAAAAAAAAAAAAAAAAAAAAAAAAAAAAAGAAAGAAAGAAAGAAAAAGAAAAAGAAAAATGTTTTGCACAGGTCTATATAGAAGGTTTAGCTATATAAAATGTAAAATAATAACAATGGCAGTAATATAACTTTCAATACAATCATCTAAAAATGTCAGACTTAACAGATACAAATATGATGCTAGCATATTTAATGTGCTACGTGTGTCATCTTTAACACATGCCCAACGGTTGTGATGAAGGGTAAAACCAGGCTTTATGCTATTACTTGGATTCAGTTATAAGGGATTGTCCACCCAGAGCAGGTGGCATTGTATGCACTGTCCTATTTAAAAATCTTGCCATTTGGCACCTAGGCCCTGAGGCAGAATTCCAACCAAATTGTCAGTAGGAATGACGCCAACCTAACAGATGAACGGAAGGCGCCAAAGCTGAGAGTCCATGTTCACGTATCAAATGTGTTTATTTACAGCAGGATTCCCAGTTATAAGTCTTCAAACATGTTCAGAAAAAACTGTGCCAACATGAAGAGGTTGCCCTGCCTTTAATCCCCCTAAATCAAGGATTAACCTTGAATTTATTTTTAGAGATGCAATTTAGCCACAAACCTCTGTTATCTTTTTAAGCTGGAGGAAGAATAGGTAGTTTTGGATTTTTTATTTTAAGATTTATTATTTATTTATTTAATTATTTTTGGCTGCATCGGGTCTTTGTTACGGCACGCAGGATCTTTGTTGAGGCATGCAGGATCTTTCATTACAGCACGAGACTTATCTTTAGTTGTAGCATGTGGGTTTTCTCTCTAGTTGTGGCATGCAGGCTCCAGGGCATGTGGGTTCTGTAGTTTGTGGCACAAAGGCTCTCTAGTTGAGGTGCGCGAGCTCAGTAGTTGTGGCACCTGGGCTTAGTTGCCTTGCAGCATGTGGGATCTTATTTCCCTGATCAGGGATCGAACCCACATTTCCTGCATTGGGAAGCAGATTCTTTACCACTGGACCACCAGGGAAGTCCTGGATTTATGCACTTAATTGCTCAATCCTTTTTTGTTTATCTGGTTGCTCATTATAATAATAATAATTTAAATGCCATTAATTGAAAATTTTGTATTGATTGTATTCATACTAAACTATTGTTTATGAATGATACAGCAACATAACATATAGGACTAATTTTTTAAAAGGATGAAAGTTGATTTCCTTAATATTCCCACAATATTCACTCAAAGCTATAAGTAAGGCAATGAAAAATTACCTACGTTTCACCTTTACAAAAGAGTGAAAATTAATACTTCACTGGGTCATTTTACCCACAGATGACTCGATGAAAATGTGTGACAGGAATAAATTGCAAGTATTTTGTTGAGAAACTCAGTGTGATTGTTCTTAAAAATCTTGAGGGGCTTCCCTGGTGGCACAGTGGTTAAGAATCTGCCTGCCAGTGCAGGGGACACAGGTTTGAGCCCTGGTCTGGGAAGATCCCACATGCTGTGGAGCAACTAAGCTTGTGCGCCACAACTACTGAGCCTGTTCTCTGGAGCCCGCGAGCCACAACTACCGAGCCCACATGCTGCAACTACTGAAGCCCGCACACCTAGAGCCCATGCTCCACAACAAGAGAAGCAACCACAATGAGAAACCAGCGCAAAGCCGGCGCAACACAATGAAGAGTAGCCCTCGCTCGCCGCCACTAGAGAAAGCCTGTGCGCAGCAACAAAGATGCAATGCAGCCAAAAATGTTTTTTGAGTTATTTTTTAAAAATATGTAACTAGGAAATGTTTTAGAGAAAACTGTTAGACAATTACTGTGTTTACTAAAATGGACTAATATGTAGTCCTACTTGAAGTTTAGTGGCTGTATCGTAAAATGTACTGAGACTAAGTCTGATTCTCAAAGGTAATTAGTGCACTTAGTTATTGGTGTTCTCTTCACATAATTTAGCAATTGACAGGGCAACAAAGTTAAAAAATAAATGCAAGTATTTACAGGACACAGTTTACAAAGAAAATAAATACTAAGAAAAAGATCATTCTTTTAGCTGTTTCCAGTGTGAGAACAACATGAAGTTTCAAAAGGCAAAATTGCTGTAAAAGTAAAGCATCCAGCTGCTTTATAATCCAAATGAAAGCCAAATGCTAATCTCTAGATTGTTTTACTAGATTGCCTCAACATAAGACGCCATTATTATGAAAAACTTTATGATTTTGTGAAATAAGTAAAGCATGACAGTTATAGGAATCTTAGACAATAAAGATGTGCACAAAGAAAAATGGCTGTCAGATCACTCCAAATACATCTGTCTTTAAAATGCAAATATTTTGTGCTATTTGTACATGTGTTCATATTAAAGTGAGATCACATAAAATGTGTTTAGTACTGAAATCTGTTTTTTTTATTTTTTTGTTTAAAATATATTGGTACCATCTCTTAATTTAAAAAACACACCTATTGCATCAATTTCAAATTAAGGGTATATTTCAGGACACTTAGATTGTAATTTTGCATCGTTAAAAAAAGAAACTGTATAGTTCCTTTACTATAGCCTGGAGAACATGTTTAAGTGTTATCTTAGGTTCTAACCCTGTAGATGGTATTGCCTTACTTAATGTTACACATTTTTGTAAGCATTTTGAATTGCCCTTCAGAAAGTTAACTCTAGTAAAAACGCACACCAACAATTCATGAGAATGAGTTCCCCTACAAAACAAAAAAAACACTAGCTGTAGTCAAAAAAAAATTATCATTTACCATCTAATAAGAAATAAATAGAATGTCATTCAAAATATTTTTTCTATTATTATGAATGACTGAATTATTTGGCCTTGGTTTTATTGGCCAATTTTATATTTTGTGATTCCTTTATTTGAATGTAAGATCCAATGGTAAAAAGTTTATTTTGTTTTGTTCAATTTTCATCTCCAGTAACTAGAACAATTTCTGTAACATAGGAGGCACTACCTTCAACTATTTTGTTTAAATTAAAAATTTTTGAAGCATTATTTCTGTTCTTTTTTCATTTCTACTGGCATGTTGGCATGTGTGTGTTGATTTGTGTTATGTGTGTTTCTTTTAACTGTAAAATTATTAATCTCTTGTCTGCCAAAAATGAAAGTTCATTTTTTTCCCAATTACCTGAAATATGTTTATAGCATTTTATCTGCTTCCTTCCCTCCTTCTCTTTCTAATTTTTATCTTAAAATATATACTGTTAAATAGCTCAATCTGTTTCCTTTTGCCTTTGGAGTCATGCTTAAAAATCTGTCATTTTTAAAAGATGTATATTTAAATCCACGCTGGATATTTTTTTCTAAAAATGTGTTAGATAAATAGAATTTTCTCTTAATTTCTAACCTGTTATCCTAACACTATTTATGAATTAGCTCCTTTTTCCTGAAATTGAGTTATATATATACTACATATATTAAATATCTAGGAATGTTTGACCCTATTTCTCTAGCTTTTCATCTATTCTATTGATATGACCATTTTTCCCCTAGTACCTTGTAGTTTTCATTCAATTGATAATGTGTTTTTATAGCTGATAAAGTCCTCTTTACTCTTGATTTCATCTACATGCTGTCTAAATTTTAATAAATATTCATTAAATATGAATTGCTCACCTTATTCTTCATTAAACATGTTTTGAGTTAGTCATCTTAGTCATTTTTTTTTCTTCCATAAGCATTTGAGATTTATTTTGGAGGGTTTTTTTTTTTTTTTAGGCACCTACTTGTTTTTTAAAAGAATGTTAATGCTTTGGTTAGAAAAGCAATTATACGCCAATAAAGATGTTAAAAAAAGATATTCAAATTTTAAATCAATAAAGGATATATTTTGCAAATAAACATATTTTGTATTTAGGTTAGGAAATTACCTCCATGTCTGTTGTGCCAGTCAACCTGCAGCATTACTTAAATTTAGTTATCTGGACTGTGAAAAATCTAAAATGCCATGTGGCTGCTGCCATTTCTCTTGTGCTTCCATCAGTTTGTTATGTGTTTCCTACCTTATTATTAAAAATGTATTGGCCATGAGTATGTAAATATGAAGTAAGTAAATATGTAAATATGAAGCTTGCTGCATATCCACGTATATGGAGGTAAAACTTCAGACACATAAGCATTTAGCTACAGATATCTAAAAATAATTTTCCTTTATCTTAAAATACTGTTTTGCAATCAAGAAAATGTATCATGAGGTAGAATTGTTTTTCACACAGGTAAAGTAATCCTAATCATAGTTAATGAGCAATATACACTTTCCAAAGCCTTTTATATCAGTGGCAGATGAAGAGTTCTTACAAAAGAATTAAATGTCAAGGCAAGCAAGTATAAGGTTTGTATGGTCAAACCATACCTTTTAAGTGAGGATATTGTACTTGAAAGAGAAAATAACCTCCCATTCAGGTACAGGCTATGCTGAATTCACACATGAAATGCTGCCTGAAAATGAGTGTAACATTTCAAAAAAGGTATGTTAGGTTTGGAAAAGCCAAGAGAACAAAAATGAAATGGTCAAGGGCAGGTGGTTGTTTTCATGGAGGATGCCCTTGAAGTTGCCAGGAGTGGGTTGTGGGGAGAGCCACACTGAGCTCCTCCAATTTTGGCACATATAACTGACAGTATCTCAGTCTCAGATGAAGTGCCACATTAACACAACCACACAATCTGTCACTTGTATTAGTCTAGATTGTCTAAGATGTAAGTATTGATAGGAAGTAAGATGTGCGGGACATTTATTCAGGGAAGAGGGAATGGAACCAGGCAAGTCTGGAAGAACCTTTGGATGATGATGGAGGTCTGACCTCTTAAAGAAGAGAAGAAAGAAAGGAAGTGAAACATGTTTTTAAGAAAATTCTAGTAAAGGTATCAGGCAGTCCTGTACCAATGTCCCCACTTAGGGGAGTGTTTCCCAGAAATGGTCCATCTTAGTACATCTGTCAGGCTCGGTCATTGATTAAGAGCAGCTGTGAGAATCACAACTTCCATCCAAACGGGTTCTGCATCTCATAAAAGGCAGCAACTGTGGCTGCAAGTCATATATGTAGGAGAGCCCATAGATATATTGTCATGGCAACCAAAGCATTTGACACCTGTCCCCGCCGTTTTTGTCCTTCTAATCTGGATGCCTCTTCTAACTCTCTTCTCTACAGACTTTCTGATTCTTTATTGAAGTATAAATTATAAAGCTCAGGGGTCAAGTGAGAGAATAAATATGTGTTGTTACATGATTAAAGTGTATGAACAGTGTGAATCATATAATATAGAGTTTGGGTAAATTTAAAATAGACATATTCAAATATATCCAAAGTAAAGAGGATCCTCTCAATTTAAATCAGTTAATGCGAAATTTCAAAGTAAAAGCTCTTTATGTAATTAGACAGCAAAGTGCCACTAACCACTTTTGTTACATTTTAAATGCTTCTTTTTAATGTATTATTTATAATGTTTTGTTCTTTATCAAGGGTTTAGAACTTTCTCCAAAACACTTCTGAAAACTCTGTTTCAAAGTAGATTAGCTATTTTAACTTCTGTTATAAATAATGTAGTTACACTTTCTTTTAAATACAAGTTTAAGTTTATAGCTGATTGAAGCAGGAAGCTGATCACACTTCTCCTAAAAAAAGTGAATTTTTAGAAAAGCATATTGACCAAGAAACCCTTAAGAACTCAAGAGTTCTAATCATGGTGGTCAGGGGACTCTATAAGCCAGTGGTTTAGGGAAGCCTGTCTAGTTTCATTCCCATTCTTCATCCCTGTGGGAGAAGGGATGAAAGGATGCCAGAGCTCTTGGGGCACAGCTGATCCAGAGTGCCAGAAAAGACAAATTACAACTCTCAAGAGATGGGAAATAGTCACAGAAATGAATCACACTTGCTAAGGTGGTAATAGCTGATTGTTGTATGGTAAACAATTCCAGAAAGACTTCGTTGTCAAGAGCCTGAAGGTTAAGGAAAAACAGCAGGCAGAATTTCTGACTGCCAATATGAATTCCAGGTGAGTCAGAAGAAAACCTTGTAATAAAAGGTTATATGTATGATCAGGGTGAATTAGGAAGACAAGTTAAATAGGATTTAAAATTAATGTGCTGCATGTATATTGTCATTTCCTTAGTGAACTGGTTCTAGGGGAATGATAACCTCTTTTTATGAATTTTGAGTTTACTTAATTTATTAATATATTTTAATTAAAACACAAGAAATGGTGTATAACACCCTATTAGTAACCTAAAATACGATAAGGTTATTAGCCAACTGTCTTCCTGAAAATCAATCTCTGAAAATTCCCACTCTGCTGACAAACACATGTTTGCAAACTGGAATCTTGAACACACACGCTTGGGCACTTAGAGGGGAGCTGCCAAAAAGGAAACAAAGAAAATCAAACTTCAGTTATGAGTGAAGAAGCAATGCAAAGAGTGCTATAACTTACTCACGTATGAGGGAAAGAAGACTGTATTCTAGTGGAACACACGAGGCCAGGATAAATCACATGACTGTTGTATATGACCTTCTTTCAATAATTAGGAGAAAAATGAATCAAAAGGAAAAACTATCTCCTTACTCTTTATGAAATATTTAGAGAAAAAACAACAAAAAAACAGCATGAAGCCTTACATAAAATGTTCCTTTCCATTAGTATTCATAACTGAGATTGTTTTGGTTAGTTTTATCCAGTTTTATACATTCCAGCTTGCTATATTTTAAGAAGATATTTAGCAATAAAAATGTCTGAACAATTAAAAAATATAAATTGCATCAATAGCATCAATTTAAAAGACATTAGGTTCATATATCTATACATAAAATTCTAATATTAAGATGATTATGTGTATTTAACCACTTGCATGAAAGACTAATATAGAGGTTAATTGCATGTTTTTGATAACTGAATGCAGTGGGAAAGGGCATGGGTATTGCAGTCACATCCATGTGGAGTTAAATCCTCTATATACCAGGTATTCAATATCCGAATCCTGTCAAAATTCTGATTCTCTAACTAAGCTTCTACTTGTTCATCTATGCTATGGGGAAAATGATACCATTATTGTAAAAACTGGGGAAAATTTTCCGTGACTGTTTTTGAAGGTATCAGTACTCATGTGGTAACTATCCAACAGTTGTTTCCTGCATGTTGCAGAATAAGACTGAGTGTTGCTTTGTCTTATTTTAGAGCCACCTTCTAGTTAACTTAAGCTATTGAGCTTTGTTTTTATGAGAGAGCTGAGGAACTGTCGTTTTTCCTCTCTCACTGGCACTTTAGTCTCTTTAGGAAAGTTTGCCTCAGTGGAATTTCTAGGTTCCATCCTTTCCAGGGCTGCATAAAAATTTGAAATATTATGGCAAAATGACACCAAAAAACCATAATTCAAAAAGATACATGCACCCTAATGTTCATCGCAAAACTATGTACAATAGCCAAGACATGGAAGCAACATAAATGTCCATCAACAGATGAACGGATAAGGAAGACATAGTTTGTGTGTGTGTGTGTGTGTGTGTGTGTATGTGTGTGTGTGTGTACAGTGGAATACTACTCAGCCAAAAAGAAGAATGAAATAATGCCATTTGCTGCAACATGGATGGACCTGGAGATTATCATACTAAGTGAAGTAAGTCAGACAAAGAAAGACAAATATCACATGGTATTACTTACATGTGGAATCTAAAAAAAAAAATCATACAAATGAACTTATTTACAAAACAGAGATAGACCCACAGACATAGAAAACAAACTTCTGGTTACTAACAGGGAAAGAGGGGGAGGGATAAAATAGAAGTTTGAGATTAACATATACACACTACTGTATATAAAATAGATAATCAGAAAGTACTGTATAGCACAGGGAATTATACTCAATATTTTATAATAACATATGAGGGAAGAGAATCCAGAAAAAGAATAAATATAGATATAGTTATATATGTATAACTGAATCACTTTGCTGTACATCTGAAACTAACACAACATTGTAAATCAACTACACTCCAATAAATAATAACTAAATAATTAGACAACAAAAAATATAGATTTTTATGTAACTAATAGCCATCCAGTAGTAGCATAACTAGATGGCAGGCAAGTCACTGAATCCTACATTTTCACAATGGACTTTCATATTAGGACCATTATAGGCTGACACAACTAAATCTTATCTTTCACTTGCCAAAATTGAATTTTCATATAGCAGCTGTTAAAAAATTTTTTTGAACTATTGCATAGTGATATCATCCAGCCAACAGAGCTCATAAAGTTTATAATATTGAAAATAAAAAAAAAGGTATGAAGAAATAATTAGGTGTGCTGAAAAAAGCTACATCTTCAGCATCAGTCAGATGGTCTGTGCTTCCATGTCTTCAAGCACTTGAAGCAGAACATATCTTTCCAAAAGCCAGATGTTGTATCAGTTATACAGACAGATTTAAGAAGAGCTCACTTATAAATGGTTCGTCTTTGTAATACCGCCTTAACCCTTAAATAAGCAGCAGGTGGCTGTTGATGTTGCCCTTACTGAAAATAAGATATTTGCTAGGAAAGCATTTTATGTGGTTTTATTAATTCCTTCAGCAAGTGTTTACTGACTATGTCCTATGTGCTAGGCATAGTTCTAAGCACTTGATACATAAGTTAACATAAAGGACAAGATCTCTGCCCTCACAGAGTTTACATTCTAATAGAGGGAGACATAAAATAAACAACACAAATATAACACACACACACAATTTAAGGCATTTACATAGCAGGTTAGAAGGGGATAAATGTCAGAAAATAAAAAGGTGGTCAGGGAAAAGTTTCTACTAGGTGTTGCAATTTGAAATAGAATAGTCAGGGTAAGACTCATTGAGAAGTTGACATTTGAGCAAAAATTCAATGGAAATGAGCTTAAAAACTCCTTTTTTCTTCTTTTTTTTCTTTTCCAAAATGAAAAGATTTAGAAGTCTATTGAGATAGTTTTAAGTTTTCTTTCTGTTCCTTTATCCTCTTTTATTATAAAGAAGCTAAAAATTTGAAAAGAAAGAGCAACTCTAAGCCAAATAATATTCTGAATCGCTCAGGTAAATAGTGTAGTTTTAGAAACTATTCATTCTTCCTCGTCTTCTCATTTTCCTTTTTTCAAAATTCTAAGCCACCTCCTTCTATCTTATTCTTCTGTCACAGTCCTAAAATGTCTGCCTCCAGAGGGTGCATGAATAATCACAAAGATTCTTAACATGATCTCCTTATACAACTAAACCCATGAATGTCATGAAATATGGCAATGTCAATTCATCAGTTCACAAAGAATACCCATGATATGAAATCTGCACAAGACAGTAAATCCATGATTGGATTATATATTGCTAAGCTAAGGATAATATTTTATAAAATATAGGTACCTTTATGTAATGATATTATACTTCATAATATCAATACATTTATGAAGTGATATTATAGGTAATATTTTGCTGGCCTTAATGCTCAGAAAATAGAGTATATTTTACATAGGGAAATTGACTTTTTTTCTGTTTCTATAATTATCTAGCAACAGTATTGTTGGAGAGGAAAATCTCTGGGACTGAGATTTCCCTGGATTAAATTAAATAAAACATATCAGAAAATGTATGTATCAAAGATCACTGAACCCTATATTATTTTAGGATTATGTTTGTTTTTCACTGTGTATATCAACATGAAAAGTTGGCTGCTGCTTTTAATGTGTAGCCAGTAAAAGGAACTGTGATGAGATGAATATTTCAGCTTAAAAAAATTGTCTTCTAATATGAGTCAACATTAGAAGAGATCAGTAAGCAAGGAGACCCCTTAATGAATCCTTGCTGTACCTTTTGAAAACCACATACCTAAATATAAAATACATAAGAGCTCCAGTTTTCTCTAGAGCCAGACTTTGCTATTTCTTTTCCTGGGCTGGCTGGGTGAGCTATATTGAAAGGATATGTCAACCTTTCTTGCTTGGCTTTGGTCAACTGTGACACTTGCTTTAAAACCATGAAAACTGCTGTGCATGCTGCTATGTGTAAATGTGAAACATATGAAAATGTGAGAACATAATTTTACATACCACGATTTTAAGCTTTATTATACTGTCTCTAGCTCATTGCTTCTTAAAGGATCAGAAATGGAGTTGCAAATATGTCCCATTATTTGTTCTATGTTAATAGTTTTCCAATATGATTTCTTCCTAGGTTTGAGACAATGTATTCTGACATATCTTTTGAAAATTGGACATCTGCAATAGAGTGTTATATATGAAAGAATAACATCCATTACATTTATAGATAAGCAGCTAAATCATTATATCTTGCAATCTTTGTGTAGTCCAGATGTGTGATATACTGATATTACATTCTTTTCATGTTGCTTCTTACTCTGAATACATAACCCAAGAACTTGTCTTCAATAATCTACTGTTTTATCTTTTATCTGCACATTTGAACTCTAATGTCTGCTGGATCAAACACTTCCTTTCATTAATAAGATGAAAAGATTTTCCATCTATTATTCTCAATTTAAAAAATAAACCAGTGTATTGTGAAGATTAGAGGTAAAAAGCCAGAGATTCCAGAGTATTCTGTGAGTTCTACATAATTATCAGGAATTTATATTGCATTTGAACTTGAAATACCTTACAGCAAAATTTGACTTTTTGTCTTGAAAAAGACTGAATAGCATGTTAAAAAACAAAGAGAGAAAAGAAACACAAAAAAACAAAAAAAAAACTTATCTTCAAAGGTAGTGCTGATTGGTGTAGATGTTTCAATTTTCAGTGATAATACAGGAGTAAAATAAATTCAAAATGACCTTTAGAGTTATTTTTGTTCCTTAGCACACCACCAAACCCTTACTTCTATTCCTTTATTTATGGTACAATGTATGAAATCATAGCATAGATAAATAAAAAGATCAACATTGAAGTACTCTTCCTTTTTGATAATTACATGATAGCTAACTTCAATGACTAACGTTTTGCTATAAAATATTAATATAAATCTCCAAAATAGAATCCAACATTAGTAGAGAGCAAATATCTTCTGAAAAATAATTCTATGCATCCAAGGAAAAACATCTATGCTTTTTGGACTTTATATCACAGGAAGTAAAAGCTTTAGGATGTGTGTAAGAGATGAGATTTTGTTTTGTTTCTGTTTGTTTTCTGAGGATGAAGGTCCAGAGAGAATGATTGTCATTCTCGCTGCTGCCAGAGAAAGGGGAGCCTGTAAAACTATGTCAGATTTAATGTTCCTTAAAAAATACTCGAATCTGGAGGCTAGCCTTGTCTCATCCTTCTGTCTCTTCCCTTAATGACTCCATCTACATTGTCTTGTTTTTCATTATATAATCTTACTTTTGAAATGTTGTTTTCTGAGTATGGTACAAATTCCTTCATTGCTTTTACTCCTCTCTTGATCACCTGTTCAGTTTCTTTCTTGGGCTCATTTCATGTCAGATTTTTTGTCCTATCTTTGTCACAACAAATTATCTCCCCCCACATGTAAACTGTCAAGTAGTCTCACTCCTAAAAGCCAACATAAACTGATAAGGAAATGAAAAATGTTTTGCCTTGCTGTCCGTAGGCATTAAGACTTCACTGATCTTTCATTAATTGGTTTGATGATTTTATTCTGATGTCTTCCTATCAACCTACTTTTTTTTTTTTTTTTTTGCGGTACACGGGCCTCTCACTCTTGTGGCCTCTCCCGTTGTGGAGCACTGGCTCCGGACGTGCAGGCTCAGCGGCCATGGTTCACGGGCCCAGCCGCTCCGCGGCATGTGGGATCTTCCCGGACCGGGGCACAAACCCGTGTCCCCTGCATCGGCAGGTGGACTCTCAACCACTGCACCACCAGGGAAGCCCTCAACCTACATTTTGCATCAGTATTTTCTCTTACATTGTAATTGTGTACAAGGCCGAGATTTGCCTACATGTTTGTCTTTGAACATTGCAATTAAGCAATTAATAGACATCTTTTCTTGTTAATGAGTTTGTTGTTCCATGTGATGCAATATCATTTCACATCCAAACATACTTGGGAGGGAGGTGAGAAGTTGGAAAAAGATTGCATAATTTGCTCATAGTCACACATTTATTAGTAGACCTAGACTAGATGGAGAGGGTTTTCATTTTTTTGTCAGTTAACAGCAAAACATGTTTGTTCAAATAAATAGTTGTTAATGCATAAGTTTATTCATTAGGCTGACCTTTATTTTACTATTTTATCTGATTTTTCCTTTCTAGAAAGCACCACCCCACGTAGATCTCATAAGAAGTGTGCCTCAGCTTTCTCATTCCTAAGATGGGGATTTATTAAAAGTAAATATAAACAGTTTAAAAATATTCTTTCATAGTTTAAAATAATATATGAATGAAAAGTGCTGTTAATATCATTTCTTGAAAGTCTGCCTTAAAGTTTTTCCTATGTATTTTTTTAATTGCTTGGTTATACACTTTAATTCTCATTTGTTTGCTAAAGGAATATTTACTGATATGCTACTATGTTTCAGAGACTCATGGGTGCTGAGAATACAGCAGTGAACAACAGATAAAATTCCTGTCCATTCTAGTGGTAAGACTCAGAAAAATAATTAAAGAAAGAAATTAAAGTATGCATATATTAGAGAATAATAAGAGAAATAAAGAAAAATACAGTGGCTATGATGCTTAGGGGGTGATGAGGCAGTGGAAGTTTTCCATTTTTAATAAGAAGATCAGGGAAGTCCTCCTTCGGAAAATGGCCTTAAAGAAAAAGTCTGAAATAAGGGTGATTACTGGGGGCAAATTATAAATGGCAAATGAAACAGCAAAGACAATTGTCCTGAGACAGTATTGTACTTGTCTTATTTGAACAATAAGAAGACCAGAAGTGTAATGTAGCTAGAGGGGAATAAGGAAAGAGTAGTGAGGCATAAAGCCAGAGGTGTGAAGTGGGGAGTGTCATGTAGGGGCTTTGTAGAATTTGGACTCTGACCCTCTCTTTTATATGATAGGAAGATATGGAAAGCCTGAGCGAGGTTCACTCTGCCTATTGTGAGATCAAGAAAACAAAGAGGAACAGAAAGGAATCAAGAACAGTTAGGAAGCTATCACCCATTGGCCAGGTCAGAGAGGATGATGGTGTTGATGAAATGGCAGTGAAACAGGCAAATTTTCTATGTGTTTTAAAGATAGAGATGACAGTATATCCTGATGGGTTTAATGTTGGTGGGAGAAGAAGACAGGAGCCTAGAACATCTACAAGGGTTTAGGTCTGGAAAGATGGAAGAATGGGGTTGCCCTTTATTGAGGTATAGGAGGAGCCATTTGTATGTGGGGGGTTGGTAAGTGTGATGATGTTGGTATATGTGTGTGTTGGGGGGAATTTATAAAGTTTCTTTTATTGATAAGTGTAATATAATTATTAGATCAAGTTCTCTAGTCCAGCCTATTATCTTCATTCACCCCATAAACACTTAGTTGTCAGTTTCTTTCTTTTTTTTTTTTTAAGAAGATGTTGTGGGTAGGAGTTTATTAATTATTTTTTATTTATTTTTGCTGTGTTGGGTTTTTGTTTCTGTGAGAAGGCTTTCTCTAGTTGTGGCAAGCGGGAGCCACTCTTCATCGCGGTGCACGGGCCTCTCACTATCGCGGCCTCTCTTGCTGTGGAGCACAAGCTCCAGATGCACAGTCTCAGTGGTTGTGGCTCACAGGCCTTGTTGCTCCGCAGCATGTGGGATCCTCCCAGACCAGGGCTCAAACCCGTGTCCCCTGCATTAGCAGGCAGATTCTCAACCACTGCACTACCAGGGAAGCCCTGTCAGTTTCTTTTGATTTTACATTGGTCTGCTCTCTGGAACCCATGTCTCCTTCCTATACGCACTGACTAACATTGCCCTTCAGTCCTTCTTGCCTGAGTTATTAAAACAGCCTCTGAATCGTCTCTCTGCTACTCACCATTACTCTATCGTGTTCCTCTCAAGCACTGAAGTCAGATTAATATTTTGAAATGCTGTAGAGATTATGATGCTATCCAGCCCAAAGATGTTCAAAGACTCACCCTCCTTTCCCTACCCATTTCCGATCCTGGTATTCAAGACATTCCAAAATCTGACCCCAAACTTATATCTTTTAAATTTACTTCACATTAGTACTCTTCACTAATTACAGTTCTATCAGTTGAATAGTTCCTTATGACAGGAATAACCAACTTCCTCCTTACCTTCAACACATTTTCACTTGACAAAAACCCTTTGAATTGGAGGTCAATGTTAATTCTCTAACCTTAAAGACATACTCAACTCCTGCCACCAATAGGGAGTAATCAATCTCCACTCAAACTCTCATTTTTATTTTTTATACTAATTATTTATGTCCATGAGTTTAAAGTTGTATCTTTCCTTATAAAATGATTCCTCCAGTGAAGATCTTACTTGGCTAGAAAAGATAATCCAGCTAGAGATGGACCTTTCTATGGTCAAGGTGTACAAATTGCTGCATAACAGTGTAACCGATACTGGTTTTTAAGACCAATGCAATCATACCACTGAAGTCGATGTCAATTAAACTCTTAAGATATTGAATGCATTTGTTTTTTAATTTCACTTGCCTCATTTGAATTGGAGAAATGAAATTGTTCATAATATCAACAAGATAGGATTATCTTTACAAATGGAAAAGATGCGGTATTTTAATCCTATATTGTACCCATGCAACGGTATTCCTATGATTGTGTATCTTGAGATAAATTTTGATACCCATTAGATAATAGGCCCCATAGTCAAAAGGAAGCAAAGACTTAAGTTTTTCACAGAAATGACCTTTCATTACAAGAATTATTTTAAATGTCTATTCTTATCATCAAAAACTTAGTCTAAAAGGAGGAAAAAATCAATAAACCTATTTAAGGATGGTGAGACAAAGTAGATGACATAGTTGGAGCAATTAAGCACAGAGGAAGATGGAAAGAGAGTGCATTAATTTGGACAGTAAAAATTATCAAATGTCCTGCCATTTTAAATGTTATTAGGACCAAATCTGAAGAAGTACATAACCTTTCAATGAGCCCAAGTTAAATATTCTAACTTAAAAATAGTATAGTTTTAGGAATAATTGCAGTCAAATTTGCACAATTATCAAATAATTGTGATAGAAATCAAATAAGCAGGTTTAGAAATAAACTCAGATGATACAAATGCCACTTAAAGGGCTTAACTGAACCAAAGCAAACTTCGTTCATCACAGACTAGAACTTGTGGGCAGAAGGGCTTGAAGATGCCCAGGATCCTTATTCTATAGACCCAGTGGAGGCAAGTACTTGACCTACAGGATGACTGGAAACATCATAGGGGCTGGGCACTCTGAAGGCCTCTTTTCCAGTAAGAGACCTCTCTCATTTTTATTTTTATAGGGCAAGCTTGAGAGAGTTCTTGATAGAAGCAAGAAAAAAGCAGTATGTATTTGGGCACCAAATAGCCTGAACTAGGATATCGAATCTTTAAATGTGTTACTAAGAATATTCGATTCATAGACCTAAGACTACAGGAAGTTGGAATCAGCTGTGGCTTCTTCAGCAGGAGGGAGGGAGAGCCCCCAGTCTCAACTATCACATTGGCAAAGAAAGTGCTCCTGGAGCCATATGTGGACAATAATTCTTGTCTATCTACAACCCTGCTTGTCTATCTACTAAGCCCCTCTGATGAAATCTCAGAGCCAAAGCTAGGTCTTTTCGTAATAACCAGGCTGCAAGGTGAAGAAGAAAGCCACCGGTGTCATAGAATGTTGAATCTATGATAGGCCTTTCAAAAAAAATTGATTTCACACCTTTATAGGCCCAAGGAGGTGAAAAGGTTTGACGAAGGTCACTCAGCGACCCTATCACTGTCAGAACCTTGACGAGACGTGAAATCTCTTTTTGTTTTTTCTATACAATCTTGAATGAAATCTTGTGGAGAAAGAAAGAGAGTGAATGAAAGAGACAGGAAGGAAGGGAGAAATGGAAGATGGAAGAAAAAAGAAAATAACAAAAGTAACTCAGCGTGTAGTCTACTTTAATCTACATGAAAAGACAACCTACTGGATTATTAAATTAGAGAAATTCAGATCTTCATTCTGGCTATGCCTGAAATTCCCAGAGTTGACAAATGTTAAAGAAAAATGTTTTCTATCCTTAATCTTTTCCATATCTCCACTCTTAATTTTGAGCCTTAGCCCAAACTTTTGTATCACTGGGCCTGAATTTCCTGAACTGTACTTTGTAGAACATGAACTTTATGATATGCCAATATTAATAATACTGTCTCAGGAGACAAACTGGGGGGAAACCTGTAAAAAACTAACAATTCACTCAAATTGATTGCCCAATTCTACTTCTAAAAATAGCAACAATCTTCAAAAAATTTACCTTTTCGTTATTTAATTGTTCTTCCAGGATGGTTACTTCAGCAACAGGGCTCCATTGCAAATTCTGATAATTAATATAAGCAACTATTTAAAACATAATAACGTTATTTTTATAGAGGTAATAAAATTCTGATAATTACACAAACGTAAGTTTATGAAGAAAGATCTTTTTATACATTGTTTTAAATTCTCATTTGGGAGTTTCTAAGACAGTTTTTTTTTTTTTTTTATTACTGGTACCCGGATTTTAGTTGCAAGTTTTATATTTATTTATGAGAAATGATATTGCTCTTAGGAGATATTATGGCACGAAAATATCCAGAATCTACTCTAGCTTCAGTGACATATGCTATATGAAATATGTGTATGTTAGCTTTATGAGACATCATTAACTCCTTGTCGGAAAATATTATAATATATAAGCAGACTAAAACTCAACGCTTATTCTTTATGAGCATTTTTTCCTATAGGTTATTTTTCAGAATATTTAAAATAATATTTGCTTAATTCAGTACCACTTGTTCCACTTTGTGTTCTCTGTTTCTTTTAGCCACAAATATAGTTTGATCAAACAGAAACTTTCATAAGTTGAAAGTTTCAGATACTGGAACTACCTGAAATTCAATATGACTTCAAAAGAAATAGATCAATAATTATCTGTAATTTGTGTGCCTTTGTTCAGCCATTCTGTACCTACCACAGAAACCTCTGCATTCACTGTCTTTCTGATATGCATTATTCAAAGCTCAGTGCATTTGCAAATGCTCACTGAAGCCCTCAGGAATGTTCTCTAGCTATTAGCTCCTTTCTTTGGGTGGGGGTTTGGGGGGTTATTAAAGCAGTTATGTTTGTAAGGATAAACATGATTTAGAGGGTAGAGGAGATAGCTGACATTTTTAGTTTTTGATGGCTCTAAAACTTGTTTAATATGAACTATCTTTACCAAAAATATAAGCACATCGTACATATTCTAATCTCTGAATTTTAACTTAAAAGGTAACTATACCTACACATCTATAAATATAATTCAAACATATAACCAAGTGTTCCATCCACTTGACATAGTGCTGTCAATATGGGTCAAAATACATTAACTCATCCATTGTCCCACATACTCACAGAGAGTAATAGTTAATCTGGCCATGCAACTGTTTTTCTTTTAACAACAACATACTTTTATATTCAGCTTCAAAACCTAAACAATGAAAATCTGTTTTTACTCTATAAAACATATTTGTTTCCATCCTGAGATGATTTGATTCATTCATATATATTTTTTTCTCTAATTAGTCCCTCATTGCTACCACAGTCATTTCCAGCTGAAGTTAAATTTGGATTTGGAGAGCTGAGCATGATATCGAAGAATAAATGTAAAGACCAAGAGGGTTGTTTAATTTAGAAATAACAAGTTGGATTCTTTAATATATAAATAACTCAAGCCTTCAGAATTAATGATCACCTAGATAGGAATTCTCAAATCTCTTTACATATAGGAATCATTTGGGATACTTTATACAAATATAGATGCCCTGTATAATAGATGCATGCTGTACTTGGCCTTTAAGGTACTAGGTGCGAGTATGATATAAAAAGATCCCAGGGGACACTAAATGTGTTGATAAAATTGAGAACCTGTGATTTGGATGAGATTATACACGATCATTGAAGCCATGACTCAGGGTGAGATCCCTTAAGAAAAGCATCTAGACTAGAAAGTGAAAGGGTTTAGGAATGAGCCTGAGTTTTTCGTTCCAAGGGTGGGTGGATACTAATGATCAAGCACCAAAGATTAAGAAGAGCTTCCTAGCAAAGTGGGAGGAAATCCTTGAGAACAGGACTCAGTAACCAAGAGAGAAGAGTGTGTCATGTTTGTCATAGCACTGGCCACTGCTGACAACACCATTAAAATGAGGGTCAGGGCTTCCCTGGTGACGCAGTGGTTGAGAGTCCGCCTGCCGATGCTGGGGCCACGGGTTCGTGCCCCGGTCTGGGAAGATCCCACATGCCACGGAGTGGCTAGGCCTGTGAGTCATGGCCACTAAGCCTGCACATCCGGAGCCTGTGCTTCGCAACGGGAGAGGCCACAGCAGTGAGAGGCCCGCGTACCACCAAAAAAAAAAAAAAAAAATGAGGGTCAGCATAGAATTCACAGGTGGCTTTGGGATAACTGTGTTGTTGGGAGCAGAAACTGATTGCAAAGGATGTAAAAGGCAAACAAATAGAAAATGTGGACAACAAGAGAGAATGCGGATTGTGAAAAGGAGGGAGATGTATAGTCAGTTGAGGAAATGGAGTTGAATCTTAAGAAAGGTGATTTTGTTTTTAAGATGGAAATGATAAACATATTTAAAGTGTTAAAATAAGTTATCTAATGAATTAAAGATAAAAGAGAGGGAAGGTAAATATGATAGTGTAGAGGTTCCTAAGAAAGCAGAGAGGCTTGTGGTTGTGATGGATAAAGGTAGAGGTGGAGACGCATGGACATTTAGGCTGCTAAAGGGGATGTGGTACATATATACAACGGAATGTTACCCAGCCATAAAAAAAGAATAAAATAATGCCATTTGCAGCAACATAGATGGACCTAGAGATGATCAAACTAAGTCAAGTAAGATAGAGAAAGACAAATATCATATGATATCACTTATATGTGGAATCTGAAAAAATGATACAAATGAACTTATTTACAAAACAGAAATAGACTTACAGACATGGAGAACAAACTTACAGTTGCCAAAGGGGAAAGAAGGGGGAGGGATAAATTAGGAGTTTGGGATTAACAGGTATACACTACTGTATATAAAACAGATAGCAAGATCCTACTGTCTAGCACAGGGAACTATATTCAATACCTTATAATAACCTATAATGGAAAAGAACCTGAAAAATAATATATATATATATATATATATATATATATATATATATATATATATATATATATAATATGTGTGTATATAAAACTGAATCACTTTAGTGTACACCTGAACATTGTAAATTAACTATACTTTAATAAAAATAATGGTTAAAAAAAAAAGAAAATAGAAATACTCAAAAAAAAAAACAAAAAAGCATTTGGATTACCCACCAGTGGTATATTAGTAAACCATGGATTTTTGGAGAAAAATAAAACCTGACTTTTTAGCACTTGCTTAGGGGGAAAAAAAAAAAAAAGAGTATTACATTTTTTTCTCCTGTAAGTGACTTGCTCAGGCTTCAGAGAGGATTTGAATGTGTCTCCTGAAATTGTAAAATTCACAAATTCGACTCAGATTTGAACTGATCTACTGTCTTATACATTGAGGGGTGATGGGTTTGGTCTCTTCTTTTAAATTAATATAACATATTTGGAGAGTAGCTAGTTCATTTTAAAACATGCTGTCTTTTAGCTGTAGAATGTTTGCCGCAGCAAAACGCAGAGCCTTGGACTAGGTTCAGCGCTGCTACCTCATTAGCATGTTGCTCTAATGGCTTTAATTTGCCTATTTCCCATAAGTTTAGCTATATAAGCATTTCCATAAAACACTCTATTATAAATGTTCAAGTGAATTAAGATGTTGAGCTCCAGGACTGTGGATATTTTGAAAGAAAAATGAATTCTTAGACCTGTGTTATACATTTCCTATATAGTTTCCTGTGCTTGCAAATAATGGCCACAAAAAGTGTTTAGAACAGAGTTGCTTACTATAGATATAGAGGAAACACAAATTATCTCAAATACATAAATGCAAAAGAACTAAATCTATTGCTACAGTATCTACTGGATTTTGTGAAAAAGGATTTCTCTCTGGATATAATGCATATTAAAAAAACAGAGTGTGAGAATGTGGTCAGTTAGGTATGATATTTTCTTTACAATGAGTTGGAAAAATTATCTTACTATCTGTGTATTATACTGAATTTCAAGCACATAAAGCAAGCAAAACACTCCTTGGGATAAAAACAGCTTGTGCACCATTTAAAGCCAAGTATATTTTTGTGAAATAGAATGTAATCGCTTTTAAAAATGTGTAATATTGCCTCTTAAAGGCAAATGCTATGCCATTCACACGAATTATAAATGAAGGACCCAGGTTAAGGACTAAAGAAAAAAAATCAATCTTGAAATTGCACTCACAAATAGCATCGTTTCACATAATTTTTAGGTCTACAGATCAGGGGCCTGTCTAATATTAGTATAATGCACCACAGGCTGTACAGCTAAGTTATGTTCCAGTGAACAAATCCAGGATTTAAGATATGTCATCTCAGTGATTGCAGCTAGTCTTAAAATATGTTATTTTTCCCCATGATTGGCTTGTTTTCAAGTATCTGATCCTTTCATTCACCACATGAATTACCTTTAAGTACTTATTCACATCTGAGATGGAATACAGACTGTATGACAAAGATCATCTGTGTCTTAACATTTCAATCTGCTTTTATTTTTGACCTATTCCATTAATGACAGACTCCTGTTGCACCAAAGGATATTCTATCTAGATTTTATGTTAATTAACATAAAGGTTTACTTTTATGTTTTGACATGCCGTGTTGCAAAAGGAATCAAAGTCACTGGCAGACATCTTACAAACTGTTTCAATTATTCTATGTACTTTAGGCAGTTAGCATAACATGTTTCTTCATGGAGACTGTGATTTCAAAGTGTCGCCATGAAAACCAAAACAGAGCAGTTAGAATTGCTCTGTCAAGCTACTTTTTGTCAATTCATTGCATTCTTTGAAGAATTATTTTCTACCTCCGTCTCAGTTCAGCGTCTCTAATTAATAACTTACAATAACAAAATCTTGTAATAATTTTAGAAGGGAGTCTTGTTTAAAAGAGTTGAAATGCATTGAGTGTTTTCATTCAGGACACAGCTTAGCACGGCATAGAGGCAATTCCATTTGATCCTGACCATGACCCAGCATTAACATGTCCACTGAGGAGGAAGAAACGAATGTTTCAAGACTTAAGAATGTTTTCCATAGTCAGACAATTAGGAAATTGCAGAGCGAAGACTCCCCTTATATCTGTTCAACAACAAAACATGGATTTTATTTAATGTGAAATTGTATATGATGTTATAGGATGGATTTACATCTATTTTCTGGGATCATAGGCAACTTCAGTTTTAGATTTCTTTTTCTTCTATCATTGGCAGCAATAGTTATAACTACCCACAATTATAACACTAATTACTATTATTATGAATAATTAGTGTTTTATCTAAATTCAGTCTGTTTAAGTGGATTCATCTGAAATCAATGGCTTCTACTTAGTGGTGCAAGACACAGCATCATATCTCCAGCGTCTTCTATGTTTGCAGTAGGAAGATGGTTTTTACCTTCCAACCATGCCCTGTTTTTCTGCATAAAATGTGTTCAGTCATGGGAAGTTTCCTGCATGTTTCTGCTCAGTTAAAGCCTATAACCACAGAGAATTCCTCATAAATCATAGCATCTCTATGCTGGAGTAAAATAACTTTCGAATATACATCAGATAAGCCTTGAAAACAGATTATAGTCTATATAATAGACTTTGAGTAAATTCCTGGAAACAGGGATTTTCTTTTAGCCATGCTGGGGGGATAAGAAGAAGGTTGAGAATTGGTGTTGCTTTCTTATAAGTAAATAATTGTTGGGTCTTTTTAAAGTCACAATTAATAATTTTGAGTGCAACCATCTTCTTTCTTTTATTTGCTTCCTCTAGATGCATAGGAGGCCATAGCTATGATTATCTCAATAATGTATTTAAAGGAAAAGATAGAAAGGAAAGAAAAAAAAGTAAAAGGAGAGGAGAGAAAAAGAAAAGAGAAAGGGAGAGGGGGAAGGGGAGAAAGGAACAACATAGTCTTATGAGACGAAGGAAACTTGAAAAGTAAATATTACTAATCACAGAAACATCATAGGAGAGAGGATTGCACTTTTTTAATATAACATTCAAGACCGTTTTATTAAAGTCAGATGAAATTTTGATCTGAGGATCTGAAGGGAGGTTTTCTTTCTCCCAGAGTTTCTGCTTGGCTTTTCATTTGTCCCAAGCTAAAAGAGGGTGGGTAGCTGGAGGCAGCTTGTAGCTGAGGGCCAAGACACCAAATCCCAAATGTCACAAGGGATCCCAAATCCCTTGTCCCTAGTGTTAGACACACTAATTCCAGACAGAGTTGCAAAGGAAGTTGATAATGGCAAGGGATCAAAGGGATTTTGAGCCTGAAGAAGGAAGTTTAGGGAACTGTGTTTCAGAAGGCTGTTGATAATCCCAAGCACAGTTCCCTCCTTTACCCTCTCAGAGTTGGAGAAGGCTTCTGGGAAACTCTTGCTTTAACATTAGAATATGATTCCAAACATAAAGAATAAAAGCCCACTCTCTGAGTATGCTGAGCTATAGAAGCTGGAGAATACACCTGATGCCTGACGTTTCCAGGGCAAAAGAGAAAGCCAAGGAGAGAGAGGAAACAATGGAAAAGGGAAAAAGACCAACCTGGACTTCTATGAAATATGTACTAAGTTTAAATCACTGAGAGGCTTGTTAGGGGACAAAGACATCTCCTCCATGGCTGTGTAGAACACTAGCCACTAGTGCTGCCTGCCTGGGGCAGAGACTGCTAAAGGGAGGCACGAAAAGAGCCAGTGTCACAGGATCAGAGCTGAGAGGTGTCTGCAACAGAGACACAGTGAGCACCCTCTGAGAGACAGGATTAGGCACACCTGCCTCTTTGCTGTCTAGCAAACATGTTAGAGAGGGAAGGACCTCAGAGAAGCAGAGAAATCTCAGCTAGAAATCTGTGGACAGTGAGTTAGATAAAGATGCTTGAAGTTACTGAATAATTACCTGACTGAAACCATTTTAAAGTGAGAGTGACTAGAATATCATAAAATAACATTAACTTTTCTTTGACCAAACAGAAATGGGACTGCAGAAAGAAAATTAGATTCATTTAAGGAAACAGAGTTTTAGGTTTCATACTTAGGTTTCTGACTGTGCAGTTTGTCTCTGTTACATTTATACAGAGTCACTTCTTTTTGACTCACCCCAGAAATGTGTGGCATAGTACTTTCTGTGTGAGAGCAGAAATGATCAGAAATGATCTTATTTTTGGACTTACACTTCAAGAAAACCAATGTCTCTCTAAGAAAAAGTGTCTGTGGGTCAAAGAAGACTAATGAATGTTAAAGTCTGCCTGGCTGTTGATTTTATGATTCTTAAATATATCTTTCTCCATCAACACCGACTATCAACAAGCACATTCTGATCTTTATGCAGGAGCAAAGCCAACACAAAGATGTTATGGAATAACAAGAACAAAAAAGGGACAATATTAAGGCAGCACAATTCACAGTAACAAAGAGGTACTGTCTCCGTAGTGTCCTGGTATGTTTAATGCAAGGAATTACTAGTAAGTGCCTTTGGAATTAGAATATAAAACCCATACAGACATATATCAAAAGTCCAGGTTTGTCATGTCTTTATCAAGGTTAATTAAAATGTATAATCAGAATGTAGAATAAGTGATTAGAGCATCAAACCAGCAAAGCCATTCATACATTGACTGTACCTACAATCATTGGTCTCTAACTTTGTTTCCATATCATGATTTTGTTCCCAGCATTGTATAAAGTTTCTAATGACAAAAGTGGATGTGCAATTTTGTAGACCACTTTTGACAAAGTCATGTGTATAGATAAATTTGGGTGAGCATCTGAAAGATGCTAAGTATTTACACAGACCTCAAATGTTACCCCTATTCCTCTTTGGTGACCATATCAGAGTTTATCATTAAAATTAAGGTATTTTATCTTTAGAAAAGTCAAATCCCTAAAAATGCAAATATGCCTAAAGCAAACAGTATATTAGCTTTCAATTATTCACAGAGAAAAACAAAAATAGGTAAAAATATAACAAATGTAGATGTGTTCTAGAAGCAAAGGGGAAGCTTATAGAGGAGCCAGCATTCATTATCAAGTCTTGGAGTATGGGTGGTGGCTGATGAAGTGAACACAGATTTGAAATTGAATCAACAAATAATGGGGGGTGGGAAACAAGTGTCTTTGGGAAGAGCTGTACTTCGGTTTTAACTTGATCATAGATCCCATACTTGTTCTAGTAAAAAATAAATAATTAAAACATCTCTAGCAGAGGAATGACAGAATAAGTACTATGTACCTTATTATAGAATGAAGTAACGAGATAGCTAGAAATCAGAAAAAAACATAGCAGAATCATGAGGAGGTGACAAAACAGAGCAGGTGAGTTTTCACGAGTAAACAGGTAGAGAGGGGTCTAGAATGTGTGGCGCTCTTCCAAGCAGAGAATCTTTATGGGTCCCTATGCTGTGTGTGGAGAGGGAGGCTTGGAGGAAATAGGCAGAAAGATTGATGGTGGAAAAGTACTTCAGGTAACTTTTACAGCTTTACATTCTTGCCTGGGACCCGTAGACAAAGTTTTGTTTTGTTTTTGTTTGTTTGTTTGTTTATTATCTTGTATGAGGAAGTTGCAGTGATTGTGTGGGGAGATTTTAAATAAACTCTTATTTTGGTAGAATAAAACAGAAAGAACAACAAAAAATAATTATAATAAATAAAGACCCTGAAACTTCTCTTTCTTATCTTACCCTCTTTTGTGCTTGGTAAGCTGGAATTTTCCATTTTCTCACTTAAAGTTAGATCGGAATTTCCCAGAGGTCCACTACTGTTCCACCAGGTGCTGATAGATGTTACAAATTAAAGCAAATCAAACAAAACAATAATGACAACAGTGATAGCACCTCCATGGTCAATAAAGTTGTGAAAGTTGCAGGTTAAAAACTAAATAGCTTCCATTACTACAATACTTTCAGTGACTTTAATAAACCACTTTGCATTTTAAGGTCCAAGCAGAGAATATATAATGCAGCACTTGCCAAAATTGTCTTAACATATATATTACTTTGTTTCATTGTTAAGTAGAATGTTGCATAGGGCTAGAAATTCTCAGAACATTTTTGGAAATTCTACTTTGTAGATTTATTGCCCTTTCCATCATCCTTATAGGAAGATGAATAGCTGTATGATTATCAACTACATAATTCAGAAGATGCCACATGATCAATCTATGTCATATTTTATTGTAAGTAAAGTATGCTTTCATCCAAGATATCATTTTGAATATGAATGAAAGCATATATTAAACTTAATTTGTTAAGTTCATTGTTCATTTTACACCCATAGATAGTTGTACTAGCAAATGATGAATCTATGCACTTAAATTGTAAATTTGTAAAAGCCAAAACATACAAAGATAACATGTCTTTTTAAGATGAAGAAACAATAAAAAAGATTTATCCTCCAATGTAAAAGTACCAATAGAGCTATCTTTATTTTTGAATCTCAATTATACTTTCAATCAAGGAATATGAAATTGCATTTAAATACATGCTTCTTTACACAGCTGTCAGCAAGGACTTATCCTTCACTTAGAATTTAATCTACTCTGACATTTGCTGAAATTTAAAGATGTGCCTGGACATTTACTGTATGATTACCTGGTTCTCAGAAAAAAAGGATGAAATTCTAAAAGCAAAACCAAAAATATTTAACAGATTTAGGTTAGTATAGACCAGACAAAAATGTTAGGTGAATACTTTACTGTATTATCTACTGTTAATAGAAAATTCATTTTGCTGCATAAACATTGATGTCATTCTCTCTCTCTCTTTTTTTTTTTTTTTTTTTTTTTCCATACGCGGACCTCTCACTGTTGTGGCCTCTCCCGTTGTGGAGCACAGGCTCCGGAGGCGCAGGCTCAGAGACTATGGCTCACAGGCCCAGCCACTCTGTGGCATGTGGGATCTTCCTGGACTGGGGCATGAACCCGTGTCCCCTGCATCAGCAGGCAGACTCTCAACCACTGCGCCACCAGGGAAGCCCTCATTCTCTTTTTATTAAATGTGTGACTACATTCTGATATCTCTTGTAGGATATTCTTTTCTTTACAAAAACTCTACCATTCATAAAATTAAAGAGTTCATTAAAATCTTTTTTTTGGGGGGGGGTGGTACGCGGGCCTCTCACTGTTGTGGCCTCTCCTGTTGCGGAGCATAGGCTCCAGACATGCAGGCTCAGCAGCCATGTTCACGGGCCCAGCCCCTCCACAGCATGTGAGATCTTCCCGGACCGGGGCACGAACCCGAGTCCCCTGCATCAGCAGGCGGACTCTCAACCACTGCACCACCAGGGGAGCCCTCATTAAAATATTTAATAGGAAAAAAAACTCAGTGTACAAAATATCCAGCAATGGAAATATAAAACATCATAAGACTTGTTGAAATGTTCTTTTCAAGGCAAAGCACAAAGACGTAATCAAAATAAAATGTTAAAAAATATTAAAAATAAATGAAATGCTGTTGGTGCCTCTTTCTCTCTCCCTCTCTCTTTCTCTGTCTTTGCCTCTATTTGCTAGCATATTTCTTTTCTATCATCTCCTTTCTCTTCTCTCCTCTCTTCTCCAAGGTCAAACTTTCCATGTTAATTGGAGGGCTCTAATTAGTGCCTTATCTCATTACAAAGCCAAAAAATTTCCAATTAATTCAAATTTAATAAACTTGACAGCTTCTATTCAGAGGAAGAACTGCTTCAAATTACCACCATGCTTTTCATTAGATTAAAGTAATAATGTATTAAATAATATAAAATTTGTTTTTTTTAAGGAGATAACACTAGTCGGCATTGGAATAATCCAAACACTATGATATTACAATATTTATTTACAACCACAATGTCATAAGCTACAATGTGCTAAGAAAACTCAAGTTGCTTTTTTCAGCTATTTCTTAACAACATCATATTTTTAGCTTTCTTAGTCCCTTCCCACCTCAATAATGTCATTTGCAGAAGTTTACAAATTTCCAATCAAATAAAAATTGAATAATATAAGCTAAGGAAATTAATAATTTTTAAAAGGAAAAAAGACCCTCATAGTGTATCAGAACTGTATTAATTCTGAAAATGTCTGACTCAACCTCCTCGTTTTCTTGAAAACAAAATTGTTACTTCCCTGGCAGTCTAGTGGTTGAGATTCTGAGCTTCCACTGCAGGGGACATGGGTTCGACCCCTGGTTGGGGAACTAAAGATCCCGCATGCCAGTGGCATGGCCAAAGAAGCAAACAACCACCACAACAAAAAACTATCGAAAACAAAACTGAATCCCTTTAGAGTTGGTGAGTCTTGCCGAAATTCACATTGCTGATTAGAAGAACAGTCAGGATTAATCCTGGCCCTCGTTCTAAAGTTTGTTTTAATTATGCCATGTTTATCATGCTTGTCTACATGTTATTCATTCCTTCAGCAAGTATATCTTGAGACCCTGATACATGGTGGGCACTGTTCTTAGCTCTGGGAATAGACTCATGATAAAAACAAATGGAAGAACACACACAAAAACAAACCCAACAAGTTCTGCAGTTGAGGAGATTCCATTCTGGTCAGGAGCAGTGACAAACACTGAACAGACCAAAAAATAAGATAAGGTTTAGAGTGGTGGTAAGTCATGTGCATAGCCCCACACAGACCCACTCACAGGAGGGAGCTATGACACAGAGTTCCTGGTTATTGAAATCATCTCCATGAAGAATTGATAGTTGCTTGAGATGTGAATTATGAGAAGATGGTAGGTCTGGTGGGGGTTGGGTGGCGGTGACGGTTTCAAGCACTGGGAAGAGCAAGTGTGAAATCGGCAAAATGGGAATGAGCTTGGCACATTGTTTCAGAGAAAAAAAAAGAGTCATCAACTGTGGTACAGTGAGTTAGAGGGAGATAAGAGATCATTCAGGATGGTGTAGACCCTCCTTAGAAGTTTGAGTTTTATGTTGTGATTTGGGATAGGGTTTCAAGACTCTATGGTATCAAGCAAAATACTAAGTAAATGTAAGGGAAGACAATGATGTGGCTTTTTATTTATTTATTTACTTACTTACTTACTTACGTACGTACTTCTAGAAGACTGTTGACTGATACCTGGAGAGTGGATTTGAGGAGATTACTGTTGGGTTTAGGAAGACAATTAAGAGACTATGCATGGTAGAAATGATGGTAGAACTTTGAACTGGCAGCAATGGAGAAGGGTTACATTACATGGAGCTAAGTTGGAGCTTGGGAGTGAAGCCAGGAGAAATCAGGAGCATGACAGAAAAAGAGAAATGATGGGCTCCTCCTAGATTTTTGGCTTGAGACTCTGGGTATGAAGAAGGTGGGGGTATTTAATACAGTGTTTTTAAAGAGTAGACAAGTAAAGTAAAAATTAAAAAAAAAGAAAGTAAAGCAGAAATCAAGCCTTTTAAATTTTATTTGTTAAGTTTTTGTTTGTTCCTGGACATAATAAAGTAATTGTGTACATGCATTGTGATGTGTTTTTTGTCAAATTCATAAATGCTGCTTACATTAACAAACTGGCTATCATTTTAGGTAAAAATTGTTTAGTGATTCATGTTAGTTTGTAAAGGAAATAGGCATTATTCATGAAGAATACCACTGTGAAATACTGTTATGTTTTCAATAACATTTCTCAACATTTTTCTCTAACTTTATCTAAGAATTATTAGACTTTAATAATAATTTTATTGTCATGGTTACTGACTGCTGTATGCTATTGTGTACTCATCTATAGAATTCAACTTAAAATATTCAGATGTGTGTTAATAAAATTATCAATTCACAGAAAGGTAAGCATATGATTTCCTGAATTTACAAAAAAAAATGGTTAGCATATTGTTTCTTAATGTTCCCATCTATCCTAAAAGCTGAAGCTCTGAGGAAATGAGCTTATGCATACTCAGAAAATAATGGGGTCAATATCGGGAGTTCCTACAGAGAAAAATACCACAGACTATTTATCAATAACATAGATTCACACACATAGATACTCCAAAGTAGGGCTTCCCTGGTGGCACAGTGGATAAGAATCTGCCTGCCAATGCAGGGGACACAGGTTCAATCCCTGGTCTGGGAAGATCCCACATGTTGTGGAGCAGCTAAGCCCGTGCACCACAACTGAGCCTGTGCTCTAGAACCCATGAGCCACAACTACTGAGCCTGCGTGCCTAGAGCCTGTGCTCCACAAGAGAAGCCACCACTACAAGAAGACTGCGCACTGAAGCAAAGAGTAGCCCCCACTCTCCACAGCTAGAGAAAGCCCACGTGTAGCTATGAAGACCCAACACAGCCAAAAATAAATAAATAAATATTTAAAAAATGATATCCCAAAGTATCCAATATTTAATTCATTTTGATTTAAACTGATGTTAAGTGACCAAAATGTTTTGAAATTTTCTTAATCAGTTGTTCCTCTTTCAATCTCATGTAGGAAAAAGAGATATAGTGGATGAAGCAAGTGCATATAGAGAAAACAAAAATTAGAGCTACTAGAGGATTCATAGCTATAAAAGGAACTTTGCTCTGAAATTTATGTAGTGTGTCTTTTATTTTTTAGATTAAAAAAAAACTAAGAAATAGAGAACCCAAGACCATATATATACTTATCAGCAAAGCTAACACAGAAACCCAGGTCTCTTGAATTTCAAGCCTATAGAGATGTACAGATTTAATCTTCAGTAATTTTACATTCAAGATTTGTGGATGCATTTTATTGGCTCTGCTTTTATTGCAATTTAAGGATGCCAGATATGTGGTTGAGGAAAAATATAAACTAAGATTTATTCAGTTTAGAAAATAAATGGATGTAATATTTGAGACTAATCAAAATTGAATGAATTAAGTGATAAAAAATAGTTTCCTTTCATAGTTCTGGCATTAGGGTTTAAGGGGAGTGGAGTTAATAAAAGGAGAGATGGCAGATAAGAACCATCTTACATAAGGGTAAATTTCTTTTGTTCAGTAAGGCAGCATATCTGGGTTAAATGAGCTATATATGAATTAACAAAGTTAATAGAAAACATTTTTTCAAACGCAATTAAAACTCTTCAGTATATGGTAAATGTATTAATTGCATAATCTACACTCTAAGCACTTAAGTTGCAAACTTTTATTGTGTCATTGAAGTTAAGTAGGACATTATTTTATCAGTACAAAATTATTACTATTTACTAAGAATGTACCTACTGCATATATAAGAATCCCCTAAGCCATGGGATAGATTAATTCCTTTCCTCAGAAAATTTTTAAGCACCTGCTGTGTATAAGGCATTGCTCTAGCACAGCAGAATAAAATTAGCTCATCTGTAATTGGTGAGATCACAGTTTTACATTGAAGAAATAAAGAAGAATTTATTAAAGAGAAGAAAGTTAAAAATGGCATGAAGGATAGCTCAGACGTAGAAGAAGATGCTGAATCACCCTCAGATTTGGGGAATGGAATGATAAAACTTGAAAAATGAGAATATGTTTTTATTTCCTGTTCAACTAAGCCATCTTTCAGACTGTAATAGAAATTGTGACTTTATATTGATTATTAAAGGATTAACAGACATGCAGGGGACCTTGGCTTTGACATGGCAGATTTTAGAGAGACCTGAACATTTTTGAGCAATGGTAATATGAGTTGTGTATGTACGACAGCATTGGAGAAGCTAAGGTTGGAGCCTGTAATTCAGCAAGTACTGAATAGCTACTGAATGAACAGGTGAACAAGTAATTATTTCTTCATCCAAATGCCAAGGATCTACTAAGTGGTATCAGCACAGAGTCAAATGCCAATCCATATGACTTTTTTCTCTTTTATTTTCTGTCTTTTATTTTTAACAAACAAATTAAAAAGAAAAATGAGTGTGACATCTTGCCAACTTAATTATAGAAGCTAACCATCAGAAAGGATGAAAGAAAGTCAAGGTAGAGTCATGGTAATAAGCTAGGTTATGCTGCAAAATTACACAACCTCAAAATCTCAATGGTTTATTATGATAAATGTATACATCTTGCTTATCAAATGTCCAGTGTGTTAGCTGAGAACTTTAATTCCTCTGTTCTGCTGTTACCCAAGCTAATGGAGCAGCCATCACCTTGGAAGTTGACAGTTGCTATAACAGAGGTAAAGAGAATACTGACAAATATAAAGTGTCATATTGACTCAAAGCTCAAGAGACATAACTACTTAAATGGCTGCACCCATACACGAGGGATGGGGACGTGCAGTCCTTCCATTTGTTCAGAAAACAGAGAGCTGGAAATATTTCCTAGGTTTCTAGGACGAGATAGAGTAAGACACCTTGAAATAGGTGAAATTATTTTCTAATTTTCAAGGGTCAGGGATATATAAAGTACTGAGTTTGATGTCTGATAAACTTAGCCACTCTTCTAAAGCAGCCAAGGGAGCATGGCTTCATACTGTTGTTAATATAGGAACTGGAGAGTTATAAATTGTCTGGGATGAAAATTTGGTTGTCGTTGAATGTAATTTATAGGTGAAGCTATAGATGGGAATTTACGGGAACATGAGAATCCAGAGAGGTCAGCAGAAAGGTGAAGACAGATTGTTAGTAATTGGTGCTGAGGGAATGTGAAGGAGGAATACTCAATAACCAGAAGAGAAGAAAGAATAGAGGGAAGAAAATAGGCACTGCATTCAAGTGTGTTGTAAATTAAAAGAAGAGTTTCAGGGAGAAGTAAGTGGCAAGCAGTTTCAAATATTAAAAATGAAGTTGGACAAAGGAGACAATGTTATTGGAAATAGCACAATTATAATAATAGCTAACATGCAATCTGCACTTACTCTGTGCCAGACTCCTTTTAAGGGATTTATATGTATTAACTCATCTCAGTTTAAAATTCTTTATGACAGATAAAGGCACAATGATTGAGGTTAAACAAAAACAAAAACAAATAAACAAGCAAACAAATGAAAAGTCACGTAACCAGTAAATATAAGAGACAGGATTTGAACCAAGCTTTCTGGCTGCAGAATCCTGGTCTACTCTTAACCAATGATTTATATTCTACTGTGGGTTGCTAGGCATTTTTTCCCCAAATAATGCAGAGGAATAAGATCTGGATTACAAACTAGTAATAATGATAAATGGGGCATGGAAACAACAAGTACTGTCTATGTATGAAAGGGCACAGATTTCACATAATTGAATGGAGTGCATAGTAAGAAGAAGTTGAGACTTTTTGACCTGATTCATTTTTAGAAAAGAAGACACCTAAATACAATTAGCAAAAAAAGAAGGGAGAAACTGAGTTAAACTTTGTAGTACATCCACTATTTATCATGTATTTTATTAAGCATCTAACAAATGTCTTTATTCAATTCATTGAAAAGTTAGACACCTTCCTCAGTTTGCAGAATAATTAAGAGACAGCATCACAATTCACATCTAGATTCCTTTGGCTTCAGAGCCCATATTCTTTTTACTACATCATGTTGGAGGACACAGAGGAAAAAAAAAAAAAAAGAACCAACTAGAGAGAGAGAATGCATTTATGTATATAATAGAGGGATAAAGCGGTAGTTAGAAGTACTAGAATTCAATGCAATTTTTAAAATATTTTCATTTTCTGAAAGTGAAAGAAAAGATACCAAGAATATGGGTTCATAATATGCTGAAATGACAATGGTTATATAAGAGGATGCAAGCTAAATTAATAGCAGTAATAAAACACACACTGAACACATATTTTAACACTGCTTCTGTTACCAGACCAAAATTGTCTGCGTGCAGTCAAGCCAATATACTGACACTGGGCTGTGGTGAAAGAGCAGTGTTTATCACAGGGCACCAAGCAAGGAGCATAGGTAGCTAGTGCTTAAAAGGCACAGACTTTCTGAAGGCTTTCAGGGAAAGGTTTTTTTTTTCTGAAGACAAGGTGAGGGAGGCGGGTTGTGGGTTGTGTGATCAGCTCGTGGATGTTCTTCTGATTGGTTGGTGGTGAGGTACTAGGGAGTCAACATCATCACCCTCTGGTTCCAACCAGTCTGGGGTCTACGTGCTTGTGGGCAGCATGTACTTAACTTCGTCCACCTGCTGGGGGTTTCAACGTCTGCAAAACATCTCAAAGGACATGGCTCAGAATATTATCTATATGTAGTCCTTGAGGAGGAACTAAAGGTCCTTGACTTTGTTTAATGGCCAAACTATTATTATTTTGTCTGGCTTGACTGTTTTCCATTCTTTCTGCATTGTCTCACTTCTCTGATTCAATTTATTCTTTGAAATTTTTCTACAGACAAAAGGCAGGAGGAGGACATGGAGGGAGATGTCCTGTTTTGGGAAGGACCCATAGGGTCCTGCTTAGTTACATTGCCACTGAGCTATGGTTTCTCAGTGTATGTGGGGAAACCTTGATGTGATTTCAGTAAAATTACTATCAAGAAATAGCTGTAGACATTTCTGTTGTGCTTAACTCTGTCACATGTCACATATGTGTTGATAAGATAATTTAGTTAATGTCTTTTTCTTCAATTTGAGAAGCAGCATCCCTGTCTTCAGTTATTGCCCGATAGGAAAAAAATATCTTTCAAGGATTAATCTTCACAATTAAATTATCAAGCCAGGTGTGAACTATTATTTTATGTACTTTTTCCTTAAGATTTAAAAAATTCATATTTTTCATTGTTGTTAGTATCATGAACACCAATTTATTTTTTAGTTGCTTTGCAGACTTTATTTTGGTTGACAACAAACTATAGGAACTAGGGCATATATATTTCTTGCCTATTTAGATAATTAATATTCTGACCTAGGCTTGTATAAGATGGAGAGGCTGAAATGAAGGAAGGAGGGGGCATCTATTTGCCTAAAGCAAGATTCCACACGTTCCTTTTCTGTTTCTTCCCTCTTCAACATGTTAACAATTCCCTTTACACGTTATATGAGATAGGACATCATAATCAAGCAAGTCAACCTGTCACTCCAACCTGTCTCTCTACACTAAGAGGTTTTGTCAAGAACAATTATTTTGCATGTGCGTTTGTGTGTGCACATGGGTGTTTAATTTTCTTATGAATATCCAGCATTCTATGGCATTTAACTTAGCATTTTAGATGAGACCCAACCCTCTACCTAATGTCAGTAAATTAAATAAATACTCAATTTTCTTGCTCCTATGTGTGAAAGCAATAACGTGTATGATTTAAGGGGTTTGTGTGATCTCTGTGATCATTGTTTTATATACAAAAAATGCCAGATTTTAGAGAAAGGCACAGAATTGTCTGTATCTGGGTACAGTTGACTATGGATTCCTGTGGCTGAGGCACACCAGTGCTCTCACTGTTCAAGAGAAAGTCATTTAGTACACCCAATTCTTGGACCTTTAAGATTTGGAAATATTGGAAAAACTATAACTTTCTTGGCAACTTTTATGCTGCTTTCTAATGGTTGTTTATTGAAATACTTTCCTTCATCATATGTTAGTTAATCTTGGTGTTCTTAAAGTTCATTAAATCAGTGCACCACTTTCCCTCCCTGTTTTCATTTCCACCCACAAAAATACTTTAGAAATAGAAACAAAATCGTCATTTTGACTTTACAACTACACAAATTTAGCAGATTTAAACCCTTTAAACAGTTTGCTGTGAAATATAGCTTGAATTCAGTCAACAAAAACATCAGTCTTCAAAGAGGCAAATAAACAACTCTAGGCACATATAATGTATATTACTTTGGAAAAAAATGCCTTTTCACCCTAATGTGCAGTTTTCATCTAAAAAGCTCAGTTTCGTTAAAGGCAATAAAAATGTGTCCTTTCTTCCAAATTAAATAAATCTGCATTTTCATTGATGTTTATATATGTAAAAATATGAATGTTTAAGGTTGATGTAGAACAGAAACTGATCATTGTCAAAAAAATAAAGGTGAGATAATGTTAGACTATCAGTAGAGACTTCCATACTCAGTGAAGAGTATTTTGTGAGTATTAGGGAAAGTTCTTGAATAATGATCACACTGTATCCTATCTCTTGGTTATAGTTGGGATATTTGTTGCTTAATGAGAAAATAAATATCAAGAGAAAGGAAATATTGTTTAGTTTCCTTTTGGTTTCCATTTCCCCCTTTTTACTCTCCAGTTGGTAGACAATGCATGTAAATGAAATACAATGCATGCAGTTCACTTGAAACTCTTAAGGCAGGGGTCCCTAACCCCCGGGCCAAGGACTGGTACTGGTCCGTGGCCTGTTAGGGACTGGACCACACAGCAGGAGGTGAGCAGCCGGCGAGCGAGCAAGTGAGCGAAGCTTCATCTGTATTTACAAACGCTCCCCATCACTAGCATTACCTCCTGAGCTCCACCTCCTCTCAGATCACCGTCGGCATTGGATTCTCATTGGAGCTCGAACCCTATTGTGAACTGCGAATACGAGGGGTCTAGGTTTCATGCTCCTTATGAGAATCTAATGCCTGATGATCTGAGGTAGAGCTGAGACAGTGAGGCTAGTGCTGGGGAGTGGCTGCAAATACATGTCATCATTAGCAGAGAGGTTTGACCGCACAGAGACCATGATAAATCAGTTACTTGCAGACTCGTAATACAACCCTATCAGTGAGTGGCAAGTGAAAACAAGCTCAGGGCCCCCACTGATTCTGCATTATGGTGAGTTGTATAATTATTTCATTATATATAACAAAGTAATAATAATAGAAATAAAGTGCACAATAAATGTAATGTGCTTGAATCATCCCGAAACCATCCCCCACTCCAGTCCGTGGAAAAACTGTCTTCCATAAAAACGGTCCCTGGTGCCAAAAAGGTTGAAGACCACTGTCTTAAGGCATTACTGCTATTATATTTAATATGCATGAATTAGCTAATCCTTTTTCTAATGCTGTTCTAACTTTAATTTGTATAGCTTGTTAGGGTTTTGTTTTCTTTGATGTGAGATAAAATCTGCAAAAATCATGTTACATGTTGGATATGTCTCATTGATAAATTATCTGAGACCAAGCTATTAATAGGATACTAACAGATCTCCCACAATCTGTGCCCTGAGATCTATTTTCAAACCTAAAACCCACAGTGTAATGTAAATCATTTTAAAGCATAAATCGATTCACTGCACAGCCCTACCAAAATCTCCTCAATGGATTTTCCATTACTCTTAGGATAAAAGACTTCATGTCATGCACACTCTCCTTGAACTTGCCCTCCGTTCACACTGGCTTCCTTCTCTTTGATTCTTTTAAGTTGCTATGCACCTCCTATCTTAGGATTCATTATATTCCAAAATTTACTGTAATTTTTCAGGGAATTCATCCAGGACTAGGATTGGGCTCCCTGTTCCTTGTTCTTAAAACATCCTGTATCTTCCTCATAACATATCAGAGTTGGTAAATATCTATTTAGTTGGATGATTATTTGAGTAACTCTTTTGCTACAACTAGCCTATAAGCTCAATGACAATATTGACCTTGTTTTTTGCTCATCCTTTTATTCCCAGTGCCAAGCAAATTACAGACCAACAATAAGAACTCGTCCTTAAATTAATGAATCTAACTTGTGTGCACATTATTAAACTTTATGTTCTGTATTTCTGTGTGGATTTGTAAAGAATGTATCTCTTGGGGCTTGAACTTCTGTAACATTTTTTTTCCAAAAATATATGTTTTCTGAATTTTGCTCTTATGTATTACCACTATTTTAGATGGTCTTTTTGAAATGCTAACTGACTCCCAAAAGAAGGGGAATGTCAGAATATGCTTAGACTTTTTAAAGAGATCTATCAGCTAACGTCATAATAATTATGACTTTAGGAAGAAGAATTTCCGGCTGGGTGACAGGGGTTGGAGCATGATAGCCATTGGAAGCATAAGTTATAAATATTAATCAAAATCCTATATAAACCAGAAAATTCAGGCTGTTCAACCATAAGGTCTACTTGCAATGCAATCTAATAATTGTATTTTATAAAATATGTAATAAGTATATTTTAGACACATAGGAATATGACATGCCCAGAGTTCATGACTAAAATGGAATTGGTAGTCATGTTTCATGTTCTTGTAAATAACTGTCCCCTCTGCCTTGGCTGGATTTGGACCGTTTAGAGGGGTGAACATAGTTGATGTCACTTTAGAAAAATGGTGCTTTACTTGTGTGCCTGAGCACAGTTTACCTCCAGTTTTCAGATAAGGAGTCTGAAAAGAGACCAGGCTCAAAGCCAAAGGGCTCCTACTTCTGGAACAAAACACCTACATGCTTTGTGCCTGTAGCCCTGCCTGATGCCCTGAAACCTTAAATAGGCTCAAATCAGTAGTAGAACTTGGAGGTAACTGTGTCATAAAAAATATATTTTCTTAAACTGTCCTCTAAGTGCTTACATAGCACCTCTTAGACTATCACACTCTAAATGCAGGAAGCTCATGGTTCCAGATTCCTCTAGACACTGGGGCTGCTTAGACCTTGGGACACTGATGCATCTTCACGTTCTTCTGTGAATAACAAAGGAAGATTCCAGGGATCCTCTGCCACTTTTATCCTTGATCTTGCTTGTATACTTTGCACCGTTGTTTGGATAGAAACTCAAAAGTAAAGAAAGTCTGAGTTGTGAATTTTGCTGATCCTTAAACAATTCTCATGTTGGAGTTTTTCAACCACTTTAATTATACTATATCTAGTTAAAAGCTGTGAAATATAGACAGAAACACATCAGACACTTAGCTTTATACTCCACATACACGGAAAGATAAACACATTATGCAGAAGAGGTTTAAGTTATTCTTCATCCCCACTGTCAAAAACACTCCCCTGGGGTCCCCCCCTTAGTCCTTGTAGCTATGACTCCACAAAGTCTTCCGTTCAAAACAATTTGATGGACCCATGGTTTAACTGCCTCCCCAATTAGATATTTCCTCACTACAGACATCATATTTGGTTTACTGGAATGGTACTCCTTCCTGACATTTCAAATTGTTCAAGTCACAAACTAATTTAATGTTGAGTTAAAGCACATGGTCTCTAACATATATAACAATTAGATGAGGAAAAGCATATCAGCAAAGTATCAAAAGCCAAAAGTGTGTGGAAGTATGGTGGATTAGGAAAGCAGAACTAAAAAGATGCCTGTGTATCAAAGGTTCCTTGCCTTTGGGATTCTACAAGCCAAATAATTTCTAAGGAACATTGTTAGCAATACTAGTACAACAACTACTACTGGTTCTGTTGTTACTTCTACTCTTAATAATAATGTTACCTACAATTATTTTGCTAGAGGAGGAATTAAGTATGAAAAGAAAAAAACACATTGAATATGGCCATGATCTCATAATTCTGAACATTTGAACACCCAAGAGCCACAGTCACAATACAAATGAGAAGAGAGTTCTTTACATTGAAGCATATCCTACATGTTTTCCTTTACTTCTTGATCCCTGTGGACCAGAGAAAACTGCAGCCAGAATTAGCATTTGTCTGGATAGACTTTCAGGAACCAAGGCTCCAAGAATCTGTCTTCAAATCTTCTTAATTACATTCAGTCTCATGTAATCAGCAAGAGGTTTAACATGCTCCCCAATACATGTATGTTTTGTAACAATAAATTATACATATATATTGCTACACTCCCCTATTATGCAAATTATATAGCATAGACCAAAATAGATGAGAATGTTAAAAGGATGAATTGAAATGAATGTAAGTTGAAATTCTAATATATTTTCCTGTACACCAGTGGAAAGTTTTAACAACCTTGTTGTACTCAACCAAGTTCAGAAACCTGTCTGTACAATGACTGCTCTTACCTTTGTGTAGGGGTAAGTATTGTGCTTCTCAAAAGATTCTCATGGAAGGAGACACAGTAAAGCCTGACGTCATTCATCAGGCTTCTAAAACCACATCAGCCTGTTTCTAACAACCCATTTCTGTGTTTTCCACCTGCCTTCAGGTCAGACTTCTAAAAATTATCCTTCCACTGTATCTCTTACAATTTTCTTTATTAAGGTGAATGATGTGTGCTTAGATTGATCTTATAGAGGCTTTAACTTTCATTTGTTTTACATATTCCATGGAAGCATTAATTCTTTCTGTCACCATATGGATAAGATGGGAAAAAAACATATGTTTTTTAAAAAAATCACTTGTTTAAAATAATTTATTTTAATGAAGAGTACTCTTGTTGAGTGGTAGTACATTACATAAATCTAGAACTAGTCAGATATCAGGACCTGATGGAGATTTGGCAAGCACCAGTTCAAAAGCACAGCCGTCTCATAGATTGTACGCTCTATTTGTTAGACCTGGGTGGCTAGCCTGTTGTGAAAATTAAGATAGTCTGAGGCAGTTTTGTATTCTTTTGATGATGACCCATTTATCCTTGAGGATGTTTGAAATAGCATCTAAGGGCTACATAAAATGCTCTTTCTCTCACTTATAAACAGCGGTAACTTGAAATCAGTTCTTTTCCCACATTCCCTGTAAAGTGTGTTAAAAATGTGTTACTAAAGCCTAGTGTGACAAAGCTCTTAGCTGGAAAAATATATTCTGGTCTTGTTAATGTGGGAATAGATAGCAGGGAAAGAGGGGAAAGGATCGAAGTCAAAATATTATATATGTATATATATATATATATATATATATATACATACATTATACACACACACCCACACACACACACATACACTTTAGTCTAGGTGGAAATTATGTCTGAATTGCTCAGATCCTATTATATGTTCATTTTCCTATTGGAAACACTTGTGTGAATGAGACTGGGAAGATTTGGAACTACTCTGTTGACCAAAAGGGGGCTTACACGTCCCTGCTATAGAAACTAAGGTTCAGTTACCCTAAGAGAAAAGATCCCAGGATATTTTTCAACATCGTATTGTAGAGTTAATTTTGTTTTAATCTCACACTTCAAATATTCAAAAAAAATTCTTCATCGTATTGAATGGTAAATTTCTCTTCATAAAAATTATTTAATTTTGTGAATTCACACGGAATTTTCCTTCCTGGCTAAATCCCATTTGTAGAATAACACATTTTAATTTACTACTCCTAAATGAACATATTTTAACCTATAAGATAGTTCATCTAAAATATATTTCTTCTCGACTATTTGCAAAATCAAGGTCCCCAAGTTCTTGTTTAGGAAGAAATGGTTTTTAGGAAGAGATGAGCCTAAGTCTTCTACCTCTGAACATTATAATGTTTTGTATCATCTTGAGAATAAATCTGCTAGAAATAACCAATGGTTTGTTAATGTTAATGTTGTTTTTGTTTCAATGTATACCTTGTGTTGACATTTATGGAACTTCAACTTTAGGAACTCTCACCCACCCTTTCAGTTGCTTTGGCCAGATGGTTTGGAATCATCCTGGTTGCATCCATTTTGACGCCAAATCACATCCAGTTTATCCAGAATCTGACATTGTCTGGACACCAGCATTTCCATCCAGAGTTAAGCCAACATTCTCTCTCTCTTTAGTGCTATACTACCCTCCTAATGGACCTCCATGCTTTCTCCATGGTCCCCCTAGAATATTGATTGAAGTCATGATGTTTCATTTAAACCTCCCTCACACCATTTTGGAGCCCTATTCAAACACAGCCAAAATTTTCCCATTTTAGAGTAAAAGAACGAAATCTGTTACATGTTTCATAATGCTCTACATTGCCTTCCCCCAGCTCTCACTCCTTATGTTTCTGATTTCATTTCTGACTGCTCTCTACCTTACTCACTCTGCTCCAGACACACTACTCTAACTTTTGTCTGGAAATCCAAGATTTCTCTGACTAGATGTCCTTGTGCACGTTTTTCCCTTCCCAGAAATGCTCTTCCCTTATCCAAACTGCTTTATTCCTCTGTTCCTTCAGTATCCATCATACCTTGAATTACATCTTCACTGACTTTCATTCCTCTTTTATACATGTATATTAAGCATGTATATCATACTTCATAATCTACTTATAATAAGATATTATTGTTTGCCTTCCTCACCAGGATATAAGATGAGATATCTTGGTCTGTTTTAATGACTGCTGTATCTCTGGAACAGTGCCTGACATGGAGCATACACTCAATTAATATATGTTGACTGAATGATATTGTTTATTCACATTTTTGAATTCCCAGGATTTTAGAACTTAGCACTGTTTTGAGAGTCAATTACATGTGCAGATACTCTCTGTTGTCTTTTAAATTTGAAATTGAACAACTTTATGTTATTCTTGATGAGTTAATTATGTAGAATGAGGCAATTTGTTTCATTGAGTAGACAACTTGCCCAAAGGAAGGATTATCAGTCATATTGCTTTATAACCTCAATCTTCTAGACTACCGTAGAACCCTCAATTTTGATAGCAGTCAATGCCTTGAATTTTATTTTATCATTATTTGTAGTACTATCAGTTACATAAGTGAATATATAGCATTTAGTTATTGAATGGGGTATAAGTAAAAAACAAAAAAACAAAGAAACCCTATTTTTCTTGATTAAATCTTCTATAGATTTTTTTTTTAATTTAGCTAACTGAAAGATCTTAAGGGAGAGAGAGATCCCACCCCCCCAACTATGGGACTAAATTATGGCTCTTTTAAACACACCTCTTCATCTGATAACTGGAAACATCTTAAAGGAGGGCCCTGCTACTGCCCACAGAACACCTCTCTGCAGAGTCAAGCTGGTTTTCTAGCCAGGCGTGTTCCCTTCTGTTCCATTTTCCTAAAGAAATAAAAGAATTATACAGAGGGCTAGCTCAGGTGGCCACTGAATAATAGGGGCTACAGTAATTTGGAAAGATAGATGCCTTCTAGTTACTTATCAGAATAAAATTGTTGTAAGTATTATCAAGGAGAAGGATCTCAACCTTCCTGCTGCACAATTGTTTTCCACTGTTTGGTTCAGAGGATAGTGTGAAGGGAACTGTCTTATTCTATACCGCATCCTGTAAATTAATCATGACTTCAAAGAGGTGTCTCTTTGAATCGCACCACCCATTACCACCCCGTTACTCAAGCCCCTTTAAATTTCCTTGGCTTAAAATTATGCTGTCATTGCTTACACTGAAAGGTGTTGTAAGAAAAAGTGATTGGACACTAATTCTATTCACTTGTGAGAATAGAATTCTAATGCTTGTGAGAATCTTTACCTTAGGTTATGTGGTATCCAGTTTAGAAAGACTCACAAGACAAAGCTTTTCATGGCCTTGGTGTTTCTCCTGTGCCATTGGCCTGTTTTTGGATTGTGGATGCTGTGGCACATCAAATGAAATCCATTACTTCTGTTGCAATAAAAATAAAAGCCAAAGCCATGGTCATCCTCTAGGAAAAAGTTTGAAGCCCTCTACACTGATTGAGATCATGCTTTGAAGTCAAACTTGCTGAATTTCAAAGCAGCCTCTGCTGCCTTCCCTGCAGCACGACCTTAGCTAGTGACTCAGACTCCCTTTGCATCAGCTTGGTGAGTGAGGAGAAATCTTAGAGGCAAGTTGTCCTGCTTATACATGGCAATTTGTAAAAATGCTTAAAACAATCATTTATCAAATTAGAAATGGGGGGGGCAGATTATGGAGTCATTATCATATATTCTGTATACTAACATTTTGAATTTTTAAAATTAACACTATTCCATTTTTATTTTACCTTGTTTTCTTCATTTACTTCTTTTAAAATAATTTATTATCCAAAGTGTATTATATATTTTAAATATATATAGGTCCTCTCCATTCAAAAACTGCATTAATTTCTTTCTGATAAGAAATAGATAAATAGAATAGATAGGTAATTAGAATAGATCCAAATGGATGTATCTATCTATCCATCTTATATCTATCTTGATATAAATATAAAACACATGTATATAACTAATAATAAATTCTTATTTACATAATAAAATCTGTATTTACATAGACTTATGGGTTTAATAAGTTGAAAAGTTTCTTCATTCATTTATCTCACTTTCAAAAAGATGGTGAAGATCTAAATAGCATAGTGAGATTATTGTTTTTTCAAACCAGGAGAGAATGACCATGCTTTCTGGAGTTGTATCCTGGGTTCGATATGTGTAAAGTGCATACAAAAGTTTAAGTGAATTTAAGATGCCACAATACCTTAAGGAATAATGCATTACATGTATTATAAATTATAAATTAATTTACCTATACCATGTTATACTGAAGCAGATTTAGGGTCATAGAAGAAGCTTTGATTTTAGACTAATTTAGTAACATTAAAATATTATATAAAAATTTTAGTGGGAGTACTGCAAATTTAGTGACAATCTATTATAGAAATTTGTCAATGGCTTGATATTCTCCTGTCAAGTGTGATTATAAATGTAGAGAATGTAATTCACTGTGAATCTCAATGCATATATATATCTAAAGTGCTTGGAGATTTTTCAAAAGTTACTCTACCCTGTAATCCTTATGTAATTGGTAATCTGAAAAAGTGTTTTAAAATTATTTTCTTTCTTTATTCATTGTCTATTATGGGTCCTCTGGCTTCCTTCCAACCAAAATCATTTTTCTGTTTATTCCCATCATAATTATATAAGCTGATACTATAACTCCCTCACAGAGATCTAAAAGTGTATGGTACTAGAATTTGATATAATGATACACAATAGTATAAAATTATAAAAAAAAAACTTGTTTTTTTATTGATGCTATTCTTGTTGTTATAAGATAATTATATATAACGCCCATGGTACGTTACAAAGTATGCATGTGCCAATTTTAATCCTAACAGTGGAGAAATTTGACAACTTCAGTTAGTGGACAATCTAAAATATTATACTTTTCTTTTTTAAATTATCTTTTTCTGACAAAACATGATCAAGTAAAATTACCCCCCACACACACAGAATTCAAATTCACTTTGAATATTTCACACATTGCTGATGTACAACAGCTAAAGTGAAGTGACAGCCTTTGTTAGTATGCTTACATGATAGTTCCTATGAGGTTTTCTTTTTCTTTTTTGGAACATATGTAATTAACTATCTATCTATGGAGAGTTAGAAGGAATGGATTAAACATATTTACACTAAACCACTTAGATTTTTTTCTTTAAGTTTTAGCTCATACTCTTCAAAAGGCTGTGGGTGAGCTTACAAAAATATATATACATATAGTAGACAATTTTAAAACAAGGTAAAATTAAGAGACATAGAAAACAACAGGACACATAAAATGAAGTTAGGTGCAACATAATTTGATTATTGTTACTACTTTAAGCTAAATAATATAGTATACATTTTATTGGGATCAATAATCTACTTTCCTTGTTAATGAGATACTGTCAGCACACATAAATAAATGTTTACCATTATACCTAGCTGTAAGGCATAAAACTAGCCTTTAGCAGCCCTTCTTATCATCTCCCATTTAAGGGGAAACCAAATCAAAACCTACAGACCACACTGAAAAGCAAGCAGTGTGTATTTGTGGTACGTACTTCTTGGTTAATAGACATTATTGCTTTCCTGCCATGGGCTAACAGGATACATTAATTCACCTTTGAGGCTTAATCATATGCAAGGAAATGGAAAAATGTTTGATAATAACCTTTATGGGCCGTTGGTTGTAAAGATGCTTATTTATTAGGCAAAACAGCAATTTGGGGTAGATAAGAGGATCAATAATGGTCTTGAAGTGCTTTCTTAACCGTGCATTTTTCAACCCAGAACTTACATATGTAAAATATGACAGGTAGTAAATATTAGACTCTAAAGCAATTGATATTTGCCGTGACTCAAAATGTGTATAAATTGTCTATGCTGTTATTTAACAATTAATACACATTCATTAAAAATGTTTATTGAGGGCCTATTGATGCCCTTTAATTAGGGGAAAGTAGACAGAATAGATTCAAAAGGGCACATTATATAATTATGTACATTAATGAAGTTGAGTCTAGCCTAAGACACCATAAACCAACCTAGAATAATTTCTATCCTATGTACAATTATTTCAGCTTTTGTTAGTCTTGTGGTTTTTATATATTGAACTTCAGATTTTATAATATCATATTTGCATAATATAAAATCCATCAAAAGAAGTGGCTTATATAAATTAATTATTCAAAAAAATTTAGTCATGCTAAAAAGCAATATTTTACTATGATTTTCCTTCATTTACTTAAATATCTCCAATTCTTTTCTAAAATTGATGAATCAGACATTTGTATTTTAAAGTTTATTTATTACTCTATCTCTTATTGAATAATATATGAAAATTATTTTTGGCCATGGAAACATAAATTTCAAATACCCCAGAGGAAACATAATTATCCTGATTTTTAGTCAGACAACTCTTTCTACATTGTGCAATTCTTTTTTCTCTTATCTAGTAACATTCGATTAGTGTCCTTTCTTCTTCAGCCAGCACATATTTCTTCCTTATTAACCCACTGGTAGGTGTCTTTGGATATTCTTCTGACATTGTCTTTTTTCGGAACCTTTGTCTGTACCCTCCCTGCCACCATCCTGCACAGTTTTGGCTCAATCATTACAGCTGCTATAGGTTGAGTGGTGTCCCCTGAGAAGATATGTTGAAGTCCTAACCCTCAGTACCTGTGAATGTTATTTGAAAATGGAGTCTCTATAGACATAATCATTAAAATGAAGTCCTAGAGTGGGCTGTAATCCAACATGGCAGGTTTCTTTATTAAAAAGAGAGGGAAAAAAAAGACACAGATATACACAGAGGAAAGATGATGTGAAGACAAATGGGGAAAACGTCATTTGATGATGAAGGCAGAGAATAAAGTGATGCTTACGCATGACAAGGAAATTCTGGGGATTGCAAGCAATACCAGGAACTAAGAGAAAGACATGGCGTATATTTTCCCCCAGAGCCTTCTGAAGAAGCATCGCCCTCTGACATTTTGATTTTAGACTTATAGGCTCCAGAACTCTGAGACAATAAACTACCTGTTGCTTTAAGCCACCCAGTTTGTAGCTCTTTGTCATGGCAACCTTAGGAACCTAATATAACTACCATTGGTCTCCTTAACATCAACAACCATAATATAGAGCCCTTTCAAAACAATGGCAAATGAAATTGGAGATAGTTCCACCACAACGTTAGTAAGGCAATCTGTGCTTTTGGTGATCATTCTCTCCACCTTTGACTAGAGCCATTTCTCTCCTTTATTTCTTTATTTCAGCATCATTCTCTCCTCAATTCCAATTACATTTCGCAGCAACCGTGTTTCCCAATCTCAGGAACTAAAACATTGAGTGGGAATTCACTGTCTCTCAGTTTGTCCACATTCATTCTTATTCCCCATTTTCACGGCTAAATGAAAAACAAACAAACAAACAAAAATCCTCTCATTTTCTGCCAAAACCGAATGCCTCTACCCATGTTCAGATACAGTTTCTACATCACTACCAGTATCCTAATTCTGACCTTTGCAGAAGGTTCAGTCCAGGGCTCAGTCTATTTCAGCTGAAGAGGGCATTTGATATCTTCAGAGAGTTAGTGAATTAAAGAGTTCTGAAAACTGGATATGATGACCTGACAATAGCAGAGAGGAAGCTATGAAAGAAATTACAGGAGAGTGGAGGTCAAATCACTGAGGTGAATCAGAGTGAGCAATAGGACTAGAAAAGCCAGTAGGGCCAGAGGAGATATTCTGAACATAAGAATTTGCCCTATGGTAAAATAAAGGTAGCTTGGGATCAATGAGTGCCTTGACAAATTGCTTTGGACTGTTTTGCTTTGGGAACCTACTTGTCATAAAAAATCAAAACTTGATGCTTTGATGGTTTATGGTTTGCCTTATATCTTTAATTGTTTTCTCTTTCTGGAAACTAAACATTTTTCCCTTCTGCTAGCTCCTTTTGACATGCAATAAACCTATTTAAAATCCTCCCATCTTTTAAAAACTAGACTTTAAAAACCATTCTCTCAGAAGAAATAACAATAAAACAAGGGCTTCCCTGGTGGTGCAGTGGTTGAGAGTCCGTCTGCCGGTGCAGGGGACACGGGTTCATGCCCTGGTCTGGGAGGATCCTGCGTGCCGCAGAGCGGCTGGGCCCATGAGCCATGGCCGCTGAGCCTGCATGTCTGGAGCCTGTGCTCCGCAACGGGAGAGGCCACGGCTGTGAGAGGCCCGCATACCACCAAATAATAATAATAATAATAATAATAATAATAATAATAATAATAATAATAATAATAAAATAAAACAAATCCATGCTGTTTCTAAATTATGCCTTTCTATACAGCCACATGATTTCCTTTTATTCCTCAACCTTTTGAAATATTTGTTCAGCTTCTGATGATCTGAGTTTTTGGCTGATTCTTCAGTGGTCCCTATATTGTCAAAGGCAGTGCAGTTTTTGGTTCATACCTTTTTTAAACGTTATGTACTCTTTCTAAACTTAACTACCCATCACCAATCTCAAGACAATCCCTTATTCATTTTCACTATCTTCCTTCATTTTTTCTTTCCTAGTCTGTCTCTCTTAGTTTTCCCCCCGCCCCCGGTGGTCAATGTCTCTGAGAGGTCTCTTCAATTTCTATGTGATCATCTATCATCTATTTGCTAAAGGCTCTCAAATTAAGATTTCTGACCCAACATTTTCCTCTGAATTAAAAACTCTTGGATTTACTAATTCCCAAGCAATGTAAAGCTTGGCATGCTCCAAGCTAATTGTATTTCTTCTCAAGAATATACCTTCTCTTCTTTTTTTTTTTTTTTTTTTGTTGTTGTTGTTTTTTTTTTTTGCTGTACGTGGGCCTCTCACTGTTATGGCCTCTCCCATTGCAGAGCACAGGCTCCGGACGCGCAGGCTCAGCAGCCATGGCCAACAGGCCCAGCCGCTCCGCGGCATGTGGGATCCTCCCGGACCGGGGCACGAACCCGTGTCCCCTGCATCGGCAGGCGGACTCTCAACCACTGCACCACCAGGGAAGCCCCCTTCTCTTCTTTTATAAATTGTATTCATGACATGACTAAATATCTCTGGAAACCATACTTTTTTCATTTTTACCACTACTCTCCTAGTTGAGGACTGTGTTTTCATTCCCCTTGTCTGTTTCAATATCACCTTATTTGGACATTTTGCATTCATTTTTTGCTCTCTAATTCATCCCACACTCTGCTCCTGAAACTATAATCTTAACACGTTGCCACCTTTCTTGAAATTTCTCAGTGGCAGTCATAAGCTACATAAAATCAAGTCCAGTTTCATAGAATGATAAACAATGCAGCACTCTTCTGAACTGAGTCCACACCTCCAATTCCCATCTCACAACTTCCGCATCTGCTTTTTCATTTTTGGCTATAGAACAACGACTGGTAGTTTTTCAAATTAGCTAAACTTCCTCATGGTTCCATGGCTTTGAACATTTTACTTCTGCTTGGGCTGCCTTTCCAATCAAACATTGTTCAATAGATTATCTCCTAAAGCTGGCATGCTTATCAAGATGAAACTCAAATATTACCTTCTTGGGATTTATTTTAATCCCTCTAGGTTTGGTAAGATGCCTTCATTTGGGAACCGGCATTATTACAGTTAATTACTTGAGTTATGCAAAGGCAGGGCTTATGCTTCATTCACTTTTGTGATCTCATTACTCAGCCCAGGTCCAAGTCTAGAGCAGGCCTTTGAATATTTGTTGATTACATGTGACTATCTCTGCTCTCTCCCACTTTGGATCTTCACACACAAATCTGGCTGGAGAGCTGCATAAGCACTATTGACACACTTCTTATTCTACCGCTTGAAAAGCATGGTTTCTTTGGTGTTGGTCTGTGTGTTAAGCAGTTATTTTCAAACATTAGTGTGTATAAGAATTGCCTAGGGCCTCCCTGGTGGCGCAGTGGTTGAGAGTCCGCCTGCTGATGCGGGGGACGGGGGTTCGTGCCCCGGCCCGGGAGGATCCCACGTGCTGCGGAGCGGCTGGCTCTGTGAGCCATGGCCGCTGGGCCTGCGCGTCCGGAGCCTGTGCTCCGCAATGGGAGAGGCCACAACAGTGAGAGGCCCACATACAGAAAAAAAAAAAAAAAAAAAAAAAGAATTGCCTAAAGAGCTTGTTAAGATAGTTAACTTGGACTCATACCCAGAGGTTTTGATTCAGTAGGTCAAGGTAGGGTCCATGGCAGCCTAAAATGATCACAGGTGCTTCTTCAACAGGATGATTCTGAGAACCCCTAGTGTAGAATATAGTTGAGAGGAAAGAAAAACGTTATTTCCCCCTGCCTTTGGAGAACAGTCAGGCAAGCTATCTGAAGTCTCTTTGTGAAATTATGTTACTTTTTATAATCTTTAAATTTTCAAAATTAGATTTGTTTATTCCAATTGTCTTATGGGTAGAGTGGTGATAATAGCAATAGGTTTAGGTGATGAGTATATGAAAATAGAAACAGTGCTCTATGTGTACCTTTCTGCAGGGTTCCCTCTGCCTATTCCTTTTAAATGCATCACCTTTTCCCTGCTTATTGTTATATCTTTATTGAATCTATAGGTTAATGTGTATCTGGTCTATAGAGTCTTCTTTGGTTGTACTACTACTAGTAGTAGTACAATTTTAAATTTGAGAAAATTTTAAAGTATATTTAAAAAATGTATTTGCTTTTAGATGTCATTTGATGTCAATACAAAGTAGTAGGTTTAACAAATTAGCTGTTTTTATTTTTATTTCACCAGTTAGAATGCTGAGATTCAAAGATGTTCACTGCGGTCCTGTGATTAGAAGGTCCCAAATCTGATACTAAATTTGTAGACTGTCACCTAGATCAGTGGGCATTTAAATGCACCACTCATCAGACATAATGGGTGCTCATGAACATTTATGTAGATCAAAGTGGCTACAAGACATGCTAACACTGACATCTTTAGTGATAATATTTACAATATGAAGGACAGAGCTTTTAGAGCCAGACTCCCCTAACTCAAGTTTAGCTCAACAAATTACTACTTACTGTATATCCCTGAGGCAGTGAGTTAACGTCTCATAATGAGCTTATGATTCTCATCTCATAATTATCATTTGTAAGATGAAAACAAGGATTGTTGTGAATATTAAATGAGTTACTATATAGATATTGGATTCTGGAAGATAGCATTAGTGCAGAAGAGAGATTAGATAAGAGTGGGTTTATGAATAGGAAAGAGGTCAATTAATTGAGTACATGATCTGATGCCACTGATCAGATAGAATGTGGAGAAAATTTGACATGATACAGGTATCATGACAAGATAATATAATTTACATGATATTGCTAAAAATGACATCAAAATTTAAAAAACAAGTCTAATTAAATATGAGGAAAGTTGGTGAATTTCTGGAAAAGTAAAATTAAGTTTAAGAAATGTGAAGAATTATTCTTTTGAAATTTATCTTATTGTAAAAATAAATTGTCGTCATTTAAAAATTGTAGTTATTTTAAAATATGAAAGTTTTAAAAAATTCCATTCACCTGAAATACGACCTATATTATTCATTTTTTAAGTGTAAAGGGATATGCCATCTTCATGTATGTAGGGGTGTGTGTGTGTGTGTGTGTAAGATTTATTGTCACTATAAAGGGTTTATCAAGATAAAATTAAACGTTTCCCCTTTTACTACTCTTTATTTTTTTATTTCCTTAGGCCTCTCTTTCTTGATAGCCAAATTATTTTGATGTCACGATATACTAATTTATGTGCTACAAAATTAGAGTGGGGTTATGCTATACTTAGCATAACAATAACAAAAGGTCTGATCAGGAGGAAAAAAATAATGGCCAGTGTCCATTAATTTGTATCACTGGGTAATGGTTTGTGTTTTTTTTTTTTTTCCTGAATTTAGAAGGAAATACTTGTCTTTTGTAAAGCAGTTTGATTGAAATTAAATCTTCTTCACATATTTTTAACTTGTACATTCACCTTCACAGACATGCTTAAATTTTTATAAATGATTTCTGTTAGATTTAAAGATTTCAGTCACCTGAGAAGACGCAGTGCAGTGAGATTCTGCATCTGAACCGGTAAGAGTTCATTCTTTTCATATTGCAAAGTATATTCTTGCAGAAACGGAATTTATGACATAATTTTCTATGTAGGTTGCATGGCATCTGATCCATAGTGACAGAAAAAAAAATGATTCTAGAATATCTGCAGTACATTTTGTTGAATGTTAACAGAGGTTCAGATGTGTTTCATTTCTGACCTTGTGCAATGCTTTCTTGCTTACGAAACGCTTTATACATCAAATGCACAAACAGCTACCAGGGCTTCAGCTGCTCGCACAAGGATACATTTCCGAAAACAAATGTTGTTCAGGTCAGTTTCACCAATGTCATTTTTCTTCTATTATTTCATGGCATGAGAAATGCGTGATATATTATATTACATTTTAAATGTGATGCAGAGAAGTCATAGTGCTCATTTGTTTCATGTGAATACTCCTTGTTCTATAGTATTAAGAAAAACATTTATTCAAGCTATCAAACCAGCTAATATTTCCAGTCAGATTTAGAGAACACTGCTTCTGTTATGAACTGCTCATAATAATTCAATATGTGTGTATGTGTCTGTGAGTGTGTGTGTGTGTAAATAGTATGTTATTTGAGTTGAAAATCCAAGTATCTAAACATTGTAAGCAACAGCAAAATTCTGAGGCTGTGAATTTTTAATATTTGTATATGTTTAGGATATTCACAATACTTAAATTGAGAAAATATTCAGGGTGCTAAAAGAAGCAGAAAAGTTTTAGATTATTTTCAAAAATCATAATAAACAGAAAAGTAATCAGATATTAGAATTAGAGCCACCTGTGGAGAATGAGGCACAGTTTTATCCTTGAATTCAAATTTGAATACTTATTTTTTAGATATTTCTATATGTCTAACATTCTAAAATGGGTGACTCAGAGACTGATCAATTCTGATTTGGCAATAAGAGATTATAGAGAAACTAAGTTGAACTTCTTTTTGAGTGTTATTTCACAATAAAGTTAGTGTAATTTTCTACAAATTGAAGAAGAAAATCACACCTCTAGTTGCATTATTTTGCCTAATACAAATCCGCTTAGGCACAGAATCAGAGTTCTTGCACAATAAATCTTAGGAGAATTTTCCAAAATGATACTTGGGTGAAAACGTAGCCCATATTAGCAATGAAATATCAGGACGGCCTTCTGCTCATTTAATTTTTAAAGGAAGATATCCAACTTAAGAGGAGAAAAAATTCTCGAAAACAACTCTTGTCTAGGCTGTAGAAACTATGAAGAATTAATGCAGTTTGCAACTTTGTGAGAGATGCTGTGATTCAGGTGAATGTTTTTTTTGTTTTATCCAATCAGTGTCCTCCCTACACAGCCCCTGTAGTGTGCGTTTGGGGAATAACAAGTATCCCCTTAACAGTTTCAATGAGCTGTATCATGAACTTGGTCACCGGAGATAAAGGCAGGAAATGAAGAAATATTGTGCAAGCTGGTCTGCTGAGTCACTTCATTCTCCGGGATGCCAAGGCTGTCACCGATGTTTAGATGAAAGTGCTGTAGATCTAGACAATTATGTCAATACAGGGCACGTTAGAAAAGGGTTAATGCACACCAAGATTTTGAATATTTTCTCAACCAACAATCATGATTGAAAAATTGTAAATTATTCTCACAGGAAGAAATACACCCAAATAGCAAGGTGTAATTTTATGTATCATTTTTTCTCATTTAAACCTCATATTCTTCTTGCAAATTAAATATACACTATGATAATTTAAATTACTGATACATTGCACTTTTTTCTCACAATGAAAAGCATTATTTTCTTTTAGCATAAATATACAGATAGTTATTGTTATTTAGCTACTATTATAAGTGGCAACTACACAATATGTGTAGCTTATTAAAAACTGCTACTGCTATGTGTAAAAAATTACCTAAGTAAATATTGAACTTGTCTGTCTCCATTAATATCAAAATTTTAATTTTTAAAAGACTCGTTCTACTGACAGTAGTGGCAAAGTAAACAATGACATTTTAGAGCTATCACCCCAAATACCATATTTATATTTTTATTATGGGACTGTATGGTGTTCATATAATTCCTTGCTTACATACCTTGTTCTTTCATTAGTCTTTGAGCTCCCTGAGTACAAAGGTGATCTATAATTAATACCTTTATTTCTAACATTAAATACAACATGTGGTATGTAATTGGTAATAAAAAGTAAGTATATGTCAAAAATAGCAAACACAAATACACAAGGGGAAGTGAAAAAAATATATTGATATAATTTCATTTAATATTATTTTAAAACAATACCATTAAATGTACTCATTCAGTTGGAGAGCTGAATGACAAGATACATTTCCTTCATCTCAATAACCAAGTTTAGTCTTTGGAAAAGTCAGTTCTAAAGATAAAGCATATAATTGAAGTTCTAGGTTGTCATTGAGCTTGGTATACATTAATTATGAGAGAGCCTGCAAACTCTATTTTATTTGTGCTGTAACTACTGCTAGAAATCCAAATGAATGCAGAAAGGGTTCTCTCTGAGATGAGATGGCTATAATATAACTAGGCAAAATGCAGAAACACTGTTGTCTAGAAAAATAACTTCTGTGATGAATTGACTCTCAAACATAATAAAATATACCAATATTTTTGCTTGTTTTTCCCCCTGGAAGAGCTTTTCAAGTAATCCATAAAGATGAATTGCAGTACAGCATTACAAACCATGTGTGAGCCTTGGGAATTAGCTTTGCACAGTATAGCTGTGGCACAGAGGTGAGTTCACCGGCCTCAAATGCAATATGACTTCTAATCCTTACATTGTATTGCAAGATCCTATAATAATTAGGCTCTGATAATTGAAGTCATAAAGTTGTCAGCTAAAAATGTTAGTTAAAAGAGAGAACTCCCTGGTGAACTCAGCAGGGTCTCAGAGAAAGTCATTAGTCAATGAGGTCAAGTAGATTCGTGGTCTGGTACTGAGTGTTTAGATGCAAGACAAAATTTATTTTTTTGTACAGGCCATAAGTTGATTGGTCTTAGGAGAGTGGCAGACATCGCTCACAGGAAGGATGTAGGCCTAATCCTAACTCAAATGTCAATCCTTCAGATTTTAGTGGGGGAAAAAAAAACACGAGAAGATCAGGATATACATTTTGATTAATCAGCATGTTTTGTGTCTCATAAAAGCCATTATGACAAAGCCAAATTATAATCTTAATGATTCTTAATGGACTCAAAACAAGAAAATTAATTGAATAAATCAGTGGAAAATGCCATAGAGGAGTGCTTGTCTCCTGTCACTGTCAAATAGAGCATACATTCTCAGGTACCAGCATCATTTCTCCTCAACAGCATTGTGGAAAAGCTGACACCTATAAAAGAAGTTTCCTGATGTTCGGGCTCCATGTGGTCATCTACTTATTAGTAAACCCAGTTTTCTTTAGATACGCTAACATTAACAGTTATACTGGTGTCTTCTAAACTGCGCTCCTTGGAACAGTCTTTGGGGAAATGATAATAATGATGGCAAGAAAAGTGATCCATGATCAAAAGGTTAGGAAAATTATTGCAATCTGTACAGTCCTCAGAGAATCACAATGCAAAGGAGGGTACTAAATATTCAGGCCCACATTAAAAAAACATGCACACATATAACATTCAACATTGTTTAATGAAGCATTTCCATACAGTTTTTCCCCAGGACACGTGGTAACATCCCAATATACAAGGTTTCCTGGAATAGTGTTCTTGTACTGAAGTTCATATTTTGCTTTCGCATTTATTAAAATATCCATATGCTGATCTAGTAAAAGCATATGTTTTTTTCTTGTTTGTTAATAATAGCTTTATTGAAGTATAATCAACATACTATAAACTGCAAATACTTAAATTTTACAATTTGATAATTTTCTGATATTTTTACACATCCATGAAACCATTATCAAAATCAAGATAATGAACATGAAAAAATGTCTATAAGCCTCTTTGTAATCCCTCCATTCTGACCCAGGCAAACAATGGCCAGATTTCTGTTAGTATGCATTTTATGACTTGTATAAGTTTTATATAAATTGAATCTTACAATAGTTTGGTTGTTTGGTGGAGGAGAGGGTCTAGTTTATTTCACTCAGCATAATTATTCAGTGATTCATCCATGCTGTTTTTTTCATTTTTAGTGCTAAATTATACTCCATTGTGTAGATAAATTAATACACAAACTGTGTTATATCTATCTGTTCAGGAACATTTGTTTGATCATTTTTTTCTGGTTTTTGGCTGTTACAAATAAAATTCTATAGACCTTTGTTTACAAGTCGCTGTTTAGATATATGCTTTCATTTCTCTTGGATCAATGCTTAGGAGTGGAATGTCTGAATCATATTATAGAAGTATGTTTCACTTCTTAAACTATCAAAATATTTTCCAAAATGTTTTTACCATTTCACTGTCTCAACAGCAGTGTATGAGATTTCCTGTTTCTCCACATCCTCACTAATACATGCCAGCATACAACTTTATTATTTTTAATTTTATTTTTTGAGTATAAAATAATATTTAATTGAGATTATTTTTTTCCTGGACACCATCTCTTTTCTTTTTCTTTTAATAGATCTTTATTGGAGTATAATTGCTTCACAATACTGTGTTAGTTTCTGTTGTACAGAAAAGTGAATCAGCCATATGCCTAAATATGTCCCCATATCCCCTCCCTCTTGAGCCTCCATCCCATCCTCCCTATCCCACCCCACTTGGTCAACACAGAGCACCAAGCTGATCTCCCTGTTCTATGCGGCTGCTTCCCACTAGCTATTTCACATTTGGTAGTGTAGCTAACTATTTCACATTTGGTAGTGTATATATGTCTATGTTTCTCTCACTTCCCTGCTTCCCCCTCCCACCCCATGTCCTCAGGTCCATTCTCTATTTCTAAATCTTTATTCCTGTCCTGCAACTAGGTTCATCAGTACCATTTTTTTATTGCATATATATATACATTAGCATACAGTATTTGTTTTACTCTTTCTGACTTAATTCACTCTGTGTGACAGACTGTAGGTCCATCCACCTCACTACAAGTAACACAATTTCATTTCTTTTTATGGCTGAGTGATATTCCATTGTGTATATGTGCCATATCTTCTTTATCCATTCATCTGATGCTAGACATTTAGGTTGGTTCCATGTCATGGTTATTGTAAATAGTACTGCAATGAACATTGTGGTACATGTCTCTTTTTGAATTATGGTTTTCTCAGAGTATATGTTCAGGAGTGGGATTGCTGGGTCGTATGGTAGTTCTATTTTTAGATTTTTAAGGAAACTCTATACTGTTTTCCATAGTGGCTGTATCAATTTACATTCCCACCAACAGTGCAAGAGAGTTCCCTTTTCAGCATACCCTTTCCATCATTTATGGTTTCTAGATTTTTTGATAATGGCCATTCTGACTGGTGTGAGGGGATACCTCATTGTAGTTTTGATTTGCATTTCTCTAATGATTAGTGATGTTGAGCATCTTTTCATTTGCCTCTTGACCATCTGTATGTCTTTCTTGTTGAAATATCTATTTAGGTCTTCTGTGCATTTTTTAATTGGATTGTTTGTTTTTTTGATATTGAGATCCATGAGCTGTGTGTATATTTTGGAGATTAATCCTTTGTCTGTTTTTTCATTTGCAAATATTTTCTCCCATTCTGAGGGTTGTCTTTTTGTCTTGTTTATGGTTTCTTTTGCTGTGCAGAAGCTTTTAACTTTAATTAAGTCCCATTTGTTTATTTTTGTTTTTATTTCCATTACTCTAGGAGTTGGGTCAAAAAAGATCTTTCTGTGGCTTATGTCAAAGAGTGTTTTTCCTACATTTTCCTCTAAGAGTTTTATAGTGTCTGGTCTTACATTTAGGTATTTAACCCATTTGGAGTTTATTTTTGTGTATGGTGTTAGGTAGTGTTATAATTTCATTCTTTTACATGTAGTTGACCAGTTTTCCCAGCACCATTAATTGAAGAGGCTGTCTTTTCTCCATTGTATGTTCTTGACTCCTTTGTCTTAAATTAGGTGACCATATGTGCGTGGGTTTATCTCTGGCATTCTATACTGTACCATTGATCTATATATCTGTTTTTGTGCCAGTACCATACTGTCTTGATTACTGTAGCTTTGTGGTATAGTTTGAAGTCGGGGAGCCTGGTTCCTCCAACTCTTTTTCCTTCTGAAGATTTCTTTGGCTATTCGGGGTCTTTTGTGTTTCCATATGAACTGTAAAATTTTTTGTTCTAATTCTGTGAAGAATGCCACTGGTAGTTTGATAAGGATTGCATTCAATCTGCAGATCACTTTGGGTAGTATAGTCATTTTCACAATATTGATTCTTCCAATCCAAGAACATGATATATTTCTCCATCTGTTTGTGTCATCTTAGGTTTCCTTCATCAATGTTTTATAGTTTTTTGCGTACATGTTTTTCACCTCCTTAGGCAGGTTTATTCCTAGTCATTGTATTCTTTTTGTTGTGATGGTTAATGGGATTGTTTCCTTAATTTCTCTTTCACATTTTTCTTTGTTGTTGTATAAGAATGCCAGAGATTTATGTGCATTAATTTTGCATCCAGAAACCTTACCAAATTCACTGATAAGTTCTAGTAGTTTTCTGGTAGCATCTTTAGGATTTTCTATGTATAGTATCATGTCATCCGCAAACAGTGACAATTTTATTTCTTTTCCAGTTTTTATTCCTTTTATTTCTCTCTTTTTTTTTTCTCTGATTGCCGTGGCTAAGACTTCCAAAACTATGTTGAATAAGAATGGAAAGAGTGGACATCCTTGTCTTGCTCCTGATCTTAGTGGAAATGCTTTCAGTTTTTCACCATTGAGTATGATGCTTGCTATGTGTTTGTCATATATGACCTTTATTATGTTGAGGTAGGTTCCCTCTATGCCCATTTTCTGGAGAGTTTTTATCATAAATGGGTGTTGAATTTTGTCAGAACCTTTTTCTACATCTATTGAGATGATCATATCATTTTTATTTCTTAATTTGTTAATGTGGTGTATCACATTGATTGATTTGCGTATATTGAAGAATCCTTGCATACCTGGGATAAATCCCACTTGATCATGGTTTATGATCTTTTCAATAGGGTTGGATTCTGTTTGCTAATATTTTGTTCAGGATTTTTCATCTATGTTCATCAGCAATACCAGTGTATAATCTTCTTGTTTTGTGATATATTTTTCTGGTTTTGGTATCAGGGTGATTGTGGCTTCGTAGAATGAATTTGGGAGTGTTTCTCCCTTTGCAGTGTTTTGTAAGAGTTTAAGAATGATTGATGTTAGCTCTTCTCTAAATGTTTGATAGAATTCTCCTGTGAAGCCATCTGGTCCTGAACTTCTGTTTGTTGGAAGATTTTCAATTACGGTTTCAATTTCATTACCTGTGATTTGTCTGTGTACATTTTCTAACTCTTCCTTGTTCAGCCTTGGAAAATTGTACCTTTCCAAGAAATTGTCAATTTCTTCATGGCTGTCCATTTTATTGGCATGTAGTTGTTTGTAGTAGTCTCTTATAATCCTTTGTATTTCTGTAGTTCAGTTGTTATTTCTCCTTTTTCATTTCTAATTTTATTGATTTGCATTCTCTCCCTTTTTTTCTTGATGAGTCTGGCTAAGAGTTTATCAATTTTTTTATCTTCTCAAAGAACCAGCTCTTAGTTTTATTAATATTTGCTATTATTTTCTTTGTTTCTGTTTCATTAATTTCTGCTGTGATCTTTACGATTTCTTTCCTTCTACTGACTTTGGGTTTTCTTTGTTCTTCTTTCTCTAGTTGTTTTAAGTGTAGGGTTAGATTATTTATTTGAGATTTTTCTTGTTTCTTGAGGTGAGATTGAATTGCTATAACCTTCCCTCTTAGAACTGCTTTTGCTGCATCCCACAGGTTTTGGGTCATCGTCTTTTCATTGTCATTTGTTTCTACGTATTTTTTTAAATTTCTTCTTTGATTTCTTCAGTGATCTCTTTTTTATTTAGTAGAGCACTGATTAGCCTCCATGTATTTGTGTTTTTTACAGTTTTTTTCCTGTAATTGATTTCCAGTCTCATAGTGTTGTTGTCAGAAAAGATGCTTGATATGATTTCTAATTTCTTGAATTTTCTGAGGCTTGATTTGTGACCCAAGATGTGATCTATCCTGGAGAATGTTCTGTGTGCACTTGAGAAGAAAGTGTATTTTGCCATTTTTCGTTGGAATGTTCTATAAATATAAATTAAATCTATCTCGTCTATTGTGTCATTTAAAGCTTAAGTTTCCTTATTTATTTTCTGTTTGGATGATCTGTCCATTGGTGTAAGTGGCATGTTAAAGTCCCCTAATATTATTGCATTACTGTCGATTTCTCTTGTCATGTTTGTTAACATTTGCCTTATATATTAAGGTGCTCCTATGTTGGGTGCATAAACATTTATAATTGTTATATCTTCTTCTTGGATTGATTGCTTGATCATTATGTAGTGTCCCTCCCTATCTCTTGTAACGGTTTTTATTTTAAAGTGTTTTATCGAATACAAGTATTGCTACTCCAGCTTTCTTTTGATTTCCATTTGCATGGAATATATTTTTCCATGCCTTCACTTTCAGTCTGTATGTGTCCCTAGGTCTGAAGTGGGTCTCTTGTAAGCAGCATATATATATGGATCTTGTTTTTGTATCCATTCAGCCAATCTGTGTCTTTTGGTTGGGGCATTTAATCAATTTACATTCAAGGTTATTATCAATATGTATGTTCCTATTACAATTCTCTTAATTGTTTTAGGTTTGTTTTTGTGAGTCTTTTTCTTCTCTTGTGTTTCCTACCTAGAGAAGTTCTTTAGCATTTGTTATAAAGCTGGTTTGGTGGTGCTGAATTCTCTTAGCTTTTGCTTGTCTGAAAAGCTTTTGATTTCTCTGTTGAATCTGAATGAGATCCTTGCTGGGTAGACTAATTTGGGTGTAGGTTTCTCTCTTTCATCACTTTAAGTATACCCTGCCACTCCCATCTGGCCTGCAGAGTCACTGCTGAGAAATCAGCTGATAACCTTATGAGGATTCCTTTGTATGTTTCTTTTTTCCCTTGCTGCTTTTAATATTTTTTTTTTGGAATTTAATTTTTGTTAGTTTGATTAATATGTTCTTGGTGTGTTTTTCCTAGGGTTTATCCTGTATGGGACTCTGTACTTCCTGGACTGTGTGATTAATTCCTTTCCCACGTTAGGGAAGTTTTTGACTATAAATTCTTCAAATATTTTCTCATCCCTTTATTTTTCTTTTCTCCTTCTAGGACCCCTATAATTCAAATGTTGGTGCATTTAGTGTTGTCCCAGAAGTCTCTGATATTGTCTTCAATTCATTTCATTCTCTTTTCTTCATTCGTCTCCTTGGCATTTATTTCCACCATTTTGTCTTCCAGCTCATTTATTTGTTCTTCTGCCTCATTTTTTCTGTTATTGATTCCTTCTAGTGTATTTTTTATTTCAGTTATTTTGTTCATCTCTGTTTGTTTTTTAGTTCTTCTAGATCATTGTTAAACATTTCTTGTATTTTCTCAATCAGTTCCTCCATTCTATTCCTGAGATTCTGGATCATATTTACTATCATTACTCTGAATTCTTTTTCAGGTAGATTGCCTATTTCCTCTTCATTTATTTCGTCTTGTAGGTTTCTACCTTGCTCCTTCATCTGTGACATATTTTTTTGCTGTCTCTCTTTTTTTTTTTTTTAAGTGGGATTGTGTTCCTGTCTTACTGGTTGTTTGGCGTAAGGCTTCCAACACTGAATTTTGTAGGCTGTTGGATAGAACTGGGTCTTGGTGCTGAGATGAGGACCTCTGTGACACCTCACTCTGATGAATATTCCCTGGGGTCTGAGGTTCTCTGTTACTCCAGTGGTTCTGACACAGAGCTCCCACCTCAGGAGCTTCAGCCAAACCCCCAGCTCATGAGCCAAGATACTGCAAGCCACATGGATTGGCAAAAGAATAAAAAAAGAGAGAGAACAGTAGCAAAGTAAAAACTAAAATTATACCAGGAAACTAACAGATATGTTACGAATAATATAAAAATAAAAATATAGATGAATCAACAACCAGAAGGTACAATAGTACCACAATAGTAAAAAAGAGAAGGAGGGAAAAGAGAAAAAAATAGGGGGGGGGGTGAGGCCTTGGCTGTGGAAGGCGGGTCCGAAGCAAGAGCAAGGTTTGGGTGGTGGGCCGGGCCTATGCTTAGGACCCACAGGGCTGGAATAGTCCCTGGGGGCTGTCAGGGGTGGAGCTTAGGCTCAAGGAACAGATGAGGCCCAGGCATGCCCCCCACCCCTGGTCTCAGAGTGTGGGGGACCTCACCTGACAGGCCAGCACTGTTCCTGGGCTTGAGTGGGTGGGACAATCACCCTCCACTCCTCTCCCACTCCTTCCAGAGGGCCCCTCCCACCTACCTCAGCTGAACTCCCCTCAGCCTCCTTCCTATGCTCCCAGGACCAATGTGGCTGGGGGAAGAGGGGGCCTTGGAGGGCAGGGGACCGGCCTGGGAGCTCAGCAGGCTCCCCAGGCCCGATTGGATGAGGAAAATGCCCTCCACTCCTCTTCCATTCCTCCTAGTTGGCTCCTTCCACCTCTCCTTGTCTCCCTGGCCTCAGTGGCAGGATACAACTTTATAATTTTAATCATTCTGATATGTATGTGGTTATCACTAATCATGATTTTAATTTGCATTTCCTTAAAGATTATTGATGTTACTTATCTTGGCATATGTTTTTTTGCCATTTGCATATCTGCTATTTCAGTGTGTGTATCTTGTGGCCATTTTGGGGGGGGTGGCATAATTTTTTTTTTCTTATTAATTTATGTGAGTCTTAGGTTTTTGCTATGCAAATATTATTTTCCAAATCTATGGCTTGTTTTTCCATTCTCTTAAGAAGGTCTTTTGAAGAGAAGTTTTTAATTTAATGAAGTCCAAATTATCAATTTGTTCTTTTAGGGCTTGTTCTGTTAGTTCCATACTTAAAATACATGCATATATACATGTAGCACCCAAGGTCAGAAATGTTTTCTACTATGTTTTCTTCTAGAAATGTTGTACTTTTAGCTTTTATCTTTAGATGTGTAGTGCATTTTGAGTTAATTTTTGAATATTGTGCCAGGTATGGATCCATGTTCTACTTTTTAATATAGATATTCAAATGTTTCAGCACCAATTGTTGAAGACACTACACATTTTTTACTCTGAACTGCCTTTGCACCTTTGTTGAAAATCAGTTCTCCTTATATATGTGGGTCTATTCTGGACTCTACCCCCTTTTGGCAATCTGTTTGGTTTTTCTACATAAGTAGCATATTGTTTTGATTAATGTAGCTATAATAACACTTGAAACAGAGATAGTTCATATCTCAAATGTGGGTTTTTTTCAAAGTTGTTTGCTATTTGTGTCCTTTGCATTTCCATATAAATTTTAGAATAATTTTGTCAATTTCTAAACAAAGTCAATTGAAAATTTGATTAGAGGTAAATCTATATATCAAATTGAGAATAGTGATATAAATATTGAATCTTCTTACAGATAAACATAGTATATTTCTTCATTTATTTCAAATTTCAATTTCTCACAGCAGTGTTTGTCACTTTTATTGTAAAGGCTATTCACATCTTCGTCATATTTTTCCCGAAGAATTTTATGGTTTTAATGATATAGTTAATGGTATTGTGATTTTTAAAATTTTGACTTTCAGTTGTTGACAACTAGTGTATACAAATATGATGGATTTTTGTATGTTGATCTTATGTCCTATAGACTTGCTAAACTTGCTTATTAGTTTCTGTGGCACTTATTATTTTTTGCATATAGAAAGTCTTGTCCTTTGCAAATAAAGACCATTCTACCTCTTTCTTTCCAATAATATGGATGCTGTTGTTTATTTTTCTTGCCTTACTGTACTAACCAGAGCCTATAGTACAATGCTGATTAGAAGCAGTAAGTACAGACTTCCATGTCTTGCCAGTAATTTTAATGGGAAGGCATTCAGTCTTTCACCATATTGGGTTATTAATATTTACCTTTATTACTTTTATCCCAAATGTACCCATGAAGTGTTCTCAATCAGAGATAGATGTGCTAATTTCCTAGCTCTGCCATAATAAAATACCATAAACTAAGGTGGTATTAAATAAAATGTATGGTAGTAAATGAAATACCACCAATTAAGGTGGCTTAAAATGAACTTTATTCTCACAGTTTTGGAAGCTAGGAGTTTGATATCATGTTGTCAGGGGGGCTATTCTCTCTCTGAAGACTCTAGGGAAGGATCAGTTTCATGCTTTTCTCTTAACTTCTGGTGTTGCTAGCAATCCTTGTTGTTCCTTGGCTTAGAGATACATCCCTGAAAATCTCTGACTCATTTGTTATGTGCTGTTGTCCCTCTCTCCTTTTAAAGATGACAGACATTTTGGATTATTACCCAGTCCAAACCTTCATCTTATCTTGTTTACATCTGAAAAGATCCTAATTCCAAATAAAGCTGCACTCACAGGTACTGGGGCTTAGGACTTCAACATATCTTTTTGGAAGACACAGTTCAACCTATAACAACTTACCTCTACAGGTGCTTAATTTAATCTAGTTTATATGTATAGGTACCTCATTTTATTGCACTTTGCTTTATTGCACTTTGCAGATATTGTATTTTTTACAAGTTGATGGCTTGTGGCAACCCTGTTCCAAGCAAGTCAGTCAGTGCCATTTTTCAGTAACAGTGGTTCACTTTGTGTCTCTGTGTCTCTGTATATCTTTTGATAATTCTCACAGTATTTCAAAGGTTTTCATTATTATCATATTGTTTATGTAATTTGTGATCAGTGATCTTTGGTGTTACTACTAGGACTGGCTGAGGGATCAGATGATAGTTAGCATTTTTTCACAGTAAAGATTTTTTAATTAAGCTACGTACATTGTTTTTTAAGACATAATGTCATGGCATACTTAATAGACTATAGTATACTGTAAACATAACTTTCACATGCACTGGGAAACAAAAACATTCATGTGACTTGCTTTATTGCAATATTTGTTTTATTGTGATTGTCTGGAAGAGAACCCACCATATTTCCAAGGTACATATGTCATGTCCTGGCATAGCTTTGATGTGAGCACTGTTTCCATGTTTGGGTGTCCATCATGGTAGTCACCTATTTACTGACAGCATTGATGATCGACAACTGACACCCCAAATGGGTAAGCCAACAAATACTAACAATGTACATGTAACAAGTATAAAATATGCATTTTGTTTTACTTATACTGTAACATTTTTAAGTTTTAATATTTTGTCAAGATTTGATAATTCAGAAATTTTACATAAAACACTAAATGTCACATCAAGCTTGAAATATCAGTGACTGGACAATAGTGGTTCTTTATTATCTCATTACATCCATTAATTGAAAGTATAATAGTAATGCCTGGCACATTCAGTCAATAATCTGCTCTCCAATTAACTATTTTTCCTAATAATTCATATTGCTTCTTAAACTAAATCCACTTCATTTCCCCATATTATCTGCCTCAGCATCATAAGCATATGTTATCTTAATCATAGATTACACTAACCCCTTGTGCTATTTGAACATCAGAACAGCTCCATAAAATCAGTATAATAAACTCAGAAGAACACAAGACTCTGAATCTGGAAGGTCATGTTGTATTCATCTTTAGAGGCCATGTATTGTGTATAATAGGGTATGATATTTCTTTGTTAAGTGGTTGTGTCTTCATTTATTCATAAATGAGACATTGAGTGGCGGTATCTATCTTAACAGCTTCTAATTAACAAGTCCTACCTAGATGACTAGAGAACAGTTGCAAATACAGCAGTAGAGATGCTGAAATACACAGCATTAGAGATACTGATTACTTTCTATTCCAAATAGTTGTTTTCCTAAGTAAAATGTACTTGCACAGTCCTAAGTGGTTATCAATATATAGTAAATTGTTAGAATCCAGATAGTTATATATATATATATATATGCATTAATTTATTTTTAGTGTCGGTCCAGGTACATTCACTTAATTTTATTTTCATAGAATTTAGCTATCACATTGAAATATTTGACATCGGGTACTATGGACAAACACATTTATGTCAGAACATAATAGTGGCCATTCATAATTTCTTGGAAATCCTTGCAGCTTTTACATCAGCAAAATTATTTTATTTACTTTAATTGTTGTTTACTTCCCATATACTCATTTCTTTTTCAAGTGGTGTACAGAATATGCTGAGATAGGGGCTTCCATGTTGGTGAAGTGGTTAAGAATCCACCTGCCAGTTCAGGGGACATGGGTTTGAGCCCTGGTCCGGGAAGATCCCCCATGCCGTGGAGCAACTAAGCCCGTGAGCCACAACTACTGAGCCTACGCCTAGAGCCTGTGCTTGGCAACAAGAGAAGCCACCACAATGAGAAGCCTGTACACCACAATGAAGAGTAGCCCCCGCTTGCCACAACAAAAGAAAGTCCACACACAACAATGAAGACCCAATGCAGTTAAAAATAAAAAATAAATTTATTTAAAAAAGAATATGCTGAGATAGAATGCTGCAGTGTGGAAGAAAAAAAAAATGGTCTTTGGAATCAGACAGACCTAGGGTTACTTGCTAGAATGTTACCTTAATTAGAATTATTACTTCACATTTTAGCTTCAGTTTTACCTTCTCTGTAAAGGAAATATTATGTGGTCTGTATTATTATCATACTATTCCATTCAATTCTATCCAACAAATAGGACTTTGCTGCCATAGTGATTTTCTCTTTCTTCTGTATTTTCACCCCATTGTTCTACCTTGACTCTTAGCATGCAGCATATGAAATATTATTCTCTCTCATCTAAGGAAGTATAAAGAAGAGAAACAAAATCATCCACAGCCTCTAGATATTATGTTAAAGCCTTCCCACTAATCACCACCATCCTATTTGAAACAAGCAAACAAAGAAGAAATTTAGTCATCGTCTTAGCCCTTTTAGGCTGCTATATAATAACTGCCAGAGACTGGGTAGCTAATAAGCAATAGAAATTTAATTATCAGAGTTCTACAAGCTGGAAGTCTGAGATCAGGGTGCCAGTGAGGTTGGATTGTTCTCTTCCATGTCAGACTTCTCCTTACGTCCTCTTATATCAGAAAGGGCAAAGAATCTCTCTGAGATCTCTTTTACAAGGACATTAATCCCATTCAGGAGGGCTCTGCTCTCATGACCTAATCACTGCTCAAAGGCTCCACCTCCTAAAACCATTACCTTGAGGATTAGTATATAATAATGCATTATTAACTATAATCACCATGCTGTACATTAGATCCCCAGAATTTATTTATCTTACAACTGAAAGTTTGTACCTTTGACCAGCATCTCCCCATTTCCTCCAACCCTTAACCCCTTGTAACCACCACTCTACTCTCTATTTATGTGGTTTCAGCTTTTTAAAATTCCACATATAAGTGATATCACACAGCATTTGTCTTTCTCTTTCTGACTTACTTCATTTAGCATAATGTCCTCAAACTTCATCCATGTTGTCAATAATGACAGGATTTTCTTTCTTCTCAAGGCTGTATATATTCCATTGCATATAGATATACAACATCTTCTTTATTCATTCATTCCTTGATGGACATTTAGGTTATTTCTGTATCTTGGCTATTGTGAATAATGCTACAGTGAACTTGGGAAGCAGCTCTTTCTTCCAAATCCTATTTTCTTTTCTTTTTTTTTTTTCTTTTTTTTGTGGTACGCGGGCCTCTCACTGTTGTGGCCTCTCCCGTTGTGGAGCACAGGCTCCGGACGCACAGGCTCAGTGGCCATGGCTCACGGACCCAGCCGCGCCGCGGCATGTGGGATACTCCCAGATCGGGGCACGAACCCCTGTCCCCTGTATTGGAAGGCAGACTCTCAACCACTGCCCCACCAGGGAAGCACCCAAATCCTATTTTCATTTCCTTTGGATATATACCCAGCAGTGGGATTGCTGGATACAGTTGTATTTTTAAATTTCTGAGGAACCTCCATGCTGTTTCTATATTGGCTGTACCAATTTATATTGCAAAAAAGAAGAGGCCACAAGGATTCCCTTTTCTCCACATCTTCCCCAACACTTATCTCTTCTTGCCTTTTTGACGACAGTCATTCTAACAGGTATGAGGTGACATCTAATTGTGATTTGCATTAAATTTTGCATTTCTCTGTTGATTAATGATGTTGAACACCTTTTCATGTACTTGTTGGTCGTTTGGGTTTTGTTTTGTTTTTTGGATTTTTTTGAAAAAATGTCTATTCAGTTCCACTGCTCATTTTTTAATTGGGTTGATTTTTTTTTCTTTTTTGCAGTTGAGTTGTATGAGTTCCTTTTGAATTTTGGATATTAACTTTTTTTAGATATATGATTTACAAATATCTTCTCATGTTCCATAGATCCATAGATTTTTTTTCTTTTTTTTCCTGCTGTGCAAAGATTTTGAAACTAAGGAGGAAGCCCTGATGAACTCTGAATCACCATTGGGGTCCTTCTTCCCTTTTGTTGAAGAATGGTGCACATTCACAACCAAATAACTCCATGGTTCCAGCCTGCAAAATCTAAGATCAAAGATCTTCCTGTCTCTTTCCCATTCAGTACAAACTGGCTGTTTCCCTGCTGAAGTGGCTCATTAATTCCATGCTTCACACCCAAATTAATCTCCTTATCAAACGGTCACTGGCCATACCCTTAGTGTTCTCTTCTTCACATGCTTTCTCATTTTTTGCAACATGGATAGGCTGAGAATTTTCCAAATTGTTAAGTCCTGCTCACCTTTTTTTTTTGCGGTACACAGGCCTCTCACTGTTGTGGCCTCTCCCATTGGGGAGCACAGGCTCCGGATGTGCAGGCTCAGTGGCCATGGCTCACGGGCCCAGCAACTCTGCAGCATGTGGGATCCTCCCGGACTGGGGCATGAACCCGTGTTCCCTGCATTGGCAGGCAGACTCACAACCACTGCACCACCAGGGAAGCCCTCTGCTCACCTTTTGATTAACAAATATGTTTTTAAGTCATTTCTCTGTTCTTGAATGTCACTATAAGTTTTCAAGAGAAACAAATCCACACCTTCAACATTGTTCTTAGATATTTCCTCAGCCAAGTATCCCATTTCATCACTCACAAGATTAATCTTCCACAGCATACTAGACCATGAATACAGTTTAGCCAAGTTATTTGCCACTTTATAATAAATGTTTTTTCCTCTGTAGTCCAGTAACGTGGTTCTCATTTCCATCTGAGACCTCATCAGAATGGCCTTTACGGTCCATATTCCTACCAACATTCTGACCACAATTCCTCAGGTATTCCTTCAGAAGATAGAAGCTCTCTCTAAGCTCCCTGCATTTCCTTCTGGGCTCTCACAAGAATTGTCTTTAAAGTCTGTTCATGGCAATGTAGGTTTTTCCTTGCATGTATCTCCAAAGTCTCTCAGCCTCTACCTCTAACCAGTTCCAAAGCAGCTTCCACATTATCCGGTATTTGTTGCAGCAGCACACCCACTTGTTGACACCAGTTTTCCGTCTTCATCCTTTGATGATGCCATAACAAAATACTACAGACAGGGAGCTTATAAATATCTATATTCGGATTTGCTTACTACTCCCAATCATATGTTTTATTTTCTTCCATAATAATTTATTACAAAAGTTCCCATTTTATATATATATATATATATATATTATTTTTTAACATCTTTATTGGAGTATAATTGCTTTACAATGGTGTGTTAGTTTCTGCTTTATAACAGAGTGAATCAGCTATACTTAAACATATATCCCAATATCTGCTCCCTCTTTCATCTCCATCCCACCCTCTCTATTGCACACCTCTAGTTGGTCACAAAGCACTGAGCTGATCTCCCTGTGCTATGAGGCCGCTTCCCACTAGCTATCTATTTTACATTCATTAGTGTATATATGTCCATGCCACTCTCTGACTTTGTTCCAGCTTACCCTTTCCCCTCCCAGTGTCCTCAAGTCCATTCTCTACATCTGCATCTTTATTCCTGTCCTACCCCTAGGTTCATCACAACCTTCTTTATTTAGACTTTAGAGTTTAGATTTTTTGTTCTCTTTCTGACTTACTTCACTCTGTATGACAGACTCTAGGTCCATCCACCTCACTACAAATAACTCAATTTTGTTTCTTTTTATGGCTGAGTAGTATTCCATTGAATATATGTGGCACATCTTCTTTATCCACTCATCTGTCAATGGACACTTAGGTTGCTTCCATGTCCTGGATATTTTAAATAGTGCAGCAGTGAACATTGTGGCACATGACCCTTTTTGAATTATGGTATCTCTGGGTATATGCCCAGTGCTGGGATTCCTGTATCATATCATCATTCTATTTTTAGTTTTTCTAAGGAGCCTCCATACAGTTCTCCATATTGGCTGTATCAATTTACATTCCCACCAACAGTGCAAGAGGGTTCCCTTTTCTCCACACCCTCTCCAGTATTTATTCCTTGTAGACTTTTTGATGATGGTCATTCTGACTGGTGTGAGATGATACCTCATTGTAGTTTTGATTTGCATTTCTCTAATGATTAGTGATGTTGAGCATGCTTTCATGTGTTTGTTGGCAATCTGTATATATTCTTTGGAGAAATGTCTATTTAGGTCTTATGCGTATTTTTGGATTTGTTTGTTTGGTTTTTTTTTTTGATATTGAGCTGCATGAGCTGCTTGTATATTTTGGAGATTAATCCTTTGTCAGTTGTTTCCTTTGCAAATATTTTCTCCCATTCTGAGGGTTGACTTTTTGTCTTAGTTATGGTTTCCTTTGCTGTGTAAATGTTTTTAAGTTTCATTAGGTCCCATTTGTTTATTTTTGTTTTTATTTCCCTTTCTCTAGGAGGTGGGTCAAAAAGGATCTTGCTGTGATTTATGTCATAGCGTGTTCTGCCTATGGTTTCCTCTAAGAGTTTTATAGGGTCTGGTCTTATGTTTAGGTCTTTAATCCATTTTGCATTTATTTTTGTGTATGGTGATAGGGAGTGTTTTAATTTCATTATTTTACCTGTAGATGTCCAGTTTTCCCAGCACCACTTATTAAGGAGGCTCTCTTTTCTCCATTGCATATTCTTGTCTCCTTTATTAAAGATAAGGTGACCATATGTGCATGGGTTTATCACTGGGCTTTCTATCCTGTTCCATTAATCTATATTTTTCTGTTTTTGTGCCAGTGCCATACTGTCTTGATTACTGTAGCTTTGTATTATAGTTTGAAGTCAGGGAGCCTGCTTCCGCCACCTCTGTTTTTCTTTCTCAAGGATGCTTTAACCATTCAGGGTTTTGTGTTTCCATACAAGTTGTAAAATTTTTTGTTCTTCTTCTATGAAAAATGCCATTGGTAGTTTGATAGGGATTCCATTGAATATGTAGCTTGCCTTGGGTAGCATAGTCATTTTCACAGTGTTGATGCTTCCAGTCCAAGAATGTGGTATATCTCTCCATTTGTTTGTATCATCTTTAATTTCTTTCTTAAATGTGTTATAGTTTTCTGTATACAGGTCTTTTGTATGAATAAATTTTAGGTAGGTTTATTCCAAGGCATTTTATTCTTTTTGTTTCAGTAAATGGGAGTGTTTCCTTAATTTCTCTTTCAGATTATTCATCATTAGTGTATAGGAATGCAAGAGATTTCTGTGCTTTAATTTTGTATCCTGCTACTTTACAAAATTCATTGATTAGCTCTAGTAATTTTCTGGTAGCATGTTTAGGATTCTCTGTATATAGTATCATGTCATCTGCAAACAGTACCAGTTTTACTTCTTTTCTGACTTGGATTCCTTTTATTTCTTTTTCTTCTCTCATTGCTGTGGCTAAAACTTCCAAAACTATGTTGAATAATAGTAGTGAGAGTGGGCAACCTTGTCTTATTCCTGATCTTAGTGGAAATGGTTTCAGTTTTTCACCATTGAGAATGATGTTGGTTGTGGGTTTGTCATTTATGGCCTTTATTATGTTGAGGTAAGTTCCCTCTATGCCTACTCTCTGGAGAGTTTTTATGGTATATGGGTGTTGAATTTTGTCAAAAGCTTTTTTGGCATCTGTTGAGATGATCATATGATTTTTATTCTTCAGTTTGTTAATATGGTATATCACATTGATTTATTTGCATATATTGAAGAATCCTTGCATTCCTGGGATAAACCTCACTTGATCATGATGTATGATGTGCTGGTGGATTTTGTTTGCTAGTATTCTGCTAAGGATTCTTGCATCTATGTTCATCAGTGATATTTGCCTGTAGATTTCTTTCTTTGTGACATCTTTGTCTACTTTTGGTATAAGGGTGATGGTGGCCTCTTAGAATGAGTTTGGGACTGTTTCTCTGTCTGTTATATTTTGGAAGATTTTGAGAAGGACAGGTGTTAGCTCTCCTCTTAATATTTGATAGAATTCGCCTGCAAAGGCATCTGGTCCTGAGATTTTGTTTGTTGGAAAATTTTTAATCAGTTTCAATTTCAGTGCTTCTGATTGGTCTGTTTATATTTTCTGTTTCTTCCTGGTTCAATCTCAGAAGTTTGTACTTTTCTAAGAATTTGTCCATTTTTTCCAGGTTTTCTATTTTATTGACATATAGTTTCTTATAGTAATGTCTTATGATCCTTTGTATTTCTGTAGTGTCAGTTGTTACTTCTCTTTCATTTCTAATTCTATTGATTTGATTCTTTTCCCTTTTTTTTCTTGATCAGTGTTGCTAATGGTTTATCAATTTTGTTTATCTTCTCAAAGAACAAGTTTTTAGTTGTATTGACCTTTGCTAATGTTTCCTTCATTTCTTTTTCAATTTATTCTGATCTGATCTTTATGATTTCTTTACTTCTGCTAACTTTGGGTTTTGTTTTTTGTTTTGTTTTTCTTTCTCTAATTGCTTTAGGTGTAAGCTTAGGTTGTTTATTTGAGACTTCTCTTGTTTCTTGAAGTAGGATTGTATTGCTATAAACTTCCTTGTTAGAACTGCTTTTGCTGCATCCAGTAGGTTGTAGGTCATCGTGTTTTTATTGTCATTTGTTTCTAGGTATTTTTTGATTTCCCCTTTGATTTCTTCAGTGATCTCTTGGTTATTTAGTAATATATTGTTTAGCCTCCATGTGTTTGTATTTTCTATAGTTTTTTTTTCCTGTAATTGATATCTTGTCTTACTACATTGTGCTCAGAAAAGATATTTGATATGGTTTCAATTTTCTTAAATTTACCAAGGCTTGATTTGTGACCCAAGATATAATCTGTCCTGGAGAATGTTCCATTAGCACTTGAGAAGAAAGTGTATTCTGTTGATTTTAGATGGAATGTCCTATAAATATCAGTTAAGTCCATCTTGTTTAATGTGTTATTTAAAGCATGTGTTTCCTTATTTATTTTCATTTTGGATGACCTGTCCATTGGTGAAAGTTGGGTGTTAAAGACCCCTACTCTTTTTGTGTTACTGTTGATTTCCTTTTTTTATGGCTTTTAGCATTTGCCTTATGTATTGAGGTGCTCCCATATTGGGTGCATAAATATTTACAACTGTTATATCTTCTTCTTGGATTGTTTGCTTGATCATTATGTAGTGTCCTTCTTTGTCTCTTCTAATAGTCTTTATTTTAAAGTCTATTGTGTCTGATGTAAGCATTGCTACTCCAGCTTCCTTGTGATTTCCATTTGAATGGAATATTTTTTCCATCCCCTCACTTTCAGTCTCTGTGTGTGCCTAGGTTTCTTGTAGTTGGTCTCTTGTAGACAGTATATATTCAGGTCTTGGTTTTGTATCCATTCAGCTACCCTATATCTTTTGGTTGAAGCATTTAATCCATTTACATTTAAGGTAATTATTGATAAGTATGTTCTTATTTCCATTTCCTTAACTGTTTTGACTTTGTTATTGTAGGCCTTTTCCTTCTCTTGTATTTCCTGCCTAACTAATTTCCTTTAGCATTGGTTGTAAAGCTGGTTTGGTGGTGCTGAATTCTCCTAGCTTTTGCTTGTCTGTAATTTTTTAATTCCTCTGTCAAATCTGAAAGTAATCTTTTATGTGTAGAGTAATTTTGGTTGTAGGTTTTTCCCTTTTATCATTTTAAATATGTCTTCCCACTCTCTTCTGGCTTGCAGAGTTTCTGCTGAAAGATCAGCTCTTAACCTTATGGGGATTCCCTTGTATGTTATTTGTTGCTTTTCCTGTGCTGTTTTCAATATTTTTGCTTTGTTTTTAATTTTTTGTTTGTTTGTTTGTTTTGTGATATGCGGGCCTCTCACTGTTGTGTCCTCTCCCATTGTGGAGCACAGGCTGCAGATGTGCAGGCTCAGCAGCCACGGCTCATGGGCCCAGCTGCTCCGCAGCATGTGGTATCTTCCCAAACCAGGGCACTAACCCATGTCCCCTGCATTGGCAGGTGGACTCTCAACCACTGCGCCACCAGGGAAGACCCTGTTTTTAATTTTTGATATTTGATTAATATGTGTCTTGGTGTGTTTCTCTTTGGTTTTATCTTGTATGGGACTCTCTGCACTTCCTGGACTTGATTGACTATTTCCTTTCCCTTATTAGGGATGTTTTCAACTATAATCTCTTCAAATATTTCCTCAGTCCCTTTCTATTTCTCTTCTTCTTCTGGGACCTCTATAATTCGAATGTTGGTGCGTGTAATGTTTTCCCAGAGGCCTCTAAGACTGTCTTCAATTATTTTCATTGTTTTTTCTTTATTCTGCTGTGAGGTAGTTATTTCCACTATTTGGTCTTCCAGGTCACCTGTCTGTTCTTCTGCCTCAGTTATTCTGCTATTGATTCCTTCTAAGAATTTTTATTTCATTTACTGTGTTATTCCTCATTGTTTGTGAGCCGTGGCTTACACCCATCTCTGGAGCTCGTTTAGGTGGTGCTCTGAATTCCCTCTCCCTGCACATCCCAAAACAGTGGTTTCTTGGCTCTTCGGCAGCTCCAGACTTTCTCCCACACTCCCTCTCAGCTAGCTGTGGCACACTAGCCCCCTCAGGCTGGGGTTCACACAGCTAACCCCAGTCCTCTCCTGGGATCTGACCTCCCAAGCCCAAGCCTCAGATCTCGGCCCCTGCCCGCCCCAGGGGTTGAGCAGACAAGCCTCTCGGGCTGGTGAGTGCTGGTCAGCACCAATCCTCTGTGCAGGAATCTCTCCACTTTGCCCTCCGCACCCCTGTTGCTGTGCTCTCCTCCGCGTCTCTGAATCTTCCCCCTGTCCACCCCCAGTCTCTGCCATTGAAGGGGCTTCTAGTGTGTGGAAACCTTTCCTCCTTCACAGCTCCCTCCCAGAGGTACATGTCCCGTCCCTATGCTTTTGTCTCTGTTTTTCCTTTTTTCTTTTGCCGTATCCAGGTACGTGGGGAGTTTCTTGTCTTTTGGGAGTTCTGAGGTCTTCTGCCAATGTTCAGTAGGTGTTCTGTAAGAGCTGTTCCACATGTAGATGTATTTCTGTTGTATTTATGGTGAGGAAGGTGATCTCCACGTCTTACTCCTCCTCCATCTTGAGGGTCCTGACTACTTATTTATATTTATAAGACAAAAATCTGAAGGATAGTGACACATCTTCCAGCTGACACTCCCTCTATTAATTTATTTAACCTTGTGTTGATATATTGTACCTCTTAATATTGCTTACATATGTCTTCCCCTCTTCCTTTACACTGTTCACTTAAACCATATATAGATATATTTTTTTCTATATTATGACCATAGTCTAACTAATTTTCCTGTATTCATTTCTTGTTCCCTCAATCCCAAATTGTTACCCAGGGAAATTTTTTGACTGCACACATGTCTCATTATTCCCCTGCATGAAATATTCTCTAGGTTTTTGTTTCCAATAACAGTGGTGTTTAAGGAGGGATTTATGAGCTTTGGCAGTCACACATGTCACCTGATTTTTGTACAAAGATAAAATAATATAATTTATTTCAGTATTTATTTTTCTTGTTTTATTTTTTATGAATTGTAAGGCATAAGCATATTAGAAAATAAGCTTAACTTTCTATATATTAAGTATATATATATATATATATATATATATATATATATATATATATATAATTTTTACACCCCCTCCAGCCTCAGATTAATTCCATATTCTTCACTTTCTATAACCTGTTGCATCCCTCCTGAACCATATTTCCCTAGACATTCTCAAATAAACTGGTATTTTATTCTGAATATTTGTTCTTTCAAATAGAAATAGTATATATTGGGTTAATTAGAAAACTGCACCTCTGTTCTTAAAGAGATAGTTTTTTCTAGGGTGTTTGATTTTATTTTCCACACAAGGAAAAACATGAGTAGCATTCATAGAGGAAAAAAAGTGGAGGGGATTTCTTCTCTTTCCTTGGACTTCTTTCTCTTGCCTTTTTATAATATAGTTTTATGAATGAAGAACTCTCATTTCTATACATTACCAAAAAGCAAGCCAATAAATAATTTTTCCTATTTTCAGAAATGTCATCTCTAATAGAGAGCTGATGACTAGAGAAAAGGGCATAAATGTTAAAGTCAATACAAAATAAATTTAACTTCAAAGTTGCATGTTAAATATCATCCAACGTAAATGACAGATGTTGTCTTTGCTAGGTAAATTTTGGGTAATGTAACATTTGTCTTAGATTGAACTGGGCTTATTTAGATACTATCTTCAAGTTACACAGGCTTCTCTTTTAACAGTCTCCCAATATATGCTGATATCAGTCTTCTTTTCTTCATATCTTTCTTCTTATCACTAGCAAATTATTCTTGGGAGAACTAGACATCCCAGTAGATTTGTCAACTAGTGAAATGGAGAATTTCAACTCTGATGAATATCTCAGCTCACATGCTTGCAGAGTATACACATATCCCCGTGCCTGACAAAAAGCTTTATTGTGTGTTACTGTAAAGCCACACATTTTTTTTAATACTAGGCATTTGGAAATTGAAAAATATAGGACTTATGCTATCTATGTGAATTTTTTTAGAATAAATAATTATCAAATAATGGATTCAATCATTCAGAAAATTTTAGATAGCTAATAAGATCTATTTTAAAGTTTGTTGTCATTGTTTTATGTCTCTTTTTTTGATGTCATATATAATCATTAAAGTAAGTATATTACCAACTGCCAGGTTTATGTGGTCTAAGGGAGAGCAATCTAGTTAATTCTAGAATTAACATAATATAGGTGTTGAAAATTTGATATTACATTGATAGATACAGTATTAAATTAAGTTTTTATCTTTTTTTCATATTTAACTCCTGTTGTATTTCTCTTTAAGGACAATCATTCACAGCTAAAAAATATTTGCTGAAGTGATTGTGGAATATTTACATTAGTATTTACAAATTTTATTCCTTGAGGCAATTTTAAAGCACTTTTTGATTAAGGACTTCTAAATGATTTAATATGCAAACTAGCAAATAGGTCACAATTAGCAGCATCATAACAGGCACCTTTCACTATTTCATTGAATATTGATGGTTTGGTTATAACATTTAAGCCTGAGGATTATCATATCTTTAATTAGCATTAAGTCTTTTAAAAGTCCAGACAATCACATTATACTAAGTTAAAATAATAAGACTTTATAAAGCATTATTTTAATTGATTGCATTTTGAGCATTTTTGCATTGCAATTAATTACATTTAAAAAATAAATATTTATGTTAAAAAATAAATATGCTTTTATGATTTACCTCTGAATCAGTAGGCTTAATATACAATTGATTCTACCTACTGTTATATGTTTATATTTTTATAGTTAGGTAATGAAAATTAAAAGAACCATGATCTTTTTCTCAGGCAGTAGTAAATAATGAAAGACCTCACATCTGATGAAAATTAAGTCCCCTGCTCCAGCATACAGCAAGCAGAAGGATAGTTTTCTGTTTTTTGTTTTTTGTTTTTTTTGCTGTACATGGGCCTCTCACTGTTGTGGCCTCTCCTGTTGCAGAGCACAGGCTCTGGATGCGCAGGCTCAGCAGCCATGGCTCACAGGCCCAGCCACTCCATGGCATGTGGGATCTTCCTGGACCAGGGCACGAACCGGTGTCCCCTGCATCGGCAGGTGGACTCTCAACCACTGCGCCACCAGGGAAACCCAGAAGGACAGTTTTTTGATCCCAACTTAAACATTAAAATTGCTCAGGAGAAAAATATTCGTTACATTTGTAGTAAAAGAGAGATTAAATGTCAAATTTGATGGGTAGATTTACAAAATAACAGAAAGAATAAGACAAAGTAACAGAGGGAATAAGGGGTACTGATAACTCTTTACAAATCATTAATTTGGGAAGAATTTTATGGACAATTAAAATTGTTGATTATAAAGATCACATCTTTATCATAATGTAGTTAATAGAACAAGAAAATACATGACATGTCTTCTTCGAGGTCATTTTTTTTCCCCAGTAGTATAGTTTTCACATAGAAAATTCTATTGTCTTTGAATGATCCGTGAAAAAAAAATGTGACTGTTGCTTAAATGTGACATAACAGTAGAAATTTAATGGAGTATTACTCATATTGCCTATCCATGTCCTCTTAGACTCACACAAAAATGGAAAATTGGATGACAAAGTGACTTTTGGAACATTATTAGTGTATTTCTCTACATAATGCCATAAAAGTTTTACTATTTTCTCAGATTTAAAATTCATTACCTCAATTACCTTATCTCTCCACTGAAAAGTGAGAGGCAGTTTGACTGAAATATTTTGGAATTATAATAGGTTTTAAGAACTGGAGGAAACATTCATGGGGAACATTGTGAACTGATTTCGTATTCTTCTGCCATCCTGTTTGAATGACACAATTTGAAAACATTACTTCATCTCTTAGTAGTGGATGGAATTTTACATTTATAAATGACAGAAACTCAGTTTAAAAAAAAGAAAAAAAAGAAGAGGGAAGGTTCTGGTTGTGCTTTTCTTCCAAATAGAATGAATACCATGTTCTCTGAAAAGGGAAGAACATGCAACTCTGGAGATGAAGAACAGTAGACCACTGCACTCCATGGTACCTTGTTATCATTACTGTGGCATCGTCTACCCATAGCAAGAGAACTGACAGTATATCATGTCTAGCATTATTAGATATTATTCATGCAGAACTTACATATCCATAATGAAATAGATAATTCAATCATTTCCTTTTTTAACTTTTAAATAAAATATATAATATCAACAAATGAATACTTTTAAAAAGCATAATGAATAAAAAAATAATAAAATGACAATTCCTTTATCCACTGACCAGCTGAATTTCCACAGTCTCCTTGCTGATCTCATTTCCCTCCCTCTTCCCTTGAACAATCAGGTAGCTGAATTTTGTGTCAGTAATTCCTTTTCTTTCTCTACAAGTTTACAAAATATATCTGAAATCCACATTTTTTTGTTTCTAAAATTTTCATAAGTAAATTGATGTATATTTTCTTTACTGGTTTTTCCCCTGAGATCATTACAGTTGTAATAAATTCTGTGTTATGGATATAAGGATGATTTCCACACAACTCCCTCCCATCCTTTTCCCTGTCTTAGTGGACTTGTATGAGTCTCTCTGAGTAAATGCTTAGAGCAAATTTTTGAATACAATTTTTTCCCCCAAGATATGAATAGAGATTTTTCACAACTGTCAGTAACATATAATTAGGCCATTATCTACATTTTTGCTAAATTTTGATATCACTGTTTTTTGTTTGTATTGATTGTCAAGTTGAGCTATTTATTTACTAGTGAGGATTACCACGTATTATGTTTTTATGGAGTAGTTATTTCCTCTTCTATGGAGTGGTGTTCAGCAATTTCTTTCTCTCTCTCTCTTTTTCTCTCTCTGTCTGTCTCTTTTTGCTGCAAGTATAGAGTGCTGAAGATTATAATAATTCTTAGTACAGTAGGGAGACACTTCCTTGATTTATGCTAAGAAACAAGCAATTTTGCTTATGATTTTTTCTTTCTTTCTTTCTTTCTTTTTTTTTTTTTTTTTGGTCAGTGGCCCTGTCAACACAGTGAAAATAGTAAATATAACATTGAGGTACTGTTAAAATAGTTTCAACCTCACACATCTCCTGATAGTGTCTCAGGGGTCTGGGGACCACACTTCAAGAAGTGAAGCCTTTATAAAATTTCTATGTCACATTTTCAGTACCTGAGAATTTATGCAAACGTATCACATGGAAAAACAACATAAATCAGACATAACATAGATAGACATTTTTAATGAATAATAGTATACATAACATAATTATTGCTCTCAGTTATTATGTCTCTTTCAACATTGTGAACACACATTGAAGGAGACTTGCCTAGTTATTGTTCTGTGAGCCCTTTATGCCAAGGCTACTAAATCATTATCATCTAAGAATATAATTAGCACATCTCATTAGCTAATGAAGATAATGACCATTAAAATTCTTTCCCATTTTATGGTTTCCCCTTTATCACAATTTAACAACAATGTCGTTTCAGGGTAATAACAAAAATTGGCTTACAAATGACCCTTCTACTAATGAATGAGCGGCACCTTGTATCAAGGAACAAAGGATTATTTATTCATTGCACTCCTAATTATATTATGTAGAGGAGTTGTACTGCTGATGTCTTTCTAATGTGATTCAGTCAAAATGTTCTGTTTTATCATTATGTTAAAAGTACAAAGCCAAAACTCACATTATGTGATAATTTTTCTTTAGCAAACCTTTGTTATTTAATAGAGTCATTTTCTACATTCCAAGCTTTAAAGTGATAGATTATAATGATTAATGCATATAGACTATAAAAGTATTTCATAAGTAAAATGCCCTTATTTTTATATTCAAAATTCTCTTTCAACTCATTTTGGGTTTTTTTTTTTGATTTTTTTCATATTTTTAACATATAAACACATTTTAAAATATCTGAAAAAAATTTAAATGTTCTACTGATAATTATTCACTTTCACAAAAGGATAATACTGAAGGAAAACATTTTAGGACATTGCTAAAACAAATGAATTTACATTTAACTATATAATTCAAAGAAGTTGAATCAAAAATTCACTAATTCCTAATACCACTTTGAAGGTAGTTTCATTAGTTTTCTGTGGCCATGAACAAATTACTACAAGCTTAGGTTAAAATATCTATTTGTTATTTCATAGTTGCTGTGACTCAGGGATCCAGGCCTGGGTTATCTGGTTCTCACAAGGGTGAACAATGAGTTAACTGGGACTACAGGCCCACCTGAGGCTCAGGATCTTCTTCTAAGCTCATTCTTTTTTGGAAGAAATTAGTTCTGCACAATCCATCTTCTTGCTGGCTGTCTGCCAGATGTCTCTCTCAGATTCTGAAGTTATTCCTCAAGTCTTAGTCAAACATGGCAACTTATTTCTGCAAAACCAGCAGGAGAATCAGCCTGCTATATAGAGTTTTATATATCATAATATAATCATGGATTGACTATTCCATCACATTCTTAGTTCTTGCCCACATTAAAGTAGAGGTGATTATACATGATCAGTACACCAGGGGGCGGGAATCTGCCCATCTCTGACCCCCAACTAATTAAGACCGTCTGAAATGTAAATTATATTTACCCCCTTCCAGTGTTCTCAGGGCTTTATTTCATTACAATGCCAGCTCAGAGTCCAAAATCAAAATCAGGCCAGGTGTAGATGATAGGTCTGGATGTAGTCCATGAAGTAGATCTCCTGGGGCAGATTCTTCTCCATTTGTGGACCTGAAAAACCAAAGGGACAAGTTATCAGCTCCCAACACTCCTGACTTACAATGACAGGTCAGGCACAGAACAAAAGTTATAAACTTTCTGATTCAAAAAAAAAAAAAAAAAAGGTGAAAATATACATGAATAACTGGTCCATAATGATTCTGAAATGGGTTTTTCTTCGTTGGGTATTAAAGCCTACAAAAAAGCTTTTGTGACTTTTGGCTTCACCCCTTGAGCTTTTGGTTGAGAAAAATCTGTAGGCACATCCCTAATCACTTGAAAAACACTAAGTGTGACTAAATCCTCCAACATTTTGATCTATCTAAGGTTTTAACTAAAGGTTGTACAGTTCCACACTCAGTCTTTTCTCTATGCCAGATTTCCAGCATTTACTTATGACTTTTAGCATCTTTTGCCATCTGGAGAGCCAATAACTTTAAAGTCATCTAGTCTGCTTCTTTTTGTTTAGCAATTCTTCCCTAAATTTATCTCTCTCATTTTGCATGTTATTATAAGCAGCAAGAAGAACCTAGGCAACACTTTTGGCATTTAGCTAGAGGTCCAGGTCTGTCATTTATAAATTCAAATTCCCACATAACTGCAGGACACAGTTTTGTAAATCTTTTGTCACTATATAACAGAGGTTTTCCCTCGAGTAATTTTCAGTAACAAGTTCCTCACTTCCTTCTGGACCCTCCCTGGCAGGATCTTCCAAATCCAGATTTCAAACTAACAATCTGTTGAAGAGAATGTAGGCTTTCCCTCTCATGCTTCTTAAAATTTGTCCAGTCTCCAGCAACTTCCTGGTTTCAAAGCTACTCACACATTTAAAAATATTTTTTGTTGTTATTGTTGTACCAGCACCTCAATTCCAAATATCAAAATTGTTATGCATTTCTATGCTGTGTACTAAATTATCTGAAAGTTTCCATGGGTCAGAAGTCTAGGCATAGCTTAACTGTGTTCTTGACTTAGGATTTCACTAGCTCAAATGCTATGAATTTCAGGGTCAAAATACTTGGAATTCACTTTGGTGACTAATTCCAACTTTCTCTGAGATTGTTTTTATGCCAAACCAGCCAAAAGTTATTTCATGGCTATTCAGGTATTTTAAGACTCTATTTCAGTTTAACAGTTATTATATTGGGCATAAGTATGAAAATGATAATGGTAATCACAAATATTTACATCATAGGAACTGGATATTGTATTGAAAAAAATTAAAATGTACAATGACTGTGAATGCCACAATTAATTTGTTCATGAATTACTTAATAGATTATTGCAAATTCAATTTAATATTTGAATTATTCTTTAGAAGTTAAATAGAGCATTAAAGTATCAAAGTTTATGTGGAGTTTTAACATTACAAATACCTACAACTTTTCACATGATAGGCTTGCCCAGTCTACATTTAAATTCAATTATTGGAATACTGCTGAAACCAATATGGTATAGAAAGAGCAAATTAAATGAGTGAATATTTGGTAAAGAAATAATTTCATTTCTCTCTGTTCCTCCTCCATTAAAAAATCTGGTTGAAAATTATTTCTTTTGTATTTATGTTTTCTTGTTATGAAAACCTCTCACCCAGTGGCCAATTTGATAAGTTGCCAGAATAGTGGAACACGATCCATGAAGCCTTCCTTAACATTTCATACATTGAACTTTGCATTGCTGCTTTATCACCGTTTCACTATGATCTCCTTGAGGGTGCATACTAGAGTCTCTTCCTTGTATATGCAGATCATATTACTGTGCCTGGTATGTAAGAGTTTAGCCATAAATATTTGAATGGCTACTTGAATGAACCAAATGTGTATAGAACTAAGTTGTTTTTAATGTTTAGACTTGTCATATTTTGATAAGGAATAGGGTCTTATAAGCCAAAATCTGGAGTAGCAGCAGACTTACTTGAATTCTACAATCAACTGCTTACCTTGACCCTCAAGTTTTTATTTTTTATTTTTTCCTGGAGATAAATGTGCCCTATTTTATTCTCTGATTCTCTTTTCTGTCTCCTTTTAATATGGAATTTCATTGAAGAAAACATTGTGTTCTGTTCTATCCCAGATTTTCATCTATTTCTATGGCTGTAATATTTGATTTTGATTTACTTCTATATTTACACCTATATCTACAGGTGATAGATAACATATCTATCAATGTTCTAGTCCTCTCTATATGTCTACATGAAAATATTTTTATCTTGAACTCACTCTCTCTGTCTCTCTCTCTTTCTTTCCACACACACACACACACACACACACACACACACACACACACCACTCAAGTTGTTTTGTTTTGTGGAATTATCACAGCTTTTCAATTTTCAGGCTCCCTTGTCCAATTAAGTACCAAATCATAGAGACTCTTTGTTAACAAACTGTTCTCATTCATCTTTTCTTCATCATTTCTATTGCTATCACCCCAATAAACATAACTGTTTATTCTTATGTCTACAATGATAGTGATACATATAATAATGGGTCTTTATACCTCTTTCTGCTACCTCTTTCTTCATATACATACCATGTGCTACTTTTCCAATGCTATTTATAAATCTCTAATCATTCAATGCATCAATATCTTTTAATCCTGAAGTAAAATATTTGGGCAGAGCCAGACATACAATTTATAAAATTTCCATAGGTTATTCTTATATATAATTAGGCACTGAGGAGTTATAAGCATATTTTAATCTAGAAAAATAAATAATGGAATGTATATTTTGAAAGAATACTCTTAAGCTAGTACCCTAGCCTTAGAATAAAGACAGACCTCTTTGTCAGGTGTTCAAGAGTCACTTTGCCAATCCAATATTATCTCTCATTGCTCTTTTCTGTGAGGTTTCATCCATTTACATCTGACATTTTGGGAGTGTTTTCCTCCTTCTATAAATATTATATATTTCCAAGCATTAACTATGTCATATTCATATGTTCCTGCTCACTATTATGTCATGAATGCTTCCCCATGTCCTTAAAATCTTCACATATAATTTCATTGGCTACATACAACTGTAGTTTAATTTTTAATATTTTATATTATTTTAAAAGTTCTCTTTATCATAAGAGATTCTCTAATGAATCTTTCTGTAGGTAAATATTTGCCTTAATTTAAAATCATTCTTGTGAATATTTCCAAATTGATTGACTGATAACCTGGTGTTACATAATTCTACTCATATTCATAATTTTCCAGGTTCATGAAGTATATTATTTTAGGCCCATCCAAGGTGGCCTCTAAGTTAAAGAATCAGAGATTACCAAAACAGAAAAGGTAAGTAACTTGCTGACAGTGATCCAGCTAGTACATGTATAACTTGGGTTTTTAAGCAAATGATCTGACTTCAGACCTATTCCCTTCCCACCACATGTACAGTAAAGTTGCATAGTATATAGGCTATATTGCAGGTTGACTTACCTATGAAGAAGACTAGGAGATGGAGATTACTATGCAGGAGATTAATTGGCTGGTAGTATTTACATGAAAATATGTGTAAGGAAAGAGAAGGAAGAAAATGGAAATAAGCAGAAGAAGTTAAGTTCTGAGGTAACTGCAAAAGAGGACTCAACAGAGTATATGAGGAATTCTGTTGATGGATGACCCTTTAGTGCTTTATCTACTTGGGATAAGGGGACCAAGTCTTTATATCTCAATGACAGTCTGTTATTGAATATTAGCTTTCCTGGGAGGAGGATGTGACCTTGGGAGAGAAGCTTATTTCAACAGAGATCTTTAAAAACATTATTTTCTCACTGATATTCGTACAGATAAATTCTGATTCTTGAAAAAACAAAAACAAAAGTAATATAACACTTGAATTTGTCTTTGGGTTTTTATGGTTCTTAAAAAGCACAATCAAATAGTTCTGTCATCATATTTAATTGTGAGAAACTTGAAGATTTCCTGCTATGATCAGGTAGAAGTGAAGGATGTCCCCCCTCACCATTCCTTTTAAAAATCTAATAAAAGTTTTAGGTAATGAAATTTAAAAAAAAAGGAAATAAAAAGGTATGAAGATTGGGAAAGAAGAAATAAAACTGTCTTTGTTTCCAGATGATATGATTGTCCATACAGAAAATGCAAAAGGACTGACCAAGAATCTTCTAGAACTAATAATTGATTATAACAAGGTTCCATGATACAAGGTTAATACACAAAAGTGTATTATCAGCAATGGACCAAGTGGAATTTGAAATCAAATATACAATAGCATTTATATATGCACTCAGAAAATGAAATAGAGACAAATCCAACAAAATATGTACAGAATCTAAATGAAGAAAACTACAGAACGCTGATGAACAAAATCAAAGAAGAACTAAATACATGGAGAGATTGCATATTCATGATTAGGAAGACAATATTGTCAAGATTTCAGTTCTTCCCAACTTGATCTATAAATTCAATTAATTCTTACCAAAAGCCCAGCCAAGTATTTCTTGGATATCACCAAAGTGATTCTAAAGTTTATATGGAACAGGAACTTCCCTGGTGGCACAGTGGTTAAGAATCCACCTGCCAATGCAGGGGACATGGCTTCAAGCCCTGGTCCAGGTACATCCCACATGCTGTGGAGCAACTAAGCCCATGTGCCACAACTACTGAGCCTGCACTCTAGAGTCCATGAGTAACAACTACTGAGCCTGTGTGTGACAAGCACTGAAGCCCGCATGCCTAGAGCCCATGCTTGGCAACAAGAGAAGCCACTGCAATGAGAAACCTATTCACTGCAATGAAGAGTAGCCCCTGCTCACTGCAATTAGAGAAAGCCCGTGCACAGCAACCAAGACCCAATGCAGCCTAAAATAAATAAATAAACGTATGTTTTAAATAAATAAATAAATAAAATAAAGTTTATATGGAATGCAAAAGACCCAGAATAACCAACACATGATTCAAGGAGAAAAACAAAGCTGGAGGACTGGCACTAACTGACTTACTATACATCTACAGTAATCAAGACAATGCAGTGTTCTGAAAGACCAGTTGAGTAAATCAATAGAAAATAATAAAAACAGGATATAGACTGGCCCCCATATATATAGTCAACTGATCTTTAACAAAGGAGTAAGGACAATACAATGGAACAAACATAGTTTCTTCAACGAATAGTGCTTGAACAAATGGATATCCACATGCAAAGAAAAAGAGAATCTAGGCACAGACCTTATATCTTCCACAAAATTTAACTCAAAATGAAGCACAGAACTTCATGTAAAATGCAAAAGTATGAAAGTTTTAGAAAATAATATAGGAGAAACCAAGATGACCTTGAGTATAGTGATGAATTTTTAGATAAAACACCAAAGGCACAAATCGTGAAAGAAATAATTGACACACTGGGCTTCATTAAAATTAAAAACTTCTGCTTTGAAAATGACAATATAAATAGAATCAGAAGACAAAAATAAACAAAAAAATAAATAGAGTCAGAAGACCAACCATGGACTAGAAGAAAACATTTGCAAAAGACTCGTCTGATAAAAGATTCTTATCCTAAATATACAAACAACACTTAAAACCCAAAAATAATAAACCAATCTGATTTTTAAAATGGACCAAAGACCTTGATAGATATTTCACCAAAGAAGTTATACAGATAGCAGATAAATATATGAAAAGAAGGCTTCCCTGGTGGCGCAGTAGTTGAGAGTCCGCTTGATGATGCAGGGGACACGGGTTCATGCCCCAGTCCAGGAAGATCCCACATGCTGCAGAGTGGCTGGGCCCGTGAGCCATGGCCGCTTAGCCTGCATGTCCGGAGCCTGTGCTTCACAATGGGAGAGGCCACAACAGTGAGAGGCCCGCGTACAGCAGGAAAAAAAAAAAAAAAAAAAAAAAATATATATATATATATATATATATATATATATATATATATATGAAAAGATGTTCCACATCATATGTAATGAGAGAAAAGCAAATTTTAAAAATGAGATACTGCAACACACCTATTATAACTGCCAAACTCCAGAACAGTGACAACAGCAAATGACAGTGAGGATGTGGAACAATAAGAATTCTCATTTATTGCTGGTGGGAATGCAAAATGGTATAGTCACTTTGTAAGGCAGTTTGGTGACTTCTTACAAAACTAAACATATTCTTACTATGCAATTCAAAATTACAGTCCTGGATATTTACCTCAAAGAGTGGAAATCATATCCACACAAAAGCCTGCACTCTTTATTCATAGCAGTTTTATTCATAATTACCAAAACTTGGAAGCAACCAAGATTCCTACAGTGGATGAGGATAAATAAACTGGTACATCCAGAAAATGGCATATTATTCATCACTAAAAAATGTGAGTTATCAAGTCATGAAAAGATATGGAGAAACAAATACATATTGTTGCTAGAAGCCAATCTGGAAAGGCTATATACTGCATGATTTCAGGAAAAGGCAAAACTATGAAAACTATAAAAAGTTCAACGTTTTCCAGGAATTGGGAAGGGGGGAATGCATAGTTAAAGCACAGAGGATTTCAAGGGGAGTGAAAATACTCTACATGATACCCTAATAATGAATATATGTCATACATTTCTACAAACCCATAGAACGTACAATTCCATGAGTGAACCATATGTGAACTGTGGACTTTGGGTGATTATGATTTGTCAGTGTAAGTTTATAAATAGTAATAAATATACCACTCTCGTAGGGAATGGTGATAATGAGAGAGGCTATGCATGTTGTGGCAGAGGATATATTGGAAATCTCTGTATCGTCCCTTCAACATTGCTATGAACCTTAAACTGCTCTAAAACAATAATATCTTAATAAAATAAAATTAAATTAAATCAAAGGATTATAGTATTACTATATTATGCCAGCATGTCTCTTTTTTTGTTATTTTTGGACAACATGGAAAGACTTTAGTTTCTGTGAATATATAATAAGCCTGTAATTTTGAAAGAGATATGAAATCAAGTAGAATACAATATAATATGAATGCCTCTGAAACAGTGACCTATACAGTAAGTGAGAATACATTTTGATGTGACTATATATATATATATATATATATATTTTTTTTTTTTTTGATGTACGTGAGCCTCTCACTGTTGTGGCCTCTCCTGTTGTGGAGCACAGGCTCTGGATGCACAGGCTCAGTGGCCATGGCTCACGGGCCCAGCCGCTCTGCGGCATGTGGGATCTTCCCGGACCGGGGCACGAACCCATGTCCCCTTCATTGGCAGGAGGACTCTCAACCACTGCACCACTATTGTAGCCCCATATATATTTTCTAAAATATTCCTTCTCTAGTTAGAAGTGTACTTTTTTTATTACTTTAAGAGCTCAGAAGTGCAAATTAGTATTTGTTGAAATTGTCTCTAAAATAATTGTTGAACTTTAAAATATTAGGCACACAGAAATAGCTGAAGTAGAGGCAAGATAGGTGTAATTTCATAGGAAACTAAAATATATGTTTCTTAATAAGGGGACATTATTGTAAATCCTTTCCAGAAGGTATTTGGCTGAATTGTTCCCTTAAGTTTGAGTAAATGTTTGCAACACAGAAGGCGGAGTTATTCATTGGTGACATCTCCTGGTTGAGCTGTTTTCACTAAGCTAAGAATAATTATAAACTAACTTTCTTTTGCCAGATATTAAAAAGTTAAATTAGAGAATTTTTTCACAATTAGCATCAGTTCTGTGCATCAGGCCATACACATGTAAGAGAGTGCCTTATTTACAGCAATGAAGCAGAGATGAAATGACCATCCATATACTATTTGTCTCATTTCCTACAGGCCTATGATAACCTTTGCAGAAAATGTAAGCTACACATAAGTCCCCACGTGCTCACATATGAGCTACACTCTGGTAGAACATTCAAATAACCCAAAACTTCAAAATTACTCCTTGTAAACCCCTGACGCCCCTCAACTCAAATCATGCACACAAGAGTTGCAGGGGTGCATGCATCATGCACTATTAGTGAGTGATTCTAGTTCCCAGTAACAGGACACCTGAACGCTGTATCATCACCAGTTCCTAAAATCAAACTTAGAAGTCATTGACTTCGGGTTTCACTTTTCCTCTTGTTTTAGGAAAGGCTGTATTGAAGAGGTCAGAGTTCTGAAATACAACCATGAGCGAACACACATATTGGGAGCCTAGGGAGCCTGAAGCTTCTGAGTAGTGTGTATTCTAAAGGAATCCGAGACTTTTTGCTTTCAATAGATGGATAGATAACAGGTAGACAAATAGATAATCATGATCTCCAAACTACTTCAAACCTCTTTCTCTTAACAGTGCTCCTGGGACATATGGCTATGCTCTAAAAAACAAAATTCTGGCAGTTCAAGTCCCTCAATATTTTGCCTCTTCAAAAACTGTATTTGCTATTCATCCTCCATTATGTTCTCATGAGTTGGATTCTTGAGTGGTATGGAGAATTTTGTAATAAACTATTACCTTTTATAGCTATGCATATTATATATGATACAGACATCAAAAAGTTTTTCATATATTTTTTCCTTTTTTTTTCCTCTTCAGGACCCAATCACAGTCATACATAAGAAAATATATCACAAAACATTTGAACTTGTTGTTAGATGTTGATCTCTTTCCTAATGGGCATTGGACTTATGTTTTATAACATCTTTAAACATCAGAGTCTAGAGATGTAACAGTTTCTGGCTATTAATCATCATTTATCTGTATAAATGTTTTATAGATAAGGTTTATTAAAACAATGATACTTATACTTGAATAATAAGTATAATGTGTATAGATATTGAAAAATTTAATAAATAGTAGATAAAAATAATAGTGCACCCTCTAACATTTTGGTTAGTGACTAATGAGATCTGATACAAAATTGCCTTACATTATAAGAAACATCTTCTTGAACATCTGAATTTCTTGTGAAAAGATGAAATATCAGAATACAGCCATGAGATCAAAAGTACTGTTTTAATTTATTTTGTATAAAGTATGTTTCACCACACATATTCTGTATAATTGCCTGACTTTTTAAGTAAGTATGCAAAAATCTTATTAAGTCCTGCTCATTCATAGCAACAGAAAGGATTTAAAATGTTGATATTTCAAAACATTCAATATTTTCAAAATCAAATTCTGTTGTTTCTTGTAACATGCTTGTTATTATTTTAGAAACAGACCTCTAAGTATGGATATGTTTTGTGATAATATATTAAATGTAAAAACAAGCATAAAATCTAAACCATTATGTTCCATTCATTTCAAACAAAGATATAAAGTAATACAGTTTTCAAATATATGCCCCTCCTTCCTCATCCATATCATCTGTGTCTGTCCTGAGTGCCCCACTCAGGACACGACAAAGTAAACCATGTTGGAAACCCTTAGAAAGGGTGAGTTTTCTTATCACATAGGTTCAAAACTTATTTGTTTCGCAGATGAATTTTGTTTGAAAATGCATTTTTGGATGCAGGAACATACAGGAGTTAAAAAAAAAAGAAATTGTGTTATAAAAGGTTTGTGGCATACACAGGTTAATTATCTTAGTAAGAAATTATCAATACGTTTTTACAAATAAACAAGACTTTACTTATCATCATGAGTATACTTCCTCATTACAGGAAAAGCACAGTAGGTTTGTGTGTGTGTGTGTTTGTGTATGTGTGTGTGTGAAAAAATTTACCTCTATTTTCATGCCGCAGGATGTGAATTAAATATAAATAGCTTTGAAAATTGAAATATTAATGTAAAATGTATTATTACATTATTTCTTATATTTATATCTTACAGTGCCATCCTAAAGATTGTAGGTAATTGTAAACAGAATTATATTTATGCTAAATCATTTGTTCTGTATGTGAGAGCTAAGATTCATTGCACACCTTCTGAAAAGGTTATATTAGAGCATATAGGGCATCACACATTTTATTATCTTATAAGGTAAAGCTTAATTAGACTTTTAATGTTAGTCCAAGTTTTCATGGCTTTAGGTCAAATTTAGAAAGGGGTCTATGCAATATAAAAAGGAAGAATATGACACTGTTTACCAAGTGAGTTTAAGTATAAGTGTACTTGTCAAGTTCAAAATTAATGCAACTTACTAGAAAAAGGAGAAAAGTAAAATAAAGGTTAAAAAAGAGATTTTACACTGCTTGTTTCTGTGAATTAAAGTCTAACCATATATTTATATTGATTTTAAGCTAAATCTCACTTAAACTTTGACTCATAAGTCACTTTAACTTTATTGTAAAATATAATATTTGAGGATGTAAATATCAAGACAATATCAGTATTTAATAAATTAAGACAGGCGTGAGATTAATATCCTTGAGAAAAGAAATTTTTGCCACTCCATTGGTTTGTAGTATTCCTCTCAATGTACATTTTTTTTAATCTCCGGTTTACAACCAGCAGTGTCCAACATAAAGGGCTTACATTTCAGAAGAATATTCATACTTTACTTCTCTTCTATAATATCACAGGAAACCTTGTGTCAAAATTTTCTTAGAAAAACAATTTTCAGAAAGGCATATGTCCACTTTAAATTTGTGATTAAATTGTTTTTAATAGACAAATCAATTAAATTAAAAAACAACAGAATTCAAAATAAACCTGTTAAATATTTAATGGAGTAGAACTGAAAACTTCATTCTAGGTTATAAAATAGTTAGTAGCTGTTTCATAATTAAAAAAAAATATATCAACTTTGGTAGATAATCAAACATACATGTTTTATATATTTAAATGAAGTTAATGTGAGTACACAATTTATAAATATTGTCACTCAAAATTTACCTCATGCCATTTTCAATGGATTAATATATTCTTTTACAATTATGGGGAAATAGCATAATGCATGTTTACTTAAGTTATTTAATATTTACCCTTTGCTTTTCTCATCTCAAAAATGTGAGTACTAACATATTTCTGTTCTATAAATTTCTATAAATACTACTTCATACAGTTTATGTTATCTATCTATCTGTTACACTTACCCGAAAGTAGTTTCAGGCTTTTCTGTTTGTTTGTTTCCATGTACTTTCTTTTAAGTATTCCTTATATGATTACTTAAAGAAACCAAGAAAATTGCATACCTTTCTGATGACAACATGTAACAGGCTGTATAGTTCTGTAGTCATTAATATGACTGCATCTTACAAATCTTACAAATGATGAATACTAATATTGAATGCTCCCAGAGATCAGTGCTTATAAACCTATTTACTCCTCAAAGCTATGCTATGAGATAGGTATGATTACTGTTTTAGAGAAGAACTGTGGATAAAATAGAAATGACATGATTTTTATAGGACTTTAGACAATTATTTTTAAATATCAATTAAAAAATAAAATATGATTATATTAAGTTCAACATTTGCTCACATGTTTATTCTTAAGTACAGAGGAGTAAAACTTATCATCACATGATGCCAAACAATAAGTATGGGGCCTCTACGTACAAAATGTCACCTGGGATTGATGCTTGTCTGGGTTCAGTTTAAACTGGTAAAAACTCTGGTTTCTAGTTGCAGTTGTTAAGATGTATGTACTCTGTAAAAAGAAGTAATTCTGAAAAGGAACATCACGGACTACTGTGCTAAAGAGAAAAGGTGCCCCCAACGTTTTCATTGTTTCTGCTGCCACTTGTTTGGATGTTAGAGTCCATGGCAAGGAGAGTGTGTGCTTATTTCCCTAGGTTGAAAGTTTTTGTCTTGTCATGTAGCCATGGCAGATTCATGAGCACCTTCTATCCTCTGAAGGATAGAATCAAGCTGACAGTTCATAAGGAAGAGCATGATTATGTACTTTCGAATTTCTTTCACATTTGTTGATGAACAGCACTTTCCATGCTGCTCTAAGTCAAACATTTATCCGTTTTCATTTAGTCAAGTTTCATCTATTTGACACGTCTCACTGAAGAAATAACTTTCAACCAGTCTGCATTAAATCCATCTGTTCAATATTTAAATCTCACCAAAATCTTCAACTTCGTAAAAAAATAAACTTATAAGAAATATTGTTTAATTCAGTGATCACACACTTAAAGTTCAATTTACATAAATCAAAGAAAAAGTATTTAGTATATATTGATGAATAAAGAATGACATTTTCTTGGAAGATAACAAAGTAAGTGAATGAATTATCTATTTGAAAAAAAATTAATGAATCTTTTGAAGTATAGTGTCCTCTCTGAGTTAATTACAGTTATTCTCAAACACTTCCTTGTTTCTAAACATTCTATCACTTTTCATTTTTATTACATTTTCCCCTTTGTTATTATCTACCAGTCTCTACTTACTGTTAAGTCATAATGCCTAAATGTGGATACTTAAACTACCAGAATTTTCCTTTTCCCCTTAAACATGTGACTTTGTCTTACTTCTTACAGAATGCCAATTCTATCTTACCAAGTTTATCTTCACAACAATAGTTAACTAACTCTATTGAGGAAAGTATCTTTAACTTACTTGCATTTATAGTCTATCTTTCTGCATTCCCTCCCCTCTGGGTAAAGCATACTACTTGGCATGAAATAGATTAGTAAATATTAATTAAATTGAACTAAGGGACAAAAGTGGTGAAGAACTAGTTTAATAGAGTATAGCTCCTAAAATACACAAAGGAGTATCAGAGATTAGAGGTTTGATGAGAGATGAGGGAGGAACATCTTGACTCTACTCATTAGCCTGAACTAGTTTATTAGATTAGCAAATTGTTAGGCTGGATGGTTTTGAAGGCATTAACTGTGAAGAAATGAATTGTGATTGACGTGGCTCAAGTGGATGAGAGGATGGGGAGAAAGCCAGAAAGATGTCAGAGGGCTAAGCTGAGCTCAAGAAGGGCTGAGTGTAGAGTAGCTGGTGAACTTATCGTGTGATGTTTCCTTAATTAAAGAAAAAAAAAAACCCAAATGCTGGATATTTTCACTTTACATAAATAAATTATTGGATGCCCAGCCCAAGACAGTTACTAAGTGACTGGGATTCACAATTTCATTTATTATTTAGAATAATACAATTTTATTGTCTCCATTTTATTGATGAGGAAGCTAAACCTGGATTGATTGTGGGTCCTTCTGGCACCAATCCTTTGCTCTTAACCATTGGGAATGTATATAGTCATATTTAATCAGATATGTACCATGTTTGAGGTACTCTGGTATTTAGAATTATTGGTTTCTTTCTAATTGTGGACTCACATTTTCACTTCCTGCTTTCCTTTAAGTAATATACTAGAACTCCTACTTCAAAATCCCTTCAAAACATGTGCAAGTGTTTCTTTATGGATTTTTTTTTTTTGCTCAGAGTTTGCATAACTTTCATCAAATTCTCAATAGATCTGGGTTTTAAGTAAATAAAAAAACAATAACAAAGGGATAGAAAAAAATCATACTACAATATGGATCATTTGGAAAACACAGATGCATGTGTAAGTGGTCCTATTAACAGTATATAATAATTGATATACACAAGAAATGAATAGTCACCTGAATAAAGTTTGCAAAATCTGAGAGGGGATTTTTATGAGGCAGATTTATAAAAACATAATATGACCTTTATACACATCTTCTGACTTAACTGCCAGGTGTTTAATTTGAGTTTATGGAATTAACTCAAGGCCAAATTGTGTAGTAAGCAACTGTTGTTTGGCTCGACACACTTTGTATTTAGCACCACTTTTACGAATCTGTGGATATTTTTCATAATTCCATATACTGCTGCTTCATCTTTCCCAAATGTTGATGGTCATTCTCCAGCTCACCATCAGCTACCTCATCATTCCTTAAAAATACAACAGTTGAAACATCTAGATGTTACTGTGTCCTTTTTTTTTTCTTAAGGTCTTGTCATCTGTGAATCAAAAATAGTAATATCATTAGTCATTGATATATTAGTGGTCTATTAGTCCCTTCTGAAATTTGATTCCATATTGCTATTAAGACTCAGAGCTAAGGAAGGACTCAAATACTGAGGATTTCTGTTCTACAGCAGCCTGTGTAGGTTTTTATTGTGCTTTCTATGTGAGTTGTTTTTCATGTGTGGTGTGGTGTGTTTAAACAGGGGCCGGTGACACATCTCAAGTCACTTTATTCAATTTCATGAGTGTTTTTGCATAACTACACTGTCAGGCACTGTGCAGGGTGCTGCAGTGTAGGTTATTATCTCACTAAGTGTTCTTGATGATCTGATGAGGTAGGTATTAATATCCCCATTTCTTTAGAGTAAAATTATTAAACAACTCAATCTAGATCAAGTGGGCATTCATCCTTAGGTTTTCTGGTGATAATTTTAGAATTTTCTCTTATATCACAACTGGCCTGCTTGGCTTCTATTCTTTTTACCTTCTCATTGCTGTGATTTCTATTTTACCTCAGAAAAATAAATTGGTTTTGGTCACATTTGTTTTGAGATTCAAATCCAGGCATATTTATGGGGATATAAAAATATTTTAGAACCTCTTTTGATATAGCTTCACTTGCTTTAAACTAGAATATACTACAACATAATGCCATCTATTTCAACATTATTGCAAAAAATGGTGCATACCGATTGTTTTGTAAGAAGGTAAAATAAAGTTTGGACCGATTTTAATGTGTGTGTGCAGATTTTATTTATTAAGCCTGCATTGCAAGGACAAGAAAAGCCATTGTGCAGAGCTGAAGACATATCTCCCAACAAATGGCCATTTATTCTGATTTCATGTAACTTTTGGGCACCAGTAAATCACCCTCTGAGATACGAAGCCAAAGCATAAGATTTTTAAGTTTTGATGCTCCCTGTCAAACTGATGCTTTACACAGATATTTCTGTTGCTTAAAGGCTGAGTAAATCAAGGAAAAATGTTGAGATATCTTTTTTTTTTTGGCCTTGATTGGGGAAATTATCTAGGTTTTTCATTTATCCTATTGAGACATTATTTTAAAAGTTGGATGTGGGTAATGGACCTTAGAAGTAACAAAATTTATGTGATAATAACATAGTACATTATGTAAAAATCATAACAATTCCAAGAAATGCAATGAATTTTCCTAATTTCAGAAGTTTTGAAAATCATAAAGTACCAAGAAATATAACATTTGCATTTCTGTATCATAAGTAAACTATGTATTTTTTTATTTTTAGCCAGTTCAAAATATGAAACTCTGTTCTTTCCTCATGCTTAAATCAATTTCTTGGATCTTTTTAAACCTAACAAAAATTTAAATTTTCCAATTATTGTGTAAGTAGACAATTTATTTGACTATTTTTTACTGTTGTTTTCCACTCTTGAAATCATGAAGCTAGTCCAATCTGAGCATATGGGTCCAGGATACTGATAGAAAATGACAAGTCTGATAGTCCCCTAGCAGAACTCATAATCATATCAGAGATACTTTTTTGAATGGAAAAATATTTGATGCATGACTATGTGTCATTGCTTTGATTGACAGTCTGATTCTGACAACTTATTTATTACATTAGGTTAGATCATGCAAAATGAAATCTCAAACGCAAGATCCAGCACCCTTCATGTTATTTGTAAATTATGGTAAATTGTATTTTATCATTTTTATCACTCATATGTTGAAAATGTCTTTTTTGAAATATTTATATTACAAGTAATATACCTAAATATTATATAATGCTCAATATTTCAATCACTGAAAATCACATTTTCACCTGAATAACTAAAATATCTTCAGCTGAGAGTCCAGAGATCCAAGCTTTATTGGCAGCTCGTCTTTTTGAAACTTGTTAGCTGTGTGATCTTGAGTAATTAATGTACCCTTTTTGGACCTTAGGATCATTATTTGATAATTAAGAGTGGGAGTGGATTTGTGGTTTCCAGGACCCAATCCTTGAACTGGGGCCTTTCTGATATAAAGTTTCACTGGTTCAGGTTACAGTGATAAACATAATTACTGAGTTTATTGTAATGATATATATGTATTTCATTTAAGAGTTCTGATTTATTGTTACTTGCTTAATGTTAAATTGTATTTTCTTAAAAGATGAAAAGAATATCTCAATCAAGTTTAATTTTTGGACTCAGAATTCTGTTTAGAACAACAAAAATGTAAAAATACAGCTGGAGACAGAGATATTTCTAATCAGGATGCTAGATGATACAGAATAACTGGTCAATTTATTAACTATGATAATGGTATCATACTTACCATTTTGTAAGAAAACATATTTATTTTTTTAAACCTCATGCTAAACTATTTAGAAGGACTTTTTTCATATATCAGATTTGTGATGAACGAGTTCATCAAAATATGGAGGTAAAACATATATGCCAAAATGTTCATAATTGTCAAATCCCGATTATGGATACAATGTGATTGTCCACCAATATTCGTTAATATAGTTTTAATGCTGGGAATTGGTCCAAACAGGAATTAGATTTATTTGTTAACTTTGCAATTAGGGATTGCATTGAGACAAAGTTCTAGCATATGGAATATATCCTTGACTAAATCTGTCTCTTTCATTTCCTCAACTTCTTCCTAACTGATCTTTCAAATATCACATTTTTTTTCTTAATTTTTATTGGAGCATAGTTGCTTTACAATGTTGTGTTTCTGCTGTACAGCAACGTGAATCAATTATATGTATACATATATCCCCTCTTTCTTTAGATTTCCTTCCCATTTAGGTCACCACAGAGCAATGAGTAGAGTTCCCTGTGCTATATAGTAGGTTCTCATTAGTTATCTATTTTATACATAGTAGTTTATATATGTAAATCCCAATCTCCCAATTCATCCCCCTGTTGGTATCCATAAGTTTGTTCTCTACACCTGTGTCTCTATTTCTGCTTTAGATATCAGATTTTGATAACAAGTATTTATTGAGAGTTTAAACAGTGCTTCTAAATAAGCACGATTTATATATTTTAATAAATATGTAAACTTGCCTCTGGGGAGTTAGGAATTATTATTTTTTGGACATAGGACCTCATTTTTGCCATAAAAGCACCTGTAAGTCTTTGTCCCTAAAACCTCTCTCAGCACACTTCACACATTTACACCATGGTCAGGCATTACACTTTTTGGACAGACATAATGCAATGAATTTACACTTAAACATTGAATCCAGGGGCAGCGAAACCTGAGACCTGGGTTCAAATCTTAGTTCTGACACTTGTTAGATATTATGATTGAGAAAATTACACCTGAATGTTATCATCTTCAAAAACAAATGAGAAAACAACAAAGTTTGTTTTGAGCAGTTAATAAAGCAATCCCTTACACATATAAATATCTCAGTAGAGATATCTCTTTAACACTTTTGTCATCATCTATCACCCAAAGCTAGAATGCATATATAATAACATTTTCTTCAGATTAAAAAAAAAAAGTATAAATAAAATATTCAGAAAGTGTTCTAATTTTATTGGTAATTTATTTACATAAAGGGAAAAAGGAGAAAAAACATAATGATTTCTAATCTTTGTTTGATTAACTATGTAAATCTTTCTGTAATTCCTCTCTCTAAACTTTGTGTTTTCTATGTCTTTAAACTTCTACAGAAATAGTTTTCTATCCTTAAGGTAGTATGGAATAGATCTTTCTTTTGCAAACAAGCAGCACAAAATAGAAATCAGAATTTGAAAATAATTCATTAACTTACTGAGCCCTTATTAGATTACACATCATTAGCCCTCACTGGATGGAGCCTCCAGGAATGGAAGACAGCATGGCTTTAATGTAGCTTTACAGATGTTAAAATGGGTCCAAGTAGAAGAGTATAATTAGAGACTATTGTAAGTATTTTGCTTTAGAACTTACACATTTTAAATTGCATCTGAACTTGTAAATTCAAAGATCACTACCTTCTTAGCAAATCTTCAAGCAATCAGTTTAAAATGGTAGAAAATTATCCAAAATTTCAGATTCATTTATAGAGTTAGTGACCTATCAAGTCTAGTCAATAACTTTTTTTTTTTTTTGCAGTATGCGGGCCTCTCACTATTGTGGCCTCTCCCGTTGCGGAGCACAGGCTCTGGACGTGCAGGCTCAGCGGCCACGGCTCATGGTCCCAGCCACTCCATGGCATGCGGGATCTTCCCGGACCGGGTCATGAACCCGTGTCCCCTGCATCGGCAGGCGTACTCTCAACTACTGTGCCACCAGGGAAGCCCTCAATAACCATTTTTAAACACCTATGTGTGAAGCATTCTTCAAAGTAATACAGAAAATAAATTTGTCCACAGGCACTATTTTCAGCATGTAAGGAACTCCCATATATACTGACTCAATTGATTCTTACACATAAAGTGAATCCAAAATCATGTTGAGGCATTTCTCTCATTGCCAACTTATACATTTTAAGTTAACTGCTGCTTTTTTTTTTCATGGTAAAATAAAAGCATAATGCATTGTCTTATAACAAATTGAATCTGCATTTGGATACATACAATTATTTTGTTTTTTCTTTGGTATTAGTAATTATGATACTGCTGTCTTTTTTTTCTCTTTTTGTATTCAAATTTATATTTAAAATACACGAATGATGTTTGCTCTTCTAATACATATATTTTGCCACTTTAATTAAGCCTAATTAATATCATAAATTCTCCTTTCAGGAAGTCCATATTCTCTATTTTTATTTCCTTAACACATGTTTAATAACATGTGAACATCATTTTAACCAGATATCAATTTCTTAAGACCCAGATCTAGGGAGACTCTTATACAATAACATAAGCTAGGATGATGGGAAGATATATTTGAAGGATTTTTAAATATATTCATATTCTCACTTATAAAAATTTTAACTACATTATTGAGGTACAAATGGCATTAAAATTTACAACTGTTTAGACTATAAAATTTGATATGATTTGAAATAAATACATACTGTGAAGTTATCAACATAATCAAGGCAGCTGACGTTACCAGTATTTGGAAAAATTTCCTCTTTCCTTTTGGTAACCACCTTTTTATAGAACCTCTGCCTTTCCATCTTTTTATCTGGTATTATAGATTATATGTTCTAGAACTTTTCAAAATAGAATGATATAATATATACTGTTTTTGTCTAACTTATTTCATTAAGCATAATTATCTTTAGATTTATCCATATTGGAGAATTTATAAACAGTCTAATTTTTTTATTGCCAAGTAGTATTCCATCTATGGATATACCAGTTTTATATTACCACTCATCTGTTGAGAGACATATGGTTTGTCTCCAAATATTGGCTAAGGCAAATGAAGTAGATAGGAACATCATTCATACTGTTTGTACGAAAATATATTTTATTTTCTCTTGAGTGAATGCCAAGGGGTGGAATGGCTACATTATATGATAAATGTATGTTTAGTATTGCAAAGTGATTGTACAATTTTACATTCCCACCACCAGTGTCTGAGAGTTTAAGTTTCTTCTTGTCTATGCTTGGTATGATGGATCTTTTTGGTTTTAGCTATTTTAATAGGGTGGAAGAAATATTGTGTTGTTTTACTTTGCATTTCCCTAATGAATAAAGTTGTTGATCATATTTTTGTGTGCTTATTTGTTTCCACATATTTTCTACTTTTTTTATAACATCTTTATTGGAGTATAATTGTTTTAAACATTGTGTTAGTTTCTGCTGTATAACAAGGTTAATCAGCTATAAGTATACGTATATCCCTATATCCCCTCCTTCCTGTGTCTCCCTCCCACCCTTCCTATCCCACCCCTCTAGGTGGTCACAAAGTACCAAGCTGATCTCCCTGTGCTATGCAGCTGCTTCCCACTAGCTATCTATTTTACATTTGGTAGTGAATATATGTCAGTGCTACTCTCTCAATTCATCACAGCTTACTCTTCCCCGTCCCTGTGTCCTCAACTCCATTCCCTGCATCTGCATCTTTATTCCTGTCCTGACCCTATGTTCATCAGAACCATTTTTTTTTTAGATTCCATATATAGGTGTTAGCATATGGTATTTGTTTTCCTCTTTCTGACTTACTTCACTCTGTATGACAGTCTCTCAGTCCATCCACCTCACTACAAATAACACAATTTTGTTTCTTTTTATGGCTGAGTAATATTCCATTGTGTTTATGTGTGCCACATCTTCTTTATCCATTAATCTGTGGACACCTAGGTTACAATGAACATTGTGGTATATGTCTCTTTTTGAATTATGATTTTCTCAGGGTATATGCCCAGTAATGAGATTGCTGGGTCATATGGTAGTTCTATTTTTTTTAGTTTTTTAAGGGACCTCCATATTGTTCTCCATCCTGGCTGTAACAATTTATATTCCCACCAAGAGTGCAAGAGGATTCCTTTTCTACACACTCTCTCCAGCATTTATTGTTTGTAGATTTTTATGGTGATGGCCATTCTGACTGGTGTGAGGTGATGCCTCATTGTGGTTTTAATTGGCATTTCTCTAAAGATTAGTGATGTTGAACACCCTTTCATGTTTTTGTTGGCAATCTGTATACGTTCTTTGGAGAAATGTCTACTTAGGTCTTCTGCCCATTCTTGGATTGGGTTGTTTGTTTTTTTGATATTGAGCTGCATGAGCTGCTTGTATATTTTGGAGATTAATCCTTTGTTAGTTGATACATTTGCAAATATTTTCTCCCATTCTGAGGGTTGCCTTTTTGTCTTGTTTATGGTTTCCTTTGCTGTGCAAAAGCTTTTAAGTTTCATTAGGTCCCATTTGTTTATTTTTGTTTTTATTTCTATTTCTCTAGGAGGTGGGTCAAAAAGATCTTGCTGTGATTTATGTCATAGTGTGTTCTGCATATATTTTCCTCTAAGAGTTTGATGGTGTGTGGCCTTACATTTAGGTCTTTAATCCATTTTGAGTTTACTTTTGTGTATGGTGTTAGAGAGTGTTCTAATTTCATTATTTTGTAAGTAGTTGTCCAGTTTTCCCAGCTCCATTTATTGAAGAAGCTGTCTTTTCTCCACTATATACTCTTGCTTCCTTTACCAAAGATAAGGTAACTGTATGTGCATGAGTTTATCTCTGGGCTATATATCCTGTTTCAGAGATCTATATTTCTCTTTTAGTGTCAGTATCATACTGTCTTGATTACTGTAGCTTTGTAGTATAGTCTAAAGTCAGGGAGACTGATTCCTCCAACTCTTTTTCCTTCTCAAGATTGCTTTGGCTATTTGGGGTCTTTTGTGTTTCCATACACTTTGTGAAATTTTTTATTCTAGTTCTGTAAAAAAATGCCTTTGATAGTGTGATAGGGATTGCATTGAATCTGTAGATTGCTTTGTGTAGTATAGTCATTTTCAAACTATTGATTCTTCCAATCCAAGAACATGGTATATCTCTCCATCTATTTGTATCATCTTTAATTTTTTTCATCAGTGTTTTATAGTTTTCTGAATACAGGTATTTTGTCTCCTTAGGTAGGTTTATTCCTAGGTATTTTATTCTTTTTGTTGCAATGGTAAATGGGAGTGTTTTCTTAAATTCACTTTCAGATTTTTCATCATTAGTATATAGAAATGCAAGAGATTTCTGTGCATTAATTTTGTATCCTGCTACTTTACCAAATTCATTGATTAGCTCTAGCAGATTTCTGGTAGCATCTTTACGATTCTCTATGTATAGTATCATGTCATCTGCAAACAGTGACAGTGTTACTTCTTCTTTTCCAATTTGAATTCCCTTTATTTCTTTTTCTTCTCTGATTGCTGTGGCTAAAACTTCTAAAACTATGTTGAGTAATGGTGGTGAGAGTGGACATCCATGTCCTGTTCCTGATTTTAGAGAAAATGGTTTCAGTTTTTCACCACTGAGAATGATGTTGGCTGTGGGTTTGTCATATATGGCCTTTTTATGTTGAGGGAACTTCCCTCTATGCCTACTTTCTGGAGAGTTTTTATCATAAATCGGTGTTGAATTTTGTTGAAAGCTTTTTCTGCATCTATTGAGATGATCATATGGTTTTATCCTGCAGTTTTTTAATATGGTGTATTGCATTGATTAATTTGCATATGTTGTAGAATCCTGCATTCCTGTGATAAACCTCACTTAATCATGGTGTATGATCCCTTTAATGTGCTGGTGGATTCTGTTTTCTGGCTGAATGGATTTGCCAGTGTTTTGTTAAGGATTTTTGCATCTATGTTCATCAGTGATATTGGTCTGTAGTTTTGTTTGTTTGTGATATCTTTGGTTTTGGTATCAGGTGATGGTGGACTCATAGAATGAGTTTGTGAGTGTTCCTTCCTCTGCTATATTTTGGAAGAGCTTGAGAAGGATAGGTGTTATCTCTTTCCTAAATGTTTGATAGAATTTGCCTGTGAAATCATCTGATATTGGGCTTTTGTTTTTTGGAAAATTTTTAATCACAGTTTCAAATTCATTGCTTATGATTGGTCTCTTTATATTTTCTATTTCTTCTTGGTTCAGTCTCAGAAGGTTGTGTTTTTCTAAGAATTTGTCCATTTCTTCCATGGTGTCCATTTTATTGACATATAGTTTCTTGTAGGAATCCCTCATGATTCTTTGTATTTCTGCAATGTCAGTTGTTATTTCTCCTTTTTCATTGCTAATTCCATTGATTTGAGTCTTCTCCCTTTTTTTCTGGATGAGTCTGGCTAAAGATTTCTCAATTTTGTTTATCTTCTGAAAGAACCAGTGTTTAGTTTTATTGATCTTTGCTATTGTGTTCTTCCTTTCTTTTTCATGTATTTCTGATCTGATATTTATGATTTCTTTCCTTTTGCTAACTTTTGTTTTTTTGTTTGTTTGTTTGTTTTTCTTTCTCTAATCGCTTTAGGTATAAGGTTAGGTTGTTTATTTGAGATGTTTCTTGTTTCTTGTGGTAGGATTGTATCTCTATAAACTTCCCTCTTAGAACTGCTTTTGCTGCATCTCATAGGTTTTGTGTCATTGTGTTTTCATTGTCATTTGTTTCTAGGTATTTTTTGATTTCCTCTTTGATTTCTTCAATGATCTCTTGGTTATTTAGTAGTGTATTGTTTAGCCTCCATATGTTTATATTTTACAGTTTTTGTCCCTGTAATTAATATCTAGTCTAATAGTGTTATAGTAGGAAAAGATACTTGATATGATTTCAATTTTCTTAAATTTACCTAGGCTTGATTTGTGACCCAAGGTACGATCTATCCTGGAGGATCTTCCATGAGCACTAGAGAAGAAAGTGTATTCTGGATGGAATGTCCTATAAATATCAGTTAAGTCCATCTTGTTTAATGTGTCACTTAAGCTTGTTTCCTTATTTATTTTCATTTTGGATGATCTGTCCATTGGTGAAAGTGCAGTCTTAAAGTCCCCTACTATGATTGTGTTCCTGTCAGTTTCCCCTTTTATGGCTGTTAGCATTTGTCTTATGTATTGAGGTGCTTCTATGTTGGATGCATAAATATTTACAATTGTTATATCTTCTTCTTGGATTGATTACTTGATTATTATGTAGTGTCCTTCTTGGTCACTTATAATAGTCTTTATTTTAATGTCTATTTTGTCTGATATGTGAATTGCTACTCCAGCTTTCTTTTGATTTCCATTTGCATGGAATACTTTTTTCATCCCACCCTCTCACTTTCAGTCTGTATTTTTCCCTAGGTCTGATGTGGGTCTCTTGTAGACAGCATATATATGGGTCTTGTTTTTGTATCCAATCAGCCAGAGTATGTCTTTTTGTTGGAGCATTTAATCCATTTACATTTTGGGTAATTACTGATATGTATGTTCCTATTACCATTTTTAAAATTGTTTTTGGTTTCTTTTTGTAGGTCTTTTCCTTGTCTTGTGTTTCCTGCCTAGAGAAGTTCCTTTAACATATGTTATAAAGCTGGTTTGGTGGTTCTGAATTCTTTTAACTTTTTCTTGTCTGTAAATGTTTTAATTTCTCCATCAGATCTGAATGAGATCCTTTCTGGGTAGAGTAATCAGGGTTGTAAGTTTTCCCTTTCATCACTTTAAATATATTCTGCCACCCCCTTCTAGCTTGTGTAGTTTCTACAGTAACATCATCTATTAACCTTGTGAGGATTCTCTTGTATGTTATTTGTTGATTTTCCCTTGCTGCTTTTAATATTTTTACTTTGTATTTAATTTTTGATATTTTGATTAATATGTGACTTGGCATGTTTATCCTTGGATTTATCCTGTATGAGACTCTCTGTGCTTCCTGGAATTGAGTATTTCCTTTCCCATGTTAGGGAACTTTTCAACTACAATCTTTTCAAATATCTTCTCAGTCCCTTTCTTTTTCTCTTCTTCTTTTGGAGCCTCTATAATTCAAATGTTGGTTTGTTTAATGTTGTCCCAGAAGTCTCTGAGAGTGTCCTCATTTCTTTTCATTCTTTTTTCTTTATTCTGCTCTGCAGTAGTTATTTCCACTCTTTTATCTTCCAGGTCACTTATCCCTTCTTCTGCCTCAGTTATTCTACTATTATTTCCTTCTAGAGAATTTTTAATTTCATTTATTGTGTTGTTCATCATTGTTTGTTTGCTCTGTAGTTCCTCTAGGTTCTTGTTAAACGTTTCATGTATTTTCTCCATTCTATTTCCAAGATGGTGGATCATCTTTACTATCATTATTCTGAATTCTTTTTCAGGTAGACTGCTTGTTCCCTCCTCATTTGTTAGGTCTGGTAGGTTTTTACCTTGCTCCTTCATCTGCTGTGTATTTCTCTATCTTCCCACTTTGCTTAACTTCCTTTGTTTGGGGTCTTCTTTTCAGAGCCTGCAAGTTCGTAGTTCCTATTGTTTTTGGTGTCTGCCCCCAGTGGGTGAGGTTGATTCAGTGTTTGTGTAGGCTTCCTTATGGAGGCGACTGGTGCCTGTGTTCTGGTAGGTGGGGCTGGATCTTATCTTTCTGGTAGGCAGGGCTGCGTCCAGTGGTGGGTTTTGGGGTGTCTGTGACCTTATTATGATTTTAGGCAGCCTCTCTGCTAATGGGTAGGTTTGTGTTCCTGTCTTTCTAGTTGTTTCGTATGGGGTGTCCAGCACTGGAGCTTGCTGGCTGTTGTGTGGATCTAGGTCTTAGTTTTGAGATGGAGATCTCTGGGAGAGCTCTCCCCGATTGATATTATGTTGGGTTGGGAGGTCTCTGTTGGACTAATGTCTTAAACTCGTCTTTCCCACCTCAGAGGCTCTGGCCTGACACAAGCCTGTAGCACCAAGACACTGTCAGCTACACGGCAAATGAGTGTTTTATTACCAAGGATATTAAAGCACAGAAACCAACAGCCAGATGAAGAGTTTCATACGGTGAGGTCAAGAACAAAGAAACTTCTGTCCTCTTGAAGTTTGGAATTCAGCATGGTGGCACGTGTAGGCATTCTTCTTCACCAACCTGGAAGCTCTCTGAAACCGCTCCTTTTGGATTTTAATGGTGGCTTCACTACACAGGCATGGTTTATTAAATCCATTCACATATCTTCATGATGAAATTTTTGTTTAAATGTTTTCCTAGTTTTTATTAGCCTATTCCCTTATCATGGAGTCTGAGATTTTTGTACATGTTCTGAATACAAATTATTTGCAGTAAAAATGTTTTGCAAATAACTAATATTTTTGTTGTTTGTCTTTTTATTCTCTTATCATATATTTCATATAAGTTGGTAAATAGGTAGATATGGATATAGATTATATACTTTTAATGTCATATCTTATACAACTTTGTGTCATCCAAAGTCACAAACTTTTTATCTTATGTTTTATTCTAAGAGATTTAGGGTATTTTTTTTCTATTTAGGTTTTCATCCACTTTGAGTTGATTTTGGTATATAGTGCAAGGTGTAGGCACATTTTTTTTCTAGTATCATTTGTTGCAAGGACTAACCTGTTTCTAATAATTATATTGTGCCCCTTTTCAAAAATCCGTTGCCTATATATGATTGGACTTATTTCTAGGATCTCTATGATATGCCATTGATCTATTTGTATATTTTTATACCAGAACTACATTATCTTTTTGACTGTAGGTTTATGATAAGTCATCAAATCAGACAGTTTTCTGACTTTGCTCTTTTTTTATTGATTAGGCTATTCTAGGTCTTTTTCTTTTTCATTTCCATGTGAATTTTCCTTATAATTTGTCAGTTTCAATGAAAAAGTTTACTGGGATTTCAAGTGGAATGATGTTGATACTGTGAATGAATCTGTGGAGAATAGACATCTTGAAAGTATTACATCTTCTGACCCTTGAATGGTATTTCTTTCATTTTATTCAGGTCTACTTTTATTATCCTTGTCTTTATTTTATAGTTTTGCTTTTCAGGTATTTCATATATTTTGTCAGACTTACCTTAAGTGCTTCATATTTTTTGTTTTGTCATGATTGACAATATGTTTTAATTTAATTTTCTGATTCTTTGTTGATAGTACACATATTGATTTTCTTTGATTTTATAACTTGCAACTTACTATCTTAATCTTACTACCTTACAATCTTAATCTAAGTATATTAACTTTTTATAGTTTCAATCAGGTTTTCCACATAGATGTTCATTTTATCTGTAAAGAAATACCTTATACTCTTCCTTTCTAATTTGGTTGCCCCTTATTCTTTTCCTTCCTTCATTTCACTGGCAAGAACCTCCTGTACAATACTGAATGAATTGATGAGAATAGATATCCTTGTATATTTCCTTATCTTGGGTTTAAAGGAAAACTTTTGTCTTTCATCATTATGTATGATGATTTTTTCATAGTTTATAGATGTATTTTTGCTTCAGATGAAGCAATACTTATATGCAGATTTTTTCAATAATACTGTACTACAGTACTACACAATCCACAGGCAGTTGGTTGAACCCACAGGTGTGAAGCTGTGCATTCAGAGGGCTGGAATATAAAGTTATAAGCAGATTTTTGACTGAGTGGAAGGTCAGTGGCCCAACCCCTTAGTGTGCAAGTGTCAACTGTACCTCGTATTTGGCATGGTGACTTATAAAGGGAAAAAAATTGATTCTTGATGGTTAAAAACAGCAGTGAGTCCAGAACTGTTGAAATCACTGAAAGCATAGACAACCTCAAAATAATTTTGGTTGCATATTCTAAACTAACAAAATATAACTTTAATGGCGTTTTGACAAAACCAAATAACTGTAATTTAAAGTTAATGAGACACTGATTTTGTTTCTTTATTATTTCAACATATCATAGATACATTTGTAACATAGTTATGTGTATTCCAAATATGTAAGTTTGACTTAAACTCTTTTTAAGAACCCATTGCCTGAGGATTTAAGTTCGTAAAGTAATGAAACATATAGATCATTTATGACAGTAAGAAAAATAATCAGATTTAATCCTCAAAATGCCTTCTTCTCCTAGTCCCAGTCTGCATGTGAAGGGCACCAATAGAGCCTTCTTTATTAAAAAGAAAAAAAAAAAAAGAAATGAGAGATGAAAGCCCCTTCAAGTATTTTAATAAAATCATTTTAGAATTGCCTTGTTTGGTTTGCTATTTAGTCTTAAGGACAGCAAATTTCTTGTGTTTATGTTTGGCAAAACAAACTTTTAGAAGAGTTTAAATGTTTATTTTTATAAAGCTAATATATTATTATTTTTCCATTTACATAATAGCACCCATTCAGTTTTAAAAACAGAAATCTATCGATGTGGCTTAAAAAGTTACTGCTATGACTATAATTTTATTTTTTAAATATAGTCATAAAATATTAAATCGTGATGTTGAAAAATGTCTTATTGTCTTAATTTGAAATAAACAAATAAGCCAAAATATTTTTATTTATTCTCAAGCATTATCTGGAAATCAGAACAACTCTTTCTGCTATCATGCAGCATTTTAATCTTTGCAGACTATATAATTTCTCTAGGCCTTATTTCAAAATTTATAAATTGATGACATTATCAAGTGTTTTCTAAAGTAACATGAACTGACTTTTTCACCATTTATCAATTTCACTGTATTTTGATCACTCAGTTACCACTAGGGGGCCTAACCCCCCTAAAGTTCAATTTTCATATATTTCTTTTAGGTTATTCTATTTTAAAATTGACCAGTTGTTATACAATTTTGATTTTAAGTTTTGTATACAGGTGAGATTTTTTACATAAAGGAGCATTCAACACATGACTGCAGTAGCCGTAGATGAATGGAATTCACTATCATGAATACCAATGTCAAGAACTCATCTGAGCAAAAACCCAGATCACTTGTTGATCCACAGATCTCTTGCCCAGTGTGTTGAACAATCATTTCACATGAGTGACAGTGTTTTAACATCTGTATTTTTTCCTTCTCTGGGTACATTTTTATCACATTTGTATCATCAGGATAATGTCTCAAGAAAGCTTTAGACTGCTAAGACTAATTATTGTTTCCACTATTTGTTAAGAGAAATGAGATGAATTTTGATAACCTTTGCTTTGTTAGATTCCAGGTCAAATATGTGTAATAGAAAATAAGGCAGTTAATTCCCAGGACACCTGAAATGATCAAACTCACTTTATTAAATTGAATAAATCTAAAGGATCAAGTATCAAATGGTTAAAACATAATCTCACCAATAAAATAATGATAAATATTCCATACATATATGAAATGAAGGTATATTCATTGATATGATATGTGAGCATATCAAGAAAGATCTAGTAATAACTAAGTATATTACTGGGTTTAATAAGATGGTTGTAAGTCTTGGAAAACTAGAGTTTATTTTTGTTACCAACTAGATGGTTTAGACAATAAATTCCAATGTTAGGAATTCCAGCTTTTCTCATCCCAGAAGTAGAGATATCAAAACAAATCATTTTTGGACTCAGTGTTAAAAGAATCAGAGACATTTGATTTTGAGAATGTGTTTTAAATTATTACCAATGTTTTATAGCCCAGAGTCAACTGTTCTATTCCTCTAAGTTTTTCAACACCTTAGTGAATGATGAGGAACTGTATCTCAGAGGCCCTGATTCTTAGTGTCTTGGATCTATCTGTGTCCCACACTGTTCCACAAAGAACTTTCTATTATGCATATACAATTATTAGAAGAGAAGTGAAAATGAAGTATTATTTCTAATGAATGGAGCATCATGCCACCTGGATCATAAAGAACTTTAATCCTTAATAAATTTAGAAAAAGTTACCAGTTCTATTTCATATTCCTAAAAGATATTAGGGATATGACTGATATACTAAAGAAAAAAAAATAGATGCTAATAACTCCAGTTCCTGGAAACTAATCAAACTGTGTCCTTATTCAGGGCTAACTACTGCAAATAATATACCTTAATGTGCTAAATTCTACAGAAAATAAATAATGGAAGTAACACTGTAATCATATTATTAATTTATAAGACTTCTCTCAAAACAGAATCTGGGACAATATGTGAGGAAAAAAACAAAATTTATAACAACTAGGCCACTTGCACAGAAATACAACCACACAAAAATATACATAACTAAGACAGAAAAAAATATATATTGTCCAAAGAAAACACAGTTGGAGAGAAAATAAGAAAAGATAAAAAATTTTAGTGAATTAAAAATGAAAATGCTATAAATGTAACTGTTGGTATATCAGTTTTGTGTATTATTGATAGGAAATAAGACATAGATATAGAAGTAGAAAATAATTATTTTAATGATAAAGAATAATTCTAAAAAAACCTACGTGACAAAAATACAGATTTATTTTGTTAATGATATTGAAAAGTATCAAAATAGAGCAAACATTATAGATTTCCCAGACTTGTCTTCTAGCTGAAATAACCCATGGTCTTAAATGGAAGAGCCTGGAAAGAAGATCTTTTCATGGTGCCAGTCATAATCAGCATACAATTATTAGGGTTTTGGGGCTTAGTGATGACTGAGAATATTCAATGAGATAGAACAATAAATTGCCTAGATGAGGTTGATGTGAAGTCCACAATGCAATAATAAGAACCTTTTTCTTGTTGTTCTGCAAACCCCATGCGATTCTAAATTCTAGTCTAACTTCTTAACAATCTGATTTTATAAGCTGAGACATAAAGTTAGAGTTTCAGTGTCTTCACAGCCTTGTTAATATGTCCCAGGTTTATTCTCTGCCGTATTCCCATTCCATGGACATTCTCATATGGCAAAAAAAAAAAAAAGAAATATAAAGGACATCTATATTTGAGGTAAAAAATAATATTGATCAACTAACAATCAGACAGTTTATCAGTCTAGGCTTGGAACCCTACATAAATATGAACTGACCTAATTTAAGCTACCTTAAGTACACGTCTTACATGAAAAACTGTGACTATACAGCTAGTGAGAAAGAATGGTATCCATTCTTCTTTCAAGAAGAGGATTTTGAAAGCAGCCAAAGCCATTAAATTCACCATGTCCCCCCCCCCCAGTACTTTTCTTCTACTTTGAAAACAAAAATTTCTAGCCAAAAGAAATGTTCTGGGAGAAGCAGACAGGTCGTGTGACATGGCAAGTGCAGGAGACAGGGTTAGTAAAAAGGTGAATTCAAGAAGTCAATAAGAAATTACCAAAGGTACAAAAAAAAAAAAATGAAGCAAAGCACAAATTTTGATATTGAGCAAAAGACGGATTATTTCCAATAACAAAATTAGGTCAGTACTCTCAAACATTGCAGAAAGCTAGGACATGTCTTGATACACACTGGATTTAGCATAAAGAAATAGTTTTGATGGTCTTAGAAAAGCAATGTCAACTGAATGGTAAGGATATTTAGTCAGACTGCAATGGGTTGAGGAACAAACTGGGAATAAAATGCAAGGAGCGATTCCTGTGACAGAGAAAGAAAAAATTGTGGAGGGAAATAGGACTCAGAACACCCTGTTTGCTTGCTACATTCGATGGAAGAGATCTGAATGTGTTTAAACACTGAGACGAAGAGGCTAGTGGAGGAGAAGCTCAACTTACAGGAAAGGGAAAAAGATGCTCGTTTAGATTTCTGAGATGTGAATAAAAATGATTTTTAATCTAGTAGAATAACCAATTTTAGAGAGAATAGGGGCTGGGGGAAACAAAGATGAGGATAGACACAAATGTGTGTGAAATGGGTGAGGATTGATTCTTGCAAACAAATGACTTGTCTGTATGAAGTAGGAGCTATGTCATGTGCTGGTCATGTGTAAGTACAGGGTGGATTAGGACATTGTGGAAAGTAGAAGAATACTGAGATAAATACTGAGAACAATTGGTAGGTAAGCTGTCTAGGGAAATAGAATTTTCAGCATAGTTTTGAGAGCCAAGTTGATGCGAGAAAACATAAATTTGCAAGTGGATCCTCTCTGAATTTGAGTGATTTTTATAAATTATCATATAAAGCTTACATGTAAGAGGCATAGATGTAAATAGATCTGTGATGACACCAAGAGTCATGCAAGGGAGAGGAAGGACAAAGGAAAACCAGTATGTTGATTCTATTGTCAAAAGTGGGCTTGGATCTCACCAATTAAGGGATTGATTTGCATGAAAAAAGAGGTGAAAATGGGAGGATCTGGTATATGTGGAGAAAGTAGCTGGGTCAAGAGATTAGTGATGAGAAAAATAAATGAGTAAGAGAACAGTTGCACTGGGGGGATTGGAATGAGTGAGACCTTGACAATTGCTTACGTTTAGCCAGTGATTTGAATAGAATAGTTTGAAGTTCTTGGAGGAAGTTAGTGAAGAAGAGTGTGTTTATATATGTGTATGGAGAAATGTGGTGAATGTAGTTCAGTTAAAATCAGGAGAATGGCTGAGAGTGGAGGCATCAGCAAACATTAAAGGGAGTGGATCAGGGTGGGAGAGAATATAAAGGCATCAAGTGTTAAAGTGTCAGGTTGATTAAGTAGGTAGTAAATTTAGACAGAATAGTTTCAGTGGTTTCTGAGGCCAGGAGCCAGAGTAGTTAAATAGTAAATCTGGAGGTAGAGCTGCATATATAAATGTAAAATGCTCTTTGAGGAGGTAAGACGAGATAGATGTTGGTGGCTAGAGAGGGTGCAGAGGAAGAAAATATTTATTTTATGTGTTTATTTTTTGACATAGAGAGTTCCAGGGAAACCATCAAATGGTTAGTGATGAGGAAGTTTGAATATTCAGAAGAGAGATAGTATAAATGATTTGACAAGACAGTAAATAATGATGACCAGATGCATCTCCGGGGATGAGTGGCACTTAAAGAAGGTACACCTTCCAAGGAGGTCTTAAGGAAAAAAAAAATATTTTACTACTTTGGAAATGTTTGTACTATCTCTTCATAAGTGTATTCACAAATATAATATCACTGCCTTACTTTTGGAACTTCACATATTTTCATACAGCATAATTTATATTGTTTTTTCTTAATTTGGTAAATGGATAACTTGTCTCTCCACTGATATTGTAAGTTTATTGGGGAATCATTTCAGAATCAATAATTTTGTATTATCCAAAGCATTTATTACAGTGCCTTTACATATTAGATGTTTTAGAGATAACATTTCTAGATTAATTTAGTATCAAAAATTAAACATGCATATGTGTTTGGTAAATTTAACTTTCTGTGCATTGAATATGGAAATTAAATGAGTGGTTAAAAAATAAAGATATAGAGATTCACTATGTTGTTTTCTTATTGAAACAACTGCCTTAGGACTAACATCTAACAGTATAAATCATGTAATGTTTCTAGTTTTTCATTTCCATTCATGGAAGTAGAATTTACTAAAAAATAATTATAAAATAGATGAAAAAATTTTAAATATAAGTAGTGATGAATAGTCACAGAGATCATTTTCTAATAATTAAACTTACTAAATACAACTCAACATGTATTCTTAATATATTTGAAAAAAATGTTTAACTAACCCCATAACTATAGCTCAGTAAAACTCATGTATAAAATATGTCTCTTCTACTGACACTACCATAATAATATAGATATATACAGTAGTGTGAGTATATTTTTAGATTATGGTAATAAATAATTCTCCCACTTTATAACAACTTATGATTTGTTATAGTTATTTAAGGAGCTATAAATAATTATATGTCTGATATTTATTTCTTAGTTTAATACAGAGTCTGATTTAAGCAAAAATAAAAGGTCTGTTTATTTTCTAAGAAGTTATTTTAGAAGGTCTACTTTAGATCTTTAGTTTTTTCTGTTTTTAAACTGAGAATTTTCCTTAAAATTATTACTTCACTGTTGAAAAGTCTTCCATCAACCTTATCAAGGACCAAATGTTCTAATTGCAGTGTATCTATGATATGTCACATCAATATAGAAGTTATTCATTTGAACAAACACTGTATTAGTGAAGTTAACATATTGTTCATATGCTTTTAATTATAATAATCACCCAAGATCACTATGCAGCTGAAACTTTGATTGTCAAATATAATTTGGTTCTTATTCATGATAGTGACAGCTAATTCCAAATGCTGTTTTATACACTTTCACTTAAAATAGTTCATTCAGTGATGTGAATAAATCTAAAAATCTTTTAAGTATCAGATTTTCGCTTTCCAAAGGCCAGTGTGTTTGTGTGTGTGTATAAGTGGATCTTGCTCTTTTCTTTGATATTTGCTTGTCTCGCCTTTTTAAAAAGAAATTTCAGACTCAAATGTTTTTTGATTCAAGGTATGTAACATACATATAAAAAGAATTTATTGAATTTGTTCAAATCCAGAAGATCTCAATGACTTTATTGTCTCCCATCACTTCCTTGCACACGTGTTCTGTCATATCAGTGACCTTTCCCTCGATAGGACCATGTACAGATCCCATAGCCTTCTATTTATTTACAATTAGAATATTTCTCTATGGCAATAACAACTTACTTTCAGATATCTCCAAGTCCCCTCCACTCCAATGTAAAACTTTCCATTTCACATCTAATTGCCATTTTACAGACCCTCTTGCCCTATTGAGTAAATTCCCTTCAAGGCGGTTCAGGTCATGCCATCTTCTGGAGGCATCCCATTTTTCTTATAGGAACTTCACTCATTCTTCCCACACTACATGAACACTGTCCTATTCCACTGCTTCTCTGCCCTTCACATCACAGGCAACTCCAATGAACCCCTACTGCCTTCATAATTCCCCATGAAAAGTGCAAGCACTCATCTCCAAGTTTCTATCTGCTCACCATTCTTTTTTTCTTTTCCATTGGAGTATAATAGCTTGACAACGTTGTGTTAGTTTCTGCTGTACAACGAAGTGAGTCAGCTATATGTATACATATATCCTCCCCCTCTTGGACCTCTCTCCCATTCCCCCCATCCCACCCATCTACGTATTCAGAGAGCACTGAGCTGAATTTCCTATACTATACTTCATGTTCCCAGGAAAACGCACGCCAAGCCCTCTCCAACATTTTGTATTCTCCACTGTTAGGTCCTCCAGTAAAACTGTGAGTTTCTGCAGCTCAGCAGGTACTCACTGTGTATCCATGTGTGTGTTTGGGGTAGAGTATAGTGAGGGGGTTGGTTGTAGTGATGATATTAACAGATTATTGCTGATATTATATAAATCATCTCATTTACATACTATTTTCCTGATACAGAAAGCAGATTGATCACCTATGTATCTATTTACTTAACCAATATTTATCAAGTCTACTGCATTCCAGGCATTTTTCCTAGGCATGGGAATACAGCAATGAACAGTACAAAGTCAGTATTGTTCTTTAGTGGATCCTGTTTTCTATTTCTGAGTAACAATATGTCAGAGGAGGTGATCAAAGTTGTAAAGGAAAAATAACATAAGGTAAGGAGGTAGACAGTGAATTATTGGCATATATTTTAATAGTAATTTCAGGGAATATTTCACTGATGAGGTGACATTTGAACAAGGACCTGAAGGAAGTGAGAAAAGGAGCTATCCCAGTAGAAGATTTCTTCTGAGCATAAAGGGCTTCTTCTTACAAAGGTTTTACTTTTCATGTTAAGTAGCTAGAAGGACATTGTGGGGCAAAAGGCAGGGATCAAGGAGGAGAGTGAGAGGGAATACAATCAAAAGGAGGACATATATGAATGTGTTTATATATTAGAGGAAATATTTGTGACACAACAGAATATTCAAAAACATTTGTTATTTTCTCAGTAAATTCTGTAAAATCACTTCAAAACAAACTTGCATATTAGAAAAAAATAAACTAACAATGGAAATTTTTTAGCAAGATTTTATATCATAATTTGAAGCATTCATCAAGTCAGTAAAAAGAGGAACACTATTAGTTCTTTAATTAAACATCATACATTTCATTATGTCAGCAAAGTTGTAACCAAAAGACATGTGAATGGAATATATGTAGCAGAAAATAGCAAATCAATGTTAATGGTGATTTATCCAGTACAAATTGATTTTGTAATAAATAAAATCTTGAAACAAAAGGGGGGAAAGAAATCCAAAATTCTGCCTAGCTAAAATCCGAGCTTAGTGATGCAAACTCGTGTAACTATTGACAATATATTTAGGTTGCTTCCATGTCCTGGTTATTGTAAATAGTGCTGCAATGAACATTGTGGTACATGACTCTTTTTGAATTATGGTTTTCTCAGGTCATATGCCCAGTAGTGGGATTGCTGGGTCATATGGTAGTTCTATAGTGAAATAAGTCAGAAAGAGAAAAACAAATACCTTATGCTAACGCATATATATGGAATCTAAAAAAAAAATGATACTGAAGAACCTAGTGGCAGGGCAGGAATAAAGATGCAGACATAGAGAATGGAATTGAGGACACGGGGGTTGGGAGGGCTAAGCTGGGGCGAAGTGAGAGAAGCCCTGACATATATACACTACCAAATGTAAAATAGATAGCTAGTGGGAAGCAGCAGCCTAGCACAGGGGGATCAGCTTGGTGCTTTGCAACGACCTAGAAGGGTGGGATAGGGACGGTGCGAGGGAGACACAAGAGGGAGGGTGTATGAGGATATATGTATACATATACCTGATTCACTTTTTTGTACAACAGAAATTAACCCAGCATTGTGAAGCAATTATACTCCAATAAAGATATATATATATATATATATATATAATGAATTTGGCTTAAAATCCAAAAATATACAAACAATATGGGTGTTCAGACATATTGATCCCCTCCCCAACAAGAATTCAAATATTCTGGATATAATAGCATTCACAATTACTTGAACTAGGAGTAATATAACCTGCTCCACTATGAAATAACCCTGGAGTTTTCTATTATCATGAAAATTATGAGCCTGTTAAATACCTATGGTTGTTTGATGATTAAATACTTGACCTATATTTCTAGAAACAAAAGTGAGGTGACTATCTGCCAAAGTAATTTTATATGTTCAAAATCAGAACTAGATTTTAGAGAATATGAAAGTCAGAAGGGCCTGGTTAAAAGATACCTCAGTTTATCTCCTGTGACAGTGGAGCTTCTGCAATTTCAAAAAAAAGAAGCAGATACAGAAAATGTGCATTGTTTTATAAAGACTTAATATAAAAGGAGTAGAAAATCCTTCCCTGGAAAAGTAATTTTTATCATTCAAAGAAAAATTTGGTTAACTCAAAACTTTCTCATCCAGAAATCACAAGAGAAAGTTTTCTGATGTTATGTAATATATAGACTTGAGTCAATGGCTATCAAAGGAGTTTGATTAAAAGTTACTTTTTGAAAATGAATTACTTAAGTAGTCAGAATAAATCTAGGGGAAATACTATTAGTATTATTTTGGCAAATGTGGAAAGCTTCTATGTGATATTTCAGTTACTTTTGTAGAGTATATTTTAGTTGTGAGATTAAATAAAAAGTTAACATGGAAATAAACGGCTATAAGGAAATCAAACTGCTGAAAGAGGTGTCAGAAAATTGTACAATTCTAGTTACTTTGGAGTACCTCCATTAAAGGAATAAGCATGGAAGCTGAGTCATTTGTTTATCAAATCATTCTCCTAATTGTATAGTTAGCAGGCACACTATTGAAAAAAAGACTGTCATAATTCTTGGAAGCCAAAATAGGTAAGTTAAATCTCAGTTCTAGAAGATGTAATATTTTGTACTCTTTTTTTCCTGTGAATTTTTGTCCCATACATTTGTGCTGCTACTTTATGCTCCTGCCAAATAAGGAAACAGGTCTATTTTTCTAGTGTGCTAAGTCTTATTTCTAGTGACTGTATGACTTAGGATTTTTTGCTAGGGAGCCATGCTTCCTGGATGACCATCCATGTATAGCTTCAGCAAGTTTTTATAAAACTTTGTGTTTCCATTTTCTTCTGTACAATGAGTATAATGATCAAACCTATAGCACAGAGATACTGTAAGGATTAAATAAGTTTATGTGGACATTGTAAAGATATTTCTTATCTAGTCATATTCTTTTGTAAAGTGTAATTAGAATTTTTGTTTAAACCAAGAGTTCAGTGATCTTCTCTTTAGCAAATTCAACTGGCCTTGAGTATCTTTATCCTTTCTCTTGTCCTGTCAGCATCTATATGGTCTAGGTGTATGATATCCCTATTCAATGCATCTCCTTAGCTTCTGGGACCCCTCATCCTCTAATGAGAAATACTGCCCTAGCTTAAGGCCAGACTTTAGATTCCTCCAAAATCACAGAATCTAGGGCAGGACTGAGCATTGGCAAATATAAGAGTGGCATTCCAGAAACTGAGAACATTATAAATGAAAGTACAACTGAACTGAAGTTGGCATACATTGGGAAGGATAAATATTTCAACTTTTTTTTAGTTTGAGCTCCATATATGATAGAAGTGTGGAAAAATGCTACTAGGTATGTTGGGGGAAGACTTGATATTTTCTGTTGTTTGGCTTTTATTACTATTGATAATTCTGTTATTGTTGTCTTCTCTGATGACAGGAGGGGAAGGTTTCTAATGGCAAGCACTGGGAATATTTGTTGGGAGAGACAGGAAGCTCAAAAAGGAAGCTATTTTAAAATGCTATGGACAATCATTTTAGGAACCTACATTTGGGTAGTTACATTACTAATGGAAAGAAGGGAAATAATAGGGACATATTTCTATATATTGTAATGAACAAAGAATCACGTTTTGAAATCTATCCTGAGTTCTGAAGTAGTGATTATTTATCCTCAGCTTCCTACTTTTATGTATGTAAACTGATTTAGACAGACTCCCACTGATCTTGGAATCAATGGAAACTTTAAAGATTTTATGTATATCTAATCCATAAAATGTGTTGTAAAGGGCTTCCCTGGTGGCGCAGTTGTTGAGAGTCCGCCTGCCGATGCAGGGGACACGGGTTCGTGCCCCGGACCGGGAAGATCTCACATGCCGCGGAGCGGCTGAGCCCGTGAGCCATGGCCGCTGAGCCCGCACATCCAGAGCCTGTGCTCTGCAACGGGAGAGGCCACAACAGTGTGAGGCCCGTGTACCACAAAAACAAAAACAAACAGAAACAAACAAACAAACAAAATGTGTTGTAAAGATGCACTTTTTAGAGCACAAACTTCTATTTATCATATGTGCTTTCATTATTAACATAGGTATGTATGTTCGAGTTGAACCAGGAATCAAATGGATGAGATAGCAATATGTAATATAGTTGGCATTCTATGTCTGTGGGTTCTGCATGTGTAGATTCAATCAACCATGGATTACAAATATTAAAAAATACCAGAAATTTTCAAAAAGCAAAACTTGAACTTGCCACATGCCAGCAACCATTTACATGACAATTATATTGTTTTTAAAACTATTTACATAGCATTTACATCGTATTAGTATTTTAAGTAATCTAGAGATGATTTAAAGTATACCGAGGATGTGTATAGCTTATATGCAAGTACTATGCCATTCTATATAAGGGACTTGAGCATCCTCGGATTTTAATATCTGCAGGAGGTCCTGGAACCACTCCCCCAAGGCTAATGAGGGATGACTGTATGTATATTAAACTAGAAAATTGAGAGCTAATGGGAAAAGTTAAAATATAAAAGTAACAACAGTAATATTGGAACTGATTTTAGCAAAATGCCAAAAAGACCTGAAAATAGGAGAGTAAATTTGTTAAAGGAAAAGTAAAGATTACTGCATTTGGGCAAGATGTCCTTTCCCTAGTCTTTACAATCAAAAACATCAGAAAAAAAAAGTAGTTTGACTAGCTTTATGTCAGAGCAACATAAAAAAAAATGTGGGATTATAATCAAGAATGATCTAAATGAAGAAGATAAGGAAGATATTTTGGAGTGTATAAAATTGTACAGAGCTGCAGATCAAGAAGTGAAAATACATTCACTAATGTAATTAATAAGCTAGAGATTTTTAAGCTGTTTGGGTTCATGGCTATATTAATGTTTCAGTAATTTTTCCACAGCAGCTCTAGGCCAAAAACCTAATAGTTATGTTCATTAAAGAAATAGGTCTAAATCTCCTAAGAGTAGTAGATTATTGGACTTCTTACAGATGTCCCTGTGTTTCTCTTGAAATTTAAAATATCCTGGGGTGCTCCCCTCTGTGAACTTATTGTGGTATTCCAGAAAACCTCAGCACACAGTTGGCAAGCATATGCTGTCATTAGAAACATGTAGAACAAAATTAATGCAGTAGTCTCCTTGTTGCACTTTCTGTCCCTGAGTTTTTGCCTCATGCTATAGTTCTCTAGTAGTTCTATAATGACTTCCAAGTGCTTGTGGAATCAAGTTCAATTTTTTTCCCATTTTATTGGATTGCCTCTAACTTACCTTAATGTATTCCCAATGCTTATTTTTAAATATTTCTGTGAGTCAGGCCAGCACCTTAATTTTCCCTGGAATACTCTGTTTATTTTCTTAAAATTTCCTCTTTCACTCCGTGTTTTTCTGTCTGCCCTTCCTAGTTAAATTATCACAAATTTAATGCCAAGATCAAGTTCTACCTGATTTGGATATCTTACTTACTTAACCCATTCTATTATTTACTCTCTAACAGAAAAAGAAACTCATTAATATACTATATTTTATACAGTACATTCATTAATGTACTTTCATTAATGTACCATATATTTTTATCCTATAGTACTTGTTTACATTTTTTTAAAATTTTTATTGGAGTATAGTTGCTTTATGAAGTTGTGTTAGTTTCTGCTGTACAGCAAAGTGAATCAGTTATATGTAGACATATCCACTCTTTTTTAGATTTCCTTCCCATTTAGGTAACCACAGAACACTGATAGTGTTCCCTGTGTTATACAGTAGGTTCTCTATTTTATATAGAGTAGTATATATATGTCAGTCCCAGTATCTCATTTCATCCCACCCCCCTTCCCACCTAGATAACCATAAGTTTGTTTTCTACATCTGTGACTCTATTTCTGCTTTGCAAATAAGTTCATCTGTACCATTTCTCTAGATTCCACTTATAAGCCATATTATATGATATTTGTCTTTCTCTTTCTGACTTCACTCAGTATGACAATATGTAGCTATTTATATTTTGTGCATCAAAGGATATGTATTGTCTTACGCATGTGTAGAGTACTAAATAAATACTGGAAAAAACCCTTAAACTTCTACATTAAATATGTATTACCTCATATGCATATACTTACCTGTTCTGTTTTCACTACTGTTAAAACGATTGAATTGTGTCCACCAAAAAGAAAAGAAATGGTATATTGAAATTTTACTGCCTGTAATTGTCAATGTGACCTTATTTAAAAATAGGATCTTTATGTATATGATCAAAATAAGATTAGGTCATTAGTGTAGGCCCTAATCCAACGTGACCAGTGTCCTTAAAATAAGAGAAAAACACCATGTAAAGAGAGAGACACATGAGAAGATGTGGAGAAGATGGCCACATGACAAGGGAGGTGGAGTCTGGTTGTTGAATCTACAAACCAAGGAGAACCAAGGATGCTGGCAAATGTCTGAAGCTAGATGAGGTAAGGAAGGATTCTCACCTCCAGGCTTCAGGGGGAGTATGCCTTTACTGCCACCGTGACTGCAGACTTCTAGCCCCCAGAACTGTGAGACAATACATTTCTGTTTTAAGCCACGCAGTTTGTGGTATTTTACAGCAGTCCTGAAAAGCTAATTCAATTAGGATAGAGGCAAGCAACGATAATAAATACACTCCATTTCAAATCATGAGAAAAAAATTAAAAAGAGTGCTTTTATAGTTTAATAAGGCCCTTGTAAAGACATGATTTCCTTTTTGATAGAAAATACCACAAATGAGTAATAATAATCAACTGTATCTGTATAGAATTTAGAGTTTACAAAGAACTTTCAATTAATATTTCCTGAGATATTGAATATTACATGACATGTCACATAAAGCAAGTATTATCATATCTTTTTGGTATGTGAGCAGAGTCCTGGGGAAATTTTAAAATCCAGTCACTGGTAACTTTATTCAAGCCACATATTTTTTTCTGCAATGTATATTTAGTAAGCGAAAGAGCCAGCAATTACATCTGATTGCTGATTTGAAGCTTGATGTTCAATGTGCTATGCATTAAAATCTGATGTTTTTATAGAATAGATTCCTTCTCCTTGATCATTAACTGAAAACAAGACAAAAGGACATGTGCTTACTTACCTACATTCAAGAAAGCCTGTATGTCTGAAGAAAATTTGATTTAATGATATGTTTGACAGCATGTTTATAAAAAGAAAGTGTTCATTTAGACCTTATAAATAAGTTACCTAGTTCTAGAATTCCGATGCTGCTTTTCTAGTCTTGCATTTAAGTGTTATAATACATTTTACTCTCTAAACCATCATACAGATTTTTGGCTTTAATAGTTGCCAGAACTAAATGTCATGCCAAAATTTCAGGACTCAGCAACAGCAAATAGCAAGATTGGCTAGATGTCCTAGGACAAAATCATGATCATTGCCACTTTGAGTGGTATTTGTGCAAGGAAACTTTCTGCTTCCTCCAGCTATAACTTTATGAGTCTATTAGTTTTCATGTCAAGTGTATTTGGGAAGGTTGAATATTTGCATAACCTTTAAAAATTAAACCAATGGAAAAATCTTTGTCATTTTCTATTTAGAAAGATAATTATATTCCTTGATTTATTTTGATTTATTATCTAGAAAATTTTATCCACTTGCCACGAATTCTAGACATAAAAAGGCTATACAATGCAAGAGAAGTGAAGGGGGGTGAATTTTGTGCTTTATCATTTTCACTTCCTGAGGTTAAGCCATGCTTTCCCCAGACTAACACTGCTCAACTAAAACACAAAAAACATTGTGATTCAGAGCACTTCTATGGCTTTATAAAGTTCATGTGGCAAAATTTCAGGTGACTATAAAAGTGCTGCAATTCAGAAGTATTTGTGGATAAGGTACCTGTGAATTAAGTAAACAAGTAACCATGGTTTGTGAAGGAATATAGGATTCAAACTACCTATATTTACATTCTGATGAAATGCTCAATACATAATCCAATTGAAAAATTTCTTGTAGAAATATTGTCTTCTTTTCAAATTCTATTTAGTATGAATTGAGATAAGTAAAAAGCAGAACACTGAATTCCTATTTATTGTTATATTGTTATTATTGAGTATGCAAAACTCTGATTTCAGTTGAAGTTATTTTTCTCCAGGTTGAAACAATTGATTCAATTTTACCAGGACTACAAATTTAGTATTCATTGAGAGGCAGAGCAGTGTAGTGTCTGAGGACAGAAAGTCCAGAATCAGATTATCTGTATTTAATTTCTGGAATTTCCCACATATAAGCTGTGTAATCTTGTGCAATATCTCTACATCTCTGTACTTCAGTCTCTTGTTTTTTTGTTTGTTTGCTTTTTGGGTTTTTTATTTTGCAGTACGTGGCCTTTCACTACTGTGGCCTCTCCCATTGTGGAGCACAGGCTCCAGACGTGCAGGCTCAGTGGCCATGGCCCACAGGCCCAGCCGCTCTGGAGTGTGTGGGATCTTCCCGGACCAGGGCACAAACCCGTGTCCCCTGCATCGGCAGGCGGACTCTCAACCACTGTGCCAACAGGGAAGCCCAGTCTCTTGTTTTTAAAACAGAGGTTAGGAGAGTTTCTATCTAATAGTTACTTATGGTTATTAAAGAAACTAATATAGGTAAGGAATTTAGAATATTGTCTGGAAAATTAGTGATCACTGTAACTGTGAACTATTATGAAAATATATTCTGAGATCTATCAAAATAATGTTGTTGGGCTGAATGTCAGAAAGGAAAATTATAATGAAAACCAAACAAACACCAAAGCAAACCCTAGAGATAACACCCTGCTCGTCAGTCTCTCACTTTGTATGCAAACAGATGTACAGTCATCTGTTACTTATTGACTTAGAAGATGAACAGATGTCCATATCTTTTAGGAAGGAAGCCAAATTGTCATGCTATCCCATAATGGTCAAACGTGTATTATATACCATTTCAACACATTCCTAATCATCTGGTTTCAGCCTGCTTTTGATTTTGTTAAATTTTTGGAAGTTTGCAGTCTCCTGTATTTTTCAGTTTAGGAATCTGTAAACCTCCCTTTCAGTGGCTAAGCAAGAGTGAATCAATATTTACAAAGGGCCCATGGTAAATTATAAATTAATTATCATAGGATGAAACCTGCATTATGAACTCCTTGAGTTAAATATGTCCTAATATATTCTATTTAAGTTGTCAAATTATTAGTTAGAATAGATACATGTATATGTATCTATATATGTATATTTATAGTTATATACCATTAAAATTTTAAAGTATATCTTTTGTCATTCTTAAATTTTTTTGTGGGCAAAACAAATTCAAAGTTAACATATTTATTAATTGATTAAAATATGCTAAAATATTTTAATATACTCAACCACAGATATTCCAAGGAGTCTATACAGTCAGGGAATCTGGCCATCATTCATTTTTTTTTTTTTTTTCGGTACACGGGCCTCTTACTGTTGTGGCCTCTCCCGTTGCGGAGCACAGGCTCCGGATGCTCAGGCTCAGCAGCCATGGCTCACGGGCCCAGCCGCTCCGCGGCATGTGGGATCTTCCCGGACCAGGGCACAAACTCATGTCCCCTGCATCAGCAGGCGGACTCTCAACAACTGGTCCACCAGGGAAGCCCCAATAATTTTATATAATTATTTTGCTTGCACTGATCCCATTTAATAAATTCTTCTCCCAGGGGTTATAATGTTTAACCTTACAAATAGTTTTCTGAGATGTTTATAGTTAATAAAATGTTAGCATATACTGTAATCAGTTACTCTGCAATGGAATTCATCATTGAGAAGAAGGCAAATAGTATCCATATTAGCCAGGTACAGACATCACAGAGATAAAATGTAAATAGATATGAATAATATTAAATGCATTTCAATAGTGCATAAATTTATAGCTTAAAATACTATTTTTTTATAATAAGAGTAAACAATAAATAATTTCAAGTAACTGAATTTTTTGGTTCACTGAATGCTGTGCTATTCATGAAATACAGTTCTCAGGATATAATAATGATCAGATTCATGTAAAACTGGCTGCTTATTCAGATGTAGGCATCTATACGCTTTTGTGTATTTATGTATTTTAGACGTTTAGCATTGCAGTTATAATGTTGGATCTCTATATTTTCCATTTAATATAAGAGTTTAAAAATTACAACCATTTAGTGTATTAATCAGACCAAGTGCAGACTTTGAAAGCAGCCTGATGAAAATAAAAAGTTGAAACTGAATCTGACAATTTTGACGAGGGATAGCAAACCTCGAGGGAACAATTAAATTGGCTTAGAGTTATGGTGATGAAATGCAAATCTGAAATTGCCTTTTGGTCTCATGAGAACACAAGTAAGGGTGATGAGGGAGGGTAAAAAGTTCCTCCTGGGAACCCAGATCACCTGTATCACTTCTAGCATTCAGGGAAATGTTAAGTGTTACAGAAAATTTGCCTTGCATCTAGATAGTCAAGAAGTAAATCACTCTTTTTTTGTTTGTTTGTTTAACTTTGCCTCAAATTTCAAATTTTATAAATAGAGAATAAATGGAAAATCTTACCAGATATAATAGTTAATATGTTCCATTTATAGTTCTTGCTCACTGCCTCTTTCTTGTCCTCAGCCCACTAGCATTCATGACTCTATGTTATGCTTATAACTGATGTTCAGAATCTCTTTCTCTTTAGTCAGCGGAGCCAACAACAACTTCAGATTTACACATATAAACATGAATGCTGCTATGTCTTTTTTGTAAATTTGATTTTTCTGTGGTATTCCATGCTTGAAGTGTCATCTGATAATTCTAACTGTTGGTTAACCTAACATAACCCACAGTTTAATTTAAGACAGAGAATAACTATCTGAAAAGACATAAGGATGAGAGAAATATAACACAAGCACAAAATTTATTCTATTGGTGCAAAGGCATGTAGGTAGTGTGGCTAAAAGTACAACTGAAAGTGAAGGAGGGTTACCTAATGGAAGGTACTGGATAAGTTAACATTTTGACATTTTCCAGGCATAAATGATTACTCATTTTTGAGGAAGTGTTTAACAAAAGTAGATGAGCTTCAGAGTACATAAACCAAGGTAGTGTATCACATTTTTTTCTCATTTTTTTCATGATTAATTAATAAAATTATAGTTAAAACAAATTAACTCAGTGAACACATTTTAATACTTAAAATATGCTGTGAAATTTCAGGCTTATAAAAATGGAACAACATGTGAGCTATCCTTGCCATAAACACTCGTGAAATATGGGTTGAAAAATGTAAAAGCAATAAGTACAAAGGTAGACATATGGTGCAGTGGAAGCAGAGAGAGTCCTGAAACTTATTCTTTTGGTGGAACATTTCTGCTAGATCTCAAAGGATTAGTATATATGCTTGCCAAACATAGGAGAGAATTTTAGAGAGAATGCTAGCATGGTTGGAACATATAGGTGTATAGCAGAAGGGAAAGATACCGGATATAGCTGGTGGTGAAAGACCTCAAATTCCCTATTAAGATTTTAATTTATGCTGTTAGGAGCTCAGGAAGAGTCAGTGGTAATTATGGCATTATTAAATATTTTTATTTTCATTTAGCAATATGGAGACAAGTATGAAGCATATTCTTGAGTGATACAAGGATAGTCCTATGGAAATCTCCACATGGAAGGTTGATACACACAAGAAGTTTGATTTAAAATGACGAGAACTAATGCAGCAACTGGGAAAGTTAGGGGATGGGACAGACTGAAGAGATACCAACCAGGTATAGTTGATGGAATTTGGTTGATATTGTGAGGAGGGTAGAAGGAATCAATGTCAATTCTGAGGCTGTACCACTTTCAGGGGTATCAGTCAGGGTTTATTCAGGAAAACAGAAACATACTAAATATTTCAAGCCAAGAGTGACTAAGAAAGACCATTGGTTACATAGAGGTTGGTAGGCTGTAAAAGTAAGAGGAGTACACTGAAGTAACCGAGTATAAAAACTGCAAGGAACAACTTTAACCCTGATGGTTGAATAATCAGAATCTAGGATTTTAAGAACAGGTCCTACAGGGCTGTTGTTCATTCTTTTAGGAAAAAGCTCAGCACTCTGTACTTAGACTTCTGAGGAGGACACTTCCTAGCTGTTGCTTGTCTACCTAAGGGGACTCAGCAAATCATTTTTTTTTTTTTGAAGTATGGTTGATTTACAATGTTGCATTAGTTTCAGGTGTACAGCAAAGTGATTCAATTATCTATATCTATAGATATGTAGATATATTCTTTTTCAGATTCTTTTCCCTTATAGTTTATTACAAAATATTGAATATAGTTCCCTGTGTTACACAGTAGGTCCCTGTTTGTTATCTACTTTATATATAGTAGTGTATATATGTTAATCCCAACCTCCCAGTTTATCCCTTCCCCACCTTTCTCCTTTGGTAACCATAAGTTTATTTCTATGTCTGTGGGTCTATTTTTGTTTTGTAAATAAGTTTATTTGCATCATTTTTTTTAGATTCCACATATAAATAATATCATATGGTATTTGTCTTTCTTTGTCTGCCTTACTCAGCAAATCTAAGGCACAGAGTGTTTGAAGAACCTAGGGGTTGAGTCTATTCTTTGCTACTGTTGAAGTGATGCCAGTAGGGAATCTAAAATAAGATCCTTCTCCCCATCTGCCATATTCCACCAATCCTATATGGCTTCCATTTGGCCAAACCTAACAAGAAGTCAGAGGGTAAAGGATGTGAGAAATTCATTCTGCAGAGGCCAGGCCCCAAAAACCAAGAACAGTACAGACAGGGTGGTATATAGAGAGCTGAATATAGAGAGAGCATATATAGAATATATAAGTCTCAAAATATAGAGAACAGCATATGGAGACCTGAGAGACAACAAATAAATAACTGGCACAGTTAATAACTGAACTTGGCATTTCAGGTAAAAGTTGCTGAGGCAATATGAGAAGCTCAGTCTTAGAATGGCTAATTTAAAGCAAAATCGTATGGCAGGCATTGTGCTTAGAACCAGACAATCTTTGTGTGTTTCTTTGTTTTATTTTGCTTATAATGCTCCTTGGTTCTAAGTCTTACTAGCTTTGTGACTTTATGTCAGTAATGTATCCTGTCTGTGCCTTGGTCTTCTCAATTGTAACATGAGGATAATATTAGTATCTCCCTCATATTAAAATCCACAGGAGGGTTAACTATTCTTATCATTTGAATGTCTTCCATTATATAGGATTTTAAAAGCCATGAGAATGGATGCCCATGTAGGTCATGTAGATAATGAATAGAAGGACATATTGTCCACCAACATTTATACTTCTGGTGTAAAAGGAAAAGATATTAAATATCAGGAAAATTAGAAGGTGATTGTATTAAGGAAAGTAAAGAAGTATATTTTTAGAAGAGGAGACTGATTGTTAAGCTCCAGCGATCAAGAATAGTGAAATGAAAATAAAAAATAGACCATGTGGGCTTCCCTGGTGGCGCAGTGATTGAGAGTCCGCCTGCCAATGCAGGGGACACGGGTTCGTGCTCTGGTCCGGGAAGATCCCACATGCCACGGAGCAGCTGGGCCCGTGAGCCATGGCCGCTGAGCCTGCGCATCCGGAGCCTGTGCTCCGCAACGGGAGAGGCCACAACAGTGAGAGGCCCGCGCACCGCAAAAAAAAAAAAAAAAAAAAAGGCCATGTGACTTGAAAATAAGGAAATTATTTTTATGATATTCTTCTAAAGCTATTTTAGTGGAATAGGTGGAAATTCTTTGCAATTGGCTGAATAAGAAATGCCAACAGTGAGATATTAATCAAGAGACTAACCATCCTCAGGAACTAAGAAAGACACCAGTAAAAAGCAAGCAACTGCAGATGTAGGAAAAAGTCAAGTTCACCAATGACCCAAAGGAAGTGAAATGAAGGTGATTAAGAACTCACTTCAAGAAATTAACTTTTCCGAGTTGTGAGTACAGTCATTTAGACACTGGGATGTGTTTAACATAGAAAGAAGTTAAGGCACTTTTTTTTTTTTTTTTTTTTTTTTTTTCCAAAATAAGAAAAGCAGGAAAAAAAAATGGCTTCAATAGCCTAGGTTGTAAATTGGTTCTGTGCTTCGATCAGACACCATAAGCAAAGAATGAGTGAATGGAAGCTTCTGATGAGAACATTGTAATAAGTCAGTGAGAATTGGATTGACAACGTCACTCTCACTATTTACCACCTGCCTAATTTTAAACAAGCCATTTAAGCTCTTTGTGACAGCAGAAAAGGAAGAATAATTTCCTCTCATAGGAGTATATGAAGTACTTAGTACAGTTCCTGACACATAGTGAGTGGTTTGTTTTGAAAATTATGATGCTGAGGACGATGACAATGGTAGTGATGATGAAAAAATGATTAAGGAATTGAACATGTCAAGCATGGTGCCAGTGTGGCTAGGGAAAGTGTAGTTCTGGAGTAGGACTGATTAATATAAAGACTTGGGAGTAATCAGTGGAATTAGGAAATTTCTAATAAGTGAATTACCCTCTAACATTTATTTGGCTGTCTGAATTTGACTCACGTTACAGTCTTCTGAGCCAGATTTGCTCTCTGTGGCTTCAAACTGGGATTTCTTAAATCATTACCACACTAGAAATTAAGGATACTATTTGGCCAAATATAATTACATTATTTAATTAAATGAAGTTTTTATAAAATGTTATATTTTATTGGAAAAGTTATCATTACAAAGTAAAGTATAATAAGGATGACAAAGTACAACACACAAAATTAAATATTATAAATATTTGTTAGTTACTTCAATATGTGACATTTCTCAACAATGAATGCTTTTTTATTTTAATGGTTCACAGAGCATTAAGCCTTGGTATATCTGCTTTCTGTATCCAGTTGGCAATTTTTTGGACATAAAAATTCTATATTCTAACTCTAGTATATATCTGCATTTTTAGTAAGCTTTGGAATATTGATTACTTTCATTAAACATATTTTTTTCATTTTAAAGAAAAACTTCTGACATCTGAGATCATATGTGTTTTATTATAAATAAAATGTTCATAAAACTATGCTAATGGTTGCTATTTTGATGTTAACATAAAAAGTACAATACCCTCAAGTTTCAACTTCTCTGACTCTTGATTTTTACAAATTTATTGTAAAAAAATACATAGCATTTTAGAACAGCTCAAAATTAAGGAAAAATATAATATTTCTTGTGTAACTTTAAAACCACATAGGACCTGGCATGCATTAGATAGCAACAAAAAGGAACTTTCTTTTCTTTCTTTACTTCCTTGCTTTTTTCAGACAAAGAAAGCATCAGTGGTCATGGAATTTGTAGCCAAGGTACATCTAGGTTGGAATCAGCCTTTCATAACTTATGTGTGTAATCTTGGGAAAATCGTGCCTCAGCACCATTTGTCTTATCTAATGTTTTAAGGTTTCTCCATTTTGTAGCATGTGTTAGAATTTCCTTCCTTTTAAAATCTGAGTCAAATTCTCTTTCATGTATTCAACACATTTTTTAATCCATCTTTCCATTGATATACACTTGGGTTGCTTCTACATTATGGATATTGTCAATAATGATGCTACATGGGTGTACAAATATCTTTTTGAATTTCTGGCTTCACTTTATGGGATATATACCTAGATACTTAGAAGAGGAAGTGCTGGATCATATGGTAATTTTTTGGGAATTGCCATATGGTTTTCCATAGTGGCTGCACCATTTTTACTCCCACCAGCACTGAACAAGCATTCCAATTTGTCCACATCCTTACCAACCTTGTGATTTTCTAGGTTTTGTTTTATTTTGTTTTCCTTTATGATATAGCCATTCTTATGGACATGATGTAGTATCGCTTTGTGGTTTTGATTTGCATTTCCCTAATGCTTAGTGATATGGAACATAATTTCATGTGCTTATTTGCCATTTTTATATCTTCTTGAGAGAATTATCCATTCAAGTTCTTTCTTCACTTTTTAATTGATTTGTGTGGTTTTCTTTGTGGTTGTTATTATTGAGTTAAAAGAGTTCTTCATATATCCTGGTTATAAATCCCTTATTAATTGTATGATTTGCTAATATTTTTCCCATTCTGTGAGTTACATTTTCACTCTGTTGATAGTGTTTTTTGTTTGTTTGTTTGTTTGTTTGTTTGTTTGTTTTGTGGTACACGGGCCTCTCACCATTGCGGCCTCTCCCGTTGCAGAACACAGGCTCCGGACGCGCAGGCTCAATGGCCATGGCTCACGGGCCCAGCTGCTATGTGGCATGTAGGATCCTCCTGGACTGGTGCATGAACCCGTGTCCCATGCATTGGCAGGTGCACTCTCAACCACTGTGCCACCAGGGAAGCCCAATAGTGTATATTTTAAATTTTGAAGCACAAAAATATTTTAACTTTTATGAAATCTAACTTTTCTTTTGTGTTACTTATGTTTTTAGTGTTATAACCAATAAAGCATTGCCAAATGAAACACCAGAAACTTTTTTACCCTGTTTTCTTTTAAGATTTTTATAGCTTTAACTCATGTTTATGTATTTGACCTGTTTTTTATTTAATTTTTATATATGGTATATGGTAGGGGGCCAAATTTATGTTTTTGCATGTGAATTTCCCAACACTATCTGTTAAAACAACTTTTCAATAGCTGTGTCTTACTTAACTCCTTTCTGTTCTCTTTCTATTTCCATTTTTGTTTCCCTTCTCATCTTCCTTTTCTTCTCTCCTTACCATTTTATTCATTTTTTTTTCTTCAGCAACATATTTATCACCACTAACTGATCATCAAGCACTGTTTTAATCATTGAGTATAATATAGACCAAAACAGATAAATTTATTGCTAGCAGGAATATAGAATCTAGTAGGGGGGGGGAGTTTGTGACAGAAAACAACAAAAAAAAATATGTGTGTGTGTGTGTGTGTGTGTGTGTGTAATACGTAAGGTGGTGCATGCAATAAAAAATAAAGCAGTGTTCAGTATAAAAGAATGGTGGACATTTTACATGAAGTGGTAAGAGGGATCTTCTCAGATTAAGTATGTTTGAGCAGAGACCTTAAGAAGGTGAAAACTGAGCTTTGAAGATACCAACAGAAAGGACTGCAAGAGTGAAGGTCCTCAGATAAGATTGTGGCTGTTTGAGGACCAGTAGGGAGCCTGGTGTGGCTGAAGTCAAGTGAGCACAAGTGAGAGTGCTATGGGATAAGGTCACAGAGCTAGAGGATGCCAAGACACACAGGATTTAGAAGTCAGAGCATGGACCTTGACTTTTATTCTGAGGAACAGGGGAAGGCAATGGAGTGCATTGAGCAGAGGAGGGGCAAAATATAATTTGTTTTCCAAAGAATCATTGTGATTGCTATGTTGAGAATATACTGGGAGGGGGCAATAGTGGGTGTAAACTGATCATTTAAGATACTACTATAAGACTAGATGCCAAATAAAGTGGAGTGTGGAACAGGATGTTGGCAGTGCAGGTGATAAGAGATGATCTGATTCAGAATATATTTTAAAGACAAAGTTGACAGAATATCCTATTGAATTGGATATGGGGTGGGAGATGAAGAGGGGAATCAAGAATAACTCCAAGGTTTTGAGAGGGAGAAATTGTTGTGTAGAATTCACATTTATTGAGAATTGTTTAGTATCTCTTGAGAAATCAAGCTGAGAGAGAAGTATAGCAAATATACCAGTGATGGAGTAAATTATGAATAATTCTTATTTTAACTAACCCCATTGGTATAATTCAAATGACTAGAATTTGAATCTGGAGGTGAACTTGCAGTTGTAAGATGCAGTTCTTTGCTCTCAGGCAATGGAGGTGTCTTATAAGGCAGCTGAGAGCCCAAAGCCTAATTAAAGTGTACAAGGTCACACAGCTAGTTAAGGGGACCAGCTCCTGACCTGAGGCCATGTCTCCTCCACTAGAACCCACAGTAGATTCGTTTTTCTAATTTAAATTTCATTGATTTTCTGATATTGAGATTTCTAAAGAGAAGTTATTTTTTTAATTACCTTCAACAATGGGAAAGAGACAATTTAATATATCTTCATTAGACCAACTACTTACTAGGGCAAAAAAGTCCTCAAGATGTTTTCTATACATTTAAACTCAATTCAATCCTAGCAAAATCACTCTGAGGTGTGAGTTGCTCAGAGAATTACAGAAAGCCAAACACATAAACTGAGGGTCATTTTCATTATCACATAAACATATTATCTCTGATATGCAGAGGCAGACGGACAGTCTTAGCTGCCTTAAACTTATATTAGAGAGGAAATTTTATGTTTCGATCATTAAAAAGAAATAAAAAATAAAGCAGGAGAGAAGATGTACAGAGCTAAATTATATGAGGAATACACAGTGAATAACACCTGTATTTGACTTCACCAATCACATCAGGGAGGTGTCTTAGATCAAGAATATGTGGAATCTGAAATAAAGCTACAAATGAACTTATCTACAAAACAGAAATAGAATTACAGATGTAGAAAATAAACTTATGGCTACCAGTGGGGTAAGGGGAGGGAGGGAAAAATTGGGGGATTGGGACTGACACATACACAGTACTATATATAAAATGGATAACTAATAAGAACCTACTATAGAGCACAGGGAACTCTACTCAATACTCTGTAATGGCCTATATGGGAAAAAGAATCTAAAAAGAATAGATAAATTATATGTATAACTGATTCACTTTGCTGTACACCTGAAACTAACACAACATTATACAACAACCAAACTGCAATTAAAAAGAAAATAATAGTACTACTGATAATAAATTAATAAAATCATGACAGTTACTTTGTTTTACCTTGTCTCAGTGCCTATCCATTAAAATGTCTTCATTAAAATTTCCACATATAATTGGGAAAATATTGTCCATATGGTTTTTGAAGACTTGTATTGCTAGGTGAGTGTTCCCTCAAGTTAAAACTGTGTTAGAGAGTCAATAACTTTGAGAACATTTCATAATTACAGTGCCCTGGATGTCTGTCATCATTTGCTCCCAAGGAATTAAGGAAAACTCTTTCCAGATGTCATTCAAAGAAAGAAAATACTTAGAATTTAGTGTGCATACTTTCATGTAAGTCAGTCTTTTATTACCTCCTATAATAATCATTGATATCATAAATTTTGAGAAAGCTTTATTAGATAAAATCAATATTAACCAAAAGAACCATAGGCTTAATGAGGAATGAATCATCCAGCTTATAGGTTATTTGCTCATTCATCCAGCAAGTTGTTTCTGAACTGACACTTAGTGCCAAGCACGCATCTCAGCACAAAATTAATGATATTGAGTAAGCAGTCTCTGTATTCAAAGAACAATGAGTCAAGTTAAGGAGAAAACCACATGTAAATTAATCTCTGTAAAATGCACTAAATACCATATTAAAGGAAAGCAAAGGGGCTGTGAAAACACAGATAAGGAAAGACTCCTTATTATGGAAGATAGTGCAATGTCAAAATCAAAACTGTAGTCTTTTCTTTTTGTTTCTATTGTTATTGTTTTCACTTTTTTTTGTTTTTGTTGTGTTATTTCTTCTCTATTTAAAAATATTTTTGCCCAAGGGACTTCTCTGGTGGTGCAGTGGTTAAGACTCTGCTCTTCCACTGCAGAGGGCACGGGTTTGATCCCTTGATGTTGGGGAACTAAAATCTTGCATACCATGTGGGATGACCAAATATATATATATATATATATATATTTGCTCATTATGCCCAGGACTAGGATGAACTCAGAATATAAAAGATGCATCAAATATACATCATTGATTTATATTAATAAAATTAAATGAACATTAAAATTATCCTTTTTAAATGAAAAAGCTCTTTAGTCCATCAAATCTGTTACACTTATTGTACAAAATAGTTGTTTGGAAACTAACCTCCGACAAAATTTTTAAGAGTGGTTTTGTATCTATGAATGTAAAGTTAGTTTGAGTTCTAAAAGGAAATTAATGAAAATAATGACAATAATAATAATAGTAACAGTAATAACAACTAACACAGAGTATGCCCTATGGCTAGGCACCATTCTTAGCACTGCTTATATAGTGATTGTTTTAATCCCACAACTAATGGAATTAATGGGGTAGATAGTATCACTATCATCGTTTTAACAGAGGAAGAAACTGAGGACTCAAAGGGGTTAAATAACTTGCTCAGGGTCCCCGAGCTAGTAAGAGAAATAACCAGGATTTACTTCAGGCACTCTCACTCTGTAGCCTAAACTCTGCAACACGATACACTGTCATTCTAATAAGGAACGTTTTTAAATTTGTATTTCCTTATCATTAAAATTGAAGTTGAAATAATATAAGTATGGAAATTATTCAGATTACCACAAGATGTAATGTTTTCTTGGTTTCACTATTAAACTTCAAGAGGAGAACATTTTTGTATGGAAGGAATCGAGGGTCGTTTTCACTAGTTTATTCTTTTCCTTCCTAGATGTAAAGGATTTTCAATGACAGATTTGCAGAGCAGACAACCCGTGCCCATTACCTTTGTTCTTGCAAATTGACAGTCCTGATGGCAATTTATGCTGTCATGTTGAAGGACCCTTATGTAAAAGTGCAATGTGCAGCAGAGCAGAAAAGGGAGATCCTGAATCCAGGCAAATGTGGATTCAGATTATGACTGCAAATTGCTACATGGCCTTAGACAGGCCACTTGACCTCTCTGAGGCTCAATTCCTTCAGCTCTGTGATTAGGCAGTAAAGCCTATCTCACAGCATAAATTAACTGAAGGATTAACTCAGAACGACATTAACAGGGTGCATTAGCCAAAGTAGGCCTAGATAACTGGTAGTACTGCCTATGGGAATTGGTATGATTATTATTATTATTATTATTGGTGTTTTTAATTTGAATCATACGAAGTTACCATTTATTAACACAGCAAAAACCGTGTTAATTAGATGTTTCTGTGTAACAAAACACACTGACATTTAGCAGCTGGCAGTAAGAATGATTTGTTATTTCTTATGATTATCTGGGCAATTCTACTCCTCATCTTATTAGCTGAGGTTTTGTGTATGGTTGCATTCAGTTGAGAAATCAGCTGAGACACGTGGTTTTTCCTCTTTGAGATCTCTTACTTTACACAGTGTCTTAACCTCCAAAGCCTCTCAATATGCCCCTTTCTCTCCAGTAAAATGTCCTGTGATTTGTTATAACCTGCAGCAGGATACGAAGAAGGATTCTTTTAAGAGGACAAACCCCAAATATGCAAATGATTATCAAGTGTCTGTGCATTTACATGCTGATGCCCATTGACTAAAGCAAATTTCCTCACCAGGCCCAGAAACAATGTGGGAAGGGATAACCCAAGGTATTCATTTGGGAGTCACCAATGTAAGAGCCTAGCACACTTCAATATTGTTGATTTCATATAGTTTGAGCCACAAAGGCTGGAGAAACTCTCTAGAACTCCTACACTTACCTTAGGAGATTTGCACCTTTGTGGAATTTAAAATGTACCAGAAGAGATTCCCTCCTTCATCTCAGATAACTGACCTCAGTGATCGGTGATCCACGAGCAGAGAAGGAGAAAGGTAGCATAAGTGAAGAGGCTGAGAAGTGACATGAATAAGCTCATGTGCTTCATATAAAGGCATTACTGAATAATCACTTGGCTGGAGCAACAGCTGTGTCAGTGCTCTGCCTACATCCTTATACTTAATTTCCACGTGTTTGTGTATGTCAGCAGCTGACTTCTGGTGACTTTCCCACCCAACAGCCAACGCCTGCCTCTGTTTTTTAAAGAGCCGTCATCAGGCTGCTACAAGCCTCTTGGTCTTCAGTCTGGGAAAACCGGAGCCCCTTCTGCCTGTCCACCCTTGCCTTTAACCAGTGAATGAGTTGCACAGGGAAATAAATATTCCCCAATTGAAGAATATTAAGATATGATTAACATTTTCTCCAAATTGCTTATATCAGATTGAGCCAGACTAAGTCTTGATGGGAACTTGCTTGACTTCCTTGGTTTTCTCCCTTCCTAATCCCACTTTCCATCTCCCTGGTCAATTTTAAGTTCCTGACAACTCTTCCATATAAGTAAACTTTTACATGAGTCGTTGTCTCAGGTCGATTTCTGGAGAACAAAATCTAAGACAACTTGTTACAATAGCACTTAATATAGTTAATTCCTGCTTTTCTATTTGTAAGCTATAAGTACTACTTTTATAATGAATGAGGAAAGAAATTAAGTACTTTGCAAACTTATCTAATAATTTCAAGCTTCTCAGAAAGGTTTGCTGGTTTGTTTTCCTTTCATTTTAGATATATTCCTGGTTTTTGGTATAATATATTGTTGATGTCATATATTTTGAAGAGGTTAGTTAATCTCTCAGTCTGTTACATCAGACATGTTGAAATAAGGTAATAACATTTCTGTTGGCAAAACATTTTTAGAACTAGCAAATATCCTGGAAGATATATATATATACATATCTTTCTATATATATACAGAGAGAGAAGGAGAGAGAAACTCTATTTACACTAATTATTGAAGAAAGATTTCCTTGTGCATCCAGCAGAAGGAGAAGGAGATGAACAGTTTTGAAATATGCCAGAACAATCTGCACTTCCTAGTAAGACCTGCCGTCAGGGGTAACAAATTAACCAGAGTCAAATCTGCTGGGGTATTATCAGAGCCTACTTTACCTGGGAAAGGAAAATATCCAACTTCTGCTGGCTCTAGTTATCCTATCCACCTAAGGGGGGTGAGAAATACTGAGAAACACTTGTGAAATTCACAGTATAGAGGCAAATTTTAACTAAAAGGCCTTATTGTAGCACTATAAAACATTCTCTCCTCTCTTCACACTCAACACCACATTACTAAAGGCCTATCTACAGCAGATCTTTTTACTGGGTAAATCACGTCTTGCTATCAAGAAAAAAATTGCAAGGTATTCCAAAAGGCAAAAATAAAAACACAATTTGAAGAGTCAGAGCAAGTGTCAGAACAATACAAACCTGGGATGTTGGGATTATCATATCGAGAATTTAAAACAAGTATTATTAATATTCTAAAGGATCTTGTGGACAAAGCAGAAAACATGCAACAACAGATGGGCAATGTAAACAGAGACATGGAAATCCTAAGAAATAACCAAAAAAGAAATGTTAGAGATTAAAAATACTGTAACAGAAGTGCAGAATGTCTTTGATAGGCTTATTAGTAGATTGTACATGGGTAAGGAAAGACTCTCTGAAATAGAGGATATAATAAAATCTTCAAAAACCAAAAGAGCAAAGAGAGCAAATCCTGAAGAAAAAAAAAAACAAAACAAAACAAAACAGAATGTTCAAAGACTTGGGACAACTAAAAAAGATGTAATGTATGCATAATGGAAATACCAGAAGGAAAATAAAGAGAGAACAAAACAGAAGAAATATTTTAAACAATAATGACTGTGAATTTTTCCAAATTAGTGTCAGACATCAAACCATAGATTCAAGAAACCTTGAGAACATCAACCAAGATAAATGCCAAAAACTACACCTAGGCAAAATATATTCATATACAGAAAATCAAAGATAAAGAAATAAAAAATCCTGGAGGAGAAAAATATCTTACCAGTAGAGGAACAAAGATAAGAATTAGATTTGCTCTCTCTTCACAAACCATGCAAAAAAAGAAGAGGAGTGAAATATTTTAAGGTTTTGAGAGAGAAAAGCAAAACAAAACAAAAAACCCACCAACCTAGAATTCTTTATGCTGCAAAATTATCCTTCAAAAGGAAAGAGGAAAAAAATCATCTGACAAAATTTGAATGTATTTTTTACCAAATTTCATAACCTGGATGAAATGAACCAATTCATTGAAAGATACAATCTGTCAAAATTCACACAAGAAGAAACAGACAATCCCAGTGGACCTATATCTGTTTTAAAAAATGGAATCAATACTAAACTTCCAAAACAGGAAGTACCAGGCCCAGATGGATTAACTAGTGAATTCTACCAAAGAGTTAAGAAATAAATTATGCCAATTATCTACAACCTCTTTCAGAAAATAGAAACAGAAGGAATACTTCTTAACTCATTCTAGGTGGCAAGCATTACTCCAATACCAAAACCAGACAAAGTCATTACCAGGAAAGAAAACTATAGATCAGTCTCTCTTATTAACATACACAAAAAAATTCTCAACAAAATATTAACAATTCACATCTGTCAATGTATAAAAACAATATAATATATCATGACTATGTGGGATTTTCCCAGACTTCTTCAACATTTGAAAATTAATGTTATTCATCATATCGAAAGGATAAAAAAGAAAAAAAATCACATGGCCATATAAATAGATGCAAAAAACGTATTTAAGAAAAGCCAAAACCCATTCATGATGAAAGCTCTCAAAAACTAGGAATAGAGGGGAACTATATCACCTTGATAAGGAATATTTACAGAAGCCCTACGGCTAACACTGCACTTGATGAGAAACTCATTTTTCCCACTAAAATCAGGCAAAAGGCAGGTGTATCCCCTCTCACCACTCCTTTTTAATATCTTCTGAAAGTTCTAATTAGTGTAATAAAAAAGAAAAGAAAAATATATAGAAAGGTATATAGATTGAGAAGGAAAATATAAAACTGTCTTTGTTCCTAGATGACATTTCCATCTAAGTAGTAAATACAAAGTAATTGGCAAAAAGCTTCTGGAACTTATATGAAATTATTGCAAGGCAGCAGTATACAGAGTTAACATACAAAAGTCAGTTGTTTGTCCATACACCAACAATGACCAAGTGGAATTTGAAATTAAAAACACAATATCTTTTACATCGGCACTCCATAAAATGAAATGTCTAGGTATAAATCTAAAAAATATGTACAAGATCTACATGAAGAAAACTACAAAACTCTGATGAACAAAATCTAATAATAAATAGAGATACATTCCATGTTCATGGACAGGAATATTCAACATTGTTAAGATGTCAGTTCTTCTCAACTGGTCAATAAATTCAATGCAGTGTTACTCAAAATCCCAGCAAGTCATTTTGTGGATAGCAACAAAGTGATCCTAAAGTTTATCCAGAGAGGCAAAAGACCCATAATAACTAACATACTATTGAAGTAGAACTATCAAACCTTGCAAAGACATGCAGAAACCTTAAATGCATATGTCCAAGTGAAAGAAGTCAAACCAAAATGCTACACATTGTATGTTTCCAACTATATGACCTTCTGGAAAAGGCAAAACTATGGAGACAGTAAAAAGATCAGGGGTTGCCAGGGATGGCAGTATTTTGGGGGTAGTAGGGATGATTAGGTGGATAAGATCTTTAGGACAGTGAAAATACTCTGTATGATACCATAATAATGTTTACATGTCATTATACATTTGTCCAAATGCATTGATTGTATAACACCAAGAGTGAACTGTAACATAAGCTATGCCTTTTGAATGATTATGATGTGTCAATGTAAGTTCATCAATGGTAAAAAGTGTACCATTCTCTTGGAAGATATTGATGACATGGGAGACTAAACATATGTGGGGAGAGGAGCTTATAGGAAAGCTCTCTGTGTTCTTCTCAATTTTTCTCTAAACCTAAAACTTCTGTTAAAAAAATAATGATTATACAGTCTTAATTAAAAAAAAAAAAAAAAAAAAAAAAAAAAGCAAAGCAATGCTCCAGCTGAGAAGTCAGTCAAGAGATGTTCCTTTCTGCTTGGGAGAGGGTCAGTTTTATTTTATTTATTTTTCTTTTTGTTTCAGTTGATTGGAAGAGAGACACCCACATTGGGGAAAACAATCTGTTTTACTCACTCTCCCCATTCTAAAGTTAATCTCATACAAAAACACTTTCCGGGACATACCCAGAAAAATATCTGATGCAATATCTGGGCACCCCATGGGCCAGTCATGTTGACACACAAAATTGACCATGATAGCTGGTGGGGAGAGGGAGAAACACTAGCCATGGAAATTCACAGCTGTCTACATGGAATGTTAGTTGCTCATATTTTCAAATTAACAATTTATCCTAAATTGGATTTATATAGGAAAGAATTGGATAATAACCCTAAGATACAAACAAAATTCTCTTGTTCTCCTCTCTTTCCCAGTACTCTGTTACTGGGACACTGAGATAATAGGGCTTAGGTCATAGCAGATGTGCCATATATATTTTTTCCTTAGACCTATTAATACGACAACTATATTTTCACCCGTCCTGTACTTTGTAGGAAAATTGTATCAATATTAACAGAATTCTGAAACAGATTATATTGTATTTTTAACATTTTTAAGCAAATAAAATCATATAACAGAAAAACCTCATGTTACTAATGCTTCTGACAACTCCAGTATTATCCATCATATGAGGTTCTTTTTTAATTTTAAAAGTATGTTTATTTATCAAAATAAGAAATGGGGAGAAACCCAAAATTTAAAAAATGGAATACCAAAATAAGCTTATTTTAAAAGGAATTACTTGAAATCATTTTTATTATGGTAGCAGAGAAAACATAATATTTCTGTTGGTTTTTAATATAAATTGATATTGTTCTGGGGCAGTACAAACATTTTGCAAATTAACTTACCAGCACCTCTTACACTGAAAAGTTAATTTGTTTCCAAAAAAATAAGACAGGCTAATTTTTACCTAGCAGAAATAGTGTCCTTCTAAACTAAAGAACTTTCAAGTCACCATTTTAATCACAAAATTAAAATAGCAACATGAAGCAAGATAGGTCACATCTGTCTTAAAATTTATATAAAGCATAAACTGTATTTATCTTCCAAGTACTTTTAACTCAGTATTTTACCTACTTCCATTAAATTAAAGGTGAAGAATTTGTACAGAATTTATTGGCTCAAAAGGTGTAAATTCACAGTTTGTTGTAATCATATGGGAGAATAAGAAAAGTAACTTTGAAAACTGATTTGATCTCTGAAAAGTTTACAGAAAATAAATGCTTATTATTTTCATTTTCTTCATGCACTCACTCCTTAGAAACAAGGTTAATCAAGGAAAATAATTAACTTGGTCAATGAAAAACAGAAAGCAATAGTTGATTCATATTTTATGCTGCTAAATATTTTCAGTTAAATACAAGAAAAATTCAACAAACTATCAGAAAAAATGATTTTGAAAATTGCTTTTATTCTGTAGGGTAACATTTCTAATTGTTTAGCAGATAAATCTTCAAAACTCAGTGGTTTAGACAGTTATTCTATCCCAGCATAGTCCAGTGATGTTGGCAGGGAGGATTAGCTTTCCAGGAGGCATTCAGGAATGCAGGTTAAGCTCCACCCATACCGTCTGTGGCTCTTGTATGTTCATCAGAGGATTTGATGTCAGCCCTGCACTGTCTAGTGGGAGAGAGAAAAAGAGTCAGAGACAGATTCAGAGACAGAGACACACAGTAATGAAGACACATCCTCTCTTAAACTGCCCCTGGATGAAAGTGATACACAATTTCTACTCACGTTCCACACAATTTCTACTCACGTTCCATTGGCTAGAAGTAGTCACAAAGCCCTTCAAGAATGCCAGGAGGGAATGGGAAAAAGTTTAGCTGTAAGACCTGGAAAGGGCTGAGAGAGCCACTAGCCTATCTTTTCACCATTTACAAACCAGTTTGAAAGGTATGCAAGTTAAAGGATAACAATAGGATTCATGGGCCCTTTGGTGATGATTAGCCTATGACATAAATCTTAACTGGCAAGAGAAGTAACAATAATAGCAGCCAAAATAAGAAACTGACCTTGACATTTAACTTTATCAGGAATAGCAGAAGGCAGCAGGAGGGTGACGGTTGGGTTTATATGATCATAACTTCTAGTGTCAGACTGATGAGTTTGTGGTTGCAACACTTGGGCTTAAATAGGTTACTTATGTTGTTTTCTTCTCCTCCTCCTTCTTCACAATAGGACTGAAATATATCCATAGGCCAATAATCCATTCTTTCGTACCTTGAACAGATAATGTCTTAGACTGTCTTGGTCACAAACGTATCTTAATTTGATAGATATGTAAAACTATTTTTCTCCGCTTTTCTGGTTTTTCATGGCTTGGCAAAATAGAAAGAGCCTAATTTTTATTTTAAATGTGATGCTTGGGCTTCCCTGGTGGCCTAACTTTTGGCCTTCATGCTCACCTCATGCTCTTCATTCAATATTAACTTCCTCTACTGGAGTAATTGCAGATCACTCTCCCTGCAAAAATGCCCATTGGCTGCTGAGAGGTTAAGCATGATGGAAATCCAGATATGGCCATTGGATTGGCAAAATGTAGTCCATGGTGACCTCTAAATAAACAGATTTGGAGAAAGACAAAAGCAGCAATGAAGTGCTTAAAATATGCATTGACAAATATACTGGATTTTCTATAGAAAAAATAATCTATTTTCAACATGACAAAAGGGGGAAAAAACAGAGAATGGAGACACTTCTAGATTAAAGTATACAAAAGAGACATAATATATAGAAATATGAACATAGATTCTGATTTGAATAAGCTATAAAAAGTTATTTTTTAGGTAGTGAGGGAAATTTGAAAAGGAAAACGATATTAGATGATACAAAGCAGTTAATTTGAATACTGTTAGTTATGGTAAGGACATTTCAGTGGTGCAAGGAGAGCTCCATATCTTTAAAAGATGCTTATAGAAATAAATGAGGTAAAATGATATAAATCCAGGGATTTTCTTTAAAATACCTCAAAAAAATCTGTGAATGGAAGAATCAATATTATAAAATCTTCATAATGATCAAATCTATGTAAAGGATCTACAAAACTTTTGTTATTTCTTCTTTTATATATACTTAATCTTTTTTCCATTAAAATTTAGTTTGGAAATATTTGTAAAAGAAATAATCTTGTCCTCTATCTCCAGCATAAGGCTGGACTATATACTATGACTATCTTACTGCTGAAAAATTCTTAAAACACTGTACAGAATCAAAAGGAGAAAACCAGCTTTGTTATAGCATCAATGAGCTGGCAAGAAAACAAGAAATCCTGAGATGGAAAACTAATTTAAAGCAAGAAAGAAGAGAGGTAAATGGCATTTTATTGGAACCAGCTACTTGCCCTGAAGGCATTATAAAACACAACCTGAATAAATTATGCTCTGTTTTTTATATATTTATGGGACTGTCTCAAGGTGGTTAACCTTTTAGTAGAACTTCTGAATACAGTTGTGAATTTAAATGACTATAACTTCGTCACAAGAGCACACTAAATATAAGGCCACTTTCTCTCACCCCATGCTAGGTCAAGAAAACATATCTGCCTCAAAATGAAGAGCTATGTGGAAAGAAAAACCCTTCCTGGGGAATTAATAATGATAAGCTAGTTTTAATAGTTCTACATTCTGAATTCAGTTGACCTGTTTGCTTTAAATGAAATCTAAAGTAAATGCAAGTCACTCTGAGGGAATTCTGCATGCCCAAAAGAATTCCCACCATGGGAAAAGTTCCGTGGAAAATAAGCTCACAGTTAAAAATCACAAAACACACAATGAAATAAGACAAGTGAAAGATGGTAGAAACAACAGAAAATTGAATCAGACTTAAAAAAAAAAAAAAGAAAAGCCTGAAATTGAATTTAAAAAACTGAATATACATTAAGTATTCTTGCTATTTTTAAGTAACAAGAAAGGATAATGAAAACACAAATAAAATGCAATTAAGTATTACTGGAGACTGACATTGCTTGCCTCAGTGAACCATACTTCCCAGCATTCAGTCTTTTTAGGGTCATCTCCCACGTTGACTCTGGACTTGACGATTTTTCCTGTTTTGGTCACTGAGAAATTAGCTAGCATATGCAGACAAATATATAAGAAGCACTTACACATTGGAATGTGTTCTCTAGGAATGTTCCCCTTTAGGAATCAGCCTTCATGCTTCAAAAATGCTTAAGGAATACTACTGAATTATGAGAGAAAATAGAGAAACAGTGGAGTCTGAGAGACTATTGTGGATATTCTAGGACCAGCCAAGTATCTAGTAACCATGTAGATGACCTCAGCTGTGTCACACAGAACTATGCCCAGTCAACACACAGATCACAAAAATTAATAAGTTAATATTCTTTTAAACCAGTTTTAGGCAAACTTTCTGTAAAGGACAGATAATAAACATTTTAGGCTTTGTGGGTCATACACTCTCTGTCCCAGCTACTCAATTCTTCCTGTAACACACAAGCAACCATAGACAATATGTAAAAAAATTAACATGGCTCTGTCCTAATAAAACCTGATTAATAGACACAGGACCTCTAATTTCATATGACTTTCACATCACAAAATGTTTTATAACCATTTAAGAATACAGACACCTTTTTTGGCTCACTGCTAAACAAAAACAGTTGCTGCACCTAACTTAGCCTTCAGGGTATAGTTTTCTAACCCCTGTTATAAGCAACTAAATTTTGCATGAGTCTGTTACACACCAATAGATAACAAACAAAAATTGTTACTGGAAGTTGGGTGCTGCTATAAAGAATTTTGTTTTTACATCTCAGCCCTTTAGTTATTTATTCTAATTTTACTTCCATTTGGCCCTTTATTCCATTTCCATCATACAGGGCATGGTTTTACCTTCTTTCCTCAGTTATAAAACAAATTTAATTTAATATTATTTGTGAAGTGATGGGGACAAAACAAACAAGATTATTTTACTTAGTACTTGCAAGTTATAATTCCATGTTCATATGGAACATTTTATATAAGAGCTTGATAGATTTATAAAGACATAACCTTGCAGACTAGTACAAAAATCAACAGTTGAAAGTTTTGTGGTCAGTTCTAGTCAACTCTACCATCTTCCTATTTTATTAAAAATATTATCTCTATTCACATATCGTTCAGGTTGGTTCACTTCTGAGTCTTGGTTAGAATGTCTCTCGGCTTAGTCTTTGAGCTACAGATTTAGGCTCAGAAAGATATGGTGTCATACCCTTGCTAGTAGCCTACAAAATGCAACCTTGATACTCTGACCTTAATAGTTGAACAAATCATTTTTGTAGAAATAACCAAGTATTTGTGTATAACTGAACAGTAATAAAACATTTCTGTTAGAACTATGTAGCCCTTATTTTAGTATCTAATACGAGGATTTTATTTCCATTTTGAGATAGTAATTTGACTTTAAAAGATATCTAGAATCAGTTTGTTGAGACAGACCCCTTCTATCATTGTGTCATTCAGATCTTAAATAGCAGAGCTAAAGGATTTTTGTTTGCTTGTGTCTAACCTACATACCTTTGAACCCCTTACTGAAGAGTCTTTATTTTGAGGCTATGTTTATCAGTTAATAAAATGGATACAGTTTAAAGATTTATCTAACCTTTAAGGATTTTCTTATAGGTTGTTATTGAGTTTAAATGTGGCTTTTAGTATAAACTGTAAAGAATGCTTCAGTTGAAGAGAATACTTCTTTTTTCTATAATAAGGTGTTTCCTTAATTGTAATACAAAGGTTTAGAAACAAATGAAAAAGAGAGGTCAAACTTATCTAAAATACTATTTGTATATTTGCTGTTAAATATAGGTTTAGAATTATGCCAATAAAACATGTCATTTATTGTTTCTACATTTTTTTTAGTACCAGTTTTGATTTACCCACATGGTTGCTTCTTGTTTCTCACGATTGCCTTTTGCTTCTCAGACCTTACTTCTTTCTGTTACTTTTGTCCAGAAATGTTTTTATTTTGCTAACGGTCTTAAAAATAATTTATCTGGTACAGAATTCTAGGTTGATACTGGGTATTTTTTTAACAATCCAAAGATAATATTACACGGTCTTTTGTATTCCAATGAGAAGTTAGCAGGCTGTTCTGTAGATACTGATTTTTCATTTTGCCAACTTATAACATCTCCTCTTTGTCTTTTACTGTTAGACCAGACTATATCTGGTTGTGAATTTCTTTTTGATTTTATTTATTTTTTAATTGAAGTATAGTTAATTTACAATGTTGTGTTACATGTGTACAGCAAAGTGATTCAGTTAATATATGTTCTTTTTCAGATTATTTTCCATTACAGATTATTGAAAGATATTGACTATAGTTCCCTGTGCTACACAGTAGATCCTTGTTGTTTATTTTCTATGCAGTGCTGTACATATGTTAATCCCAAACTCCTAATTTATCTCTCCCTCCACCCCCTTTGGTAACCATAAGTTTTTTTTCTTTCTCTGTGAGTCTATTTCTGTTTTGTAAATAGGTTCATTTGTATAACTTTTATAAAGATTCTACCTGTAAGTGATATCATCTGATATTTGTCTGATTTACTTCACTTAATATGATAATCTCTAGGTCCATCCTTGTTGCTGCAAATGGCATTATTTCATTCTTTTTATGGCTGAGTAATATTTCATTGTATATATTTAGTACATCTTCTTTATCCACTCATCTGTTGATAGATATTTAGGTTGCTTCCATGTCTTGGTTATTGTAAATAATGCTGCCATGAACATTGGGGTGCATATATCTTTTTGAATTAGAGGTTTTACCTGGATATATGCCAAGGAGTTGGAATACAGGGTCATATGGTAACTATATTTTTAGTTTTTAAAGAAACCTCTGTACAGTTCTTCATAGTGGCTGCACCAATTTACAATGCCACCAACAGTGTAGGGGGGTTCCTTTTTCTCCACACCCTCTCCAGCATTTATTATTTGTAGACTTTTTAATGATGGCCATTCTGATTGATGTGAGGTGATACCTCATTGTAGTTTTGATTTGCATTTCTCTAATAATTAGTGATGTTGAAAATCTTTTCATGTGCCTGTTGGCCATCTATTTGTCCTCTTTGGAGAAATGTCTATTTAAGTCTCCTGCCCACTTTTTGATTGGGTTGTTTGATTTTTTGATAGTAAGCTGTCTGAGCTGTTTATATATTTTGGAAACTAATCCCTTGTTGGTAGCATCACTTGCAAATATTTTCTCCCATTCCATGGGTTGTCTTTGAGTTTTGTTTATGGTTTCCTTTTCTGTGCAAAAGCTTTTAAGTTTGATTAGGTCTGATTTGTTTATTTTTGTTTTTATTTCCATTACTCTGGGAGATTAATCCAAAAAAAAATATTGTTGGGAAGTAATCAAAGAGTGTTCTGCCTGTTTTCCTCTATAAGTTTTATAGTATCCAGTCTTACATTTAGGTCTTTAATCCATTTTGAGTTTATTTTTGCATCCAGTGTTAGAGAATGTTCTAATTTCATTCTTTTACATGTGGCTCACCAGTTCTTCCAGCACCACTTATTGAAGAGACAGTCTTTTCTCCATTGTATATTCTTGCCTCCTTTGTCTTAGATTAAGTGACCTTAAGTGCATGGGTTTATTTGTGGGCTTTCTATCCTGTTCCATTGATCTATATGTCTCTTTTTGTGCAAGTACCGTACTGTTTTGATTACTGTAGCTTTGTAGTGTAGCCTGTAGTCAGGGAGCATGATTCCTCCAACTCAGTACTTCTTTCTTAATATTGTTTTGGCTATTCAGTTTTTTTGTGTTTTCATACAAATTTAATTTTTTTTAATGCAGAGCAACATCACTGATGAACATAAATGCAAAAATACTCCACAAAATATTAGCAAACCAACTACAACAATATATTAAAATGATCATACACCATGATCAAATGGTATTTATCCCAGAGATGCAAAGATTTGTCAATATCTGCAAATCAATCAATGTGATACACCAATTAACAAATTGAAGAATAAAAACCATATGATCATCTCAATAGATGCAGAAAAAAACTTTTGGTAAAATTCAACATCCATCTATGATAAAAATTCACACAAAGTGGGCATAGAGGGAACATACCTCAACATAATAAAAGCCATATATGACAAACCCACACCTAACATCATACTCAAGGGTGAAAAGCTGAAAGCATTTCCTCTAAGATCAGGAACAAAACAAGGATGTCCGTTCTCACCACTTTTATTCAACATAGTTTAGGAAGTCCTGGCCACAGCAATCAGAGAAGAAAAAGAAATAAAAGGGATCCAAATGGGAAATTAAGAAGTAAAACTGTCGCTGTTTGCAGATGACATGATTTAATACATAGAAAATCCTAAAGATGTTACCAGAAAGCTACTAGAACTCATCAATGATTTTGGTAGTGTTGCTGGAAACAAAATTAATACACAGAAATCTGTTGCATTTCTATAAACTAACAATGAAATACCAGAAAAAGAAATTAAGGAAATAATTCCATTCACCATTGCATCAAAATAATAAAATACTTAGAAATAAACCTACTGAAGGAGGTAAAGGACCTGACTCTGAAAACTAGAAGACACTGATGAAAAAAACTGAAGATGACATGAACAGATGGAAAGATATACACTGTTCTTGGATTGGAAGAATTAATATTGTTAAAATGACCAGACAACCCAAGGCAATCTACAGATTCAATGTAATCCCTATCAAATTACCAATGGCATTTTTCATTGAACTAAAATAAATAATTTTTAAATTTGTATGTTTCTATATATTTTTAAACTAGGTAAGTCCTAGGAGTAGTGTACATAATATTAGCCTGTACCAGTGAGTGATTTTGCCTCTGTGCATATGGTCAGTGAAATAGATATGTATAGTGTGACTGTCAAATTCAAGTAAAATTCTTGATAAGAGGTCAGATTTAAATTGTAATGTAGCTACCCTACAGATCTTAGGCAGGAAAGAGTGATTTGGATTTATTAATATGTTGCCACAGCCATAACCAAGTTTTAGGAAGTAGAGGAAAAGTTAAGTCAGATTTCTCAGAATGTAACAAAACAGTGTGTCAATTAAATAAGAGGATTCGTGCTTAAACCTGTCCCTACTACCCAATGTCCTTCAGTCACTTTAGGTAGATTTAAATTTCTCCAGTACCTTGTATGTCAGAGGAAACACTCCTGAGGGGTTTTATCTTGGTTGATAAGGAAGTTTGTTTCATGACAATTACTCTTGGGTTATGACACAAAAAGAAGAGAAAATAAAATTACTGGCAATTACTGTTACCTGACCCCACTTAGACAAAATCAAGAAATATGTACAAAATAATTACTTCTGTTGGTTTGCATTGAATTTTCTAATCGATAGACCTTCAAATTAAAGTGGGTACTTTGGATTGGTCAATCAATTTAGTCCAACTTTTCTCTCTGACTCCTAAATAAGTAGGGATTTTTATCCCAGGCCCTCCTTCCCAGAGGACAACTTTTCTTTTTATTGGTAGGAAATCTATTTATTCCTGTTGAACCCTATCTTTTCCCTCTCTTAATGGTCCTGAAACATCTTAAATTCTTTAGTATCCCCTAATCTCCTGCACTGGTCTTTTTACTTCAGTCTTTAGTGTGTATTACTGGTCACTTTATTCCATCTAGATTCACATTTCAAACCAGCAGTAAAGCAGTGGTGAACAGAGAAAGGAAAGACATAAAAAAACATGCCCTAATGTCAAGTAACTATAGCGCAATCAAAACTTTTACATCAAGATTGATTGCTTCTTAGTAAATTTTCCATGAGTGATGTTTCTGTTACTTTTATCTGCTTTGAACTGCAACATCAAAAGTTGTTCCCCATCCGTTATTTAGTCCTTAGTCAATGCTAGGTCCTAGAAGAAGGAATGACTTGCTATGCAATTTTAAGAGTTGGAATAGGAAAAACAATTCAACCATAATAATAAAATTAATGTAATATGTTTTTGTTTTTCACTGCAATGTTCAACTAATCATTTGGCTAATCTGAAATGCAATATTTATATAAACAAATTAGCATGCAGGACTTTCAAAACTCATTAGATGGCAAAACCATTTCAACAAACATTTAGTGGCATTACTTCCATAATAGACCTGACTGGGAAATTTTTCACTTATTTAGTAACTCTGATTTTATTTTTACAGTTGTTACCTTTATAACAACATCAAATAATTTTATTTCCCTACCCTAAACTCCTTCCTAAAATGTAGTCTGTCAAACGTCAATACAAATAGTCTTTATCAACATTCATATTCTATCTACTCTAATCCTCGTCTCCTATACATTGCATAATTCTAAAATTTTGCAAAATTTAAGTTAACCGTGATTATAAGAGTTACACAATCTTGCACAGCATATAACACATATAAATAAAAAAGAGCAAGTCAGCAAAATCCTCCTTAAAGAAATCAACTCCTACATGGACAAAGAACTTTATAATGATATAAGATGTTGAATTTTATTTAACTGATTTTAACCACATCATATATTCAGCATTAACAAAGCAAATGATCTGAGATATAAAATAGCTACACTCAACAGAAATAGGCATTTAAATGATATTGTAGGATTCCCCATAGGTCATTCATATCCCACTGGATATTATAATGATATGGAAATCGTATTTAAATTCTTCAAGGTTAAGAGTCTAACGTGCTTTTATCCAGTGGATATCAGTACATAAGTTAGAGTTATTGGAATTTTGAGTTTCTCTACTCATATTTTTCCACATACGCTATCCTAAACTTAAATTTTATTGCTTGTTTTTAATAGGTGATATTTAAATTAACATATTTTATAACATCTATGATGGGATTTTTTTTTTTAAAGGTAAAGTAGGCCTAATGGTACATTAAAAGAAAAAAATATATAGGGTTTAACCAAGAACCAAATCAAAGTTAATACATATATGTCATCTTTAGAAGATAAATGGAATGTTAAGTACTTGGTTCTTTGCATAGCTTTTATTATAGAAACATAACATTTTGTACAGCTATAGAAGAAAATTAATTATCATTAAAGTTATCATTTTAGGTATTTAGAACTTTATATAGAACAAATGGTGACATAGATATAGTTGGACAATCTTAAGTAGCATTCAAATAATAAAAATGATAAAGAGCTAGTAAGCAAAATTTTCCTTATAGGAATCAATTGCTACATGGACAAGGACTTTTAATGAAGGGTAGCTTTTCAACAAAAGCCTGAAGAAAATAAAGTTGTTAGCCAAGTGGATACTTGGGTAAGAAATATTATAAGTAGTGGAACCAACAAATACAGTGGCTGTGTGTTGTTTATACAACAGCAAGTAGACCATGATGACTGGGTGGAGTGAGCCAGGGGTAAAGACAGTGAGACAGGCTGATGTCAGAGCATTAATGAGGCCACATCATGGAAGGCTTTGGAAAACATAAGGACTATGGTGATCAGCATGAGGGAGAAGGGAAACTAATGTGGTATTTTAGAAGTGTGTAAGATGTTTGACTTAATCTTAACAGGATCACTCTTAAGTAAAAAATTAGAACAGGACAAGAGTTGAATCAGGGAGACTTTTTTAGAGGTTGTTGCATTATTCAAAGAAAAATGTATAGGAGCTTAGACAGGGTGGTGAAAATAGAGAAGTTAGATGGGATCTATTACAGATGTATTGTCAAGGTAGAGTCAACAAAATTTTCAGATGGCTTAAATGATACTAAGGGTTTTTGTTTGTTTGTTTATTTGTTTGTTTTTTCCAAAAACAATCAGAAAGGAGGAATGAAATGAGATGTAGTTTCTGGGCAGACTGTCAGGTTCTTGAATAAGAAGAAAGAGAGAATGTTAAGTCTTGATATTTATCTATGATAAGAGTTAACTGTTGGTGCTAAAATGTTGGTAGATTATTAAAATGAAAAAGGCAGGAAAGCTCTTGAAGGATATATAAGAAAAATAATTTACATTGGAAGATAAGGATTTGACAATCAATATTCATTGATTAATAAAACAAATATTTCTGAGCACATATTAAATACCAGTCATTCTTCTAGGCATGATAGATAGAGTATTCAAACTTAGAAAGAAAATAGACTCTCTCTAAGAACAAAAATACTAACAACAGTGGTTGTCATTCATGGTAAATGTATTGGTCTATTATTGGAAAAGGGAGGAGAGGGTAAAATGGTGATAACAATCTCTGTTCTTGTATATTTCAGGTTGAAATTGTGTAGGGTGTGTGTGTGTGTGTGTGTGTGTGTGTGTGTGTGTGTTTAAAGCATCATATGGCATATAGTATGGAAACAAGATGTTATGGACTGAATTGTGCTCCCCCCCACCGAATTCCTATGTCATATGTTAAACGCCCTAACCTCCAATGTGACTACATTTGAAGATAAGACCTTTATGGTGGTAAATAAGATTAAATGATGTCATAAAGATAGGGCCCTATCTGAAAGCATTGGTGTTCTTATAAGAAGATGAAGAGACACCAAAAACCTCTCTCAGCACATGCAAAATGGAAAGACCATGTTGAGACACAGAGAACAGGTGGCATTCTTCAAGCCAGGAAGAGATGTCTCATCAGAAACCAATTCTGCATACTCCTTGATCTTGAACTTCCACTTTCCAGAACTATGAGGAAATAAAATTATTTTAGTTAAGCCATCCAGTCTCTGTTATTCTGTTATGGCAGCCCTAGCAGACAGCATTTTACATTACACTCTCACTAGTTTTCTTTTCCTTTTCTTTGACTTCTATGTCATGTATAAGAGTCAGTGTTTGATACACATAATAGTAAACTGGTCAACTTAGTAGATATGAAGTGAATGCAGGGACTTAGGTATTTAGACAAATATTGGAAAAGGTGAAGAACACAGAATCCAGGCTGCACTATATGAATACTCTTAACAGCACCTAGAATTGTTCTGCCAGGGGAGCTGCAACTTTTGAACCATTTAGACACCAAAGGATCTGGAAACCACTGACTCATGAGAAACATCATGGCTGCAGGCTCTGAGATGACTCTCCCTTAGCTGTCTATATTCTGGATTCAGGAAGCCCCAGACTTCTTGTTAACTTCTGTTAGCTCCCGAAATATGCTGCAACCCCTAAGATTCTTACTAGGCATTTGGAGGTCTACAGCCCTCTCTCTCCTTAACTACATTCTGAATTCAAGTTTCATGTTAATTGTTCTGATAGTACCAAAAACCTGAGTTGCAAGGGGGTCCTCTAAGAACCAGATGCAAGAAGGCCTGACAATGCAGATTTTGGATTTCTAGCCTTTGCAGTCGAGGAGGATACACTTGAAAGCTGAAATAGACTTTGGGTGCTCTTCTACCATACTTACCTACTAATTAGGAGAATTAAGTATTAATTATGAAGTAAATAGTACTCCTAATTACTAGTTGATTGTAGGATAGAAATTTTTATTAGATAACCAGAGACAAGTTGATGTTGGAATAACAGAGAACAAATTGCAGGCAGGTTTGTTAATAATAATGGTGCAAATTTTTGTATTAAATAGTCCCATGAGATAAGTAACAGATAGGTCAGGATGTTGTTCTTTGTGATGATACATACATAATTCACATCACTGTTTTGATTTCCTACTAACTTCAGAAGAAAGCTTCTTATTAAAATCTGCTCATATGTTAAAGCATAAAACTGTCACTGTTTGCAGATAACATGATACTATTCATAGAGAATCCTAAAGGTGCTACAAGACAACTATTAGAGCTGATCAATGAATTTGGTAAAGTGGCAGGATACAAAATTAGTACACAGAAATCTCTTGCATTTCTATACACTAACAATGAAAAATCTGAAAAAGAAATTAAGGAAACACTCCCATTTACCACTGCAACAAAGAGAATAAAATACCTAGGAATCAACCTACCTAAGGAGACAAAAGACCTGTATGTGGAAAATTATAAGACACTGATGAAAGAAATTAAAGATGATACAAACATATGGAGAAATATACCATGTTCTTGGATTGGAAGAATCAACCTTGTGAAAATGACTATATTACCCAAAGCAATCTACAGATTCAATGCAATCCCTATCAAATTAACAATGGCATTTTTCACAGAAATAGCACAGAAAAATTCACAATCTGTATGGAAATACAAAAGACCCCGAATAGCCGAAGCAATCTTGAGAAAGCAAAACAGAGTTGGAGGAATCAGGCTCCCTGACTTTAGACAATACTACAAAGCTACAGCAATCAAGACAGTATGGTACTTGCACAAAAACAGAAATATAGGTCAATGGAACAGGATAGAAAGCCAGAGATAAACCCACACACATATGGTGACCTTACCTTTGATAAAGGAGGCAAGAGAATACAGTGGAGAAAAGACAGCCTCTTCAATAAGTGGTGCTGGGAAAACTGGCCATCTACATGTAAAAGAATGAAATTAGAACACTCCCTAACACTATACACAAAAATAAACTCCAAATGGATGTAAGACCAGACACTATAAAACACTTAGAGGAAAATACAGACAGACACTCTATGACATAAATAATAGAAATATCCTTTTGGACCCACCTCCTAGAGAAATGGAAATAAAAACAAAAATAAACAAATGGGACCTAATGGAACTTAAATGCTTTTGCACAACAAAGGAAACCATAAACAAGATGAAAAGACAACCCTCAGAATGGGAGAAAATGTTTGCAAACAAAGCAACTTACAAAGGATTAATCTCCAAAATGTGCAAGCAGCTCATGCAGCTCGACACACACACACACAAAAAAAAAAAAAAAACAAAAAAACAACCCAATCCAAAAATGGGCAGAAGACCTAAGTAGACATTTCTCCAAAGAAGATAACAGATTGCCAACAAATACATGAAAGGATGCTCAACATCAGTAATCATTAGAGAAATACAAATCAAAACTACAATGAGGTGTCACCTTACACCAGTCAGAATGGCCATCATCAAAAAATCTAGAAGCAATAAATGCTAGAGAGGGTGTGGAGAAAAGGGAACCCTCTTGCACTGTTCGTAGGAATGTAAATTAATACAGCCACTGTGGAGAACAGTATGGAGGTTTCTTAAAAAACTAAAAATAGAACTACCATATGACCCAGCAATCCCACTCCTGGGCCTATACCCTGAGAGAACCATAATTCAAAAAGAGTAATGTACCACAACGTTCACTGCAGCATTATTTACAATAGCCAGGGCATGGAAGCAACCTAGCTGCCCATTGACAGATGAATGGATAAAGAAGATGTGGCATATATATACAATGCCATATTACTCAGACATAAAAAGAAAAGAAATTGAGTTATTTGTAGTGAGGTGGATGGACCTAGAGTTTGTCATACAGAGTGAAGTAAGTCTGAAAGAGAAAAACAAATACTGTATGCTAACACCTATATATGGAATCTAAAAAAATAAAATGGTTCTGAAGAACCTATATGTACATGACAGGAATAAAGAAGCTGACGTAGAGAATGGACTTGAGGACACAGGGAGGGGGAAGGGTAAGCTGGGACGAAGTGAGAGAGTGGCATGGACATATATACACTACCAAATGTAAAATAGATAGTTAGTGGGAAGCAGCTGCATAGCACAGAGAGACCAGCTTTGTGCTTTGTGAACACCTAGAGGTGTAGGATAGGGAGGGTGGGAGGGAACTGCAAGAGGGAGGAGATGTGGGAATATACGTATACATATAGCTGATTCATTTTGTCATACAACAGAAACTAACACCACACTGTAAAGCAATTATACTCCAGTACAGATGTTAAAAAAAAAAAAAAAGCCTAAAGGAAATTGTTGAATTAAATACATCAAAATAAATAAATCACCACATAGGTTACATTTTCAGTTGATCTCCAAGAAGTGTTGTAACTCTTCAATAACCTTTGTGGTGTTTTTAAAACAAGTGATATGAGTTAATATGCCCTTCTGTATACGTAAAAATACTACTACTCTAAACTTAATAGTATAATAGAATAGATGTTCTAATTTTGTTTCTTTTTTCTCTATTTTTTTTTTTTTTTTTTTTTTCTTTTTGCGGTAGGCGGGCCTCTCACTCTTGTGGCCTCTCCCGTTGCGGAGCACAGGCTCCGGACGCGCAGGCCCAGCGGCCATGGCTCACGGGCCCAGCCGCTCCGCGGCATATGGGATCCTCCCAGACCGGGGCACGAACCCGTATCCCCTGCATCGGCAGGCGGACTCTCAACCACTGCGCCACCAGGGAGGCCCGCTTTTTTCTCTATTGAATGGATTTTTTTCAGTGTATTTTTACTCTGAAACTTAAACAGCAGGCAGCCTCTGGATGGACCCCAGAGTTCAATGGATTGTACGAAATTGGATGCCTTTTTTTAGTATAAGTTGATTTCCTAGGCAGAGGATGACAACATTTGTCAGATCATATTTTGACATCTATAACCCCAAAATAGTTAAAAATCACTTATTTATACAAATCTCTCAAAAACATTCACCCTTTGTTTGCAATAAATGACAGTTTTGTAACTGTTGTTTCTGTTGAAGTCAGTTAAGAGAAACAGCTTTTCTCTAAAGCAAAATTAATTGGCCCTTGGGGAGCCACAGCTGTATATGATCTTGGCCTCACAAACAGCATTCTCAGACTCAGTTAGCTGGGGCATCGTAGTGATCTCAATTCAGTGCTAATCTTTTTAGGACTATCTTGTATTTATTCAGTGCAGTTTTACATTTACTTTAATTTGCATGAGAGTTTCATTAGAGTAAGATTTTTTTAATTTTATTTTTAGAGACTCAGATTTAGCCCTCAGTGAGGAGATAACCTCTTATCTTGTTTTAACAAGCTTTTTATTTTTTGTGGGAATTGAGATTAGGCAATAGATGTTAAGGTTTAACCAGATAATAATGCAGTACTCATTCTGGAGCCATAAGAGAGAAATTTAATCTTTAAGTCTACAAGGAAAGTGCTCCAGAACTCAATGCAATTTACTTTTCTTATATTAGACTCTGTAAACAAATGTTCAATATAATAAAAATAATAAAGAATTTTAAGGAATGCCAGTATTGAGAATAAAATATCTTAAAGGAATCTATCTGTTTATAGTGTCTTAATTTACTCTTGAACCTAAAGTTTCTTACTCAAAAAGTCCTTAACCTTAAGGTTAGTTTGATTCCAACCTCTTATTTAACTTTTCATTCCACACTCAGTATCATTTCTTGAATAATTTTCTAAGAGTAAATACAATTTAATTACTAGTCTGAATATGTCTCCTAGACTCAATGGCTATTAGTAAAATTGATAATTGTTGATATTCATAAAAAAATTTTAACCACTGATTTTCAACTCATGTGATACCCTATATTTCCAGTGATGGGTCCCTTGAGACTATTTCCTTTGTTGTCTTATAGATACTCATTACTGAAGTGTTACATTTTCATTCATATATTCACAAATTATTGAAAGTATAAAGAAACTTTCTAAATCCTTTTGGATAGGACTTGTTGATTTTGAAGGCAGGATGGAGTCATGAGAAAACCAAAACCTACATGTAAGAAAATAAAATTCGTGAAATGACATCCTCACCAGAACTAAAAGCACAGCAAATTACAATTTTGGGGGCTCCCCTGTTTTTAGTCAGTATGATTATATCAAAGTATATTACAACTTAGGAAAAGCAGTCAGGCTGCAAAAGCATGCATTTCGATGATAAGTATTACAAGATTTGAGGTAGCTGTTTCCTTCAAGCTCCATCATGGATGTCTTCACTGCAGCTCATACCAATAGTCAATCATTTAGTCTTTATGTCAGTGTGTTTAACATGCATACAACCACGTAAAACAAATGTAAAACTTAAAGAATTATTATAAGGAAAGACAAAGATGGCTACCCTTGTAACCACCACCTAGACAAAGAAATAAAGCTATGACAAGCAACTCTAAATCTGTCTTCTGTTCCCCATCCCAATTAGAGCCCACCTCCTCTCTCTAAATGCAAACACGTGCACAACTACAATCACTTCCTTATGTTTCTTCATGTCCATCCCAATTTGCTATAGTTTAAGGGTATCTCTATTAAAAAAAAAAAAGGTTTCAATGTTTTTTTTTATATCTCTGATCTTAGAAATCTCTTTCTTATAACAATCTAAAATGTACCGTTGCATTGCAAGGTTCTGCTCTGGTTTCCTGGAAATACACAGTTAACCTCTTCTTTTCCTATAACTCAGACTTTCCAGTCATTGAGGCAGTATCATAATGTTCCCATCATCTTTTCTGTGGGTTAACTTTATAATTTCTTTAACCTAGTTCCTCTCAAGCTAAAGTCCACAAATCACTGTCATGAAAATCATCCACAGAACTGGTTAACAATATTCTTAGACCTTGTTCCAAGTCCACTCAATTAAAAACTCCCAGGTAGGGTACAGTCATCATCCTTGTTTTGCTAGCTTCCCATGTAATTACATATTCACATCTTTTAAAACACCATGGGTGGGCAACTCTGAATTGTAACAGAGACAGCAGGGATGAATATGGAATCAATTTAAGAATTTAATTTATCTTTTCTTAATCTTAATTTTCTTTTTCCTAATGATCTTCTCTCTTCTTTCTTCCTCTGTTCCTCAATTTTTACAATAGTTGAAGACAAAGTTTTTCAGATGGCAAAGAAATTACTAAGAAAATGTGGATGGATCAGCCTACACTACCATGCTCAAGGTTTGCAGAATAGACTTTTTGAAATAGAAAGGATAACCTTTCCAATTTTCCCAACTCATTAATGATTATCCATCAAAAATGTGTCCTCTCACCAAGTACTCAAAAATGGAAATGAAGGGTATCTTGGGGGGTAAACTTATTGACAACTTTTTCTCTGCTTTTCATTCTCATTTCTATACATTATTTGCTTGGAATAGAAGTGACTAACAACTGTTGCATTATGAGTAATACCACCTGTCATATAACTTGGATGTGCATCTCCACCTAGAATCTCTCTTCTGAGAGTCACATGAGTCGAAAGCCATAAAACCAACAGAGTAATAGTGCCAAACAAGCTGAGTATAAGGAGTGTTTCAAAAAGGAGAACTTCAGTTTCTAATGCAGCTGAAAAATCAAATAACATAAGACATAATGGTCTGTTGACTTTATTAACATGGACAATACAGATGTCCCCATGGAGAGCTGCATTCACATATTGATGAGGGTAGTAACCAGACTTGGAAATGATTCGTGAGTGAGTGGGAGATGAGAGCATATAGAGAAATTTCAGCGTAGACATATTTTTCAAAGTTTGTCTGTGAAGATGAATGGACAGATGATATTATTACTGGATGGAAGATAGATAAAATGAGAATTTTTTGATTGTTTTTGTTGTTATCCTTGTTGCATTTTCTCTGAGAAGTATTTAAGCCTGTTCAGATTTTGATGTGCAGTATTATGTAGCAAATAATCCTTTGAAGATATGAGAAGGAATAATTGATTGTGTAAGGGTCTCTTTAGAAGTGTAGGATAGGGAAATTACATTTACTTTATTGAAACTGGAAGAAACTAAGAGAGAATGAATAAAAATTCAGATGTGCATTTGTGTTTGAAACAGTCAAAAAGAACATTCCCAGCTGATGTTTTGTATTTTCTCTGTTAAGTAGGAGGTGAGGGGCTTTGCTTAAAGTGAGAGGTTAGTTATAGGAAGGGTATGCATATTGAGGACATTGGAGAAGGCCTGAAATTGTTAAGACAGTGGCTGAGATCTTCACACTTTATTTGGAACAGAGTTGAAAGTAGTAAATTAATAGTAACACTAATCTTTCCTGTTGCATGATTATTTTATGGCAGTTTTACCATAGAGAAAGGGAGTAAGTGGATTAATATAGATTTAGAGTTTGGGTATATTGAACAAACTACAAAATGATGAAAAACAATAAAATACTAGGCAAGAACATTTCTGCATAATATTATTACTATTATTATTTGCAACAATGAACTAGGAAAGTATTTAGACAAACAGGTTGAAAGAACACTAGATTGTGAGCAGAAAATGAAATGATTGATTTAGTGGTTTTGTAGGAATAATGATTTCTACTCCAAAATTAATTTGATGAAGTGAAGGATAAGAATACATAAACTGAGGTAGTTAAAGAAATCTGACTCAAGGTGTTGGTTGGTTCACCCATGACAAAATCAACAAATTTGGTAAGGAGTGGAATTGAAAGCAACAAGCAAACGTGCTAGAAAATGGACATATGAAAAAAATATGAAAAGGAAGAAGATAATAAGGTCAGTATAAGATTCTCAAAAAAAAATAAAGGTGAGCTTCCCTGGTGGCGCAGTGGTTGAGAGTCCACCTGCCGATGCAGGGGACACAGGTTCATGCCCTGGTCCGGGAAGAACCCACATGCCACGGAGCAGCTGGACCCGTGAGCCATGGGCGCTGAGCCTGCGCCTCTGGAGCCTGTGCTCTGCAACGGGAGAGGCCACAACAGTGAGAGGCCTGCGTACTGCAAAAAAAAAAAAAAAAAAAAAAAAAAAGGCTGGTTTTTCACTTACTAATTTATTATTTCCTCACTTATTGCTTCATTGCTTTCACTTCATTCTTTGTTCATTTACTGCTTTACAGGTATTAAAAGAACTGTAGAATAGTAATTGTTTTAAGGCAACAATGAACAATGAGGATAAAGACTTACCTCTTGATTCTGTGGTTACAGAGGTTGAGAGACTTTAAAATCTATCTCTAGAGTCTCAAAGAGAAATAGTGTCTTCAGAGATAAGTCAGAATCCAAAACAAAGGAATAGAGGGACCCCTCTGAGAAAGTGATAATCTACCAATATTCCCCATTGTCATTTTTTTTTTTTTTTTTTTTTCCTTTTTGCGGTATGCGGGCCTCTCACTGTTGTGGCCTCTCCCGTTGCGGAGCACAGGCTCCGGACGCGCAGGCCCAGCGGCCATGGCTCACGGGCCCAGCCGCTCCGCGGCACATGGGATCCTCCCAGACCGGGGCACGAACCCGTATCCCCTGCATCGGCAGGCGGACTCTCAACCACTGCGCCACCAGGGAGGCCCCCCCATTGTCATTTTAATGCAGGGAATTGGCTGCCCAAACAGGGACTAGATTTGCTAGATACCTTTGCAATAAGAGATTGCATTGAGACAACTTTCTAATATATGGAATGTGAATGAAAGTCACATATCTCCTTCCAGGTCCAGCCCATAACTTTTCCCAAGCTTACTCCCCCTTGCTGTTTTCACATTCTGGCTGTCTGGCAGGAGTGGCGATGCCACCTAGGAAGACCTCGAAATCCATATATTGGACATGATGCAGCATTTCTAGGACTGGATACTTGAATTACTGCATGAGAGGGCTACCACCCTGACCTATTTATTTACACGGTACTGTCACATGGGCAGCCAATAAAGGTTAATGTTATAAGAGCTGTTAGAAAATTCAGAGTTAATTTTGCTACCATTGCTAACCTTATCATAAGTGATACACAAAACTAGGTCGGGTATTCACTTGTTTGTTTATTTGATTGGTTGGCTGGTTGGTTGATTTTAATAAAGAGTTGAATCCAGATGACAAGATAGAATGGTTTGCATTTTAGAGAGGAGAGGAGGACCAGATAAGAAAAAAAAAAGTGTGTTATCACTAAACTAATTCACTTCTGTAAAGGCTACTTTGCTTGGGGAGCTAGTGTTACACTTTTTGAGTTGACTGATCAAATGGAGGTAAAGCAATAAATGAATTCAGAACTCAATTTCTTTAAGTTTAGTGGATAGAGGACATGGTGTTTGTGGCTTTAGCTTGTATGATCTGAGCATGTATAACCTGGTAAATAAAAGGACCCAATCCCAGCTTTTTTACCCAGGGATGCTGCTTGTCCCAGCAACTGTAAGTCATTACATATTTTGAATTGAATTGTTTATAATTTGAAAATCAAAATATTTTTACTTCTCCTTTTTGTATAACAATGATATTTTTTAATAAAACTTAGATGCAATCAAATTTTTTTAAGCAAGACAAAGTAGAAAAAAAGCATAAAAACAGTTTTTAAAAAATATTTGTGTGTGCACACACCCACTCACCCCCTCACACACACACACACACACACACACACACACACCTTTACCACTCAAATATACCCTCACTTATTTAGCTGCTTTAACCTGAAATATTTTAAGTCCTAAAGTTGTATGTTGGTCTAGGGGCCATAGAACCCCCTTTGCAAGTCATATAGAAGGTTAAGCATTTCACATTGAAAAGTAGGAGTTTTTGCCTCCTATTTGTTTTCAGTTTTCAGGGACAGCTGCAAAACCAATGCATATTCTCCATTTTAATATTCATTTAATATTACATTTATCTATTGGAAAATCCTTCTGGACCTTGTTCCATATGGAGAGAGGAAGTTTGAAGAGTAAGTGACAAAAACATAGTTTCTGCTCTGGGACTAGATGCAGGAAGAAGGTTTATATAAAGGAAGGGGAAGTGAGAGTAAAAGCAAACAAAAGCAAACATTTTCAAAACATATGGTTTTGAAATTCATGTATTGTTAAAATGTATTAAAATTTTTAAATTATAATAAATGTATATATTGTATGTCTGGAAGAGCCAACTTTAGGCTCTTGTGATACAGATTAAGAAGAAAACTACAGAGGTTAAAGAGTTTGTGTTTCTTTAAATTGTCTCTTGTTTCATTTTTTTGTTTGTTTCCTTTTTTTATGAATCAATTTATCTTATCTTAAACAGTATAATCTAATGATATTTCTGGCTGAGCTGGAGGGTATAAAATGCAATCAATTTATTTCTGCTTAATAAGTGTTGCAATACCTTGGTGTAAACACTGCTTATATTTGTTTGTATATTTATGTTAAAAAATCAAGCAGAAAAGAAACAGTCTTTGTAATACCAACTCCCAAAGTACTCTTCCTTTGAATCAACCTTATTAAATATACAACTTATGCAAATTAAACCCAAACAATAAGAATTTGTAAATATAATGTAATCATTTATGTCTCATAAAATTGAAAATGAATCAGAGGAATTTTCCCTTTAGCAATGTTTCTAGAGTCGTACTTTTCTTTAAATGGAGATACTTCAAACTTTGTTACAAAGCCTGTAATGAGTGCCTCTTAGTAGTAAGCCCTATAAAACTGGTGCATATTTTTAGAAATAAATACATGGATGAACAAAGAAAACTACAGCTTTTATTTTTCAGTCTTTCCTCAAAAAGTGTAAGAAGAGTGACAATGGATTCACAAATAGTAGTATATAATATCTAAGATATAGAAAGGAGTCATTTCAAAATTATGAAAAATAGTTGCTCTTGAGTATGCTATTTTCAACAGGAGCATTTTAACTTGTTTGTAATAAATTATTAAATATAGTATTGTTAGTTAATATGTATTTAATTAGCTGAAGTTTAAGTATCTTACCTTTTTATTTCTGCCATTTACTAAAACTTTTTATATACAGCATTTAAGTTTTAGCCTTACTAAGTAAACTGTGCTAAATAAGATCATTTTTATTTGCCTGTCATAAAAAATATACTTTTTTACTACATTATATTTTGTTATTCATTTTTGTTACAGTGTATTGTGTTATTCATTCATTTAGCAACTTTTTTTATTAAGTGCTTATGATATTTCACTTTTTAAAATTCTAGAGAGAGGGAAAAGAATATATTTAAAGAAGACTTTGACTTCATGGGCTTATCTTCTAGTGGTGTACATAACAATAAATAAGTGGATAAATAAATACAAATGTAATATAACATGGTATAATAATGTGGAGGTAGGTAAGTAAATGAAGAGTGGATTGAGAAGGTGGTGGTACTATTTTAAGGAGGAAGTCAGGATAAGCTCTTCACTTGTCAAAATGCAAGCAGAATCCTGCATGAAGAAAAGGAGTCAGCCTTATAAAAATCTTGGGGAAGACTGTTTCAGGAGGAGAGGTTGGTTGACTGAATGCCCTAAAATGAGAATAAGGTTGGCCTGAATGATGAAATGCCAGAAGGCAAGTGTGTTGGAGTACAGGGAGTGAGGGAGAATACAGTCAGATGGAAGAATATAGAAGATATGGAGAAGGACAATTTATGTCCTCCTAGCCCACTGCATTTCAAGGATTTGAGCTTTTGTTCTGAGGTGAAGGGAAGCCCAGGTTTGAAGTGTAATGATGACATGATTGTAGTTATTTCTAAAGTTTAAAAGTTCACACCAGGTGATATATGAAGAATGGGTTTTCAATGACGGTTGGGCAAAAGTGAAAATATGGAGATCAGTTAGAAGATTATTGAATGGTCCAAATGGAAGATGGTGATCATTTGTACTAGAGTGATATCAGAGGAGTTTTAGTAAATCGTAGGTTGAGATGATTAATATTATGTGTCAACATAGCTAGGCTATGGTGTCCAGTCGTTTGGTCAAACACCAGTCTAGTTGTTATAAGGTATTTTTTAGATGTGATTAACACTTAAATCAGTACAGTTTGAATAAAGTAGATTACTCTTCAGAATGTGGGTAAGCCTTATCCAATCAGTTGAAGGCCTTAAGAGAGAAGACTGAAGGAAGAGGAGGGAAATAATAAGGAATTCTGCTTCCAGAGTACCTTCAGACTCCAGATGTTTTGTTTTGTTTTTTAATTTAATACAGGTTACATTTTATTTTATTTCTTTTTATACATCTTTACTGGAGTATAATTGCTTCATAATGTTGTGTAGTTTCTGTTGTACAACAAAGTGAATCAGCCATATGCATACATATATCCCCATATCCCCTCCCTCTTGAGCCTCCCTCCCACCCTCCCTATCCCACCCCTCTAGGTCATTGCAAAGCACTCAGCTCATCTCCCTGTGCTATGTGGCTGCTTCCCACTAGCCATCCGTTTTACATTTGGTCGTGTATATATGTCCATGCTGCTCTCACTTCCAGGATGTTGGCCTGCCTTGCTGATAACAAACTTGCTACCTTCACAACTGCATGAACCAATTACCTAAAATGACGTTACTTTGTCTCTTTGTCTGTCTCTCTCTCTCTAATTTTATATATATATAACTGACTTATTTGGTCTTATTGGAACTCCTATGGTTCTGTTTTCATGGGGAACCCTCATTGATACGTAGGTTATTGGGTTTATATGCATATTTTTAATGGAATGTATGTAAGTGAAAGAGGGAAATCAAGGATTCATCTTATGTTTGAGTTCTGAACAACACAGTGAATATTGCTACCACTAACTGAGATTGAGAAAACACAGAACTGCTTTATGTAGAGAAGGGGAGATCAAGATTTCTGTTTTGCACTGGTTAAGGCCTGTTAAGAGATACAAATGGAGATGTTAAAGAAACAGAAGTAAAAATATGTTAAAGATCTGGAGTAAAAACAGGAGTCAAGACTGGAGATAAAGGTTCAGAGTTATCAGTTGATAGATACTATTTAAAGGTATAGACCTAGATGAGACCACCTAGAAAGAGAGTTGATGGAGGATCTAGGACTAAGCCTAGGTCAGAAAGATGGAGAGAACAAAAGATAGTAGGTATAAATGTACAGACTGTAGGAAATAATATCAGAATAAAAGAGTGGCTAAAATGAGAATAGAGAAGGAGCAATTGAATGTGGCAAGAGAGAGGTCATCAATGCCCTGGAGGGGAGGGGTTCAGAGAAGCAGACCAGGACAAAACCCCAAATGGAAATAGAATAATATAAACAGATGGCTTGAAAGTAGAGATGGCGACAAGAGTCATCATTAACTCATGTTGATATCAGTGATTAAAACTAAATTTAGGATCTTATAAAATTCTGTTGGATATCTTACACTAGGTTTTGCCTGGCAAGTTTTACATGATTTCTAAGGTAAACATATCTAACAGTGGCTTATTTTCCGATAATTTCCCTTCCCCCCCATAAAATTAATAATAGAAAATAAACTGGAGAACTGTGAGGTCTGTTATTTTACTGCTTGATTTATTAATGTAGTTTTGGATTTTTTTATTTTAGAAAAAGTGTCTAAGTTTGCATAAATTAGTTTTCTTATGGTCTCAGATAAGAAATAGCTTAATGTGTTCTTTTAAGTATATTAAGTTATACAGAATGTCAGTGTACACTAGGAATCACTCCACAATAATGTAGAGAATCAATATTTCAGGTTCATTAGTTGTGACTGTGACTTTGGATGCCAATAAGGAATAAAATAATACTACAAGGCTTCCCTTGTGGCGCAGTGGTTGAGAGTCCGCCTGCCAAGGCAGGGGACATGGGTTCGTGCCCCGGTCCGGGAAGATCCCACATGCCATGGAGCGGCTGGGCCCGTGAGCCATGGCAGCTGAGCCTGTGCATCCAGAGCCTGTGCTCCACAACGGGAGAAGCCACAACAGTGAGAAGCCCACATATCGTGAAAAAAATAAATAACTAAGTAATAAATAAAAATAAAAAATAAAACTATAGCAATATCCAGATAAACATATGAAATTCTGGGGCAGGACATGGAAAGGGGACTTACTGCTTCTTTATTCCCATTACAATAAAACCAGACAGTTGTTTTAGGGGTTAAATTATCTGTACTTTAAATACATTTTAATATTGAAAATACCACCAATTTAAGATGCAAACAAATTCTTAAAGAGTTTTGACCACTAAAATGAAGTGAAATTACATCAAATCCAATAGATAAGAGAGCCACCTTTGTCCCCAGGAACCACATTGTAGATAGCATAAAGTCAGTTATATTTTCCCAACAAAAAAGAAATGGTAATTATGCAAATCAATAGTGATATTAGATAACAGTATGGTGGTAATAGTTTTGCAATATATAAATGTATCAGATCAACACATTGTACACGTTAAACTTACAATGTTTTATGTCAATTAGATCGCAGTATAGCCGAGGAAAATATTTAGTTATAATTAGTGCTAGTAGTCAAATGGGAGAAGGGAAGTTTTAAGAGGAGCTCTATACTATCTTTAGTTCTGAGAATAAAACGAACAAACAAACAAAAATCTCCAACATCAGTGTTCTTGATGTGTAATACACGTTTTCATATATGTATATATAAATATGTACATAGATATATATCTATATCTCGTCTATATATACCTGTGTGTGTATATATATATATATATATACATGTATATATATATATATATATATATATATATATATATATATATATATGTATATATATATATATATATCAGATTACAAAATTTCCACAAAGATTAAAATTTAGAGTAACTTTAGCAAGACTAAAAATGAGGACATTTGTCAGGTGAATATACACAACATATTTAATACAATAATGTTAACAATAGTTTTGAAACATTCATATTTTCACACATAGAAAACCTTTTATTAAAATGAGATATGCTAATAAAATTTCATTAGACTACTTCATGAATTTATAATTATCTCAGATATATCAAAATAAACTAAAAATAAGAATTAAATTCAATTATTAAATTAAGGTGTATACATTCCAGTACTTTTTTTAGTTCTTAAAGAAGAGTAATATTTGTCTTGTTTTATTTTCCATATGACAGTATATTAGTTTGATTGTAACACAGTCCCAATATACTGGGTGGATTCAACAACAGAAATGCATTATCTTACAATTCTGAGGGTGGAAGTCCAAGATCAAGGTGTTGACAGGGCTGGTTACTTCTAAGCACTGTGTGGGAGGATCTGTTCCACGTCTCTCTCGTAGCTTCTGGTGGTTTTCAAGCAATCTTTGTTGTTTCTTGGCTTGTAGACCATCAACCTGATCTCTGTCTTCATGTTCACATGGTGTTATACATTTGTGCAGGTCTGTGTCCAAATTCCCACCTTTTATAAGAACATCAGTCATATTGGATTAAGATTCACTCTAATGACCTTTTTTATTTTTATTTTTTTTTTTAACCTGGACTACTTTCATGAAGAACCTATATTTAAATAAAGCTGTATTCTGAGGTTAGGACCTTAACATATGTATTTTGGGGGACATAATTCAACCCATAACAGTCTGCCTTCTGGCCTCCCAGAATTCATGTCCTTCTCACATGGAAAATATGTTTGTCTGATCCCAACACCCCCAAGTATCTTAACTCATTCTAGTATCAACTTTAAGTTTAA